>NC_138872.1:80659850-81259850 GCF_965194805.1 Balaenoptera borealis
GAGCTTACCCCAAAGTGCCACCAAAAGGGGAAGCAGGCCCAGGATGGGCCTGGAGGGAGGGAGAGAGTGGGTGAGTGGAAACTGAGAAATGCAAATGATAATCCCGTGACAGGGAAGGTTAACCAATAAGGTTTCTGCAAAGTCCAGCAGTGCTACTTGAGTAAGAACAAAGGGGCCAAAGTAAATTAGTTTAGCAAATTAAGGCAAATAAATGCTTAGGCACCTCTGTGAGGTGAAGCAGAAGTAGTGCTTTAGGGCAAGGAGCTGAATGGGTGTATTTGGGAAATAAAGAAAGGCCAAGTGAGCCCCCAGGCTCTATCCTTGTTTCCGAGTGTGGTGAACAGCACAGGTGCCAGGCCTGGCTCTGCAATTGACCGGCCACTGACCTCAGTTTCCTCATCTGTGAGATGGGAGTCATAACTACACTGACCTTGGTGGAAAGCAGTGAGGTTTAAATGACTCGGTTCTTGTGAAGTTCGGTACAAAATAAGTTACTCAACAACGGTCAGCTCTTCTCACCATGACCAGCATAGCTACTACACAAAGATGCTACCTCAGGTGATGCAGTCCACGCGTCTCTACTGAGCAACCCCCATGGACCAGGCCCAGGATACTCAGGGGTGAGTCTGAGTGTGCAACACCGAACACACAAAGTCTTCCTTAAAGAAGAAAGGAATCCACACGTTCCATGATCATTCTTATGCATACACTGACTTTCATATTTTAATCAGACTTCAGGATATTTTCATGGGCCAAAGAATGCACAGGGACGCTCTTTGCTGAGTGTCTGCCAAGGTCCGGGTTAGCAATGCCAGTCAGGGGGACAGGCACCCTGTGGGACCCTCACAGGGTGGAGAGCTGAGACCACGGATCCGAGAAAGATTTTCATCCCGTGGGGCCACCCGAGGCAAACCGCTAAGCTTCCACGTGCCTGGAGTGACCCAGCTGTAAAACTGAGTGGGGAGAGGCCACCACTGCCCCTGGCCTTCTGCGGCTGAGACACATAACCCAGCTCTGGCTGCTTCTCCCTGCAAATAAATAAACTAAAACGAGAGACCCCTCTCTTTTCAAAGCAGTAGCACTATATGCTGAAGCAAAATGTTCTCCTGTTTTGCAGAGTCCCTGGGGAAGGGCGGGGCTCTGCAGGGTGGCCAAATTTCCCAGGCAGCTGAGTGCTTAGAGCCACTGGATACCGTGTGCCTGTTCTGCGCCGGACACAGTGCTGGGGGTACTTTGCGCAAAGCATTGTGACAACTAAGTATCAGCCAAGAGGGGCTGTCAGCTGGCAGCCCTCTCCAGAGCAAGTGGCTTCATCCCATTAGAAGGTGGAGACACAGACTTTGCTACAGGGTAACGCACTGGTATAAACTCTATGGCAAAACGGCTGTCACGGGAACAGAGCGGAGATTTAAGAGACGGATTAAGGAAAAGAAAAAGCATCGCCACAGGTTGTCTGGGATGCTGGGACCACGTCAGAGACTTTCCCAAGGAAATCACGCATGGGACTTTTCACGTATTTCTCATGACATCAGAAAAAGCGTCAACGTCGACAGCTATATGTGAAAGGTACAAGACTAACTGGCCTCCTAACTTAGAGAAGCCTTTTCTGAGAGAACAGAAAGGGCTACGCTCTTGTGATTTCACGCCTGAAGCCATCAAATGTCCTACCTGGTTTGCTCTTTCAAGGTCCGTCATGATCATTTCAATTTCGTCGGCCCTGGGGAGGTGAGAGGGAGACAGCAGGTTAGTCAGCGGCGAGGGAGGCTCAGGGGTCACCGCGGTTCCAACTCGGCAGCATGACCCACAGGCACGCAGGTCAGTGTCGGGGGAGAGGGGCCATGCAGAAGGGGACTCTGCCACCCATTGGGAGGAGGTGGGCTTGCATCGGCGGGAGAGCCCACCTGCCCTTGAGGGGCGCCCGGTCTCTTTGGGGAGACAGTGCCTCCTGCCAAGAAAGCGAACAGAACCCTGAATAGAATGCTCTGGAAAAACAGAGGCGGCAGAGATGAATTCTCCTTGGGGGAGGGAATCAGGAAGGTTTCAGAGGAGGTGATGTGTGAACTGGGTTTTGAAGGATGAGTAGAAGTTTGCTAGGACCAAGAGAACCACGAGCAGGTGGGGGAGGCGGGAGGAGGCTGGGGGGCTCTGCAGTCTGTGCTATAAAACCACCTGGGTCACCGTCATCCTCCCTCAGCCTGCTCACACACAGGGGGTTTCCAGGTGTTGTTTGTTCTTTCTCTTTTTTTCTGCTCTGAAAGTACTTTCTTGAGTAATTTGAAGGCACATACATGCTTCCAACACACAACAGCATGAGAGAGAGAGGAATGCCCAGAGTTCTACCGAGAAGGTCAGTTCCAAAAGTCTGTGGCAGGTTTGAACAGAACGCCCAGGGAAGTCACTGCCCCAGACGAGTCCCGATGACGGCCCCTGTGATTAGGAGCCCACGGCCGAGACTGCTGCCCAAGGAAGCTTCAGCCCACCCATGGAAGAGGCGGGGGAATGTTACAGCTGCAGGCCAGGAGTGGGCGTGTGGGCCCCCTCCTGCTGGGGCCGCCTCATTCCACGCCCCACGGGGGGGGACCTGAGCTGGCTCTGCCGCCTGCAGGACTGAGCTCCACCCCTCCCCGCCAGCCTCTCTGCCTGCTGGACCCCCCTGGCTGCCCTTCTGGGCCGAGGCTCCTGCCCCCCTCCCACCCCCGCGGCCCTGTGCTCAGGCAGCTCCCACCACGTGGGGGCCCTACACAGCCTGGACGTGTGCCGTCTGCCCCATCACCCTCCACTCCTGGGACCCTCATCCCCTACTTCCACCCCTCCCCCAGCCCTCCTCCAACCCTGCCAGGGGCTCCATCTCAGGAGGTGGCACAGCTCCCCCTCCACGCCAGGGTGTGTCTCTTTCACCCTCATCCCTGCCGGCACAGGGCCTGGCATCAAGCTGGAGGCCAGGGTCCTGAATGCAGCCTGTTCTGCCAGCAACGGGCCAGTCGGCCAGTCTACTCCCTGGGACAGGTTGGGGCACTCGGACAGGCCGATTCCAGGGTTCTTCTGTCCCCCAAACCTACTTCTCTGGTCTTAGCCATCCACCCTTCATATAGAGTGGGACAAACTACCCAGGCCCTGGCCGGTCTGGTCTTGCCATTTGCTGCATCGTGTGTTCGCTCCTCTGGCCCCGAGGCTTTTCCAGCCTTCACGGCGCCCTGCGATTCAAGGCAATCTCATCAACCCCCAGCAGCCCAAACGGGGTAACAGATGCCTCGTGATCAGGTTCACCGATCGTCGTATCTGTTTGAAGTAGTGTCCTGCTTTCAGACTCGTCCGAGAAACGTCTGACACAACTCATCAAGTGGCCTAGTTAAACGAAGCTCTTTTTAGGACAACTTCGTGAAGCAGGCAGTGTCTCTAAGACAAACACCCAAACTGGGCCTGGGGGCCGGGGGCGGCTTCAACTACAAAACATCTCAATGCACCATGGCAAATAGAAACCTCCAAGATCTCAGAGAGAAACTGCCCTGACTCCAGAGGGTAAAACCATCACTGAAAGTGCTTGGTCTTCACGTGACAGAAAAGGGGACCTGACGGCGGCCAGGACAGAAAGCTTTCTTGACAACCTGCTGATGGAGTGCAAATTTCATTGCGTATGAAGGGCAATAAAAAGTTAACAAACTTCTCTTTTAAGGCAAGTCACAACTTTTAAATGCAGTTTTGAACTTTAATCAAACAGTTATTCACTACGTATTTACAAAGTCCAGATCTACACGGCCACCCGCCCAGCCCGCCGGCTGCTGGCATCGTCCGAGCACTCTCTCCATGAATGTTTTCCGACACCCACAAGCTCCCTGGCCCTGGCAGGGGCCATGGGAAAGGCACAGGCAGACGTGGCTCCTGCACAGCCCACCGGTGCCGCGTTTACAGAGGGGGACAGAAGCGCCCCCTCTTGGCTGCTGAGCATCTGAAACAAGACCTCCAGGCACCCCATCTTCCTTCTCTCTGGAGCACATCGGGGAGCTGGCGGCTGCAGGACCCAGCAGGTGGCCAGGGGAACGGCCTGGGCTGGGGGAGCAGAGATCCCGAGCATGGGGTCTCAGGGAGGGTTTTCCCAATCTCTCCTGTTGGGTCCTTCATGATCCCTTTCGTCTTTAATTCTGGCTAATTTATCTTCGTCTTTCAGATATTTCTTCTGCTTGGTTTGGGTCTCCTATTATCTGGCTACTGTTGGCCCGTCTACTTCCGTCCTCCACGTCGTCCAACTTTTCCTTACATTTGCTACGTCCTGATCCTTTCCTGCTCCTTCTGGACGGTTCTTCAACTTGACCCCCCTGTAGCTGTGCTCAACCTGTGATCCATCTCCTCTCTGCTTCCTTAGTTTAGTTATTCTGTTCTTGATACCTGTCATTCCCACTCCGTTCATTATTAAATTATTCCTTGGTTTTGCTTTATGTTTCCTCGAGTGTATTTCTCATGCTTATTTTGTACGTGGGGCCCATCTGTCTGTCTTCAGATCACATACACTGATGGGTTTGGGGGTCTGTCTTCCAGAGAGGGGTGTTCTCCTCTGGAGCTTTGCTGTTTCCCCCGGGGGTACCAGCTACTCTTCTTGGCAGTGTTTATGGGGGGAGGAGGGAGGACAGAGAGGCAGCCCCGCTGGGTGTCTCTCAGAATGAATTGAAGGCACACAGCAGTGTTCAGTGTCTTTTGCTGAGTGAAGAAGGAAAGGCAGGGGATGACCCCAGGCCCCCAGAGTAGTCACTGATAGCTCCCCTCCGCCAGAAAAGTCCTCTTGCCAGAGCTTCACCTTCAGTTTTCAGCATTAGGAGCAGGGGATCTCCCTGGTACAACTCCCCAACCTCTGCTCTGGAGATAAGGGGTAGAGATGTGGCTGCCTGGGGGCCCACCCTCCCCTGTTTTCATCCACTCCTCACTCCTTGCCTGGCCACGGCCATTGGCCATGGGGCCAGGACAGGGTCAGACACAGGCCTGGGCTAAAAAAGAGAGGGATTCCCAGGGGTCTGGCTTCACCTAGAGGCTAGATTGGCAAAGCTGGGACCTGCCGGGTCTGGGAAGTGGTGTCCAGATCTGGCCAGATTTAGGGGGCCTGGGTGGGCTTGAGCGCCTCCTCAGGTGAATGGTTTCGGATGGTCATTAGAATGCTTAATATCCAGAAAACAATGTATCATTTCCAAAAGATGTCATGTCACTTATTAAAAATTAGTCACATTTAAACAGGAAGGTGTCTTCTTGGCAGTCTGAGGCAATCCCTGGGAATGAATTTCAAGTTTTTCCATCTTCTCATCAGTTTAACTTTGGTTACTAAGCAACTGCTAAGCTGACCAAAATATTGAATGTGATAACAAGTGCGGCCCTTACCTTTCATTACGAGAGCAAGTCTCATATTTCCAGAGCTTTCAGCCGATAATGCCAACACTGAGCCCTGCTGTTACAGAGTCGGGCAGTTCAACACCAGGTACCCTGGCGACAGCGGGGCCCCAAGGGGCTGCAGTTCCCCTTCACGGATGGGACCAGGAGCCACAGAAGGAGGCAGTGGAAGGAAGCAGGGATGCAGTGGGTGAGGAAAAGTTCAGATGATCATTTTAAAAGTCTGTAGGCTCGTGATTCACTTTCCCAAGGGGCACGCGTTTTAAAAGGTGAGAGAAAAATACAACTGGCTGGGTACTGAAATGTGATCAGGGCTTCTGGAGACGGGAAGCGCAGCCCTTGGTGCTGGCCGACCCGCCGGTGCTGGCTGCATTTTAGAACCCGTCTGCCACCGGGCCTGTACGACCCACTTCTCGCCAAACTGCTGCCCGCACCCGCCCCTCAACAACACGACTCCTACCAGACAGCTGCCCTCAATAGGTAACATGAAAGTGCCCAGAGGTTAATACTGCAACTATAAACGTTATCTGAAAAGTACAGCGATGAATTAAACGGCATGTGCTTTCACAGCAGGACCGTCAACAAGACTCCGAGGGGTTTTTCATTCTTTTCATTTCGCAGGCTCAACTACCACGTCAGGATCTGGAGCCTGACATTAGTCTAAAATCATTTATTTTCCAAAGTGCGTAATAACCACAGGTATTGTTTGCTCAGCAGAACTATTTATTATAAAAACTTAGTTCTCTCACCTTTTTATGAGCTGACAAAACAGTTTTCACTGATCTATTAACCTGTGCTGCATTATGCTCTGCTCTGGCTTCAAACTGCAGATCATTTTGGCCTGGGCTGGAATATATAGTTCATTCGATCGGTTCCCCACAGATCATTCCAGGGTATTCTCTGGGCTGGCATGCGATTTTTATGAGGAATTTAAGAGGACACGGTCAAGGCCAACGGCCGGGAAATCGTATCCCCAGTGGAAACCCTGTATTTCCTTTCACACTAGCCTCCCGAGTGCTGAGGGATGGCACCAGGGCAAGGGTGGGGCATATTTCAACCCCGAACAATCTTACTACATCGGGAGCTGTTAAAACAAAGTATATCTACAAGGCAGTTGAAAAAGCGTCCAGGGCGAACTTCAAAGGTCAGTGTACCTTCTTGGACCCAGGTCAAGAGCCAATAGTCTCAGTACTAGATTGTAAAGTTCTTAGGTATCAAAAGAAGAAATATGTGGAATTCCCTGGTGGTCCAGTGGTCAGGACTCCATACTTCCACTGCAGTGGGCACGGGTTTGATCCCGGGTCGGGGAACTAAGATCCCGCAAGCTGCGAGGCACGGCCAAAAAAAGAAGAATACCTAAAGATTAATTCTCCCTGCTTTAAAAACAAACAAAAAATTTCAGTATGTTTGGTAAAGCAAACGCTCCCCCCACCACCGGATGCTGCGTCTGACGCCTGGGCCGTCAGGAAGGCGGGTCACTTTCCAGGAAACACTCTGAACACAAAGGGGTAGAGGAGCCCCAGAAGCAGGGCTCACTGGACGGCGTGCAGAAAGAGCAGGTGGGAAAACGAAGAGGAGGAGGCAGAGGACCAGGGGTGAGGAAGGTCTCTTGGCTATGGGACTGGAATCCCCTTGATGGGGGGCGGGGTCCTTAGGAAAGGGGCCTCCCCCGCCTGCACGTGGGCACACAGATGGGACCTGGTCTCAGGAGAGGAACGGCTGGTCTGCAGAGCCCCACGTGGGAGGCAGGGCAAGGCTGCACCTGGAGAAGGTGGCACCGGCCTGAGGAGCGGGGGTGGGAGGGGAGGGGGGCAGTCTCCCCTCAATGATGTTTACTGAGCACCTACTACGTGCCACACTGATGGGGAAACAGAGCTCCCAGCTGCCAGGTTGGCCGTGCACTGGGCAGTGGCATTCGCCTTATCGGGAGCACACGGGACAGAGGATGCACATCCCAGGAGCTCAAAGACATGAGACCCTGTAACTGCCTGCTCAGGGTGGGCGCAGGGAGGTGAAGACGCCCAGGGAATTTTGGTCCAGTGACAGCCCAGAAGGAGGGACAGCGGGCTTTGCAAACAGGAGGAGAGCGCCTCTTGGAGAAGTGGACATCTGGTCTGCATCCTGGAGGACGAGTTTGCTGGGTAGAGAACAGCAGGGCAGAGGGACGGACAACCAGAGAGAACCAGACCACAACGCGGTGGGGGCCCTTCAATCTTGTTTCCATGGCATCCAGCCCCCCACCCCCCCGTCATGACAGGGCAGCCTCTTTCTGCCCCTTCTATGCCTCCTATTTCTTTCTCTTGTGATGGCAGAGGCCACGCAGAGCCCTGTCACACAGCGAGGGTGACAGTGGAAACCCTGCCTGTTGTCTGACGTCGCGGGCGATGCCTCCAGTGGTTCACCGTCAAGCACCTTGCTCATTTTGGACTTTACATACATACGTTTGTACTTTGTTAACGTGATAGCCAACTGTTCCTATGTTATTAAGGCTTTTTAATCGAAGACGGACATTGATTTGATTAAGTACCTTTTAAACATTTATGGAGCTAATTAGATGGTCCTCTGACTCACTGAAATGGTAAATTATACTGACAGTCACCTGCTCCCATTTGGTTGTGGGTATTATGCATTTAACGTGCTCCTGAGTTCTACCTGCTAATATTTTATTGAGCATTTTTTTTCCATAAGTATTTATAGATGAGATTGGCCTCTCGTTTCTTTTGTCTTATCTCTGTCGGGTAAAGTCATACAAAACACTTTGAAAGCATTTCCTTCTTTCCATAGACAAGAGTGAGCTATCACAGATTGGACGCTATTACTCTATAAAACCTGAACCCACATCCCACCTGTATGGTCTCAACACGTCGCCTGGCAGGCGAGCCCTGCAGAGTCTGCACCCAGGCCTGGCTCCCCTCGGCCGCCTCCCGCCGCCGTCCCCAGGCCAAAGAGGCCTAAGTGCAGAACTGCTTCTTCAGAGCTGCTGAGCTGGGGTTGAGCCTTCACCCCTCTGTTAGTGACACGGATTCTGCGCATATTTCCTTTTGTGGCTCAATCAGCATACACTCTTACGGGTTCTTTAGTCTTATTCTGTTCCTTGAAGCCACCACACTTGCCCGCACGTCTGTCCCCTCTGCTGAGATCCCCATGGGCGGCTGCTGTCTACATCCGGTCCTCAGCTCCAGGGGCCGTCGTCCTCTGAGGGTCTCCCGGCAGCCCTGCCCCGCATCGTCCGCTCATTTATTTTTGTTGCACTTATTCCTGCCTCTGAGTATCTTGTTCAGATATTGATGACTTGTTTATTCACAGCCATCATCCCAGAGAACAGAGCAGGCGCTCCCTAAATCCTGGCTGATGAACGATGCAGACCTGCGACGCCTTTGCTTCCTCAAGTCCACCCGGTGTGCCACAGGCAACAACTCACTGGCTGGTATTTTATAAATTTATTTATTTTATTTTATTTTATTTATTTTTGGCTGCGTTGGATCTTTGTTGCTGTGCACGGGTTTTCTCTAGTTGTGGTGAGCAGGGGCTACTCTTTGTTGTGGTGTGGGGGCCTCTCATTGCGGTGGCTTCTCTTGTTGCGGAGCACGGGCTCTAGGCACGTGGGCTTCAGCAGTTGTGGCGTGTGGGCTCTAGAGCACAGGCTCAGCAGTTGTGACGCACGGGCTTAGTTGCTCCGCGGCATGTGGAATCTTCCCGGACCAGGGCTCGAACCCGTGTCCCTGGCATTGGCAGGCGGATTCTTAACCACTAAGTCACCAGGGAAGTCCCTGGCTGGTATTTTAAAGAGCAGAAAGTATAGGGCTGTTTTGCCAAATTGTAAATATGACTTTCGAGGAAAGAGTCTGTAAGTTGTTTTGGCAGAAGAAAAATAATTTGCTTTTCTTACCACTTTTTGTAGCCCTTGAAAAAGAGGCAACACTCTCCCTGGAAGAAGAAGTATATGTAGACCCAGGTTCACGGGACTGTGCGCTCCTGGAAGGCAGGGCCGTCGGCCTAGCTCCCCGATCCTCCCTGTGCCCACGGAGCTGGGTGCAAATCGGACTCAACACAGATTGGCCGGGGAGGCAGGAGGAGAAAGCATCATTTGTGGAAGGGTTTTCTTGACAACCTCCAGCTGTATGATCGGTCCTCTCTCACATTTTCCACCCGGGTGAAGCCACCTCTGCTTTGGGGTGAAGCTACCTGGCATCCTTCCAAGCCCCTGATCCAATGTGTCACCCCAGAGCTGACCCTCCCTCTCTGATCAAATTGAGGTCTAGGCAGAGACGGTTGTAGAGCTTGACTGCTACGTCAAGCTCTCTGGAAACAGTGGTTTTTACTCTTCTTGGAAGTGAAACTGTATCGAGAGACAGTTAAATGGCCAGAAGGTCACCTCTGCCTGCTCAGAAATTAACCACAATTTATTCCTTTTTATGACCATTATATTTAAATGTAAATGATACAAGTAACAATTAAAATCAATTTTTGTTAAGCCTCATCAATCCCGAATGGGAAGAAAATTTCCCTTCTTGCCCCACTATTTAACTGACTTGTTTACATGAAATAATTTAAATAAAATCCTACTTTAGTTTAATCTGAGTCTAGCTGACCAATGAAGTGGTCTGCTACTGCCCACACGGGGCAAATTTCCCACCTGTGCCAAACCAACAGGGCAGCTCCAGCAGGCTGGTCACTCCCTGAAGTATGACACTGGTGTGATCAGAAACAGCCTGTGACCATCACTCAGGCTTCAGTCCTCTCCGGGCAGGGACCCAGGACAGCTGTGGCCGGAGAATTAGTTTACAAGACTGCTGCTTCTGAGATCATGGAAGCCTCTTGGGATAAGCGTCTGGATTACTCTTCGGATGCTTTTTGCCATTTTTCTAACATTCTCTAAAACCGTTGCTCTAAAAGCAATGGGGAGCAGGCTGGATGTGAAAATCCTTTTCTTCCCTTAAATCAAGTGCCATGAGGTCATAAGTAGGATGGAGTGACTGGAGGTGAAATCAGGGAAACCAAGGGCTAGAGCCACCAGAGTGTGGCTGGCACCACAAATGGGCCGGACTCTCCTCCACTGCCTTCTGGTCCTCTGACCTTGGTCAGATTGGGGCGTGCGACAGCCATCTGTACAGGAGGACTAATGTGGCCTTTCTCAAAGAAACTGGCACGAGGCTAAAATAAGAATACTGATGGAGAGTAAAAAAAAAAAACTTCGTAAACCCATGCACATATTCATTATTATTGTTGTGCACGAAAATCAGGATCTTTCTCTTCTGGTCAGAGCTAATTTTCAACACCCAAGACCATTAGGTGATAATCACAACCACCTAGGAAGTGGGTTTTGCCCCAAATCTCCAGCCTCAATCTGATCAGACCTCTAGGTTCAACTACAAACTCGCAGGAATGAGAGGACAGAGGAATAAGCTAAACTACATCTGGGGATGCCAACGGCAGGATCTAGACTGTGGGAAACTCTTCAGGACAAGTGAGCTGGTTTCTTCTGCAAATAGATTGAAAGGAAAAGAAAACGAGATGGAGGGAGATCTATAAGATGCATGAGACTTAAAGATATACCAACCAATCGCAATGTGTGGGTCTTATTTGGATCCTGACTCCAAACAATAAAAAAAATCCTGTTTATGATGTTTAGGGGTAATTTGAAATTTAAATATTGATGATATTAAGAAATTATTTTTTTAATGTGATAAGAGTATGGTGGCTATATTAAAGAGTCCTTAATGTGAGGCTCTACATGCTAAACCATTTAGAGGTGAAAGGAAAGGATTCCTGAAGAAGCCTCAAGATAAAATGGGGGTAGGGGTGGGGACAGGTAGGCCAGGAATGGGGTGACTGGAATCGCCCAGTAGGCACCTAGGGGTTCTGTCCTCTACTGTCTGTTGGAAATTTAACATAATAAAAAGTAAACAGACAAACAAAAGTATAAGGTGATAAAAAAGCACAGACCATCACAGTTTTGTGTCTCTCCATCAGCGCTTGTCAACTATAAAGTCGGTACGTATGATGTTGACCACCGTTTGCACAGAAATGAGGTGACAGGCAGGCCTGTGCCTGGGAGGAGGCTGCAGAGGGCCCCCTTGGAAAGAATACCGATTAGGAGTACTTTGCTAATCTTAGTCAAGTCAGTTAACCTCTCAGAATCTCAGTTTATTCGTCAAAGGGGAGGAAAAAAAACAGGCACGAAAAGCACATCTCTGCAAAGAGAACATGACTGAAAAATCATCCAAGGACATTCTTCTTTGATACAGAAAATGTGGATTCTGGAGGGGACAGCCGAGTCCATCCTTCATCCCACTGCGAAAGGGGCTCTCAGGAGCTGTCTCCATGAGGGCTCTGGAGGGAACCGAGGCTGCCACCCTGAGCGCCCGGCCCCCAGGAGCTGGCAAATGGTTTTGGGAATCTTGGGCACAGGACACGGCCAGCAGGGCTGCGGACCCAGGTTGCTGCTTCTTTCCTCCAGATTTTTATTTTTTAATTTTTATTTATTTATTTATTTATGGCTGCATTGGGTCTTCGTTTCTGTGCGAAGGCTTTCTCTTGTTGCGGCAAGTGGGGGCCACTCTTCATCGCGGTGCGCGGGCCTCTCACTATCGTGGCCTCTCTTGTTGTGGAGCACAGGCTCCAGACGCGCAGGCTCAGTAATTGTGGCTCACGGGCCTAGTTGCTCCGCGGCATGTGGGATCTTCTCAGACCAGGGCTCGAACCCGTGTCCCCTGCATTGGCAGGCAGATTCTCAACCACTGCGCCACCAGGGAAGCCCCCTCCAGATTTTTAAGAAATGTTTTGGAAGGGCTGCTGTTGTGCCACCTACAAATATTTTTCAAGCTCTCCTTCACATATTTAGTGTAAAGTTTGTCAGCATGTCTTTCTGGCAGCT
Organism: Balaenoptera borealis; assembly: GCF_965194805.1. Classification (NCBI taxonomy): domain Eukaryota; kingdom Metazoa; phylum Chordata; class Mammalia; order Artiodactyla; family Balaenopteridae; genus Balaenoptera; species Balaenoptera borealis. The sequence goes on from NC_138872.1 coordinate 80,672,098, forward strand.
GGAGAACTGCCTGCCCCATTTGAGCTTCTGCTCTTTCAAAACTGCCTTTCAGATTTCGTTTCCCTTTCCCTGTCGACTTAACCTGTAAGCACCCTGCCTCTGGCCGACAGGTGCCTCTGATCCTGGGCATCGAACCTGCTGCTCTTAATGCCTCCCGTGGGACAGGGGACGTGCCACCACCACAGGTGGACACTGCTCGGATTTCATAGGTGGGGAAACGAGGCCGGGGCCGAGTGGTGACCAAGGAGCTCAAGGTTGCAGCGAGTAGCGGTCTAGGGTAAGAACCCTGCTTTTATGCCCGACGGTGAGGGATTCTAATTACCCCCTTTCTCCCCTAAGTACTACTTGGTAGGGACTGTTAAGAAAAGGTTGGGTGGCAGAGAAGCTAAAACTAAGAATAAGAAAAGCTCTCCAACTGCATTCTAGTTATTACACTCAGGTCCCTTCCCCTCCAAGCCTAAGGCCGAGACGACTTCCGGGGCCTTCCTGGGCCCATCTAGAGGCTCGGGCTGTTCTCTGGTCACACCTGCACTCCGGGGCCTTCTGACTACACATCTCCTGCTGGTCCTTCAAAGCTGCTTCCAGAGCCTCCCCTCCACCTGGTCTTTCCCCGCTCAGTTCAGCGCTCAGCTCACCTGTGGCTTTGGAGGCCCTCACAGCATCTGTCCACAGCCCCTGCCCCCTTAACTGCCCTGCACTTAAGGCAGCTGGTGGTTTGTCTCCTTCACCCCGCAGGGCTGGGAAGTGAAACTGGAGCACCAGGCGGCCAAAGGCAGCAGCGCATCCAGAGGAAAGACGGCATCCTTCCTCTTCCTCTCACTGGCACCGAAAGTCTGCATTTCGGCAGCGTAAGTGCCTTTTTTAGGGCAACTTGAGAATGAATAATTCAGCGGTTCCTCTTCTACTTGTGAAGTGTTAGACAAACAATTCAGACGGGGCCAGACTTGCTGGCCCCACGAAGACCGTCCCTTCCCTTTGGTCTGACATCATCGGATTTGGCCATGAATCTTTAAGAACACCCTCCATCCTGTCTAATCACTGAAATACCACAAAGGAAGCTCACAATACTTAGACATAGGGAAAAAAATAGCAAGGTTAACTGCAACATAAAGTTTTCCCTCGTTGCCAAGCAAACAGTACATCAGGGAGTCACAGGAACACTGAACTCTGAAAATCCTATGCGGGGAATGTCTTAGTCACATCAGGTTATTGAGTCGTTGAGCTTCTAATTCAAATCCAAGCCTTAAAGAAGTATTTTCCCCATGGAGCTCTAAGGTCGAACTCCCAGGTTTTGCTCTGAGAGCCTCACTGATTCTGTGTCTTGTATTAAAGGTACCTGGAATACTTTTTGGAGGTAGGTGTGATGAAAATTTGAAGTTAAGTAAACAAACAACCTTCCTGGTTTTATTAGAGAACTCATTTTGGGAGGATTCTTATTGGACAAGCCAAACCCTCTTCCATACATTCATGGTTGGTTGGAAACTTCAGTGGATAGAACCCCCGAGGACCCTCGGTCGGGAAGACACAGTCAGCAAATAACTGCCTTACAGCTCAGCTAGCTATGCTCGTGACCACTGATGTACAATGTCTCTGGGATTCTGGGCAGGAAATTGGATCCAGTCACTTTCCAAATGACAAGGTAAGCGCTCCCTGGGTTTAATCCTTATGGAAGGACCCAGGTGGCAAATTTCTGAGTTTAGGAAAAGTTAAACAATGTGATGATAAGAACGCATCTATGTTTGTGCTTTGGGATCTACCTGGCAAGCCTCAAGTCTGTGCAAAATATTTACTGTATGCCAGGGAATAAAGGATGCTTATCACTATAGTTGATAATCCTGCTAAGCAGTAGCTGCTTTGTGAACGCAATAGAAGATTCTTGGAAAATCCAAATAACTTTAAGGAATTCACCAGCAGGAATGTGTAGGTTCAGAGTATTCTATAAAGGATTGTGTCTCACTGCAGAGGGAGGTGGTGAGGTTAAGGTAGTGAAATGTAACTCGCTGCTGTGCTTGACATATAATGCAATAATGGTACAGTACGGTAAGAGATTTTAAAATAAATATATGGATTCTAAAAGGTTTCAGAAGGGCTCAATCGTTCTGTATCTGACACTGAATTTCAGTAAAAAGAGGGGACCTGGAGCAGGCTCAGGACATTCAGAGAGAGTCAGTTAAGCTCTGTGGTCCATCTTCCTTAAATAGATCAGAAAGTTTAGGACAGAGATGCTGTGAATTAGAAAAAAAAAAAAAAAAGAGGATTAAGAATCAAGAAAAATGTTAAGAGAAGAGTGATACTGGTAAATGTAACTAGGCCAAATTCACCTATAAAAATAAAATACATATTTGAAGAAAATCCTAAACCTAACAAAATGTTGGAGAAACACACTTCAAGTAAAGAGGAAATGATTAGATTTTTTCAAAAGGCTATGGTAAGGTTTTAAAGCCATACTAGCCAATGTTATATGTAGCAAAATAACATTACAGAGAAAGAAGTCATACTAAGAGGTACAGTAAATAATAAAACACCACAAGCTGGAACTTGTCTTAAATCACGAGGCAAGAAAATCTATAAAATACATAATATAAAAATGGAAAGAAATGCAATATATAGAAGTATCATCCTACTAGAAAACGAACTACACCATATGATGTAGGTAAGGGGTTCCAGTCACATGGAACCTGAAACCTAGGTCACATCTGAATTTAAACGGGGTTCACAAGAGTGCTGGGTCTCACAAAACCAAAAGCCTCCACTGCTCTCCACAGACAAATAAGAGAGATGCTCCTTTTAAGAACAGGAATGAAAGGTGGGGATCAGATATCCTGGCTGTCACAAAACCACACAAATTCACTACTTGTAGGTAATATGGTCACATGCTCACCAAATCCAAGGGATTCACTTGAGCAAATGGGCACAGATGGCCCAAGAATTCAGCAGAGTCCCACGTTTTTTGGTAAAGACAAAACACTAAGCTCCTATGTACCAGTAATAAATATCTAGAAAATGAAATAAAAGACTATCTCATCTACAACAGGGATACAAATATTAAACATGTGGGAATTAAAATGACATGGTATAAATTCCATCTGTATAAAATCAAATTACAAAATGCTAGTGGCAAAGAAAGCTAATGATGACATTTCCTATTTGTGGTTGCGTTAAAGATAAATAAATGTAAGTTTAGCTCCCAAGTTGATTTATAAAACTTGGTAAAATGACAAGATGCATATAGAAAAATTAGGTGACCCTAATAACAGTAAACTAATTGTAGGTATTAAGCTAGAAAACAAAGAAACATTATTAAAACAGTTTGGTACTTATGAGAATGAAAAGTCGGATCAATGGAATGAAAATTCAGACAGAAATCCAGAGACACATGTAATTATTTACATCTGATTTGTCCAAAGTTAAATACTGAAGGAAGGAATCATCAACATTATTGGGCAAACTGAGAATTAATATGAAGAATAATAAACAGACACATACCTTAACCTCATATGCTATAAAAAATTCCAGGTTAAAGATACAATAAATCATAAAAAAATAATAAGAAAATGGATTGGGAAGGAAAGACCATTTTCTATTATTGAAATCATATTAATAATGATTAACGACAAGGTTGATGGGACCTATCTCATATATTTATACTACTGAACAATTAAATCACTAAAACTCAAAAGAAAATCAATTGATAGGTAAAAGTAATGATAAATGCAAGTGAGTAGTTAAAATCCAGAATACATGTAGAATTTCTACCCTGTTCCCACTGTACCCACGTTCATGGGTGATAAGGAAACACATGGAGAGTAAATAAGCAGATGGGAGAATGTTGAGTTTTGTGCTAACGAGTATCAAGTTAAGCACCTACGAGCATCCACGTGGCACAGGGGAGGGACGGTGGGAATCACTGCAGCCCACCCCTTATCTCCTGGATTTGGCACAGAAGGTCTGAGACAAGCGGTGTAAGCTCCCCGGGCCAGGCCGAGCTCTGGGTACAACTTGGAAATTGGGGCTGTGGGAGGGGAGAGAGCCTGTAGCACCTGCCGCCGCCGTTCCAAATGGGTTCTTCCCCCTGCAAAGGACACGCTAAGGAGCCTTGAAACAGCACCCCTTTTGCCCCAATGATCTCTCTTCTTGAAAAATATATAAATATATTTTTTGGCCGTGCCACACAGCATGCAGGATCTTAGCTCCCTGACTAGGGATTGAACCCGCATCTCCTTCAGTGGAAGCGTGGAGTCTTAAGCACTGGACCGCCAGGGAAGTCCCCTGAAAAATATCTTAAGAAATTATTTTTCTAAACAAAAAATTCATTATGAAAAACTGAAATAACCAAAATGCTGGCAAATCAAGAATGGTTACGTAAAGTCTAATTCATCAAGAGAGGAAAACAAAATTCTGCCATCAAAGTGACAAATCAGCAGATCAGCAGGTGTGGTAAAAACTGTAGGAAAGGGACTTCTCTGGTGGCACAGTGGTTAAGAATCTGCATGCCAATGCAGGGAACACGAGTTCGAGCCCCGGTCTGGGAAGATCCCACATGCCCCAGAGCAACTAAGCCCGTGCGCCACAACTACTGGGCCCACGTGCCACAACTACTGAAGCCCGCACGCCTAGAACCCGTGCTCTACAATGAGAGAAGCCACCGCAACGAGAAGCCCGCGCACCTCAATGAGGAGTAGCCCCCGCTGGCCGCAACTAGAGAAAGCCCGCGTGCAGCAACGAAGACCCAACGCAGCCAAAAATTGAAAAACAAACAAACAAACAAAAAACTGTAGGAAGTAATATCAGGCCGAAAGGACAAAGGGGAGTGAGCAGAGTGGGACGTCCTCTGCACGTCCAGCCACAGTGGCAAAGTGGGCACAGCCACGTGACGCACACGTGCAGAGCCGTGTGCATCCGAGATGTGTACAAACGTGTGTGTTCCCGGTCACAGAACTGGTTAGGTAGTGACAGAGCACATCTCAGATTTTCTTTTTTGCTACAAGGGTGGCTAATTATTTAATTGCAAACAACAGAGACAGGTCCAGTGGACGTGCACTTGGCATTCGTGGTCACTGCCAGCTTTCCAACAGGAGCCAGCCTGGAGGGTATCAGATATTAATAATGATAGTGGCAGCTAATACGGCCTGAACCCTGGCGAGGGGACCACAGAGCACTTTATTCACTCTTAGGAACTCATGGGGTGGCAGACGCCGTTACAGGACGGAAACCCAGGCCAGGAGAGGTTAAGAGACCTGCCCGAGGGGCCGCTGTTGGAAGGGGGGTGGAAGCAGGTGCGCCCCCGGATTTGGCTCCTGCACATTGTACCTCCTCTCTTGGGGTGTGGAGGCACGTTTAACTAAAAATCCAGCACAAATTGCTTTAAACATAGGCGCGTTCACAAAGATGGTTCAAAAGTGCTTTCTTGTTTAATCCTGGTGATTCTGAGCTACAGAGAGGAGGGGTTCCTGATGGCTCCGGGGCTGGAGGGACTAAACAGGTTCTAATTTACTTATTTATTTATTTTTGGCCACGGGATCTTAGTTCCCCGACCAGGTATGGAACCCGTGCCCCCTGCAGTGGAAGCGAGGAGTCCTAACCACTGGACAGCCAGGGAAGTCCCAATAGGTTCTAATTTAATCTGATATTCAAAATTCAGAAAAGGTTACAGTGAAAGAGCATCTCTCTCCCTGTCCCTGAGATCTCCTTCTAGACGTTAAAATTTTTTTTTTTTTTGTGAATGCACAAGCAGATGTAGCATACTAGACACACAGTTCTGAACCTGGCTTTTTTCATTGAATTACATATGTAAAAGATCTTTCCATAGCACTATATAAGAGCTTCTGCATTCATTCATTCATTTATTCATTCATTCTTTCTTTCTTTCTTTATGGCTGTGTTGGGTCTTCGTTTCTGTGCGAGGGCTTTCTCTAGTTGCGGCAAGCGGGGGCCACTCTTCATCGCGGTGCGCAGGCCTCTCACTATCGCGGCCTCTCTTGTTGCGGAGCACAGGCTCCAGACGCGCCGGCTCAGTAGTTGTGGCTCACGGGCCTAGTTGCTCCGCGGCATGTGGGATCTTCCCAGACCAGGGCCTGAACCCGTGTCCCCTGCATTGGCAGGCAGACTCTCAACCACTGCGCCCCCAGGGAAGCCCCTGCATTCATTTTTTAAAGAGTAATAAAAGACAGACTAACCTAGCAATTAAAACTCAGACGGATTCTAGACGACCAGAGCAGAGGGCTTTAGTGGTCTTCACCCAGCCCTGCCCCGGCGAGCCCTTCACATCACTTTGGAGCTTCTCAGACGCTGGGGCTCCCGCAGGCCACCGAGTGAACTCTGCCAGCCTTGAACCAGCAACCTGGCTACCTCCTGAGAATTATGAATCAGAAAACCCCTCAAAACCCCTCATCTGGAATTTTCACACTTGGCCCTGGGACTCCTCAAAGGTGTGCCGGAGACCACACAGCAGAGCCTCACAGAGCTGCCTGGGCTGGGCAGACGGTGGGGACAGGCGTGGTGGCCGTGCCGGCTGCAGCCGTCACCCACGCCATGAGCATGTACCTTCCATCTGTACCCTCACCTTTGCTGGCTCTTAAGGCACGTTCTAACCAATAATGTTCCAAGAATCTCGCTCTTTAGACCCTTGGGTAAGGGGCGGGACGTAGCGGCTGTGTGAGAGCCCTGAAGGCAGTGACCTGAGATGATGTGGGGAAGGTGTCCACACATCCCGGCACATTAACTCAAGGATGATTCAGACGCTTGCTGTAGGCACAGCCCCAGACCCTTGGATCCCAGAGATGAGCCCCCGAGCCCCCGATGAGCTCCCATTCTGGTGCGGCAGACCGGAAGATCAGACGCTGGGTCTGACACACCTGGTGGCCCATAGAGGTAAGCACCTGAGCACTGGGACAGAGCTAAGGGGTCCCGGGGGGCCATCACAGCGCTGTCCTTTTGTCTTTATTTGGACAACTCTGTCCTTAAACCAAAAATCAACGATCAAACAAGAGCAACTGGGTCGGAGTTTCCCACAGTGTGGTCAGCAGACCCCACGTGCGTGGAGGGCCGAAGAGTCCTGGGTCCCCTCCCAGACCTACTGAGTCAGACACCCTGGGGTGCGGCCCAGGGATCTGCATTCTAGACCAATGCTCTGAGGAATCCACTCAAGTCCAGGAGCCACTGACCTGTGTGACGAAGGGCGATTTACTGAATTCCAGTGCTTCCAAAGTAGGGGCTGGAGCTGCAGTGTCACAGGTTACAGATGTACGGAACTTCCCCGGCACCACATACCCTGCCCTTCTAGAAGACGTCTGGAACTACCATCTATTTTCTCGGCTGACCGGACTGGGGGAGTTCTATGTTTCAGCGCGAAGGTTCCCGCTCATTTAAAATAATCTCTGAGTAGATGCCCATAATAAAGACAGATAGCAGAGCAAGCACACATGGGTTCCATTTAAACACCATATAGAGCAGAGCCCCTGCTACAGGCTGTGACATTTAATTCTCAACCAAGTGACTTTCCCTGACCACCCATCTCAGCCAGCTGCTCCGGTCCCCTTCACGCCATGCCCCCTTCCTTTTACTTGCTTTAATTTTCTTGGCAGGACTTGACACTAACTCAAACTTTTATTATTATGTGGCAGCCTGCTTTTTGCTCAGAGACTGCTTCCGGGAGAGCAGGGCCTTTGTTTTCATTCATGCAGGGAACATCTTTCAAGCGCCCGGCAGGCCCTATGCTAGGCACTGGGGACACAGTGGTGAATAAGGTAACACGATTCACGGAACTTGGAGCCTGGTGAGTAGAGAGAGCTCAGCACACCGGGAAACACAGGGTGTGTCATAAGGAGAAAAATAAAGTGGGAAAGAGGACAGAGCCCGCCAGGAGGAGGCCATCAGGGCTCTGAGAGCAGTGATGGGACCAGCTTACAATGTGGGAGGATCACTCTGGTCGCTCCTTTGCCGGGCTTGATGGGACAGATCAGGAGTTGGTGTTCGTCTGGGTGAAGCTGAGATGACGCCTAAGGGCAGCTGCTGAGCCTGGAGGTTAGGGGGGAGGTTTGGGCTGGAAACGTGAACACAGGAGTCAGCGCCAGGGAGATGGAATTTAGTTACGGTGGTGAGTGAGCCTCCCAGGGAGAGGGTTAAGCAAGTGCAAAGACTGAGCCCTGACGCACTGTGACCCCACCAGCGCCCGAACACTGCCCTGTGTGCAAAGGAGGCCCTCAGGAGAGACTTAACTGAATCAACGACATAGGTGGCACTGACATCTATGACACAGGTGACACTGCCTGACATAGGTGGCACTGCCTCCATTTTTATGAAAGGAGAAATGTCCCTTAGCTTGGACTGAAAATACACTTAACGCCTCCTGTTCATTACCACTGCCAGCCGCAGCCTCTCTGACGCTGGTCCTTTTCCCGTGGCTGACTTAAAGTCACAGCCCATGTCATGCTAATTGCATATGCCCTCCGGTGACCTAAGTACCCACGTTGCCTCACACGGGGGTCGAGGTGTGTGAGGTGCAGACCCCGGGGGGCCAGCGGGCATCCTCGGTCCCTCAAGGAAGCATTCACCCCACACAGCCAGCAGGGACCACCTGCTTCAATGCACGTGCGGATCTGACCCAGGCCCATCTCAGCCCCAACCGTTTCATATCCGGAAGAGGTAGGTTTTATGAAAACCACATGAACAAACTATTACTAGGAGCCTGTGTAATGTAGGAAGCGCTGTGCAAAGTGCCAGGGCAAAAAATGAGGAAGGTCCAGTTGCCACCCTCAAGAGGCTGCCAATCTGATGTGGACGCTGAACCTTTCTGGTGCCGTGGTCCCTCTGGTGAAGAGACTGGACCTCCTTCCTGGAATAATGTTTTAAATACATCAGTTTACTAAGGAAAATAAATACTTGGAAGTGCATTTACTACAATACTAGAAAACCCCCAAGTCTGTGATCTAGTAACAGATGTTCTTTTTAAAAAAAAAAAAAAATTTATTTATTTATTTGGTTGCACCATGTCTTAGTTGCGGAAGGCAGGCTCCTTTTGCAGCTCCAGGGCTCCTTAGTTGTGGCACGTGGGCTCCTTAGTTGTGGCATGCAAACTCTTAGTTGCGGCACGCAAACTCTTAGTTGCAGCACGCATGTGGGATCTAGTTCCCTGACAAGGGATCGAACCCAAGCCCCCTGCATTGGGAGCGCGGAGTCTTATAGACACTGGACCACCAGGGAAGTCCCCGTAACAAACGTTCTTCTTTACTGATGCGCCACATAACGAATCTCGTGGCAGGTCTAAGAACTACTGACATTTTGAAGCAGCGATGTAGATAAACAGTCTTTGAGGTATCCGCAAGGACCGTGATGTGATGTGAAAATACTAGGATTTCCGCTTGCAGCAAAGTCACAGGTCTGTTCTTGTTCTGGTCTGTTGACTTGATTCGCAATGGAAGGAAATGCTACATTGCAGTCAGATTTAGTGAAAATCGAGACCCCTGAATTCTCTCCATGGAATGGGAGAGACCAGAGCCCCCCTCTCACAGGCACACAGAGGCTGTTAAGTGTGGGCGCAGGAACGGGGCGTGGAGGGGCAGGGGTGCAGGAACAGGGGGTGGAGGGGCAGGGATGTGCTTGTGAAGAAAGGCTGGTAGCTATATATCGGGATGTGGGAGCATGGTGAGCTGGGGAAAGGCCCACGATTCTACAGAGGGGGTTAGAGTCGGTAGGAAATGAGGTTATGAAGGCAGAGCTGTGTCATGAAGCATCTCGGGCGCTACGGCATCATTTTTTCAGTGGTGGCAAGAAAGAACCATGGAAAGATTTTAAGGACTCATTTCAACAGGATCAAATTTATATTTTGGAAAGATACTTTTAGCAGATACTTGGAGGATGGCTTAGTCTAGGGAGAAATTGGCAGCAGGGAGATCCGATGTTAAGATATTGAAGGAGCGAAGCCAAGAGATGAAAAAAGCCCAGTTATTGCAGTGACAGTGGAAACAAAGACTTGAGGAATGAGAAGGTCTCAAGGAGGTGGAATTAATATGGATTAGACAGCAGGGTCAAGAAGGACCCTCCGTCTCTGGAATAAAGGAAGACCATGTATGCTCGAAGGAGGGAAAAAAATGGAAGGGAAGCTGCCTGCAGGTTAGAGGGAAGTCAGAAGGGATCATGAGTTCGCTTGAGTTTGAGACGCCTATGTCTAGCAAGGAGTTGCATTTGAAAATATAGAGCTTTCTCTGCTGTACAGCAGAAACTAACACAACATTTTAAAGCAACTATACTCCAATAAAAACAAACAAAAAAGAAAATGGAGAGCTTTCTCTTTGGGTATTAAATTTTTTCTTATTGCTTTGTAAGGGCTCTTTATATATACAGGCATACCTCGGAGATACTGAGGGCTTGGTTTCAGACCACCGCCATAAAGTAAATATTGCAATAAAGTGAATCACACGAATTTTTAGGTTTCCCAGTGCAAATAAAAATTATGTTTACACTAGATTGTGGTCTGTTACATGCACAACAGCATTATGTCTAAAACACGTATATATCTTAATTAAAAAAATACTTGAATGCTAAAAAAATGTTAACCATCATCTGACCCTTCAGCGAGTCGTAATATTTTTGCAATGGTAACATCAAAGATCACTGACCACAGATCAAATAAAATAACAATGAAAAAGTCTGAAATTTTGAAGTCTGAATTACCAACGCGTGACAAAGAGACACAAAGTAAAGCAAACACTTTTGGAAAATGGCACCAATAGATTTGCTCAATGCAGGGTTGCCACAAACCTTCAATTTGTGAAAATGCATTATCTTTGAAGCACAATAAAGCAAAGTGCAATAAGACGAGGTGTGCCTGTATATATACATACATACACACACACACACACACACACACACACACTTTCTCTGTCATACACAAGGCAAATATTTTTGCCAGTTTATCTACCAGTCAGTCATCAATCACCAGCAAGCTGTGAGTTTCCTGTGTGAGTTCTACCTTTGCCATGGTGCTTAGAAAGGGTTTCCCCACCCCCACGTTATAAAAATATCCATCGAAAATTTCTCCTAATGTTTTTATGGCTTTGTTTTTCATATGTAAATATTTAAAACTTCTAGGCTTGACTTTGCACGGGCTCTGCCCTGACTCTCATCTTCTGGGTGTTAGCTAGCTATTCTGGCACCGCCGCTGATCGAAGGCTTCATCCCTCCCTAACGCATTTAAACTCAAGCCATTTTTATAGACAACTTTTTCTAAAAATTTTTCCCCTTAATTTGGAAACTTTCAAAAATACAGAAAGCTACCAGAAGAAAGGGCCAATCAACCATATGCCTACACACAGAATTAACCACTTACATAACTGGTCCTTTTTCCATTATCGACGACAAATTCTAAATTTCTAATTACATTGGGGCTTTCCATGGAAAACGGAAGTATCTAATAATCTTTACGTTCGGTAAATCCTACAAACTGGCTTTTTTTTCAGGGTGGAAAGATCACAGAAATGCATCGAAGTGAAAACAGTCCAACTTAAAAAAGATAAATGAAAAGCTAAAAATATATGCTATCCCATGAAATTTCAAGATCATGCTCTGTTTCTGTGCCTAGGCTATGTTGATAAGATTCCAAACACTACACAGTTTTAATTTTTTTCTCGCAACTCCTTTAGGTTTACCTTGAGGGACATCAGAGGGCACACGTGTGGTCACTTGGGGGTTAATCCTCACTGATGCTGAATGCCCCCAGTCTTTGCTCTGTTCAGCAGAGCATGAAATCTCAAAGCTCAGGAGAGCAATGCGGCCGGGCTGCCAGAGTGATGCCATAAAGCTCTGCATTAAAAATTCATACTGCAGGCTCGCCTCAGAGCTCGGCTCTGGCTGAAAGGAGAGCTGGTGGGGAAATATGAGACACCCCACTGTCTTTCTGGCAATTGGAGACATTCCTCAACAAACAGCACCTCAGGAAGAGAATGAAAGGGCAAACAAGCCGTGAAGGAAATCAATGAGTTCAATTATCTAGCTCCCTCTCGCTTTCCTATAGGAAACTTGTCATTCTGAAGGCTGGTTCCCAAAAGTTTTTTTTGTTTTTTGTTTTTTAATACGATATCCCAGGACAAAAGCCCTAGACATCTTGCCTGTGCCCAGATGTTTGGCACCTCTCTTTGTTTTACACCAGCCCAGGGACCCCCAAATTCTCCAGGACACGTGGAGTCAGGTCTCTGCTGAACGCTAAGAGTTGCCCCAATGTGTGGCTGGAGGGAACCACGCTGTTCTCGCTTTAGAAAGTGTGTCCCGCACACACATGGCACGTAGATTTCCGAAGGTGGTTATTTCGTGGTTAAGGCACTAACAGTCCTGCAATCATCTGAACTCAGAACTTTTTATGCCCAGTGTTAGCAGCACCCAAATGGTAACTAGTTAAGATTTTTAAATTCAGAGTCTCTTAGGATGATGATGTGACATGAAACAGTGCACTTCAGCGCACAGCTGCAGCATGCAAATACAGACAGAGGTCTTGTGATGCAGACAGACTGATCTTCCCAGGTCAAACACGGAAAATGATGGGGTTCTTTAGGGTTGGAAGAGATCTGATGGTGGGGGAAGTGAACCAGCGTTTTTCCAATGGGCCAGGCAGGGGCCCTTGCAGCTGACAGCAGTGCCGCAGCCCTGTTTCCCGAGAGCGTGCATTCAGACGCTGTGCCCGGCTCTCTGCGGCGGACTGCACTTCGCTCGGGAGGAAACTAAGGCCAGAGTAAGGCAAGGGAGCGCCCTGCCCAAGGTTTCTGCACCCACAGCACCAGGAATCAAACCCCGTAGTGACCCTGAGACCTGGGCTCTTCCCCTGAGGCTCACACCACGCCCACATGCTGGACAGCCCCTTCCCCGAAGGCCCCTCCGCAGATGGCTACGCAGGCGCTGCTGGGAGAGGATCGGAGGTCCCAGCTTCTGGCAAGAACCTGGGTGATAAAGTTCAAGAGGCCGAGGAACGGTCAGGCTCTTCACACCTGCCTGTGGGTTAGTCCAGTCTTCCCGTTTTGCTAATGAGGAACCTGCCGCTGCCCAGGGAGGGAGCTGTGCTGGCCACACGCGGTGACAGAGCTGGGATCCGACCCAGGGTCTCCTGACTCTAGGCCCAGCACCTTCCACTGTCCACCCACCAGGGGAGGCTGGGACATCTATTAGCATCACCGAACAGCAGTCTGGGAACGGGGCCCGCAGAGCATTCTGGGGCCCCAAACTCCCTCGTCTGATGATACCATAGGGAAGCCACCGGAAGATGCCACGGCCACTGGCAGAATGTAAAGGCGCAAAAAGACAGGGCAAGTGTGAAGCTTCCTAGTTTAAACCTGTGCGGCAATGACGGCAGTGTGACAACTCAGGCTCCCCAACAAGAGGGAACCCAAGGGGTAACCGTCTCATGGTACACCTACTGATGGAGTATCGTGCAGCATGCGTCACATTTCTGAAGAACAGGTAATGACAAGAAAGACATACTTACATGGCAAGTAAAAAAAGAAAAAAACAAACTAGAAATGAAAACTGAGTATCAGTCTGATGCCATTTGTAAAAAGTTAAAAAAAAATAGAGCACCATATAGAAAAAAGACTGGAAGGAAATATGCCAAAATGTTAAGAGTTATCTGTGTGTTGTGGGATAATAAGTGATGATCTATTTTTAAAAATCTTCTAGAATTTTCTAAATTTCATATAATAAACATGTGTGGCTTTCGTAATTAAAAATAATACATGTCACATAAAAGGAATTAGTCTTCACTGATGTGGGGCGATTCCAAGCGAAGGATAGTTTCTCACTTCCGCCAGCTTTCCTGCTTCCCTTCAAAGGGCCCTTGACTGGTCAGGGTGCGTCAAATCCCCTTCTTCCCGACACTTTGGAAGCAAAGATGTGCAGTGTCACAATGACCAGCGAGGCCACGGCCCCCAGTGCAGCCAGGGACTCCCAGGGGGTGGGGGTCAGAAATGCATGGCTTTGGGAGGGATCTCACTGAGGGCAGAAGGCAGCGTGAACATTCCAGACTGGCCTCCATTACAATTCTGTCTCCATGAAGCACTTCAAAGGTTCAGGTGGCTCCTGCCTTCTTCCTAGACTCCAACAGCTTCCTTAGTTTGCCCTTCCAGAGAGCAAATGGCCTTGCTGCTCGGGCTCTCAGCACTGCCGAGACTGGTCCCTCGGCTGCACGCCTGACCCACCGGTCTCCACAGCGGAGGCACCCGCAGAGTGATTCATTCAACAAAAGCCCCACGTGTCGATGATGCCAGTGGGCCCGTGGTGTGCAGGGACTGAGGTGTGGGCCCTCCTCTGAGGCAGGTCAGGCGACGTTGGCCAACTCTGGGCGGTCTGCAGGGACACGCCCATCCTGTTCCCAGAGCCCCACAAGCAGGAAAGCGCCCGTGACGATGCCCATTTTGCAGCTCATTTGCTGTGCTTTGATCTTCTACAAATTGACGTTTTCTCCAGCAGTCCCTTACCCGTTTCCTTTAGCCTCAAACTGTGAGTTCTCCAAGACTGTCCTTTACAGTAGATCAGAAGAACTTCAAGGACCATTAAAAACCCAAAATTTGTATAAAAGCATGCCAGACCCAGGTGACAGCCTATGAGTACTCTTCTCTAAACTATCCCCTCCAAGGATGCTGGACGAATGTGATTGCTATCTCCATATTCATAAACATGCTTATACACACACGCATATAGGACAGCTATATGTACACGTGTGTGGCACGTGTTTTTGTGTGCAGAGCATGTGAGCCATGTCTGTGTGCATATCACGCCTGTTAACTCTCCCTGCCCTCTTTACTCTGCAGTTCTAGCACCTGACACAATGCCTGCATTTTAACACAGAGTTTTAATATTAGCCGAAGGGGGACTTACTTCCCTGGTGGCGCAGTGGTTAAGAATCCGCCTGCCAACGCAGGGGACACGGGTTCGAGCCCTGGTCTGGGAAGATCCTACATGTCGCGGAGCAACTAAGCCCGTGCGCCACAACTACTGAGCCTGCGCTCTAGAGCCTGTGAGCCACAACTAGTGAAGCCCACGCACCTAGAGCCCGTGCTCCACAAGAGAAGACACTGCAGTGAGAAGCCCGCGCACCGCAACGAAGAGTAGCCCCCGCTCACTGCAACTAGAGAAAGCCCACGCGCAGCAACAAAGACCCAACGCAGCCATAAATAAATAAATAAATAAATAAATAAATAAATAAATAAATAAATAAATAAATACATAAATAAATAAATATATATATATATATATATATATATATATATATATATATATATATATATATATATATATATATATATATAAAAGATTAGCTGAAGGGAGGAAAGGTAAAGATTGCCAGTTCTCACTGATGCCTTACAATTTCTAGAGCATGGAGTCCATGGAACAGGTTAAGAATCCCTGGCACTCAGAGGTCTTTCTACCTGAATTTGAAAATATGAAGCCACGCCCTTCTTTCTACGCAGTTCCCAGACTGGGGAAAACTCCAGATCAGGGCTGTACTGCCTGGAAAAGGCAAAACAGATTCAGTCAGTGCAATAGCCAAGGAAAGCCCTTTAGGGCTCATGCAGGCACTGAATATTAGGTGTGAAGCAAAATGCTTGGACAGAGAGGGAAAATCCCAGGAATTCTACAAAATGCACACACCCTTTTGCAGATAAGGTATGGGGAAAAAAAGGCATCATTTGTTCCCAGCAAGTTTGATTTCTCTCTCAGGTTTAAGGGACAGGGGTTTCTTTATTCAAGCCCATCCCCTCGAAACCATCAAAGTAGCTGCTTCTCTATTTTTAGGGAAATTAATCTGACCAGGATAATTACAGCAACCCGTACTGGAAATTGATGACTCATCAAAAAGCCAGGAAACAGAAAATGTTACATTCTTAAAGGTACAGCAGGGAGACTCCATTTCCGGACACTGAGGTTGGTCTTTTCAAATTCAATCGGGGGAAGCACAAATTGTCTAACGTGAGTATTCCGCTTACTGAGCTCTACCTGGCCCAGTTTCCTGAGTCCTGCATGTGGAACTGTAAAAAAAATAAATAAAAGAGAAATCGGTCTGCGAGGGTACACACCATGGGGCTCGTGGGCAGGGAGAGAAGACGTGAAACCCTTCAAGAAGGCCGGTCACCCGGTGAGCCAGCACTCGGTAACGCAGCCCTTTGAAGACAGCACAGGAAGAGACTTTCTAGGCCACGGTGGGAGTGCAGAGAGCACTGGATCTTGAGTCCAAAGGACTGGATTTGAGGCCTGCCTCTGTGTTCCCAGGACTGTTTCCTTGTCTATGCAATGAACACAACAAGCACTTCCTCCATGACTGCTGGAGAGAATAAACAAGGTATCATGCAAGAAGGTGCCGTGACATAGTCCAGAGTGACCCGGATGCTCGGACGGTCTTGGTTCCCGTCGAGTCTTCGACTGTGGGCATCCTCACATTTTCGAATCTCGTTTGAGGTCCTCCACGCCCATTTCTGGGACACAGGCATCCCCTACCTCCAAAACATGGGGTGCAGGGTACAGGCTCCCTTAAACAATTTCAATAAAGCCCTAAGCCAAGCTCGCCTGGGAGTTTTCTGCTTTCTCAGAGCATAATGCATTTTGTGATTATACACTGGTTTATATACACGCTAGAGAGTAAATACTCTAAAATGAACCCAAGTGAAGTTCCTCATAAACGTCTCTTTTGTAATGTACTATGTAAGTATGTGTGCATACGATGTGGTTCTTTTTAAAAAGCATATAGGCAAGGAATACAACATGAGTAACCTTAAGAAATATGAATTTTACCGGCAGGAAAGGTTTGGGAGGTGCAAATTCTTCTAAGACTAACATTAGCTATAAAAAATGCAGCATTTCAGTGCAATTCAATATTTTCTTTCATCAGAGGCTCAGGGCCTCCGCCCACAAGTCAAGAGGAATGTAATAAGCTGACTGTGTGTGTTACAACTGAAGCTGCTTCTGCAACCAGGACTCCGGGGGACAGAGCAAAGAGGTGGCCGTGGACTTGAGCGAAAATGGGACTTCCTGCACTTTCGCCCAGAATGCTGGTATCTTGGCTGGGAGGGCAACATTCCTCCCAACGTGGGCAGCGGCCACCTAAGCCCAACTACAAGCGAACAGCTGCAGGAGACAGGCGTGGAGTCGGGGGGCAGGGGGAGCTGTCCAGGCCTCTCTCCCGGGGCCCAAAAAGCGGTCTGCCCTCCTCCAAGGCCAACCCGGGGAACCACTGAAATCTTAAAATCCAACCTGTTCGACTTTGCTAGAATCTCCAAGTTAGTGTCAAGTGCGGGGTGCTAAATCTCTATTTGCTAAGAGAAGGCAGAAGATCTGTACACAGCCTGACCAGCTGAGGAGGACGTACGTTTTTAACTTAAAAAAAAAAAGCTGAGGAATAATTCATTTATTTAACCCAGAAATGGCTATAATCTGAAACCCTGCAATCCTCTTCCACAGCAACTGTTTTGGCAAGCCCCCCGATGTTCCAACAAATAGTAAACTGTGCTTGCCATTTGTCTAAGGGACCTTGCATTAATAAACATGAAGAAGAGCACTTTACCTCCCACTCTCAATGACAGGACAAAACAAAGACCAGCTGTATTCATCAATGAGGCCTTGTTCTGCACATAAAGGCTAATTACATTTCGCTTCAAGCCTACACATGGAAAACTTTCCTGCTGCTGTACCCGCCACAGCCAGCCGGGCCGGTCCAGCTGACGCAGGCCGAGGGCTGCACCCAGTCAACGGGGGCTCCCGACGGCCTCGCTGCCTTCGACCTGCAGGCTTCGGTCCCAAGTGGGGGCGGGGATGGTCACCCCAGTGACATCTCCCAGGGATGGACAGGCGACGTGGGCTCTTCCAACCTCCTGTGGAGACGAGGCCGTTCAGGCCCGTCTAATTTCAGAAACGCATGCACCCGAGCCCAGGGCAAGCTTGTCGGGAACAGCCTCTACTCGTTGACAACAGAATAGGTGACAGCGATTAGTGACAGTGACCACGGCTGTCACCGTGCTGGGCGCTGCACACCCACCTCCTCATTACTCTCCACAGCCGCTCAGCGTCCTGACTACTATTATGCCCATTGTACAGGTGAGAAAAGAGAGTCACGGAGGTCAATTAGCTTATCCAGGGACACGCAGAAGGTGAGCAGCGGACCCCGGCAATCCACTCAAAGCCCACCTTCCACAGTGCCTCCCCCATCCCCTTCCTGCATTTTCTGTCAACACATTTTTTAAAAGCCCTCCTTTCGAAGGGAGAAGATACATTGTTTTGAAATGTTTTAAGACCATTTGTGAGATTTGCCCCTGGCGGGCTTATATTCGTATGTATTAATGAAAAGCTGTCTAGTCTAAGACAGTATATGTCAGTCGGGCCTGAAGCAGATGGTAAAGTGACAGACCTTTCCCAGAAAATGAAAGGGGGGAGGAATGCGGAGGGGGCAGCTCTGTGTGGGATCTCCAAGATCGAAGTGATTGTCTCCGAAGTTAAAAGAAAGTAGCAATTATTATCTCGGGCCATTCTCTACGCGTTTTGTGGCTTACTTACTCTGGGAACCATTTACAGTAAGGGTCTGGCCCTAGGCTGCCCTGTGGTAGCCGTCCATTTCTATTGGGGAAATGCCGATCCCCGTCCGAGCCTCCGTCCGGCCCCTGCGCCCACCATGCCCACCTGCCCTGGCAGATCCACCCGCCGGAGCTTCGGGCTGGTCCTCCAGGAGATCGGCCTCGCCGCCTGGTGTTTTCACAGACGGCGCTCCTCCTTTGCCTCTAGCAACCCCTCACCGCGGCTCGTCCTTCGGCCTCAAACCCCTGGTCATCCCTTTCAGGAAGGCTTCCTCCACAGTCCTTTCCTCTGGCTCCAGCGGGGTGGGGTGGTGTGCGCTGGGGACCCGCCATCCCCATCGCCAGCTCCCTCTCCCCCTGCTCCTCCCCTGGCCGGGGAGGGGAGGAGGGTAAGGTCAGGGGTTGCTGGCGCTGCCGGGATCCCCGTCGCCTCCCAGAGGCCACAGCTCCTCTCCAGGTGGCCCCTCCAAACGGAGGTGGGGTGAGGCCCAGCCAGTGCTCGCTCGGGGTGCCCAGACCCCGCTGGTCTCCCTCGTCCCCGCTGTGCCCACGTTAAACTCTCTTCTGACCGACCTAGCTAGAGTGGGCTGTCTGTCTTCTGTGGACACCCCGACGGCACAGGTGCTGCGCTAACGTACGTCCCCTCCGTCACAGCAGGGGTCACGCTGGCTCGCAATAGCTTTTCTCCCCGCGTCCCCCGGCCGATCCTCCCCGAGGAGGCCTCCAGGAACGCGAGCGCCACTGACGAGTGGCTCTGAGGCGTGCCCATGAGGCTCGCTCTCTCTGCGCCCACGTGCACGCCACACCTCTGCCTCCCCGCCTGTCCCTGGAGGAGACGAGGGCCTCCTGCTACGATCACAGGAGGGGACACACCCCGAGAGCACCCGTGGCCCCGTCAGCAGTTGGTAACAAGAGCCACAGCCCAGAGGCAAAGCATTTTACGTGACAGAACAACTGACCCCCGTGCTTTTTGATTCTATTCTCCGTTTATTCTCCGTTCAGTGAAAATGAGCAAGTAACCTGTGGGTTTTCACTCATCTAGATCTGGAGGGAAAAGAAGCTTTCTGGACTCAAGATACACTGATGTGACGGAAAACAGTCTAGAGACATTTCTCCCTGAGCCCCTGTCCACCACCACCGCTTCTCGTCAAAGGCCAGCGGGC
Source organism: Balaenoptera borealis (assembly GCF_965194805.1). Lineage (NCBI taxonomy): Eukaryota > Metazoa > Chordata > Mammalia > Artiodactyla > Balaenopteridae > Balaenoptera > Balaenoptera borealis. Next base: position 80,691,800 of record NC_138872.1, read on the forward strand.
TCAGAGTTCAAGGAGAGGTCTGGGGGCAGGAGGACTGGCCTCTGGTGCTCCCCTGGGTAGCCCTGCTGATGCAGGTGACCCGAGATTTAATGATCTTACCTGTCAGATGACAGAGCTGGCGGCTTAGGAACAGCCCGGGGTCCCTGCATCTATAAACGGTAACTTAGGACAAGACTGAAGACTGAAAATCATCCCGACATCTCAAGGCACCTCTGACCCCTCCCAGGGAGCAGGATCACCTGGGAGCGGGTGACTGAGCTCTTTGCTGGCTGAGAGACGGGAATCATCCCCAAGCATCACCCTGGCCCTGAGCACAGTGAGGCAGGGAGAGAGGGTGGGGACAGGGACAAGATGTCCCCTCCTCCCCCTTTCTGTCTCCCAGGCACTCCTGGCCGCCACGTGCCCTCCCTAGAGAAGACCAACAGCCCTGAGCTGGGGAAGGTTAAGTCCTTCCTAGACGGCTGTTCTCAGTGCCATTGCTTCCTCAACCCCTAAGGCAAACCAATTACATGGACACAAATTTTCTGTGTGGCTTTTTAGAAGCCCAAGAAGGAAGTAGGAAGTTGTGACTCTCAGCCACGGCCCAGTACTTAGCCATCATATGACAGGTGGCATTCTCGGCTGTCAACTCCCAATAGTTTCTGCAGATGCTTGGTGTCACCAGGCAGTAGGTACACCTCCCCCCCTGTGCACGCAGGGAACACGGCGGGAGACACTGGCTTCTGGAAGTTGAGCTTTGGTGACAGTCTCTGAGCAGCGGCTTTCGAAATGGTTTTTGACTGAGATCCACAGGAAGAACTACATTTTATGCTGTGGCTCAATAACTCTGTACTTTCAGATTTACACACGAGTTAAACAAAAGTGTCACAAAACAATGCCTAACTTTACTGTGTGCCATGAGCCATGACATTTTCTATTCTATTCCATTATTTTGTTTTATATTCTATTTATTACCCAACTAGCCAGTTGCCACTCGCTAAAGTGACTTCACGATTGTGACCCACAGTTTGAAAACCATGGGCTTAGACGGGCTTAGAGGTTGGGTTCACAAAAGTTTTTTTTAAGTGTATAATAAAGCCAACTTTGGTTGATTGTAGATATGCAAGATGTATCTATGCCTTTTAGAAAGAGGTGTGGTTTAACAAAAATAAATTAACAGAAATTAATGAAATAATCCAACTTATCACTCCCAAAGTCATCATGAATTTTGTCAGCAAGTAAGATGATGTGGATAAGAGTGAATGAATCAGGGAATTAGCACAGCATCTTCAGATCAAAGTCTTTTAGAAAAGAAATGCTATAAACTTAAGGCTAGAGCTATGTATCAGACTAAAACATTATAATTTTAAAAAATCAAATTTACTGAGAACAACAACCTACATAGTAGAATAAAGTCCAGGTGGAAATAGTAGAAAAACAAGGATGACACGTGGGCAGAAGAGGGAACCCGGACACGGACACCGAGGAACCCCAGGGTGACAGCAGCTGGCGTGGTGCCTCGGAGGGTACGTCTTGGGAGGTGAGGAACTCTCATGCTGTGGGCTCAGAGGGGAGGGCGGAGACGCACGCCTGCCGGCCCATTGACAGTGATGCCCGGGGTCGGAAGGGTTAATACCAGAACCACCAGTTTTCAAAGCGCAATTTTAACGGTCACGGGACCTTAGAACCGGCTCTTTCTGTACCACCTGAAGTCTCATTTCAGCACACCGAGAGGGGACAGTGATCCGGCGGGGTCCCCCGGGATTAGACATGCCAACAAGTCAGCCGGAGTCGCCAGGACGGACCAGGATGCTTTAGTCTTTGCGCAGAAGATCTCTGCTCATGATCAAAACTGGTTCTGACCGCCAGACCTGGGTAGCTGGGCTCTCAAGATCTCAAGCTGCTAAACAACCCCGAGCAAAGGTCAAGGGCCGCCCTACTGCCCCCTCAACGTGCCCTGAGAGCAGCTGGCCCAGCAGCAACCTCAAAGGCCAAGGGCAAAGGTGATGGGGCTGAGGGATGCCGAGTACCAGGGCCCCACATGGAGCAGGCGCCGGGGAGGAGGGCGACGCTGCTCAGAGCCCCCTCCCCACTCGCCAGCGCCCCCTGAGGCCCGGTGTGAGCACAGCAGGAGACGCTTCTCACTGTAGACACAGCTGTCACGGCTGGGGTGGGGTGGGCGCTGGGGATGCATGGGTTTCTGGGGGAGGTGGGACAGGAAAAAGTTCCAACTCTAGCCTGGCATTGTCAGGGGATGATCTGTTGCTCCTTCATCTTTCTTGATTTACGTCAACATGACCTCTTGCCTCCTGGTGTTCTGCGTGGAGGGTAGGCTAGCCACAGTGTACCCGGAGTGCATCACTGATTTCCTCCCCACAAGACCCTCGTGTGATACACCTGCCCAAAGATACATGCCCCCTCTGGGTGTGTCCGCACGCGGACGCCCAGCACCATAAGGTGGGATTTGAACAAATACACCTGTGCGGGAGTGAAGGCACAGGTGAAAGGTGATGCCATTGGCACAGACCAAGCTCCACAAAATGTCCCAAGTATCACATCTTCTCTACACTGACTCTTTTTCAAACTTTCTTAGAAAAAGGCACAGTGGTGGCCAGGGTTCACAATAATTGAAGAAAAAAGTTTCAGTTGGAAGGATTGTTCTGAGAGCACCAGATAGAGCTTACTGTCACATCTTGGGTTTTAAACTGATGCAAGCAAGTCATGGGAACGACACCCTGTTCCTTACAGCAGCTCAGAGGCCAAGCATCTTCGAAACCCCGTACCGCTTTGCAAAGTCAATAAACAGGAGGGTGAGGCAGGGAAATCTTTCATGGATTAGCAAAATCGGATGACACCTGACCAAATGCATGCCGATGGAGGGAGCCAGGCAGAGACTTACTTGGCGGTAATTTCTTCATCATATTTGGTTTTCAGGTCAAATAATTCTGTTCGAGTTTTTTCCAGCGCTGAAAGGCAGAGGACATAAAACCATAATATACTAATTGTTCACATTAAGTCAGAAAGAAAAAGTATACATGTAATACAGTCTCATTTCAAAGGAGGTAAAGATTACAAAAGTATACACAGCATGGAACAGAAAAATCCCCTTCCACTGCCACCTCACCTCATCCCATGCGCCTTTTCTGAGATAACCACTGTTACTAGTTTATTGTGTAAGTTTCCTGCTTTTAAATAAATTTCACTATTTAAAAAATATTTCCATACCTAATTGCATATATATTTAAGTGTATGTGTGTGTGTGTATATATATATTTCACACCCTTCCCCCTTCATAAATAGGATGATACAAATATCTTCTGAGATTTGCCCTCTGCCCTTAGCAGACATATGGAAATCTCTCCATGCTGGGACACTGGCAATGACAATAACAACTTAGCTCTTGTACAGGGCTTGCCACATGCCCGGGGAGTCAGGACACCTAGAAAGGAAGGTGCTGGGTAAAGAGCATGGGTGTTTCGACTTCAGATCAATATCACTCAGCTGGCCTCCCAAGAGTCGATTTACATTCACGTCAATACTAAGAGTGTGACTATTTTCCTATACTTTCACCAACACTGGAAATGATCAATTAAAAAAAAAAAATTCGACAGTCTGACAGGCAAAACAATCTTTTACTGATTTAATTAGCATTTCCCCGCCTGTTCAAAATTAACATTTTTTCATATGTGTATTGGCCGCGCGTTATGTCTTCCGCAAACTGCCTGCTCTCATCCTTAGCCCATTGTTCTCCTGGACGGTTTATCTATTTTTATTGATTTGTAGGTGAGCTTTATATTTTTTGGATATTGTTTGACTGTGAATTTGTTAGGATTAGTTTCTCCCACTCTGTCACTTGTGTTTTTTTTGAACTTGGACTACGATGTCTTCTGATGTTTTTCCCCACGTTTAAATTAAATATATAGTGCCATTTCGCTTTCAGAACAAAAAGAAAAAAGGCAGAAAGAAGTTCAAAGAAGCGATAAAAACTTAAGCATAACCTTTTTACGCATCTAAAGTTTTAAAGGTCTGCTATTACTGTTCTCCTTAACTTCACAGGGTAGAAATAAGGGTTTTTTTTGCCCTCATTATTGTTCCAAACGAGACGTCAGCCCTTGACAGTTTGGTGATTTAGACTTGTTTGTTGGAAAAAGAGCAGGAAGAAAGGATGGCTTGTGGCAGTGATGCAAATGGGATTCAGAGCCTCCCACCTCGACAGGAACGACTCAGTGTGGGTGACTCATGCAGTCGAGGTGGGGAGCTGTGGAGGAGGGGGTCTGAGGCACGCTGGGGCGTGGGCTCCCCCCCTCCTCCAGGCTCACCGCGGCGGCGGTGACAGGTGTCAGAGGGGACCTGGAGGGGCTGGGAGGTGGAGAAAACCTGCCCTAGGTCAGACTGGCCCGTAGCAGCTTGACCGGCAGGCAGAATAGCACACCTGTTTGCAGAGTTTGGACTTTATGTTCGGCTTCTTCCAGCTTTGAGGTGGTGGACATCTGGGTCTCCTGCAGTTTTCTGAAAAGGAAGAGGAAGAAGCCAGATTGGTCATCTTGTTTAGCAACTCACACATCTTGTGTGTTCTGGAGCTACGGCGATGAGCCATCTTCACATGGCTGGTGACAGGCTCGCGGCTGGTTACAACTCGTAATGCCAGGAGCCTTGATGCCTTGTTCTTTAACACCCAGACTTTGTACCCGCACATCACACGAGGGGAGGTGTATTTCCTGTGGGACTTGACGTGAGGCAACTGATCTAGAAGGTTATCCTAAATGTAGCTCGTTCTTGAAATGCCAGATATTTAAAAAAAAAAAAAAAAGGAAGAAAAATCATCATCATGCACTCATTGTTTCCTGAAGTTAGCCCAAGAAGAATGATACATTTACATTTTGCTGACACAATGAAGGAATTTGTTGGAATAAAGGATGTACTGAAGAGATTCGACAGCTGTTCCGTTTCTGTTGGAATGGAATGCAAATGGAACTCTAATACCTAATGGGGACATTTGGAATGTTTGCAGCCACATTCCACGTATTTATATTTCCCATGATCTCCAAATGAATTCCCTGGTCAATAAATAGCATTCCTTCCTCCTCATCGGCAGAAAAATCTCTAAAAATAAGCTTATTATTTTTACATCATATGAATATAACACATGCTCTCATAAAGAAGAAACCTGGGAATACGGAAAAGTGGAAATGGCACAGTTAAAAAAGGCACCCAAATTTATGGAAATCTATGGAAAAGCACTGCTTGCATTTGCACATATTTCAATTATAAAACTAATAAATGCTCTGCGTTAAAAAAAAAAAACAACCACCACAAATACTATAAGAGCATGGAAGTTAAAATGTCCTTTCCCTTGGCTCCACTGGCACTCCTCAGAGTTCTTTTGTAGCTCCCTAGAATTTTTCTTTACTTTTTTTTTTTTTAAACAATAAAGGGCTTCCTCATTCTTTTTTTTTTTTTTAAATAAATTTATTTATTTATTTTATTTTTGGCTGCGTTGGGTCTTTGTTGGGGAGTGCGGGCTTTCTCTAGTTGTGGCGAGCTCTTTGTTGTGGTATGCGGGCTTCTCACTGCAGTGGCTTCTTTTGTTGCGGAGCACGGGCTCTAGGTGCGCGGGCTTCAGTAGCTGTGGCTCGTGGGCTCAGTAGCTGTGGCTCGTGGGCTCTAGAGCGCAGGCTCAGTAGTTGTGGCGCACGGGCTTAGTTGGTCCGTGGCATGTGGGATCTTCCTGGATCAGGGGTCGAACCCGTGTCCCCTGCATTGGCGGGTGGATTCTTAATTAACCACTGCGCCACCAGGGAAGTCCTAGAATTTTTCTATACGTATAGAAATACAATGTAATATGTAATATACTGTAGCATAATATAAATTCAGATGTGATATATTATAGTGTAATAAACACTCCCCGCCCCTTTCTTTTAATACTAAAGGGATCAGGGCACACATGGTATCCTGCAGCTAGCTTTTTCACTTATCTCCATACTGTGGAAATGTTCTACCCCAGCATATATAGTTTGTCCTCATTCTTATTAAACAACTGACTTAACCAAGCCTCTATGGACATTTAGATGGTTTATCACCCCTTTCTACTAAACAATTCCGCAATGATCATCATAGGTATTGGTGCATAATTCTGACAGTGAATCTGTTGGATAAAATTCTAACAGAGGAACTACAGTGGTGAAAGGGTATGTGCAACTGTTTTTGTTGTTTTGATAGATATTGAGAAACTTTCCAACAAAAAGCCTCACCAGTTTAAACTCTTGCCAACAGCATTCGAGAGTGTTCTGCTGTGCCAACACTGGATAAAATTAAACTTAGTTTTACTCTGGAGTAAAGCTGAGAATTTCTCTTTGTATGAACTGTCTGCTCAACTCCTTTACCCATTTTTTGTAGCGCTGGGTTTTTTTCTTATTAATTTGTAAGAGTTCTTTGTTTATAAAGAAAATTAGCCCTTTTTCTTATGTGGTGCAAATATTTCTTCCCAGTTTTTTGATGGTTTAAAAATGTTGTTCACTGTTACTTGTTTTCAAAAGTCTGTGTGAAATTTTAGGCAGCTGTATTTATATAACTTTTCTTTTATGTGTAGAAAGATCTCTCCACTCCAAAATTATTAAAAACAAAGTAAATGCCCAGCTTTTCTTCCAGTATGTACATGATTTAATTATTAATACTTAAATCCTAATCCATTTCAATTTTTTGGTGTAAAGAATGAGATAAAGATCTAGCTTCGTCCCCCACCCCCAGCGGTCAGTTATTTGCATCTTTTAATATAATCAATCCTTTTAGCTAGTTTGAAAAGTCAACTTAATAATATTAAATTCCTATAGAAATTTATTTCCCTACTTTTGTAACGCATAAGTTTACTCTCTGCAGATGTAATCACGCTGTCTATAATTCAGTATCATGAATTTTTCACTTCGCATTATGCCGGATACATTTCTGGTGTAACTGCAAAGTCAACAAAACCATTATTTTATAAAGGCCGTATAACGTTCCCGTTAGGGGTGGCCTCTTTGACGCACCCATTTCTTGTTGGCAAGGCATTTCAATGGCTTGCATTCCCCCCTCCCCTCAATTATCAGTAATATGGTGAGAAATCTCTTTGGGCACAGAGTGCTTTCCTAGGAGACACATTTAGTGCCAGTTCCACATCTGCTGGGTCAAGAATCCGCTCATCCTTCGGAGCCCCGACTCTGTGGGGCTCACTTCCTTCCCAGGGGCTGTACCCAGCCCCGCTCTCCCAGCAGCGTAGGTGTGGCATCCCCTGCAGATCTGGGCTTGACCCCGAGGGACTGGCTTTGGTCCTGCAGTGAGGGCTTTGGGAGGCCAAGTCTCAGCGCAAAGGGAGGCCAGGGCCACAGAGGTGCCTCAGGCTCTGCCCCCCCCCCCCTCTGGGTGCCTCGCTGGGAGAGTGTGGGCAGGTGCCTAATCTGTAAAATGAGATGGTCTGCTCCGCAAGCCTACCCCGAGCACTTGCTGAGACAACATCTCGAGAGGGCCTGGCAATGAGTGTAGCGGGCATTCTTCTTCTTTTCTAAATGAAGCCAGTTTAATGGTGCCCCAGAGAGGCCTTGGTGATGCCCGAGATCTCCACGGAGCCTGCCTCATAGAAGTCCGAGCAGCTGCATTCCAAGTCCACGGGAAACACCCACAAAACCCCACCACCGGGTCTGCCTCTTAACTTGTAACCAGACATTTAGTGCCTCTCATTAATGGACTCACATTTCTTCGTAACAGGCTTAGATTTTTAAACCTTAGCTTCACCAGAGTTCTGAGAGACTTGACTTACGCAATTTGAATTGGTAAGTTCAACACTCCTATGGTTTTTATAAGAAATCTAACTTTCGGGCTTCCCTGGTGGCGCAGTGGTTGAGAGTCTGCCTGCCAATGCAGGGGACACGGGTTCGAGCCCTGGTCTGGGAAGATCCCACATGCCGCGGAGCAACTAGGCCCGTGAACCACAATTACTGAGCCTGCGCGTCTGGAGCCTGTGCTCCGCAACACGAGAGGCCGCGATAGTGAAGAGGCCCGTGCACCGCGATGAAGAGTGGCCCCCGCTTGCCGCAACTAGAGAAAGCCCTTGCACAGAAACGAAGACCCAACACAGCCATAAATAAATAAATTTTTAAAAAAATTAAAAAAAAAAAAAAAAAGAAATCTAACTTTCATTAAGTCATCACACTAGTGAAAAAGCAACTCATTATTTGTGGCAAAGTTTTGGGTGAGGCAGGCCAGCGGAAACCTAACACTCACAGCCCTTGGATGGTGCATTAATATAGTTTACTGATACTAACTCCTTGATGTATGAAGCACTGTGAGGTAATGAAACGAGGCAAGAGACAAAAAAAATTAAAAAAAAAAAAAGATATTGTGTGTGTGTGTGAGAGAGAGAGAGGGAGAAGAGATGTTAAATATCAAAATTCACTTAAGAAGGTAGCAGGAGCTCAGCATCGCCCTGGACTTCCCAGAGAAGACACACAGCAGGGGACGGTCCCACCCTTCTCATCTTATCTCGGGTACCACCCCCATGTGCCAACCACACACGCTTTGTGCTTAAGCCCCGGCACCATGTGGTCCCGAAAGACACGCCCTTTGACATACCTGACACCATCCACCAACGGGAAAGACTGGTACATTTCACTCAAGGTCACCTCACAATCTCACAAATTACAGAACAAGGGACACCTTTGTTTTTCAAACAAAATTGTGCCTTAGAGCCCCTAGGATTTTGGTTTCCAACCTGGGCTTATTTCACAGGTCCATTTAAAAAAACTGTCTTGTGATGTGACGTGTACAAGTAAAACATTATGTCAGCACGTCAGTGTGCAGATCCCAACAGGTGCTCACCTCTCCTTTTCTGCAAAATCATTTTGTAACTTTTGTTCCTTTTCGAGAGCTATGGTCTCGGCTTGGTTCTTCAGAGTCTGTTCATATTCTCGGATTTTCTCTTTAAGTGCTTTTATCGTTACCTCTGCAGAAGGGGGGGAAAAAAAACTCCAGTAAGAGAAGCATGGTTCCATGTGGCTATATATACTAGGCTTTCGTAACCTAGGAGGATCGGCGTGTTTTAAACTTTAGCTCTTCAACTCTGACACAAAATCAATGGTTACAAGTCCCTTCGGAGACCTTTTACTCCCTAAATGTTAAATTGAACTTTAAACATTTACGTTGAGGAGGATCAATGGATTTTGCTGGAAGAAGAACTATGTCTCTCTAATACAACTTAAGAAAAAGAGGGGGGAAATCAATGGTAAAATATAGTATCATCTTATTGATGAGTCTTAAATTAGTCCTCTACTGAGGGAAGATTAATAACGTTTTAGTGTGGGTTTAAGTACTTTCTTACAAAGAAAACGGTTCATAATTGTGCGCACATTTTGGAAGAAGCCTACTGACCTCCCCGGCCACGGGCTGCACCTTTGCTGTTTCACAAGTGATGAGACACACGGTGCGCTAAGTGGATGGGGCGCCGGTCTCCTCGGCTGGAAGGGACCAGCCCCGGAGCTTGGGTGCTGAGAGCACCCTCCACCGGGGCCAGAGTCTGGCAGACCCAGGCTGCGTGTGCAGAACCGATGACTGGGCCCAGGGGAGCCGCAACTGAGGGAGGGTGAGTGCCAGAGGCGTGGGGAGCAGTGCTGTGTGGTGAAGCCCTGCAGTGCCCGGTGCTCAGGACGCAGGGTCCCTTGGGGGTCAGGGTCGCCCCTGGAAAGCCCAGGTTCCCCCACCACCAAGTGCGTGTTTACAGCAGTTGCTTCAATGACCCAAAATAGGAACACGAGAGCAGATGCAACGAACAGGGCAGGGTCCTAACTCAGCCCCAGGCAGAGCACCAAGGCCCCGGCTCCAAGGCTGGTGGAGCTCTTGGGGGACCGCACCTGCCTGGGCGTGGGTCCATCTCGCGGGGGGCAAGGCTGAGTTCCTTGGTCGTCCCAGCACCTGAGACAGTGGGTGCTCAGAAAGTGGCTGAGGCATGAGGCTGGGCTGAGCAGGGTGAGGCCTCAACAGGGCTGTGACAACGGGGCTCCAGGCTCAGGCGACAACGTCGCCTGCCAGGTCTCTGCCCATGGAAGCGCTGGGACTGGTGGCCCTTGTTCCTTCGGGCTGTAACTCACGTCAGCTTCTGCTCCCTGAGCTGCGCAGACACGCCGGGCCAAGCAGGAGCCAGGCAGCCGGGCATTTGTACCCACGTGGCTTGGTGCATAAAAGCTAGAGGCTCTTTCGTTAAGATAAGAAATTGGCCTTTTTCATCCAATGGAACCAGAGGGTTCTCCTCAGAGGAGGAGAGAGGGAATTAAGACCAATGACCTTGGCAGGGTATCTGAGAGATGAACAGGGGGCTTCCTGCCTCTCGGGCTGGGTGTTTGGGGCCTGGAAGAAATGCTCTGTGAGCACAATGGTTAACATGGAGTGATGGGAAGGGAGCAGAACACGTCCAAAGTGGACACGACAGGTCACCTCTGGAAACATCTGCACATTCTTTTTAGTCGATGGTCAATGCGGCTGTAAACACGCAGCATTTCTGCCTTGAGCAATGGGTTGGAAACTTCTGGGCAGCCCCTGGGCCCTGGTGCTCAACCCAATGGGTTTCTCAGTGTGACCCATCTATGCTCCTTCAAGGGGAGTTTGGGGCACTAGCTCGGGGCTCCCACTCTGTCTGATGGGGATCTGCCTTTTCAACGACGGATGCGTTGCCTGCGGGTGACACCTGTCAGAGAGTCAGCTCATGATCAAAGTAGGGTCACATCCAGCCCAGGTGGGCTGCTCAGTGAGCCAGGGGCGGATTTGTCCTGGAGCCTCGGTCCCTCCTCTGGCACCTGGGCCCGGGTCCAGGACATTGCCCTGGGCGTGTCCCAGCTGGGTCCCCTCCGCATGAGCAGGGGAGGAGGGAGAGCGGCGTGGAGGAGGGGACACGAAGAGCTCTGCTCCCACGGGCTGTGCCTGGGCCCCGTTCACTCACTTTTACATGGAGTGGGGGAGAATTACAGCATGTGATAAAGAAACTCCTGTCCTGCTCTAACATTTGATCCATCCACACTACAGCTGTGATGATTAAAACAAGTGATGTGCACCTCAACCCCTTCCAAATTCAAAGCATTTTTATACTGGGGAGAAAAGAGAGGAAAGCAGCATTTTCCTGGCAGCGGGGAAAATCTGTAAAGATACCAATAAACAAAGAGAAGGATGGGGGGCGATTTCTGGAAAAAGCCACAGCACTGAGTTAAGAGCAGCTGATATTTACTGAGTGTCGGGAACAGCGCTTAACGCCTCGGCTGCATCTCATTTAATCCTACAACAGCCCGTCAGGGTTAGTACGAGAATTCTGCCCCCACCCAAGGAAACGAGGCTTCAACAATGTGAGACCACTTGCTCCAGGCTGCACAGCGAAGTGGTGGCAACCAAGGGACCCCGGCCCGGTCTGCTGGCCTTTGGAGCCTTTGTTCTTGAGTCTTGGACTCTGCATTTCTTTCTTTCTCTCTTTCTTTCTTTTTTTGGCCACGCCACGTGGCTTGTGGGATCTTAGTTCCCCGACCAGGGATCGAACCCATGCCCCCTGCAGTGAAAGCGCCGAGTGCAGTCCTAACCACTGGACCGCCAGGGAAGTCCGTTAGGCTCTGCATTTCATTTAGAAATGTCCATCAGGTGAGGCCTTTGGGGAGGCGATGATCCCCACGCTGGGCAACTGGCCCTGGGGCGCTGACAAAACAGGAGGGGAGGGCGACCAGGCCCTACAACAAAACCAAATCAAACTGAAGGAAACCCAAACGGTGGATCTGTCAAAATAAGATGCCAGAGGTCACTGGAAGGAAATGTGCAGAACCAGAATTTACAGGTTCTCTTTCCCCTGGGCGCCGGGTGGTTCTGACCAGAGCCAAGTCCTGCTGGGGGAAGGGAGCATTTCCCTCACTGGACCCCAAGCTCCTAAGTCCTCACCTTGCTCCCCAGTGAGACCAAACTGTCCCTTGGGTCCCACAGGCTCAGAGCTCCCTGTGGGCCAGATTGAGGTGGCGTCCCCGAGGAAGGGGCCCTCGGGCCTGCTGTCCTCACTGCCCAGGCCTGGACCTTCCTGCCTCTTCCCAGGTCCTTTCCGCACACGACCCCTCCTCGCCAGCCGGTGTCCAAAGGTCTCAAAACCCAAGGATGCTTTTAATAATCGTCATCAGGGACTTCCCTGGTGGCGCAGTAGTTAAGAATCCGCCTGCCAATGCAGGCAACACGGGTTCGAGCCCTGGTCTGGGAAGATCCCACATGCCTCGGGGCAACTAAGCCCGGGCGCCACAACAACTGATGCCCACGTGCCATAGAGCCTGCGCACAGCAACGAAGACCCAGCACAGCCAAAAAAAAAAAAAATCTTCATCAGGTAATTCCTTCTCCAGCCCTCAGAGGAAGTCCCCCAAGCAGTTTGCTCTCTGTCACCTTCCTCACCCACACCCCCAAACAAACCCAAACAGGCCCACTTTTACTTGGACTTGGCTGAGAAACCTACAGCGGCTGTCAGATGGGGCAGTGATTTTCCTCAAGACAAGGAAGCCAAGAGGCTCCCGATTGGGACACGTCTGGATTTTAGGTGTGGGAGAGATTTCTTTGTTCTTCCCTGACAGGAAAAGCCAGGCAACCTTTGCCCTCTCTCCTTGTTGCCAAAAAGCTGTTTTGTTTTCCTTCGTTAACTTCGTCATGGATAGGTGACAGTGACCAGGACACCACGGGGCTCACGCGTGGGGACGTGCAGGCTGCGTCTGAAGCCTTAATGTATCGGCCTCAATTATTAAATGACTTACTGGATGTGACCCTTTGATCATGAGCTGGCTCTCTGACAGGTGTCACCCGCAGGCAACGCATCCGTCTTTGAAAAGGCAGATCCTATTACATGATGATTCAGGAAGAACTTTAAAAGAATCCTGATCGGTCCCGGCGGGAGGGCAATAAAATCATATGCAGTTGTTGTGCAGAGGTAAAGTTTTCCTTCTCAATTGCTAAGCATTATTATTATCTCTCTTTAATGACTCTGATTCTTGCCCCACCCGGACTTTATGATGAAGGTGACAATCAGAGCTAGTTCCAACAGTATGGGGAAGGCAATTAAAAAAGAAAAAAAGAAAGAAAAGAAAAGAAAAAAGAGAAGAAAAGAAAAAGAAAGAAAAAGGAAGGAATGAATACATTTTCCACCAACCTTGATTTTTCACTTCAGCAAATTCCTTGTTGTATTCTTCGAGAGTTTCCCTAAGTTTCTGGTTCTCTGTTTCAATGTCGTGTAGGCGCTGCACTTTGAGCTGGAGCTGCTGCCCGAGGTCCAGAGCCGGAACGGGATCTGCACGAGAGGGAAACACACGTCACCCCCTTCTGGACACATTCGAGCCACCTTCCTGGCCTCGAGGAGGCTTGGAGCAGGTCGCCCAGCTCCCCGAGGCCCCGCGGCTGGATGGACCGCGTGCTTCTCTGTGGCTGCTAAGGGATATGCACGCAGACCGACCCAGTACATGAAAACGGGGTGGGGATGGCCACGGGCTCCCTGGGATTTGCCCACTCCCCTGGCCTGGTGTGACACTTAAAGGATTTTCCATTCCCTGATCTGATAGGAAGAAAGATACACGCGGCGGCAAGGGGAGGAGCCCGGGAAAATCACCTATCACCTAGCGCCCACGCGGAGGAAGCAGCGAGTGGGAAGGTGCCGAAGGCCTCAAGTTTCCAATAATTCTTATGAAGGTGGAAATAACACCTGATACCCGGAGAGCGTCTGGCCATCACAGAACACTTTTATGGACATTTTTCTCATTTGAGCCCCAGGACACTCCTGGGAGAGAGATGTGACACACAGACCACGTTCCTTTCACGGAAGAGGGAACTAAAGCTCATTGAGGCGGGGTCCTGGGCCCTGATGCGCCCAGGTTTCCGGCTGGTTAGTTGGGCAGAGAGATCTCAAACCCAAGTCTGTGAGATCCAGTGACTGTCCTTCCAAAGAGGAAGGTCCCCTGAGGGGGCGGGCTCCCCTTTTGTCACGGCCCTCCTTTCCTGATGAAGGATGCTCAGGGAAGAGTCAGGGCTTACCAGCCAGTGATCTAAAGATGGGAGAGCCCCGGGTTTCTGCTCTCGGCGGTTCTGTCTTTCCTCAGAGGCACAGCTGGTGACCCAGCTGCTGTGACCCGTCCTGCGCCGGCGGGCCAGCCAGCCAGGAGGTCACCACACTCCTGGTTAGAGTACAAACAGCAGGAGAAGGGCATCTGGGCCAGTTATGAGAGGTCCTGCAGCCAATTCAACGTGCTCTCCACCATCAGACTCACTTACAAAAAAACTGGATTTGTGAGGGGAACCACTGACCGAAACCGCCCACCCTGGCCAGGAACAACAGTAGCCACTCGCATGAGTTCTCTTACAACGGGAGGTCCCGGTAAGGAATGCGGAACTAACAAGCTACCAACAACCGGAAGAATTCGGGCAAGGTCAAAAGGAGAGAGGAGACGCCAGTCCTTAAGTCCTACCAGCCTCCGAGAATCCTTGCTGGAATCCATCTTGGCTGAGCGACGGATGTGCCACCAGGAAGGACCCTGAGTCAGAGTGATTGGCCAGAGACAACCCGGAAACTCACCCCATCACTATAAAACCCGAGACTGGGAGCCATGTGGCAGAGCAGTTCTCCGGGGTTCCCTGACCCTGCTGCTCTCTGCCCGGGCGCCCCTTCTCAATAAAGTCTCTTGCTTTGTCAGCACCTGTGTCTCCTCGGACAATTCATTCCCGAGTGTTAGATAAGAGTCCGCTCTCGGGCCGTGGAAGGGGTCCCCTTTCCTGCAACAGATTTGGACCTAAAATCGGACAATGCAGACGTGGAATTTGGGGTACAGGCGCGGACTTTGCCTTTACCGTTCATTCAGCACAAAATGGAGAGACATTAAGTGTTCTTCTGGCATCAGTTGGGTCTTTATTTTTATTTCTGCTGCACTTATAATCCACCTGCCGGGCCCCAGTGGGGCACTTCCTCTAGGACTCTGGGGCCCCGTCAGAGTAGAAGCATACCCGAGTCTGCTGGGCTTAGAAAAGATTACGGAAGATATTTCTGGTATGGACGCCAGCATCACTTGTGAGACGGCTGCAAAGATTTAGTCTCCGGTTGAGGAATGCTAAACACAGGGCCCAGTGGATCAACAAGGGTATATATCCAAGCGCTCACTTAATTTTCAAATACCAGAGCAGTTAATTTTTCAGACCACCCTTGGTTCCTGGAAACGAGGGCTCCGTCTACCACGCCTCAGTCGGCGGGGCCACCGGGAGCCAGGAGCGCTTTGAGGAGCCAGCGTCTTGGTGGGGTTTACAAAAGGCAGGCCCCGCGGCACGTCCAGCACAACGTTTAACACCGCCCATCACGTGAAACCCCGGCAGCCGGGCACTGATTCTGTGCGTATATACAGTTTATGACGACCTCATCGCTTTCTCATTTGTGGCCTCTCATTATTATTTTTATCAGCATTAAAATATTTGTACTAAATTAGATTTCAAAAGCTATTTCGGGGAGATGGTTCCTTGTAAGTAGGAGTGGTAATAGCACTACAGAATGAACATCCTCAGAACATTCCAGGTGCAGCTTTTTTTTTTTTTTTTTTAATTCCAGTATCTTCCCTGGACACCTTCCCACCCCCACTCCTCTTCCCACTCCCCACATGGCCTTATGCTGGGCAAATGACCTGAAGGAGATAAAAGAGAGTATTGCCTGTGGCCCCGTCCATGTAAAACGACAACTTTAACTTCAAACAGGGGACAGGGAAGAATTGAGGAGAAGAACCACTGCGCTTCTATAAAATTCTCTGAATGTTCATTGCTGTAGGTTTCCCAGCACAACTGCCAGTACAAATTATATTTTAAAGAGCTAAGCTAGTATGCGGCCCTCCATCCCCCAAATTTCTCTTGACAACTTTTCCAGTCCATTCCTTTTAAGAGGCCAGGACCCACTGTGTCTGCTTTGAATAAAAAATAGTTTCCCTCGTTAGATTCAGCAAGGAATTCAGTAACATATAAAAATAATACGCACATTATCAAGTGAATGGTAACTAGGAGCTTTAGACAAATTTTCAAAGCATTATATTGTAAATGAAAATTCTGGCAATCTTATAATTATTCATTACGGCATATATATTTAATTGAACATGATTAAAGGTTAATGCCTAAGTAGCAGAACTGGTCATAGAATAAAGAATGAACTGAATGTTCAAAAATCTCTATGTATTAAACTTCAAACTTTACTACAGTACAGTTGAATGACTCAACGCCTACAGCATTTGAATATCGTTTTGGATTATGTAAAAGGCATTGCTAAAGTACCTCTTAGGCTTAATATTTATTACTTGTATTACAGGAACAGTTAATTACCACATGACAATATAATGACTCTAGCATGTTTGGGCTAGAGACCAAAACAGTGAATTTCGGCATGCCAAACCCCAGCCTGCATGTTAATCTAGGGGAAATCATAGCTTTTTGCCTCATGAATGATTTCCAATGCCATTTAAACCCCACACAAGTATTGTTAGGTCTTATTCTGAACGTCACAAGCCTCCGATCTCAGCAGCTCGATTAGGGAACTGTCTGGGGGAGGCAAGAGCACACACCCATGCGTGGAACAGCACCACACGGAAACCTGCAGCCCATCTTCCCTGCCGCCTCCTTCAGTTCAACATGCCTTACTGCCAGTGCCATGCACCCGATGTGACAGACTTGCAAAGTGTTCTACAGTCATCTCATAGTTCATTCCTAAAACACTCTTTGAGGCATTCTACAGCTCAGTATGCAGCACAGGACTCAAAGAACATAATTATAACAAACAACAAGTCACCTGTATTTATTCAGCACCTTCCCCTAAGTACATGGAACACTATCTCGTTGATTCCAGCCATCACAGCCAGAGGTCGGGGGGGGAGGGGGCTCTGCAGCGAGTCAGGCGCTGGCATCTCACCCAGGGACAGGGGGAGGCGAGAAGTCGGCCAGGCAAACAGGTAATGCAAAAGTCTAATTAAGATTTCTGCCTTCCGAACCAGCAGCCGACTAAATTATACTGTCTCTTCAAGTACTAATACAGCAAGTAGGTCCTAAGCATCTGTCTGCTCTGGGTAAGGCACTGATTCATTGGGATGGACATTCAGCAGAGTCAGCTGGGCCCAACCTCACAGAGATAAACCATGTTCACAAATAACTAAGCTAAACAAGAAGGGCCACAGGGAAGACCATTCCCAGATAGAGAAACTGGGAAAAAGGAGATTTTTTTTTTTTTTTCCCCCTAAAAAGAAGAGTCAGAGTTTAGACCTGTGGAGACTGTGGGGCAGTCCATCCCGGTGGAAGAAACAGCCTGCAGGGGAGCAAGAAGCAGGGAAGTTGGGTCAGGCACAGCCACAAAAGTACTTCAGTCCAACTGCCGGTGCCCACATGCACATTCTGTGACGTCAGGACCATTCCAGGTGCTGGGGGCACACGGTGGCGAACGAGAGAAAATCCCTGTTCTCAAAGACTTGACATTCCACTGAAGTGAGGGAGACAGACAAACAGTAAAACCAAACAAATCAGAATGCTCTCAGTACTGCCAAGCATGAAGAAGAGAGGAGACAGGGTGTGGAGAATGGGGAATGGGTCCTGGAGACAGAAGGACAGGGAGGGCCTCTTGAGTAGTTGACCCTGGGATTGAGATCTGGATGTCAAAGAGGAGAGAACGTGAAGACTCTTGGCAGAGGGAATGGCAGTTCAAAGGTCCAGAGCTGGGTGCGAGGATGGGCATATACAAGGCATAGAGAGAAGCCAATGAGGTATGATGAAGGGAAGGGAAAACGGCCAAGGACAAGTGGTCAGAGTGGGAGGCCTGTGCTCAAGGATTTAAAGAAAAATAGGAACACAATTAAGGAGAGAAAGAGATGATACAAAGAAGAATCGAACTGAATTCTAGAGCTGAAAATACAATGTTGGAGGTGCCCTGTTGCACAGTAGGTAGTGGGTCAGTCTCATGAAAATACAGCGTCTACAGTGAGCTAAGGGATTCAGTTTGGATTCAATTCTACTCCTGATGGAAAAAGCCACCAGAGAATAGGACTCTTGCCAAGATGAGCCACTGGGGCATGAGAAGAAAACTGCAGTACTCTGAACCACGAAAATGTTTGTTGGTTTTCTAGTTGCAAAGTATTTAAGAGTTTTAAGCTTAAAGATGAGTTATACAATTTTTCTTTTAAAAAGCGAAGTGTTCTAAATTAGCTGCCCTGTTCTGTGATGACAGATGGCTATCAGTAATATGCTGCCTGGCAGACATTTAAAAAATATAAACACATAATCTATGTCTTTGAAGTAAATGTGATGTTTTAATACTTAGGGGGGAAAAAAAAACTACTTGAATGAAACTCATCTACAGTGACAGCACTCTAAAAGTGGATATTTGGAAATGTTCCCATCATCATATAAACTTATGGGCAAAGATAACACTGTCTACAAAAATGTCTCAATGGCTCATATCAGACAAGAGGGAGTAGAAGGTAATTGTTTAGAGTGTGGGCCAGACTATATGCGATTGAATCCCAGCTCTGCCACTTACTGGTGTGCAACCTTTGACAAGCTACTTAATATCTCTGTATCTTACTTTCTTTATCTATAAATTGGGCATAATAATTGTGCCAATATCATTAGGTTGTTGTAAGGATTAACTACAATAATATGTGATAGACCGCCAGGCATGGAGTTAATACTCAATAGATGTTACCTATTATCAACCGTCTCAAACCTGATGAAATATTTGCCAAAACGAGTTTCAAACCCATTTGTTAATATATAAAAAATACAGTATCTTCTGACTAGTTAGCAAGAAAAATTGATATACCATGATAAATAAAAATTTACTAGCTGAATTTCAACTAATACTTTCTTATAACTGGTATGCAGGTTTCAAAAATATGAATCATATTTTTGTAAAGTTAGCTAATAATGCACTGCTTTGGTTTGGGTCTATGTATCTTTGTGAGTTATCTTTTCCAGCCATTTATGACAGCCATTAAAATCAAAACAACATTAACAAAACTTGGAGATTTCTACTCCTGGCCATGACAGATTAACTGGCACTGGACCTGCCCTCTGGCCATAAACAACTAGAATACTAGGCAATCTAAATGAAACAAAGAACCATTTACAGATGTTGTACAACCAGCAGAGCAGGAATGTTGATCCCTGAAAGAGGGACACAAGTAAGGTGAACCCTATGATCACCCTGACTTTCTGCCAGGAAACACTTTCTGGACTGCAGCACAAGGAAGGGGGAACCCAAGCAGAGCATGATGGTCTTCTTGGATTGAGAAGATAGAGATCTAAAGATCAGGAGATTGAGGTACCTGGAATTTATAGGGCAGAGCCCTGGAAAGGAGGGAGATATGCAGAGAAAGAGCTAGAGAAATCTGCAGAGGAGTCATATAAAATCTGTTGCTAAAAGATAAGGTACATACATACACACAGGGTGAAACTCCACAAGGCTGCACAAAGAACTACAAGGAAGGTCTAAGTAAACAACTCCTAGAGTTCACAGTGTTGGGAGGCTTTCAAGTTGCAACTAGCCAGAGAAGAGAGGCTTGTTGAACAGCCAGGACATTCAGTAGAAGACATCAGAGGGCCACACCAGAGTGGAGGGCTAAGCTAATCCTAAAGTAAAGGCTAGTCTGGACCTGTCCCCAAAAGCTTAAAAACATGTCTCAGAATAATTGAGTTGATCTGCAAGTAATTTAACTGCCTGCCCCGAATATTTCAACACTCTTAAGAAAGACAACAAAATCCAGTTAACTACAATGTCCAACATCCAATCAAAAATTACTAGACATGCAAAGAATCAGGATAATAAGGGAAAAAAACATCAGTTAATAAACACAGAACCAGAAATTACAAGAGATAATGGGAGTAGGGCTTCCCTGGTGGCTCAGTGGTTACCAATCCACCTGCCAGTGCAGGGGACACAGGTTCGAGCCCTGGTCCAGGAGGATCCCACATGCCGCGGAGCAACTAAGCCTGTGTGCCACAATTACTGAGCCTGCACTCTACAGCCCGCGAGCCACAACTACTGAGCCCACGTGCCACAACTACTGAAGCCCGCACGCCTAGAGCCTGTGCTCCACAACAAGAGAAGCCACTGCACCGCAACAAACAGTAGCCCCCGCTCAATGCAACTAGAGAAAGCCCACGCACAGCAACAAAGACGCAATGCAGCCAAAAAGTAAATAAATAAATAAATTTATAAAAAAGAGATAATGGGAGTAGTTGACAAAGACTAAAACAATTATAAGCATGCTCAAGGATTTAAAGAAAAACATGAACACAATAAGGAGAGAAACAGAAGCTATAAAGACCCAGATGGAATTCTAGAGCTTAAAATACAGTATCTGAAATGAAAAAAATTCCCTAGATTGGCTTAAAAGCACATTAGACACTGCAAAATCAAGAAGATCAGAGAACTAACTCAAAGACATAGTCACAGAAACTGTCTAAATAGAAGCACAGAGAAGAGACTGAAAAAAAAAAAGTTACTAAAACCTCAGCAGCCTGTAAAACAATATCAAGCAATCTAACATACATGTCCCAGAAAGGGGCAAGGGATGTATTTGAAAGAAGTGGCAAAATTTCCAAATTTGGTGAAAGCTATAAACCCCCAAATCCAAGAAACTCAACAAAATCCAAGCAGAATAAATGCAAAGAACACCAATAAACACAATCAAATTGCTGAAAAGAGGAATAAAAAGAAAATCTTAAAAGCCAGAAAAAAGGGACTTCCCTGGTGGTGCAATGGTTAAGAATCCGTCTGCCAATGCAGGGGACACAGGTTTGAGCCCTGGTCCAGGAAGATCCCACATGTCGCGGAGCAACTAAGCCCGTGCGCCACAACTACCGAGCCTGCGCTCTAGAGGCTGCGAGCCACAACTACTGAGCCCATGCGCCACAACTACTGGAGCCCGCGTGCCCTAGAGCCCACGCGCCTCAACTACTGAGCCTGCGCACTCCAGGGCCTGCGCGCCACAACTACTGAGCCCGCGTGCTACAACTACTGAAGCCTGCGCTCCTAGAGCCCATGCTCCGCAACAAGAGAAGCCACCACAATGAGAAGCCCACACACCGCAACAAAGAGTAGCCCCTGCTCACAACTAGAGAAAGCCTGCACACAGCAGTGAAGACCCAATGCAGCCAAAAAAAAAAAAAAAAAAAGCCAGAGAAAAGAAGACTCTTAGGGGAAGAAAGATAAGGCTGATGAAGACCTCCTGTCAGAAGTGATGTCAGTCAGTCCAGAGAGAGAAAAACTGAAACAAAAACTGCCAATATATAGTTTTATACCCAACAAAAAATATCCTTCAAAAATGAGGGTGAGGGCTTCCCTGGTGGTGCAGTGGTTAAGAATCCGCCTGCCAATGCAGGGGGACATGGGTTTGAGCCCTGGTCCGGGAAGATCCCCCATGCTGCGGAGCAACTAAGCCCGTGCGTCACAACTACTGAGACTGCGCTCTAGAGCCCATAAGCCACAACTACTGAAGCCTGCGTTCCTAGAGCCTGTGCTCCGCAACAAGAGAAGCCACTGCAATGAGAAGCCCATGCACCGCAACGAAGAGTAGCCCCCGTTGGCCACAACTAGAGAAAGCCTGCTTGCAGTAACGAAGACCCAACGCAGCCAAAAATTAAAAAAAAATAAAAATAAATAATTTTTAAAAATAATAATAAAAAGAAATGAAGGTGAGATAGACATTTTGTTTGTGTGTTTCAAATGAACAAGAGCTGGCAGAATTCATTGCCAGTGAACCTACAGTATAAGATATGTTAAAGGAAATGCTACAGACCAAAAGAAACTGATGCCAGACAGAAACCTGCATCTACACAAAGGAATAAACAACACTGGAAATGGTAAATATATGGGTAAAAATAAAGTACTACTTTTCTCATTTTTAATTTCTTTAAAAGATAATTGACTATTTAAAAGCAAAAATAGTACAATGTATTGTAGGGTTATAACATATGGAGAAGTAAAATAAATAACAATACACAAAGCACAGGAAGGAGAGAGTGAAAGTGTACTGTAAGATTCTTACATTGTATGTGAAGTGGTATAGTATTATTTGAAAGTATAGTGTGATAAATTAAAGACACTTAATGTAAACCTTAAAGTAACCACTAAGAAAATAAAACAAAGAGCTATAGCTAATAAGACAATTGAGGAGATAAAATAAGATCACAAAAAATAATCAAAATAAAGCAAGAAAGACACAACAAAAAAATAGGTAAGACAAGTAGAAAGTGAATAGTAAGATGGTAGACTTATGCCTCTCTTTATCCATAATTACATGAAACATAAAATATCTAACATTCCACTTAAAAGGCAGATTGTCAGACTGGATTAAAAAAAAAAACACGACAGAGCTGTTTACAAGAAATACAACTTAAATAAAACAAAAAGATAGGTTAATAGTAAAAGGATAGAAAATGATATAACATGGAAACACTAATCAAAAGAAAGCTGGAGTGCCTATATCAAAATGAAACAAAGCAAACTTTAGTACAAGGAATATTAACAAAAATAAAATCACTGTATAAACTTGAAAGTATCAAATCATTGAGAAGATATAACAATCCTAAAAGTAAATGTACTACAAAACAAAGCTTCAAAACCATGAATTAAAAACTAATATAAGTGAAACAAGAAAAAGAAAAATCCACAATAATAAAGATTTCAAAACTCTGTGCTTGCTAATTAATAATACAACTAAATATAAAATCAGTATGGATACAAAAGACTTGAACAACACTGTTGACCAACTTGAGCTAATTGACATTTATAGAACACTCCACTCAGCAAACTACAGAACACACATTCCCTTCAAGTGCACATGGGACACTCACCAAGATAGAAATATACTGGACCATAAAACAAGTCTCAATAAACTTAAAAGAACAGAAATCATACCAAGCACATTCTCTGGCCACAGTGAAATAAATCAGTGACCTAAGCCTCCACTTTAAGAAACTCCAGAAAGCTCCAGCCAGACTGATCAAGAAAAGAAAAAAAAAAAAAAAGAAAGAAAAAAAGAATTCACAAGTTCCAAGATCAGGAATGAAAAAAGGGACATGACTACCCATCCTACAGATATTTAAAAGGTAATGAAATGTCATCAACAACATTATGCTAATAAATTTACGTGAAATGGATCATTCCTTGAAAAATTACCAAAACTGACTCAAGAAGAAATAAAAAATCTTAATAGACCTCTATCTGTTAAAGAAGTAAAATTTATAATTAAAAACCTTGCTATAATTAAAAAAGATACATGCACCCCTATGTTCATAGCAGCACTATGCACAATAGCCAAGACATGGTAACAACCTAAATGTCCATCAACAGAGGAATAGATAAAGAAGATGTGGTACATATATACAATGGAATACTACTTAGCCATACAAAAGAATGAAATAATGCCATTTGCAGCAACATGAATGGACCTAGAGATTATCACACTAAATGAAGTAAGTCAGAAAGAGAAAGACAAATACCACATGACATCACTTATGTGTGGAATCTAAAATATAACACAAATGAAGTTATTATGAAACAGAAATAAGACTCATAGACATAGAGAACAGACTGTGGTTTGCAATGGGGAGAGGGGGTGTGGGAGCAATGGAAGAACAAACAAACAAACACCTTGCAACAAAGAAAATCCCAGGCCTGGATGGCTTCACTGGTGAACTAGAGATGTTTTAGGAAGAAGTAATGGCAATCTTACATAAACTCTTTCAGCACTTAACCTCATTTGATAAGACCAGCAGTACTACCTTGATACCAAAACTCATAAAAACATTAAAAGGAAAAAAAAATAGGCAAAAAACTACAGTGCTATATTCCTAATGAACTTAAATGCAGAAATCCTTAGTAAAATATCAGCAAATTAAATCCAGCAAATTCTAAAAAGCACAATACATCATAACCAAGTAAGACTTATCCTAGGAAGGCAAAGTTGCTTTAACACTAGAAAATTAAACTATTTCATCATATTAAGAGAATAAAAGAGAAAAATCATATGATTAGCTCAATTGAGGCAGAAAAAAATCTGACAAAATTCAATACCCATTTATGACAAAAACTCTCAGCAAACTAGGACTAAAAGGGACTTTTCTCAAACTTTTAAGGGTGTCTACAAAAACCCACTACAGCTAACATCATATTCAATGTTGAAAGAGTGAATGATTTCCCTAAGGTTGGGACCAACACAAGGATGTTTGCTTTTTCTACTTCTATTCAACATTGTACTGGAGGTCCTGGCCAGTGTGGAAAAAAAGAAAAAGAAAAGAAAAAAGAAATACATAATATTACAGATTGGAAATCAATATGGACAAAAAAACCTTGAGTAACGCTATCAACCAAGTTGACCTGAAATTTACAGAACATTCCATCCAACAATTGTAAAGTGCATAATCTCTTCAAGGGCACAAGGGACACTCAAGATAGAATGTCTAGGGAATCTCCAAAAAAACTTCCAGAACTAAGAAGTAAGTTTTAAAAGATCACAAATATAATATTACTATATAAAAATTAATCACATTTCTATATAAAAGCATCAAAGAATTGGAAAAAAATTATCAAAAAAAATACCATTTACTACAGCATCCAAAAACATGACCTATTTAGGGATAAACTGAACACTATGGGCCAGGCCTGTATATTGAAAACTACAAAATACTGCTGAGGGAAATTAAAGACATAAAGAAATATACGATGTTTGGACTGGAAGACTCAATAGTGTTGTCAATTTTCCTCAAATTGATCTACAGATAAAGTGGAATCCAGATCAAAATCCTGGCAGGCTTGTTTGTAAAAACTGACAAGCCGAGTCTAAAATTTACATAGAAACTCAATTAGCCAAAACGATTTTGAAACAGAAGACCAAAGAAAAAGGACTTATATTACCTGATTTCAAGACTGATTATAAGGCTACAAGAATCAAGATAGTATGATATTAACATAAGGATACACATACAGATCAGTGAAATAAATAGAGGGTCCAGAAAAAAGACTCACACATATACCATCCATTAATTTTCAAAGAAACTCAACCCTTATCTCATATCATACATAAAAATTAACTCAAATGTATCATAGGCCTAAAGGTAAAAGATAAAACTATGTAACTTCACACACACACACACACACACACACACACACACACACACACACACACAAAACCCACACACACAGGAGAAAAGAATTTATGACTTTGGACTAGGCAATGATTTCTTAGAACATAAAAAGCAAGAACCAATAGAAGAAAAAATTAATAAACTGGACTTTATTAAAATAAAAAGTTCTGCTCTTCAAAAGACAAGAAAATGGGAGAAAATATTTGCAGTGCATATATTTGACAAAGGACTTGTATCTAGACTACAGCAAAGCTACAATTCAATAGTAAGCCAAACAACCCATTAAAAAAAAATGCGCAGAAGATTTAAACAGACACCTTATAAGTGAAGATCTATGAAGGTCCAAAAGCACATGAATAAAAATTTAGCATCATTAGTCATCAAGAAAAATGCAAATTGAAGTCACAGTGAAATACGTTCTACACTCACTAGAATGTCTAATATCTAAAACACTGACAATACCAAATGGTGGAGAGGACACAGAACAACTGGAACTCCCACACATATTTGGGGGTGGGGGGTAAGATGACACAACTGCTTGGAAAAACCGTTTGGCGGTTTCTTATCAAGCTAAACATACACCTACCCCATGCCCCAGGAATTCTAGTCCTAGGTATTTATCTAAAAGAAATGAAAACAAATGTCCATATACAACTGTCTATGAATGCTTACAGCAGGTTTATTCACGATAGCCACAAACTGGAAACAATCCAAACGTCCATGAACAGGTGGATGGGTAGGCAAATCGTTATACATCCACACAGTGGAATACCACTCCCCAGTGAACGTGGGTGAATAATCCCCAACACGCCACGCTGAGTGAAGGACGCCAGACGCATCAGAGAACCTCCCCAAGGACCCCATTTATGTGAAACTCCAGAAACAATGAACCTAATCTAGATCGACAGAAAGCAGATCAGTGGTTGCCGGCATTTGGGATCATAAGGGAACTTTCGAGAGGTTATGAATGTTCTATATCTTGATTGTGTGGTTGGCCACTGTATCAAATTGTACACAAAATAAGTGTGTTTTACTCTATATAGATTATGCCTCAATGAGGTGGATTTAAAATTTTTTTTTCTAGTGAGAGCAAAATGTTTTCTGTACTGCTAATAAAATGTAAAATTTAAGTCCTTTTTACTCTTCATCACGTCCTTTAAATTCTGTTTCTAGTATATGATTTGCAATTTATTTCACACACTACTATAGTTACACATGTACATCATTTAAATAAATAAGTAGTATATATGGGGGGTACAAATTCGAAATTTTTTACTGTTGGGGGACATGAACAAAAGTAGCTCAAAGACCACTCAGACCCGTGGGCTGCGTGCAAAGGATGGGCGTTGGAAGTGGATTCAAGTGGTGAGAGGTAATGGAGGCTTGGACTAGGGATGGCTGACGGGGTGAGTGGTCGAATTCGGGGTGCGTTCTGGAGGTGAGGTCAGCAGGACTTACTGACAGATCAGCTCTAAAGTGTGAGGGAGGGAAAGGCGAGCAAGCTGACTCCTGCCTTTGTGGCCGAAGCAACTCCGTGAATGGTGATGCCATTTACTTTCTGGGGTCGGGGGGAGGGGAGGCTGGGGGGGATCAGCTGCTCTCCTGTGCTCATGTGGAGTTTGAGAGTCTAACAGACATCAGGAGAAGCAGTAAGAACTACAATCCTGCAGCCTGTGGAACAAAAACCACATGCACAGAAAGATAGACAAGATGAAAAGGCAGAGGGCTATGTACCAGATGAAGGAACAAGATAAAACCCCAGAAAAACAACTAAATGAAGTGGAGATAGGCAACCTTCCAGAAAAAGAATTCAGGATAATGATAGTGAAGATGATCCAGGGCCTTGGAAAAAGAATGGAGGCAAAGATCGAGGCAAGAAATGTTTAACAAAGACCTAGAAGAATTAAAGAACAAACAAACAGAGATGAATGATACAATAACTGGAATGAAAAATACACTAGGAGGAATCAATAGCAGAATAACTGAGGCAGAAGAACGGATAAATGACCTGGAAGACAGAAGGGTGGAATTCACTGCTGCGGAACAGAATAAACAAAAAAGAATTTAAGGAAATGAAGACAGCCTAGGAGACCTCTGGGACAACATTAAACACAACAACATTCGCATTATAGGGGTCCCAGAAGGAGAACAGAGAGAGAAAGGACCCGAGAAAATATCTGAAAAGATTATAGTCAAAAACTTCCCTAACATGGGAAAGGAAATAGCCACCCAAGTCCAGGAAGCGCAGAGAGTCCCATACAGGATAAACCCAAGGAGAAACACGCCGAGACACATAGTAATCAAACTGACAAAAATTAAAGACAAAGAAAAATTATTCAAAGTAGCAAGGGAAAAACGACAAATAACATACAAGGGAACTCCCATAAGGTTAACAGCTGATTTCTCAGCAGAAACTCTACAAGCCAGAAGGGAGTGGCATGATATACTTAAAGTGATGAAAGGGAAGAACCTACAACCAAGACTACTCTACCCGGCAAGGATCTCATTCAGATTCAATGGAGGAATCAAAAGCTTTACAGACAAGCAAAAGCTAAGAGAATTCAGCACCACCAAACCAGCTCTACAACAAATGCTAAAGGGACTTCTCTAAGTGGGAAAGGTAAGAGAAGAAAAGGACCTACAAAAACAAACCCAAAACAATTAAGAAAATGGTCATAGGAACATACACATTGATAATTACCTTAAACATGAGTGGATTAAATGCTCCAACCAAAAGACACAGGCTTGCTGAATGGATACAAAAACAAGATCCATATATATGCTGTCTACAAGAGACCCACTTTAGACCTAGGGACACATACAGACTGAAAGTGAGGGGATGGAAAAAGATATTCCATGCAAATGGAAATCAAAAGAAAGCTGGAGTAGCAATACTCATATCAGATAAAATAGACTTTAAAATAAAGAATGTTACAAGAGACAAGGAAGGACACTACATAATGATCAAGGGATCAATCCAAGAAGAAGAGATAACAATTATAAATATACATGCACCCAACATAGGAGCACCTCAATACATAAGGCAACTGCTAACAGCTATAAAAGAGGAAGTCAACAGCAACACAATAATAGTGGGGGACTTTAACACCTCACTTACACCAAGGGACAGATCATCCAGACAGAAAATTAATAAGGAAACACAAGCTTTAAATGACACAATAGACCAGATAGATTTAATTGACATTTATAGGACATTCCATCCAAAAACAGCGGATTACACTTTCTTCTCAAGTGCACACGGAACATTCTCCAGGATAGATCACATCTTGGGTCACAAACCAAGCCTCAGTAAATTTAAGACAATTGCAATCATATCAAGCATCTTTTCTGACCACAACGCTATGAGATTAGAAATGAACTACAGGGAAAAAAACGTAAAAAACACAAACACATGGAGGCTAAACAATATGTTGCTAAATAACCAAGAGATCACTGAAGAAATCAAAGAGGAAATCAGAAAATACCTAGAGACAAATGACAATGAAAACACGATGATCCAAAACCTATGGGATGCAGCAAAAGCAGTTCTAAGAGGGAAGTTTAAAGCTATACAAGCCTACCTCAAGAAACAAGAAAAATCTCAAACAATCTAACCTTACACCTACAGGAACTAGAGAAAGAAGAACAAACACAACCCAAAGTTAGCAGAAGGAAAGAAACCATAAAGATCAGAGCAGAAATAAATGAAATAGAAACAAAGAAAACAATAGCAAAGATCAATAAAACTAAAAGTTGGTTCTTTGAGAAGATAAACAAAATTGATAAACCATTAGCCAGACTCATCAAGAAAATGACGGAGAGGACTCAAATCAATAAAATTAGAAATGAAAAAGGAGAAGTTACAACAGACACCGCAGAACTACAAAGCATCCTAAGAGACTACTACAAGCAACTCTATGCCAATAAAATGGACAACCTGGAAGAAATGGACAAATTCTTAGAAAGGTATAACATTCCAAGACTGAACCAGGAAGAAATAGAAAATATGAACAGACAAATCACAAGTAATGAAATTGAAACTGTGATTAAAAATCTTCCAACAAACAAAAGTCCAGGACCAGATGGCTTCACAGGTGAATTCTATCAAACATTTAGAGAAGGGCTAACACGCATCCTTCTCAAACTCTTCCAAAAATTGCAGAGGAAGGAACACTCCCAAACTCATTCTATGAGGCCACCATCACCCTGATACCAAAACCAGACAAAGATACTACAAAAAAAAAGAAAATTACAGACCAATATCACTGATGAATATAGATGCAAAAATCCTCAACAAAATACTAGCAAACAGAATCCAGCAACACATTAAAAGGATCATACACCATGATCAAGTGGGATTTACCCCAGGGATGCAAGGATTCTTCAGTATACGCAAATCAATCAATGTGATACACCATATTAACAAATGGAAGAATAAAAACCATATGATCATCTCAATAGATGCAGAAAAAGCTTTTGACAAAATTCAACACCCATTTATGATAAAAAGTCTCCAGAAAGTGGGCATAGAGGGAACCTACCTCAACATATTAAAGGCCATATACGACAAACCCACAGCAAACATCATTCTCAATGGTGAAAAACTGAAAGCATTTCCTCTAAGATCAGGAACGAGACAAGGATGTCCACTCTCACCACTATTATTCAACATAGTTTTGGAAGTCCTAGCCACGGCAATCAGAGAAGTAAAAGAAATAAAAGGAATACAAATTGGAAAAGAAGAAGTAAAACTGTCACTGTTTGCAGAGGACATGATACTATACATAGAGAATCCTAAAGATGCCACCAGAAAACTACTAGAGCTAATCAGTGAATTTGGTAAAGTTGCAGGGTACAAAATTAATGCACAGAAATCTCTTGCATTCCTATACACTAATGATGAAAAATCTGAAAGAGAAATTAAGGAAACACTCCCATTTACCATTGCAATAAAAAGAATAAAATACCTAGGAATAAACCTACCTAGGGAGACAAAAGACCTGAATGCAGAAAACTATAAGACACAGATGAAAGAAATTAAAGATGATACCAATAGATGGAGAGATATACCATGTTCTTGGATTGGAAGAATCAATATTGTGAAAATGACAATACTACCCAAAACAATCTACAGATTCAATGCAATCCCTATCAAATTACCAATGGCATTTTTTACAGAACTAGAACAAAAAATCTTAAAATTTGTATGGAGACACAAAAGACCCCGAATAGCCAAAGCAGTCTTGAGGGAAGAAAATGGAGCTGGAGGAATCAGACTCCCTGACTTCAGACTATACTACAAAGCTACAGTAATCAAGACAATATGGTATTGGCACAAAAACAGAAACATAGATCAAGGGAACAAGATAGAAAGCCCAGAGATAAACCCACGCACCTATGGTCAACTAATCTATGACAAAGGAGGCAAAGATATACAATGGAGAAAAGACAGTCTCTTCAATAAGTGGTGCTGGGAAAACTGGACAGCTACATGTAAAAGAATGAAATTAGAATACTCCCTAACACCCTACACAAAAATAAACTCAAAATGGATTAGTGACCTAAATGTAAGACCGGACACTATAAAACTCTTAGAGGAAAACATAGGAAGAACACTCTTTGACATAAATCACAGCAAGATCTTTTTTGATCCACCTCCTAGAGTAATGGAAATAAAAACAAAAATAAACAAATGGGACCTAATGAAACTTCAAAGCTTTTGGAAAGCAAAGGAAACCATAAACAAGACGAAAAGACAACCCTCAGAATGGGAGAAAATATTTGCAAACGAATCAATGGACAAAGGATTAATCTCCAAAATATATAAACAGCTCATGCAGCTCAATATGAAAAAAACGAACAACCCAATCCAAAAATGGGCAGAAGAGCTAAATAGACATTTCTCCAAAGAAGACATACAGATGGCCAAGAAGCACATGAAAAGCTGCTCAACATCACTAATTATCAGAGAAACGCAAATCAAAAGTACAATGAGGTATCACCTCTCACCAGTTAGAATGGGCATCATCAGAAAATCTACAAACAAAAACAAATGTCGTATATTAATGCATATGTGCGGAACCTAGAAAAATGGTACAGATGAACCGGTCTGCAGGGCAGAAACTGAGACACAGATGTAGAGAACAAACGTATGGACACCAAGGGGGGAAAGCAGCAGGGGGGTGGGGGTGGTGGTGTGATGAATTGGGCGATTGGGACTGACATGTATACACTGATGTGTATAAAATTGATGACTAATAAGAAACTGCTGTATAAAAAAATAAATAAAATTCAAAAATTCCAAAAAAAAAATAGACATCAGAGTCACCAAGGGAGAGTCTAGGGTGCCCCACACTCAGAGTCCTGCAGAGGGAGAGAGGGTCTGAGGAGGCACATAACCAGGGGGGAGGTGGGTTCTGCGGGCCCAGTGGACTCTCAGAGGAGAGAGTGGCCAGTGGAGAGAGATGTCACCCTCCGAGCACATGTATTTTCTCAGTGAAACACGAGGTGTGCAGAGATCAGGGTGGAAAGAAGGTGTGAAATAGCACCTGTAAGGGGGGTGGTGGCAATAAGGGTGGGGCCAGTCTGGGCTGTTCTGACTGTATGTAAACCAGTGCAGTGTGGTCCTGCAGGGACTTTGGGACACGGGTGAGGACGCCCTGGACCACCGTCACACCAACAGTCCCGGGGCAGGACATCCCGGGAGGAGGAAGAGGCGCTGCTGAACCGCACGGCAGGCAGCGGGGCTGAGGAGTGGGGCTCCGATTCCGTCGGGCCGTGGGGTGCCGGGGCGTGTGTGTGCAGGGGGGGCAGGCGGTGGTGGCTGCTTCTGTCGTGAGGACCGCAAAGAATGACCTCCCTGGACCCCAGCCCACGTGTGCACAGAGCCCCTGCCACCGGCCAGAGAGCGGATGGCACCGTGAGCGCCATCCCCGCAGTGACATCAGAGCGCGGCAGACGCTCCCCTCCGCCAGGGCACTCTAGGCTAATGTAATCATACGATTACATAATTAACCCAGCTGTCTCATTAAGAAAATCAACTGGAATTCAGGGCATAATTAGTCATACAGCAATTAGCATGCTGATGAGCAACTGATGAGAAGCTGTCTAGAGAGCGCGTGTGCCAGGACCACCCCAGTCACAGCAGAGGCAGGAAGACGCCCCCCCCACACCCCACACCCCCCGCCGGGCCACACCGAAAGCCAAGTCACCGAGTCACTTCCAGTGAGTTCTCCAGATGGCTCGGGGGGCCAGGACAGGAGGCCGGGGGAGAGCCCTGAAGGTGGGGCAGCAGGCGACTCAGACGCCCATCTTGTCAGGCTGGCCTTTCTTTAACACGTGTGGAGCTGCTTCCTCAGCCTGCAAACGATCGGCTCCTTGGGCCCCAGGTTTGTTTCAAGCTGGTCAAGGAGGGTGGAGAGGTTGCCGGCTTGTCTGGGTTGCAGTTACCCCAGCACTGGTCAGAGCGTGACTGTCCCTTGTCCCCCGTGGCTGCTCTGGACCAGCTCTGGTCCTGCAGCCCAGGAGAGGGGACAGGGGGGCACCTGCAACCCACAGTTTCATCCCACGGCCACGGCCCTGGTCCCTCTCTTGTCCGTTTTGGTGCTGGTGGTTGCTTCTCACGTGTGAATGAAGATGTTTCAGGAAGGTCAACTGAAAACATGCAAAGGGGGGCTCCGAGGTAAGAGTTCTCTCTGGAGGGACCTGGTCACCGGCAGCTGCCAACACCGGGCGACCAGAAGACACGGACTGGAGCAGCCTCACAGGAGCAGGCTGGGGCGGCCACATCGCACAGCCTTCAAAAATGCCACCAGGATGCATGCCGGTGAAAAGCTTGGTATGAGAAGCAAGGGATATTTCTAACTAATCACAAGATTTTGTCACTTTTTGCCAGGAGTGCTTACTACACAGCCTTGATCGGGGGACAGACGGGGAAGAAAGAAAAAGAATGGAAAGAACAGTGGTGTCTGGTTTTAACTGAGAGCGTGTCCTCACTTAAAACAGCTTGACAGGCACAAAGGACCGGCTCACTATTTCAGTCTTATGGAGAAACATTAAAAAGCAGCTCTCGGGACTTCCCTGGAGGTCCAGCGGTTAAGAATCTGCGCTTCCAATGCAGGGGGCGCAGGTTCGATCCCTGGTCGGGGAACTGACGTCCCATATGCCACGCGGTGCGGCCAAAAAAAGAGCAGCTCTCAAAACTGATGATGTCCCTCTTTACTTCTGGATCCTCAGATGCAAGGCTGATGGGGGCTGATGGGGATATTCTCCAGGAGAGAAGGTTTTCCTAAATCCCGACTGAAACTTCCGACCGCCCCTCAGCAGCACCCGGGAGCAGGGGCATCTTGGCGTGGGTGCTGAAAACGGAGCAGCCTACAAAACGGGCTCCCTTCTGCTGGTTCTCTTTCAAGGCTTCTGAAAACTAACACCTTCTCCTTCTGATCACAGGCCAGTTATCCGAGGGAAATGCAGTGAGCAGAGCCAGTCAGGAAACGCTGAGCGCCAGCGGAGTTTCACGAGTCCATGAATATTTTATATCACTGGTCATGGGCTCCCTTAGATTTAAATCTTAAAATCAATCCTTCTGGGCACTGCCTTTGTGTTTGAAGGGTTTGTGTCTGTAGGACCTAAACTACATCTTAGCAAGGAGTGAAAGATGACTCTGTTGTGGGGGGTGGGGGATGGGGGGCACCCAGAGAGAGAGAGGCCAGGAGGTGATGAGAACAAGCAGAGCCTCTTCCAATGGACTTGGCAGCCAGAGAACAGAAGTTCTGCAGCACCAATGCCCAGCTCACCAACCTTGTCTCCTTTCTAGGAACTTCCCCCAAAAATACCTTTGCCGAGATGCTTCTGGGACTGAAAAGGAACAGTTGTGTTTTATACCAATTATTAAGTGTGGACAAATACTCCACCGACTACTGCATACGGTCTTATCTGGAATCCATCGCTAAAGGCTATTCAGAAACTGAGACTGCAAGTTGAATATTTTACAAATTTATGCTTCCCCACACCCCCCCCCCCCGATTGTAGAGATAAAGACATGCTCATTGTCAAAAATCTGAAAAGTATCAAGAAGCAAGAGCAGGTCACCCACGCGAGGTGAATTCCCAGCAGATTATGCATACCGTGGTAATTTTGCTCAGAACGCAGTAAAATTCCAGTTATGCAAGGGCCTTTAAGAGGAGGTCATTCCAGAATTTTCCCAGCTATCTGAGAGGGTCACACTTTAAGACCCGAGACATTTATTTCTCCTTCCATTACAGTAAGGGAAGAAGGCTGCCTATTTCACCTGTTTAATTATGGGATATTCTCTCAAAGGCGCTGTACCGTCTCCCACCCCCCAAGTAGGAGCCACCTGAGGGAGGGCAGGGGCCACGTCTCAGCTGCATTTGCATCTTGGGTGCACGGTGCCGGGCCTGGCACCACAAGTGCTGGCCGAGGGAATGTGTGAGTATGATTTCTGAACAGCACACCTTGAACTGTTTCCTGCACAGCCAGGGTCACTGTGGCTGACAGCCACTGACCTCTGCTCTCACCCACAGACACAGACTCCAGTGAAGAAGGACGATGGTCTCCCGGTTAGGGAGTCCGTCGCCGAGGGCTCCCCATCCCGGGGGGCCTCGCCCAGGTGTCCTCAACCAAGTCACGTTGTTGGCAGATGCCTATGATGCTTTTCCTCATGTGAGTAGCCATTAGCAAATTAATTAATATAAATCTCAATCAGAGGTTATTAAAATTAAAAAATGTAAATATCTGCAAGTGTAAGGTATCGCTATGTTGATCATATAAATTACGATATAAAATCTGTGATAAGAATCACAGATGAAGCCATCTGGGTTAATGATGTAAAACTGTGACTTTATGAATCGAATCGTAGAACTACTTTCCTACTGCCATGATGTTGACGATAAAGGCAAAGACCACTTTCAACTAGAACAATGAGGGATGATAATCGAATTAGGGACAGGAGGCTAATTTGGCAAACTTCTTGTTGGTCTTCCTTTTAATTTTGTAAACCAGACGGAACCATGTAAACAATATTGCTACCAAAGACGGAGGAAGCACTGCTGCGTTAACTGGGCCCTGGGTTAGAGCCGTCCAAGTCTCCTTCCTCAAGCGTCTGTTCCTCTCCAACTTCACCCCCACCGGCCGAAACCAGGCGACCTCATCTCTCCCGCCCCACATCGCCTTGGACCCCTTTCCGATCTGTTTCCAAACTGCAGTCAGGATGACTTTTTTCTTTTAATTAATTAATTAATTAATTAATTACTTTTGGTTGTGTTGGGTCTCTGTTGCTGCGCGTGGGCCTTCCCTAGTTGCGGCGAGCGGGGGCTGCTGTTCGTAGCGGTGCGCGGGCTTGTCATTGCGGTGGCTTCTCTTGTTGTGGAGCATGGGCTCTAGGCGCGCGGGCTTCAGTAGTTGTGGCTCGCGGGCTCTAGAGCGCAGGCTCAGTAATTGTGGCACACGGGCTTAGGTGCTCCGCGGCATGTGGGATCTTCCCGGACCAGGGCTCGAACCCGTGTCCCCTGCACGGGCAGGTGGATTCTTAACCACTGCCACCAGGGAAGCCCCAGGATGACTTTTTTTATTATGCAAATCTGACCATGTCATTTCCCTGCTTAAAATTCATCAATGGTTTGTTAAAGTCCAGAATCCTTCGCATACCCTACCGGGCCCCTCCCTGCTGAGTCAGTGCATTCCCTTGACCTAGGCACGACCAGGAACAGGGCCCCTGCACTGCAGATGGTGTCCTGCTGTGGGTGATAACGGTACGTGGCCACTCTCGTCATTGCCCTCTCCTCCTCCTGCTCCCTGGGCTCACAGCCGCCTCCGACCCTGCCCCATCCTACCCCACCTACACACTCGTGCCCAGTGGGCTCTGCCTTCCAAGCACTTATCACACCTAAAATTCAATCATTATCTGTGTGATGACTTTTTTTTTTTTTGGCCGTGCTGCGTGGCCTGTGGGAATCTTAGTTCCCCGACCAGGGATGGAACCCGTGCCCCCTGCATTGGAAGCACGAAGTCTTAACCACTGGACCGCCAGGGAAGTCCCTGTGTGAAGACTTTTGGATGCCCACATTCTCACCAGACTCGAGTCCATGAGAACAGGAAGCTGTCGGTGCCATCCCTGGCACTCAGCAGGGTTCCTGAGACACAGCAGGGGGGACAGGTGCTGGCCTGGTAGCCCCACAGAGCCGAGGGTCACAGCAGTGGGGAAGGAGAGCGTGCTTTGGTTGAAGTGGCAGGATATTTCTGATAAAAAGCATCTTAAAATACCCTCAAAACTGATGAGGGAATGAGGAGCGATCTGCTGACAAGTGAGAAAGAGGTAAACATGGGGTCTTAACTATGGCAACTGTTCAGAGGATGCATCAGGACAATGTCTTTAAATGTTTACTCAGTGTCTTTAATCTGAAGGAGACTTTTGGAAGGAGAAATAACACTACTTGGGATTTTTAGACGTGGAAGATGAGAAGAGGGAGGAGCTGGGTGACCCCACTGTTTCTTTTGCCTTGAACAATGGAGTCGCACCACCGGGGGAAGGAAAGGGCTGGGGTGGAGGGGGGTCCCCTGCTCCACGCTCGGGGCTGGGTGTGTAAAGCTTGGGATGCCAGCCGGACAGCTACTCAACCCAACACAGATTCTGGACGCCAGTACTGGCCACCAAAACCCAAGGCCTCTAAAGCACACGTGCTGGTTTGATGAACCCCGAATGCTAAGCGTCATATAAATGTCTCTGCAGGCAGGCAAATCTTTACAGAGTGACAGCAAAGCAAAAGGAGAGTTCAGAGAGCTAGTAAACTGCTCCATCTCCAGGAAAGATACATTCTGTTCTCTCGTAACTTAGGTGGTTATATGCGCCAGAGGGCTCTTCCCCAACGGCAAGCTGTCAATCTCAGGATAGGTTCAATGCGAACAACTACAGTGCGATACCGATAAACCTCAGGAAGCATCCTGAAGAAATAATTTGACCCATTAATTTAATCATTCATTCGACAAATATTTATCGAGTTTCTGCTACGTGACAGGCGCCGGGGTAGACACCAGGCACATAATCAGGGACGAGACCACCCTGCCCCAGTCTCTGCCCAGCCAGGAAGGAAAAGAGCTGAGTAGCAAGTACAGTAAGTCCCCTACCTACGAACCTTCGAGTTGCGAACTTTCAAAGATGCGAACGTGCCCCTGTATGCCAGCTGTTGTACTGTACTTGTGTACTTTTCAAGGGACTGTAAGATTAAAAATGGTTTCTTTTACTTTTTGTGTTTGTTTTTTACGTATTATTTGTGTGAAAAGTATTATAAACCGATTACAGTACAGTACTATATAGCCGATTGTGTTAGTTGGGTACCTAGGCTAACTTCGTCGGACTTATGAACAAACTGGATTTATGAACGTGCTCTCGGAACAGAACTCGTTCGTATGTAGGGGACTTACTGTAGTTATAACAAAGGTAAACAGACCCAGGGTGTGGGGAGCGGGGTGTGTGTGCGCGCGAAGGGCACACCTAGGCCGGACCTGGGAGGTCAAGAAGCAGCGTCTCAACAAGTCAATCTGGAGGAGCTGGAAGAGATCAGCTCCGAATGGGCTGGGCCTGCCCACGGCGAGGAGAAGGACCCATTCCTGCTGGCAGGAAGCCTGGCATCGCCACACTGTGGACACGGGAGAGGTGGCCTGAACCGCAGAGTGGAGGGCGGAGGTTGGGATGGAGAGAAGTGGATGGAATCGAGGACCTTCTGGGGGTAGGACGGCCAGGGCTTGTTGACCCAGTGCTCTGGCGTGAGCAGCTGGGTGGCAGGTGGTGTCACTCGCCAAGAGAAGGAGACTGTTTCCTCTGGACACCCTGGGTCATTTCAGGTGCCCCTCAGTCAGTCCAGCGGGGATGTCCAGGAGGATATACAGGCTGACACTCAGGGGCGAGAACCGAACTACTGAACTGAAACAAAGCTCCAAGAGCCACCAGCGTGACCCCTGGTGCATTCCGCTGCCAAGGACCCTGGGTGGCTCTGGGTGAACAGCCTCATGTCACATGTCAACAGCTGTGCTATGCCAGGCCCTACTCCAGGTGCTAGGCACAGAGCGATCAAGCAAAACTGTCCTCAGAGAGCTTTCATTCTAGTAGGACCAGCAGATAAGGAACAAGAAAACACACAGGTAAGTAAAATGTCCAAAAGTGTGGCAGCGGTGGTGGTGATGTGGTAGGGCTGGCTGGTCACCTCTTCCCGGGCTCCTGGAGCTGGGCCACATGGCCAAAATACCCTTCCCATTATTTCCAAGAGCTTCCTCTATTTTCCTGAGATAGCATAAGTTGTTATTTCTTGAAACCAGAACTCGACACACCCCACCTACATTTCTGGATTCAGCTGGATTGAAGCCTGGAGCACACAGACAGTTAAGGCCCCCCGAGTCTCCCCAGCTGTGTGACTGACCGTCAGTAAATGCACTGCTATTGACCAGGCCCTTCCTGTAAGCCTCAGCCACACGATTACTTCATCTGAGCGATAAGCGGACTTCAAAACACAGGTTGAGGGCTCCAAGCTCCATTCCTGCTTTTCAAGTAGTTGTTAGATGTGTCAGACCACAGTGTTTGTAAGAGAAATACCTGGGAGGTGGGTAAAAGTGATCTACGTGGTGTGCAAATGTACTCTGATTAACTCATTATTACAGACAACGTCAAACATTATTCGCCCCCACCACCTGAAATTAAAACTGCCAGCCATAAATGATAATTACAAAGAAAATCACCAGTATAAGGAAAATGCTGACGGGATAACATTAAGTGAAAAAAGCAGACTATAACTATACAGTCATGTTATGATCAGAGTTCCATAAAAATTATATACGTATATGAAGAAGGACTGCTCAGGCAAAGAGGAGTGTTGATGAGAAGAGTGGTCTCGTTTTTGTCTGTAAGAAGTCAAGATGGAAAATAACTGCAGAAGAAGAAACCCAACGACTCGTTCAAGTGGCTTCCCAGTGGAGAAACCTCACTAAGGGAAAACCCAGAGACAAATCAGACTTTTAAAAAGAGTGTAGATTATCTAGAAAACAGTAGCTGCAGGCTCTCTGGGTCTCTGGCAAAGGCAAAATAAACCAGGCCCCTTTCAACTAAGTCACCAACACAAAACTAGCACTTGCACAAGAAAATGCAAGTGGGTCCACCAAACTGCCAGAGCCTGAGAAAGAGAGCCCTGAATGATCCATTTATTGTGAAGGAGCCTCCACATGAGCCTCAGTCAGAGTATTCAGGAAACCCCTAGGTGGACACAAACTCTTGCAGAAAATCAAAGGGCTAGAATTTGGAACTAAGAGTGGGGTAAGCTCATAAGATAGCAAAAGGTTAGAACAAAGACAACCCCTCTCCATCACTAGGCTGTTCCCCTACCTTATTCCATTTTACAGATGAGAAAACTGAGGTTCAGAGAGGGAAAAGGGATGTGACCAAGACCTCACAACAAGGCCCTGGCAGGAGAATCTGGATCTCCCTACCCCCGTCCGAAGTGTCTAATGTACTTTCTGCTGTCCGTAGCTTGGTGCGGCCTCTGTTAACCCCGGCTCCCAGAGGGGACAGCAAAGCCCTCAGTGGACCTGAATTAGAATACAATACAGAAACAAAGGAGACTTGTTTCTGCTTTGCTTTGTTAAAGCAGTTCTAGTAATATCAGTGACGCACAGAGGATTCCTAATGAGGGCAAGTGCACAGCTCTAATGGGTGGGGAGGGGAGGGTGGTGGTAACTGGGTTTCCTTGGTCAGCACAAGATGACATTCAAGTGGCTAATTTTCAGATCTGAGTCTTTTCAGGACTGAGTTGGGACCCATGTGATCGTGTCCATCACCTCCCCACGGATCAGGTGAGTGGACCACCTGAGAACAGAGGATCGATGGGACCAGTGGGTGCTCTAAATTCTGCCTCACTTTTCTAGAATAAGGAATGGGGAGCCATTATCTCTCTGAATGCATAGCAAGCATTATTAAAATTTTAACTCTTTAGTTCCTTCAAAAGAAAAAACAACCCATATATACTGTAGTTAAATGGGCTACCGCTTGCCCTTGGATATTAAGTGAAAGACTTGGCCAGAGGCCACTGATTCCCTGGATGACCTGGGAGGGGAGCAAGGCATTCCAGGTGCCCTATCAGGGCCATTCCTGAACGTGGAATTGGTCAGCCCAGAACCGTGAATATCCAGGACGTCTGCATAGCGCACACACGGGTTCTCTTTCTTCTCTGTGAAACGTGCAGCATTTTAAACCAAAGCTAAAGGTAGCCCCACAGGTCTGAGTTTCTGCATTTCCAAAGGCATCAACTGGAGGCAACTCTATTACTTCAGCAAATACGCATCTGATTTCCATACTCATCCCAAGTCTGGGTTTTGGAGAATTCACATTCCCAGAACTCCCCAGTTTCCTGGGGAAGTTGCCTTAGGGAGGCTGAGAAGAATCAGCCAGAAGCCCACTGACTCACCAGACACAATGCCCGCAGGTGGGCTACAAGCGCTGGGCTTACCTGGAACATCAATCAATCTCTTGTAGACATTCAAGAAGGCTGCCTCAGCTTCTTTGCTTCTTTTACTCAGTGCATCAATCTGAAAAGGAATGGGAGAAAGAAAAGAAAAACAAAGAGCTCAAAATTTGTCAAGAGGTAATTTAAAAATCATTACACGTCAAATGGAAGTCTGATTGCTCCATGTAAATGCCGGACAGCTGGGCCTTCAACCTCTTAAACGTCTGCAAACATGCGAGAGGGAGGCAACCCACGTGGGCCTGCCCGTGAGGGGGAGCGAGGTAAGAGCGGTCCCATCGCTTGATGGAGTGGGGACTCTCCACGGAGAATGTGGTCTCTTTCCTTCTTCCACCAGTGTAGACTATGAGCTGACCACATGCCAGACGCTGTGCCGGAGGCGGGACACAGAGGGACAGCCCTCAGCCCCAGGGGCTCGGGGTCCAGTAGGGGAACAGGTTATGTGAATGACTAGGGAAATCCCAGCCGGGAAAGTGCTCGGTAAGCACAGCCGTGGGGACACCGAGAAGGGGACGTCAAGCAAGAAAGCAGGTGACATTTGAGCAGAGTCCTCAAGAGCAGCTCACCAGGTGAAGAGGTGACACGAAAGGGGAGGAACACATTCAAACACCAAAGTTCTGAAACCTGGGGGTCCTTAGGTCCTCTTTAAGAATTTTAGGAAAGCCGGGGCTTCCCTGGTGGTGCAGTGGTTAAGAATCCGCCTGCCAATGCAGGGGACACGGGTTCGAGCCCTGGTTCGGGAAGATCTCACATGCCGCGGAGGAACTAAGCCCGTGTGCCGCAACTACTGAGCCCACGTGCCACAACTACTGAAGCCCGCGCGCCTAGAGCCCGTGCTCCGCAACAAGAGAAGCCACCACAATAAGAAGCCCTTGCACCGCAGCGAAGAGTGGCCCCCGCAAACCGCAACTACAGAAAGCCCACGCGCAGCAACGAAGACCCAAAGCAGCCAAAAATTAAAATAAAATAAATTTTAAAAAAAGGAATTTTATGAAAGCCAAGGACCCTCTCCTAGAAACACACACACACAGGGTTACACACTCTACTTTAGGACACTCATGTGTCCACGTGTGTTCTGTCCATAGAATCCAGATTAAGAACTGTGGATAGGGCTGTAACCCCAGGGAATGTGGGGCTGCTCGGGGGGCGGGGGGGGTGTGGACATGGATACATGGGTGTGAGACTGGATAGGTGAGGGGGTCGGTGCTGGTGGAGGAGGATGACCTTCACCGTCTGGGCCTGAGTCAGAGTGGAAGGAGGACAGGAGGGGCCAGGCAGGAGGCGACCATTCCTAGGTTGTTGCCGCTGCCCTGGTGAGAACGTGCAGGGCAGTGGCGCTGGGGACTGAGGGAAAGAGGCCAAGCAGAGAGATTAGGTCCAGCTGAGCTGATGTGAGACATGGAGGGTCCAGGTGAGTTAAGGACGGTGCCCAGGTTTCTAGCTCAGGCAACGGCGCGTTCCTATGACGGTGGCCAGGATCAGTGTGTCTCATAAACAAACCCAGCTGAGCTGGCTTCCCTCCAGTGAAAAGTCTCTTCATCAAAGAAGGGTGACGCGTCCCAAGCAAGCTGGACACACATCCAAAGAGGCTTCTGTGGTTGGATGGACTCAGTATGTATTTTGCTCCCATAACATGCTTGCTGAGACAACAGATCACTTTTTACCCCTGAAGCGTGCAAGATTCTACATGCACGGAGTTCACGTTGGCTCAGGAAAAGGACACTAAATTATATATTCCTCTGTCCCCTCACAGAATTATACTCTGTCTCCAACGTTATTAAAGAGGCAAAAGAAGTGGCGTAATTACAGGGCCTCTCACCTGAGCCAACCAACAATTTGTTAAGGTCTGAGAGAGGTGATCTGATTAAGGATGGGAAGACCCTGGGGAGGGGGACACAAAGGCTGTGGGAAGGGGAGCCGGGCAGGTCTCAGGAAATCCAATACAGAGCAAAAAAGGGCAATGCATGCATTTCCAACTTCTACCAAGTTGTGCTAGAAAATTCCTACTTGAAGTCAGTCGCCGAGAACTCAGACACGTTCCCCCCACGCCCCCGATAAAATAAGCTTGTGATTTAGGTGTTGGGCATGTTTTCTGAATAATCCACAAGGACTACTTAGAAACGATAAGATGGCTGGCTATTTTTAAAATATTCTTTTTCTTTTCCCCTCTGATTCTTAGCAGTTCATGCTCATTGCACAATTAGAAATATATCAAAAACTAAAGAGAAAATTAACACCGTAATTCTGCCATTCACCAGTGGAAGTCATGCCTCTGTCTGTAGTTCCCTTTAATTCTGAATGAAATGTAGGCATGTAGGCAAACTATAGAGACAGTAGATTAGTGGTTGTCTAGAGTTGGGGACCGGGAGGATGACGGCTAAGGGGTGTGGGTTTCTTTCTGGGGTGAGGAAAAGTTCTACAATTGATCGGGACTGCAGTAAAAGTCAATGAACTGCCGAGTTCAAATGGGTGAATTATATGGTATGTGAGTTACATCTCAATAAAGCTGTCACAAATGTCTGCGTGTATATTTGAAATCAAACCATATGGAAAATTTTGTACTGTGCTTTCATGAACATATAAAGTCTTTCCAAATGTCTATTACAAAATTTGGAAAATGTCTTAATAGTATTATTTCAACTGTACCTAACCAC
Organism: Balaenoptera borealis; assembly: GCF_965194805.1. Classification (NCBI taxonomy): domain Eukaryota; kingdom Metazoa; phylum Chordata; class Mammalia; order Artiodactyla; family Balaenopteridae; genus Balaenoptera; species Balaenoptera borealis. Next base: position 80,735,120 of record NC_138872.1, read on the forward strand.
CACCTACATAGATGTTGTGAGTAAAACTGGATATTTGGAGTTGCCTTTCCAGACGTCTGGAGCTTTCCATGAGCTCCGGGCCTTTCTGCCACCTCCTGAGAGAGGTGCCCCCGGGCAGCAGTCTGCCCAGGAAGCAGGACAGAGGCCCTGGTGGCTCTCTGCACCTCTCAACACCCAGAGGGTTCTCTGCTCGGCTCCGGATCTGCCTAGGGAGGGCCCCCCGCTTCCTAGGGATTCTGAGTCCACAAAGGCGGCTACCTCTAGAGTGGGCAGAGGATGGGATCTGGAAGGATCCTGAACACTGTCTTCTCTCTCCCTTATGGGTTGTTGAGGGGGGACGTGGGATTGGCAATCTACACAACACACTTGGGACTGTTACAGATTGCACTGTGCCCCTGCCCTGAAAGTCCTAACCCTCAGTACCTGTGAATGTGGCTTTGTTTGGAAATGGGGTCTTGGCAGATGACAAAGCTAAGATGAGGTCCTTAAGGGGAGCCCTAATGCAACAGGACCTGTCCTTATAAAAAGGGGAAATTTGGACACAGAGACAGTCACGCACACAGGAGAACCCCATGTGGACGTGAAGGCGAGGATTGGGGTGATGCACCTACAAACCAAGGAACGCCAGAGACGGCCAGCAAACCTTCAGAAGCCAGGGGAGGGGCCTGGAACAGACCCCTCACAGTCCTCAGAAGGAACCAGCCCTGCCGATGCCTTGATCTTGGCCTTCTGGTCTCCAGACTGTGAGAAGTAAACATGTGCTGTTTAAGCTGCTCAGTTTGCGGTACTTGGTTGCGGCAGCTCTAGCAAATTAGTATGGGAACCATGAATCTGCGTCGTCTTCCCATCCCCCTTCCACAGACGCAAGAACATTCAACCGAGTCCTGAGAGAACAAGGCCAGGTTGCTGAGTTTAACTCATTAGGCAACTGGACTGAGGTTTCTTAAGGGAGGTGATGAGAAGTCCACGCGTGGGTGAGTTGCTCCTTGATGAGGTCTCCTGAGCCTCCTTCTGAGGTTTCCAAACCCGGAAGAATTTGTTGATTCTGGTGATTTTGAGACTTTCTCTGCTCGCTCACTCTTTCGACTCCCCCCCACGGCCTCTGCCCTTGTCCAAGACCAGGCCTCGGGCTCTGAGTTTTGGTCTGTCCTCTCCCTTTCCCAGCCCTACCTTTGCTGGGGTGGGCCTACCCTAGAAGGCCTAACCAAGCTTCCAGAGCCAGTGCACGTCTCATTGGCCCCAGGATGCGTGTGCCGGGTTCCCCTGGGGCCAGGCTGGCCGGCCTTGCAGGGTCCAGGGCTGGGCGGGTGGGTGAGCTCCCGCGGGTGAAGCACTCAGTGCCTAGCGCAGGGAAGTAGGGCCCTGTCTGTCCTCCTTATCCTTCAGTGAGGGAGGAAAGAGATGGGGTCATCTTCATCCTCACGCCCTCTGCGCCCGCCTTGGAGCCAGGACTCGGCATGGCACCCCCTCACACGGGGGGAGAGGTTTGTGAATGAGAAGAGGTTGGGGGTGAGGCACAGATGGTTGTAAGTCGGATCCTAGGTTAGACATTCTGGCTACTTAACGTGCAAAGATAACCCGAGGGAGAGATCCTTTCTACCATCCCCACACCCGCAAGGCCACTGTGAGGGGCGGCAAAGGACAGAGGGGCTGCTGGTGGCGGAGCTGGGACAGATCTGGAGAAGCTCTGACGGCGCTCAGGCCCTGGGTAAAACCTGTTCTGCTCTGGGGATCGACCTCACCTCCTGCCACGCCTCACACTCCAGCCACGCCCGGCTACTCCCTGTTCCCTGAATACACGAGAGCGATTTCCCCGCAGCCTGGAAGGCGCCTCCTTGGAATGTTCCTCTGATCCTTCAGGCTCAGCTGATCCAGCTCTGGGCTGCCGGCCACTCCCGTCACCATATGGGATTGCCCGGAAGGTCCAGGACTGCAGACAAGGCTCCGCTGGGAGATCTTAGATTCCTTGAGAGCCCACCCTAGGCTTTCCTCCCTACGACCAGTACACAGTAGGTGTTTAATACATTTTTATTGTGTGAATGAAAATTTACCTAAATTGGTCAACTGTTCTACCTGCAGAAGTGAGCAAATGGTTACGGGATGCAGTTTTAAGTCTTTATGAAAATGCTCAACACGTAGAGTTCTTTGATTTTTGGCGTGTGTTTCACGTGCTCCTATGATGACAGCCACTTGGCTGAGGCCAGCGCACGGGAGGCCTCCTTCCCCACCGCGCATGCCTGGCGAGCCCTGGCCAGCCTCCTGCAGGGAGCTCCGTGTCCCCACTCTACGGAGAGGCCCAGTGCTTCTATCATGAGTTTCCTGGATCCAACAGTTACCCTTTCAACAACATCACTTTTATAATGCGGAGTTTGGTTTTTCTGTAATAAGGATGAAAATTCAAAATAAAGGTCTACAGAAAGCTATCTTATTCCAAATCTCAATCAATATTTGCTTCCAATAGGATGAAAAGTTAGAGACCAGGGTTAGAGGCCAAGTTCACGGAAATCGACTGCAAGGCCCCCGAGATTTAGAAGGGGTGAGGGAGCACCTGACCATTCGGGAGCCAGCAGAACTGCGCTGTGGGGCTTGGGGCATTGTGTGGAGTATAAGTCACTGCCCCCTCCCTGTGAGGGCATCGCATGTCTCTGCCCACTGCCACGTGACTTGGGGGGGCTTCCCGGCCCACGGGTGGCAGACTCGACTACGTGGAATATAAGGGGTGGTGCCACACACTTTGAGCGTAAGATTTAAGAGTGTGTGTGCGGTTCAGCTCTGGTGCACTCTCTTTCTCTGCCGTGAGAATGGCGTGACCTTAGAGGAGCCGCTTCTTCCACTGGGATCTCTGAGTAAAGACAACACATGGTTCCAGAGCCATCCCGCCAACCCACAGCCCACATGTAACATGAATGAGAAATCGTCTCTTGTTGCCATTAGCCACTGAGATCTAGGGTTGCTTGTTACTGCAGCGCGATCCAGCAAAGAGGCCTATTACAAGTCCTAACAGGTGATCACATCTCTAGGATGACAGCACAAAGTAAAAATAAAGAATAAACGACCAATATCGTGAGGGCCAAAGGATTTCTCTTTGTCTGCTGTGAAGCTTGATTGTTTATCTTTGCCAGGGGCAGGGCAGGGGGGAAGATGGTATGTGATCAAGGAAGAAAGGGCACAGGATTTAAAATCAGAAAAATGGATTTAAGACATGGCTCTATCATGCGGTTTGGAATACTGGGCCAGCTACATACCCTATGCCTCTATGAATTTCACTTTCTATGTGTCTAGGAAAAGATACTGATGAGAATACCTGCCTTGTAGGAACCCTAAGAGAATCGAATGAGACAGAAGATGTGACAACAGTGCAGAGCTAGTCGCAAGCTGGTTTTCAGCGTTGGTGATAATTACTGACCCATGCTGTATTTAGGAGGAGAAACAGCATACAAATATCAACTAAATTAAGCACCAAAATTTCAGGGGGTTCAAGGAGAATTCACAAAGCATTAGTTTTGGTACGAAAGAAATCACCACTTTTAGAAGAATTAGCCTGTTAAGACCGCCTCTTACACAGCATTTCCAGAGGGTTGCTGCAACATTCAGAGGCTTGGTTATGTCTTAAATGACATTCCCTGCAGAAACTCCCCCACCCACCTATAACTCAGAACATGAATGGGTTTGAGGCTTTGGGGTTTGTTACTGGAATTTTCAGCAGGAGTCTCCAGTTCTCTGTAGAGGAAGGAAATGTGGGGAGATCAAATACAAGCCTGAATTTTAACTGGAAGATGTTTTGTTTAGAACTGAGAAAAGGATCAAATAGTGTAATATTGACAGATGTGTAGATCCTCCTCCTTCTCTTCCAGCCTCGACCACTGGTCAGTCAAGAAGTCCTGCTCACCTGGCCTTAGAAATCAATTTCAGAATTAAAGTCTCTTTCCCTCCCTTGATGCTTCAGCCTTAATTGAAGCCCCCACCCCATGACTTCCAGTTTGGACACTGCAGACCAGTACTCAGAGGATCTCCCCGACGGCGGCCTCTCCTTGCCGTGGAGCGTGAGGCGTCCTCCACGGTGGCCTTGGATCATCGCCCCAGAGCCCAGAAGGAACACGCAGCCGCCCTGCCCTAACGGCTTCTCCTGGCTCCCCGACTACAATCCACACTCCTTGGGCTGGGCTTCCAGAACCCTTCCCAACACGGCCCTTGTTTACGCTGCCAACTTCACCTCCCACCAAGTCCCACCACTGCCCATGCTTCTCCACACCAGGCCTCGCCCTCCCGCCAAGGCCCTGCCCCTTCACCCGCCGGTCTTCATACCCTAGGTCCTCCACCTGGAACGTTCTTCACCCCAGGCACGGGGGACCCAGTTCTCCCTTCATGGGTTGGCCTATGTGACATCTCCTCTGTGGGGTCCTCCCGACTTCCCCAGACACGGCTGGTCGCCTGGCTCTTGTGCCACCTGAGCTTGTTGTGAATCCCTCTCTGCCCACTTCCCGCACCGAGCGACGAGGCCTCCCATCTGAGAGCTTCCTTTCCACCACCCTGTGGTCTGTCCCAGGCCAGGCCAGCGTCACCTTCGTCTCTTGACTCCCGGCACCCAGGTCCTGACTAACACAGGAGGCCGCCTGGGGCGTGTCTGTGAATGAACGAGGGTAGATTCCAGGCTGCCCAGGCCAGGGGATTCCTCGAAACTCACTGGTGACTCCTGCAGCATCGATGACTGTGGAAGCTCAGGGTGGAGAAGGTAGTTTCCTACCATCGAGAGCTTCAAGAAGGCTGTTGCTATCCACCGCACTATAGTCTAGTCCAAGAAGTGGGGAGCCATGAGAGTCCAGCTCTGATCTGGTTTAGGGGAGCCAACTGCCCTTGTCAGAACTAGAGGACCCTGGGGAGGCGGCGTCAGCGGAGGGAAGGGCAGGTAGGGGCTTTGCGGGTGGAGAGGAACCAGACAGGGGGTGTCGTCTCTAAAACGGAGAAAGTTAGACCTCCTCATGGGCTTTTTGTAAGTATTAAAGAAACGTGTGCAAAGTGCCTGCAAGTGGGCCCAGCTCTCGGGAGGGACGGAGCCCCGCGGCGGCTGCTGTTAACGCAGAGGCTCTGCTTGCGGGCCGGTGGCTCCAGCATGTCCCCGGGGGTGGCCTGAGTCTGGGGGCCACGGCTCACGGTGAAAGGGATGCTATTCACCGGGTACCCTGAGCGGAGCGCTGTGGAGGTCGGGCACATCCCAGCTGGGCCACACACCCACCGCCCACCCCCCGGCCACACACAGAGTGCCCTGTCACACCAGCTGTGTAGCACAGACGGACAGCGGCGTGGACTTGGTGCAAGGGCCCAGGCATCACCAGAGAGATACCAAGCAGAATGACGGGTCTTGATGTCTGCCCAGTGCAGCGTATTTTGAAATGGAAATGGCTCATCCTTTCAGGGCATCGTCTGGCCTTGCCACGCACAGGTGGCAGGCAGGGCAGAGGCACCCGAGCCAGGACCTGGATACGGCGCCGGAAGGGCAGGGCCGAGCCCCAGCTCCAGCGCTAACAGAGGTACGCTACCTCAACCCGAGGCAACCTCTCGGTGCCTCCGTTTCTTTGTCTGCAAGACGGGGAGGAATCTTGTGCTGTGCAAGGTGACGGGGCCGCTGTGCTGGCAGCGCCACTTCTCAGATGCAGAAACCGACCAAGTCACTCAGAACCAGGTCCGCGAGCAACCCCTCCTCCCCATAGGATGACACCCCAGCACAGCGCTGAGGCCGGGGGCCGCGCGGCCGGGGGAAGGAATGCGTGCTTTGAAGGAACGCAGACTTGGGTTTGAATCCAGTCCTGGCGCTGGTTACTGGAGGATCTGGAGGCGGGGTACTTAAACTATTTATGCCTCTGTCTCTTCATCTGTTTACTGAATTGCTGAGTTGTGAAATAAAATGTGGGTATCTGGTATGGTCGGGAGCTCGCAGCAGGTGAGTAAACATCTTTGCCTTCCTGAATAAATCCAAATCAGCACTCTTCGCACTACACCACAGGCCGTTCCCCTCTGCCATCAAACTGAGCAGGAAGCCAAAATGCTTAAGGTCTTGGGGGACAGAGACACTTAAACAACATTTAAGATACCATGGTAGCAATGGCACACTCAGGAACAATCCGTAAGCCTACACCCTGGGAATTTACAAGCTAGTGATTTAGAAATAAACACAGACCATTAACAGAATTTTCAAATCGATGTGCACTGCTGGACTACGGGCCAGTGAAGACCAGCGAGAGCTGCAGGGAAGAGAGAGAACAGTTTTGTCTCTACGTCTGGCTGCAGAATTCCTTCCAGAGCAAAACATGATGTGAAGAGCCACGTGGAATTCCAGAAGGCATGAGACTGACCAAGGTCCTGTCCAAAACAGAAGCGGACGCAGCCACAGCTTCCGAGTTCTAATTTTAACTGAACCCGGCCACGTAAGAGAGGAACATATTTTCTGAAAGAAGATCGCAGTAGCCGAGAGCCCAGTAATTCTTCTCTAAGTACACATCTACTTAATGCTTGGCAAGTACCAGTCTTGCTACTGCTGTGAGAGTTCTATGGGGAGACGAGAGAGGACGCCAGAGGGCAGGGGACCCTCTTCTGGCCCCCTGGCCACCTCTGGAGTGATGTGTAGAGAAGAGAGATTGGAAACGGGAGTGGGAGCCCGGCTGCCACCACCAGCTTTTGGTTCTCAAGGTCACGTTCCTTCATGACTTCCAACCCGCACACGGAGCGCAGGGAGGAAGGATCACGTTGGAGATACTCCCCATTGCAGAGAACTGAACAGGACTTGTTGGAAATCCATACGCTGCTCAGAGCAGGGGGCACAAAGCCCAGAGGACAGTTTTGGTTGTTAAGGCAGTGCAGTGTAGACCTGGGTAATGACACAAAATCACGTCTTATATAAACTGACGACATGTTCCTTAACTATGCCTCCAAGCCCAAAGATCCTAAGAGAATAAGCCTGGAGAATTCCAGAAGAGAGTGCCACGAAGAGTGAATGGGGATGCGGGACCACAGAGAAGACCTGTGGCAGAGGGGACAGCAAGGGAGTAGTAAAGACAGTAAAATAGCCGCAAGCATGTCATTCTTCCTTTACAGTTTACAAAGCCCTTTCAGGTATGTCTGACATCCTGGCTGTCGACATATACCTGAAGGGCTGTTGTGGGGAAGAAGGATTAGCCAGCTTCTCTCCCCCTGGAGCACGAACCAGAATCAACAGGCAGAAGTTACAGGAAGGCAGATCACAGCTTAACAGCAGGAAAACCTCTGCAAACAGCAGAGTGCTTCAGAGGAGGATTGTGCTGATGCCCGTCTGACTCACTAGTCTGTTCATTCCTTCACTCTGTCAATACAAGCGTTCAAGGAGTGGCTAAAACGTGCCAGGAGGTGTGCTAGCCTAGCCTGCGGGGCCAGAGCCTCCACTTCTGCCCCCAGAGGACACAGGGTGGAGGGTGCCATCCCCCTACCCCCCACAGGCAAATTGCAGCAGGGCTGTGGTGAGGCTTCCCAGAGGACGAATGCCTACCCGAGATTTTAAAAACACTATTTTGTGAACAGATGATACGTATATAGTAAAAAAAAAAAAAAAAAAAAAAGTTCAGGTATAAAAGCATATAGAGCGTTCAGCAAGGTTGCACAAGACAAGATCAATATACGAAAATCAACTGTCTTTCTATACACTAGTCAAAAACAATCTGGAAGTGAAGTTAAGAAATGTTCGTGGATTGGAAGGCTTAATATTGTTAAGATGGCAAAAGTCCCAAATTGGTCCACAGGTACAATGCAATGCCTATCAAAATCCCAGCTGACTTCACTGAAGAATAAGACAAGCCAATCCTAAGGTTCATATGGAAAAGCCAAAACAATCTTGAAAAAGAAAAACAAAGTTGGAAGACTTACACCAATCTCAAAACTTACTACAAAGCTACATTAACCAAGACTGTGTGGTACTGGCTTAAGGACAGACGTACAGAACAATGGAATAGAGTAGAGAGTCAAGAAGTAAACCCTGACATTATGGCCAACTGATTTTTGACAAGGGAGAAAGGACAATAGGGAAAGAATAGTCTTTGAACAGATGATACTGGGACAAGTGGTTATCCATGTGCAAAAGAACAAAGTTGGACCCCTATCTCACACTGTAGACAAAAATTAACTCAAAATGAATCAAAGACCAAAATGTAAAAGCTAAAGCTATAAAACTCTAAAAGGGAAACACAGGTGTAAATCTTCATGACTTTAGCTATGACACCAAAAGCACAAACGACAAGTGAAAACTGGATAAATAGGGTTTTACCAAATTTAAAACTATTGTGCTTCAAAGGACACTATCAAGAAAATGAAAAGACAACCCACAGAATGGGAGAAACTTTTTGCAAGTCATATACCTGATAAGGGATTAGTATCCAAATACAAAAAGACTTCTTACAACTCAACAATAAAAAGACAAACTGAATTTAAAAATGGACAAAGGTTCTGAATACATATTTCTCCAAAGATACACAAATGTCCAATAAGCACATGAAAAGATAGTCACTAGTCATTAGGGAAATGTAAATTAAAACCACAGTGAGATACCACTGCACACCCACTAGGATGGCTATAATCAAAAAGACAGTAAATAAGCTTTAGAGAGGATGTAGAGAAATTGGAACCCTCACACACTGCTGATGGAAATGTAAAATGACGCACACTGGAAAACAGTCTGGCAGTTCCTCAAAACATTAAACCTATTCCATTCCTAGGTACATACCCAAGAAAAATGAAAATGTGTATCTATGAAAAAACTTGTATATGAATGTTCTTAGCAGCATTATTCAAAACAGTCAAAGGGCAGAAAAAGCCCAACTGGCCATCAACTGATAATGGATAAATAAAATGTGTTATATCCACACAATGGAATATTATTCAGCCATAAAAAGGAATAAAAGTACTGATACATGCTACAGCATGGATGAATCTTGAGAACATGCTAAGTGAAAGAATCCGGTCACAAAAGACCACGTGTTGAATGATTTCATTTACATGAAATGTCGAGAATGGTCAAGTCTACAGAGAGCGCTTAAGTAATTAGTGGTTACCAGGGGCTGGGGGTGGAGTGAATGGGGAGTGACAGCTAATGGGTATGGGCTTTCTTTTTGAGGTGATGAAAATGTTCTGGAATTGGATTGTGGCGATGGCTGCACAACTGTGTGAATATAATAAAACCCATTTAATTGTAAAAAAGAAAAGAGAGACAGAAACAAAAGTATAAATATACAGTGAAAAGTAGGTCTCCTTCACATCCACGTCCACCTGTCACTCAGCTGCCTGGTCGGGAGGCAAAGACTCACTTGAGTATCTTTCCAGAAATATTTTATGCGTTTACAAGCACCTTTATACACACATTGTCTCTCTTAAAACACACACACACACGGTAGGATATTATAGATACTGTTCTGCATCTCGTGTTTTTGCACACTTTAGGTCAGCTTCCTTCGTGGTGGGAGGGGCAGGGCTTTGGGGCAAGGGGAGCCTGTGCAAACACAGAGTGGCCTGTTTGAAGTGCAGGATCTGCTGTGCCTGGTGCCTAGCTGGGGGGGTGGGGTGGAGTGGGAGGGCCTGGGGGCTAAGCGGGGGGTGGGGGGGGTGGGGGGGGTAAACTTTATCCTGAAAGGTACTGGAGTCCCAGAGGCTGTCAACTGGGAAGTGACGAGCTTGCTCTGGACGGGAAGGCCACGCCCCAGGAGGCAGGGAGACCTTGGCAGGTGGCAGCACAGCCCAGGAAAGAGGAAAACCTCACCAGGGATGGGGCAGTCATGCGGTGAGAGGCCCCGAGAGCTGGGGCTGATTCCCGGGGGAATTTAAGAGGGCGAAGGAACTGGAAGATTCTATGATCAATAACTAGAACTTCCACTTTTCCAGCCCTGCTTTACGTCATGATCTTTAAATACATACACATACACGTACCGTCTCTGCTCTGCAGGGCGGATTTTCCATTCTAAGGGTGAGACACGGAGAAGCTAAAATGACTCATTCAAGGTCACCCTGGTAAAAGATGATGTCAGGACTCACATCCAGATCTGTCTAATTTCAAAATCTGGGACGTGTCTGTGTGGTGTTCTCTGCTACTCTAAGCTGTCTCCTTGGAGAGGAGGTGCCAGAGGGGCAGGTGGGCACACAGGAGAGAAGCCGGGGGGAGCAGGAAGGAGCAGTGCGTGTGTCCAGTACCCCGAGTCGGCTGCCACACCCCTAGAGGTGCTGGCGCACAGGGCAGCCCCGGATGCGAACGCCAGGAGGTGCTCGCAGCTGTGCCTCTGAGCCCTGCGTGTCCCACGGGGCACGACTGCTCCCAGGGCAGTGATGCCCGTCTGCTGCTTTTCAAGAGAACACTCGCTCAGAGGTTTGCCCTGGGACAATGCCCGGCCCCGCGTCCCACACTTGCCCTCCCACGTCCCCAAACACCTGCGGTCTCAGGCCTGACGATGAATGGGGGCTTGAGGGCCCCAGGGTAGTAGCGGGCAGGGTGGGATCTGAACCAGGAGCTGGAGGGGCTCCCTGAGGATCACAAGCACATGATCCCAGGACGGGACCGGGAGACGGCAAGAGGCCAGGAGAGCCGAGAGCCTGGAGCTGGGGGCACAGACTTCCCTCCGGGCACCCGCTCCACTCCTCACACTACGGCCCTCCCACCCGCTCACTCTGCTTGGCGATAATGTCCCCTGAACAGGGTGGGGTCGGGGGAAGGCTTCGTGAGATCATGGAAATGGTGATCGGTAGAAGCAAAATGCTACGCAAATAATTATTGGCAAAGCAAGCAGCGGCACAGTCTGAAGATTTGGGAGAAGTGGGACGTGGAATAATCCACGTTTAAGCAACAGAACTTCCCTGGGCTATCATCAGTGTCCCCGTGCTCCCCCGCCCCAAGTCACGCACACAGGTTCACAGTCCTTCTTTCGACCATCTGGTCCTTGGTGTCAGTTTCATTTAAGGAATTACTGCATTAAATTGATGGAGCATTAGTAAAACCTAATTAACATCCAGATTGAGTTTTTCCAAGGGGAGGGAGATCTGCAGAAAATAAAATACCCTAATAATTTAAATTCCACAGTATTCAAATAAATACTATATGACTGAGTGTTACAAGCAGGATAATTTTAGTCCAGGAAAAAAGCTATTAGAGTCAGTCTATTCTCACAGACAAATACTACTTCTAATCCTCATTCGAATCTATTGCCCCCAATTCTTCACATTTATTATATGAGGAAACAGGCACTGAGAGAGATCAGCTGACTTGGTGAAGGTCAAGGTCACTGGCAAGTCAGGCCTCAAACCTAGGCCTTATAACTCTAGGTCCAGTGCTTGTAACCTTCATATCACAACTGCCTCCTGGTATCACATGATTTCCTGAATGGGGCTGGGAATGTAAACACACAGAATTGAGCCTTTTTTTAATCAATAGAGATTGCTTTTGATTTATACACCAGGGGTGTTAACTCTCCATCTACCCATCCATTCAACCTGCCATTCATCCATCCCCATCCATCCACCAATCCACCTCCCTGCCCATCCACCTACTTGTCAAGTCATCCATACATCCATCCAACCATCCTTCCATCTATCCATCGAACCAGCCATTCACCCTGATCCATCCACCTACCCCTACCCAACCATCTACATGCCCATCCATTCATCCATCCATCCATCTACCTGCGCACCCATCTACATGCCTGCCCATCCCTCCATCCAGCCATTCATCCACCCATTCCCAACCATCCATCGTTTCCGGAGGGCCTACTATGCGCCAAGCACTGTGCCATGTGGGGATACACATCCTGCTCAACTCTTAAGCTCCATGAAAGCCGCATCTGAGTTAATTACCTAAAACCACATATTAGGGTCTAGCTCGGGTCTAGTCTGGCACACAGTAGATGTTCAGTAAACACTCACTGAATGAAAGAATGAATGAGTAGACCCTGTCCTCCAGAAGCTCATGGTCTGGGAGAATGACATAATTCAGCATGACCAGGGTCACAGCCTGGCCACAAACAGAGCAGTGGAACAGTCCAGGAGCGTGTGGTGGCCCTTGCCGAAGTGACCCCCACCCAGCTGGCTACAAGATCACTTTGGTGGCTCCATCAGTGTGGGTTCCCTGATACAGACCCTCTTTCCCGAGCTGTCAGGGAATGTAAGTACAATTGGGCAAGTCCTGGGGCTCCTCTGGGCACTGGCACCAGTCCCCCTGTCACGTGGGACCTCGAATTAATTACCTGTGACCCTCTGATCTCTAGAGCCTCAGGTTCTGAGTCAGCTTTGCCAACGTATCTTTTTACTAATTTATTCTAGGGCTCTCTGAGCTCCCTTTTCTGCATTGCAACTCAGCTCATTTCAACAAACATTTCCCAGGCACCTACTGGGCGCCAGGCCCTGGGAGAGCAGCCCGGAGCCCTCCGTGGCCTTGTTCCGGAGCAGGGTCTGCCGTTGGACCCTCAGGGAGCACCACGTCCAAGGGCACTTGACGCGGGTCCTCCGGCAGAGAAGCCAAGGAAGGCCGGGGAGGGCCTGCCGCGCGCGGCTGTGCGCTGTAAACATCCACGAACTCTGCCGACGGTTACCGAGAGGATGTTAAAAATAATTATCTGCTGAAAATATTAGATTTGCTCTGGATTGTTCATTACATACAATGGCTTAATAGGACTTTTATTGAAGAGCTGCAGAGCTCTGGGCCGAAATCAATTTGCCGTACCCTCGGAATCTTCATGTATGCTGTTGGCTTCCCCGGCGCGGAGCAATTTGTAATAGCTTTGGCGGGCTGTTGTTTTCAAAGCTCCGGCTCCATCACAAGCATTTATTTCTGACCACAAAATTACATTTATTCAACAGAAAGCAGCTCCAGGTCTTTAAGAGGTTAACTTCTGGAGTGCTTGGCTGCGGTCCAGCCGCGGCCCAGGCGCGGCGGGCGCGGTGGCGCAGGCGGCGGCGGCGGACGCAGCACCGGGCGGGCGGCCGTGATGAATGGGCTGCTGAACGCACCCCCTGCACGTGCGCTCGGCTCGCTCACCGGCTTCCCTAGATCACGGGCTTAGCCTCAACGTATCTGACTGAAATTGAATTTGGCTTCTCTCTCAACCGTTCATTTCCTATGTTATGCAAGGTTATATCCTTTTCTGCATGAGCAGAACCAAACCAGCTGCAGCTTTGCAGGAGAAAATGTGTTTTCAATTAGGAAGCTGGCCTGAATATTGAACCACAGCCCTACTGCTCCCCTAATTGAGCCATCATGGAGAGGGCCTACAGGAAGACGCTGCAGTCACCAGGCCGCTGGGTTTCGGAGGAAGAGAATTAAAACACACGGTCGTCGTCACTGCCACGACCGTCACCACTGCCACCACAGTCACCCTGACTACCAGGCGCGTAAAAAGGCCCAAGAGTCTGAAGATGGCCGTGTTGGCTGAGAAGGAAGTTCCCCTGGAAACGGGTCAGGACGGCAGCCTCCCCTGACCTCCAGCCAGAGCCTGCCGTGTCCTCAGGGTGCCTGGCCCGCCCTGTGCTCACCTGTCAAATGAACTTATTTACAAAACAGAAACAGACTCACAGACTTAGAGAACAAACTTACGGTTACCAGGGGGAAGGACGGATTGGGAGTTTGGGACTGACATGTACACACTGCTATATTTAAAATAGATAACCAGCAAGGACCTACTGTATAGCACAGGGAACTCTGCTCAGTATTCTGTAATAGCTTAAATGGGAAAAGAATTTGAAAAAGAATAGATACATGTATAACTGAATCACTTTGCTGTACATCTGAAACTAAGACAACATTGTTTTGTTTTGTTTTGTGAATAAATTTTATTTATTTTATTTTTGGCTGCATTGGGTCTTCATTGGTGCGTGCGGGTTTTCTCTAGTTGTGGTGAGCAGGGGCTACTCTTCGTTGTGGTGCGCGGGCTTCTCATTGTGGTGGCTTCTCTTGTCGCGGAGCACGGGCTCTAGGTGTGTGGGCTTCAGTAGTTGTGGCGCATGGGCTCAGTAGTTGTGGCTCGCGGGCTCTAGAGCACAGGCTCAGTAGTTGTGGCGCACGGGCTTAGTTGCTCCGCGGCATGTGGGATCTTCCCAGACCAGGGCTCGAACCCGTGTCCCCTGCATTGGCAGGCAGATTCCTAACCACTGCACCACCAGGGAAGTCCTAAGACAACACTGTTAATCAACTATACTCCAATATAAAATAAAAATTAAAAAAAAAAAGGGGGGACACTGGGCTCAAATTGGCAGATGCCTTTGAGGCCCCAGGGAGGGGAGGCCACCTTATTTTTCTTGTGGGTCACTAGGAACCTGGTGCAGAGCCTCAAACACAGGACTCAGTGAGTCCTTGCTAATGAGGAGAAGGTAAGAGGGAGGAAACTTCAGCTGAGAATACCTCCCTCACCCAGCTCGGTCAGGCAAAGAGGGAGATACACAGTCGGGGAGAAGACGCAGGCCCTTGAAAGGAAAAAGTGAGCAGCAGGCTGAGATGGTCTGCAAAAGGAACGAAGGAGGCAGACTTGTAGCTCGGTCTTAACGGATGGAAATGATTTTTATAGGTGAGGAAGAGCAAAAGGTTATAATAACGGAGGCTGTGACTTTAGGAAAAGGGCAGAGGCAGGAAACCACAAGGCATGTTTGGTGACGGTAAATAGACCAGCCTGGCCGGAGCAGAAGCCAAGGACATGACGCCTGGAAATACATTTTAAAGAGAAATCACGGAGCTCCTGACACAGGGATCAAGGGTGCTTGAGCGGGCGCTGAGACCCAGAACTTGACCTAGAGGAACTGCCCTTGGGGGGAGCCTAGCCCGTGGGTCCTACAATCAGCCACGCATGAGAATCAGTGGGGACTTTGTAAAAGGACAGATTCTTAGGTCCCCTCCCCAGTCTGCTGAATCAGAACCTTGGAGGGAGGAGCTTGGGGAGCTGTATTTCTGGAAACATGTGGGTGATACTCAGGCAGCCGGTTGGGCTATCCGGGGACGAGCTTTGGGACCCACCTGTCTGGTCCAATTTTCTCGACTACCAGCCTGCCCACAACACTTAATGTGGTACTTGCTAAGTACAGGTATGATGGGGACATAAGTGCGTGTGTGTGTGCATGTGTAACACACACACTCCCTATCATCTAGATTTCAGAAGCATAAGGCTTAGTATAGGGCTAAACTGTGTTCCAGTAACTAGAAAATAAAGACAGTGTCTCCAGGCTCAAAAATCACAAGACAGATACAAACGAAGCCCCACGAGAGATGAGGAGGGGAAGGGTCTGTTTCTGGCGAGGGTATTCTGAGATGACTCGGAGGCTCCAAAGTTTGGGTTGGGCCTTGCAGACTGGGTAGGAGCTGAAAACATCCCCGACAGGTGGTCCCCTGGCCTTTGTCTGAACACTCCCAGTAACGGGAAACTCGCTACCTTGAATGACCGCTCCTTCAAGGAACAGATATAATTGCTGGAAAATGTCCCCTCTTCTGTTCTGCTGCTGATAGTCAACCCACGTACCAGGCCACTGAGTCACACGGGACTTCAGAGCCACGGGGCTCCCTGCCGACGCCCTCGCTCACCCACTCACTTTACAGATGCGCCAAGTCAGACAGAAAGAGGCCCAGGAGCCGCCCGAGTTCACAGCAGACGGAGCGGCAGCGCCCGGGCCAGCGCCCAGCGCCTCTAGCCCCCTGCGAAATGTTCTTGGGAGTAAAGCACTCGGACCTCCTGGCTTTATTTAGCCATGGCCTTTAGATCTGAACGCATAAATATGTGACAGGACAACAGACCCAGGCCACAGGGCACCCTGGAAACTCAGTTGCTTTTAACTAATTCATGGACTATTTACCCAACTCAATCCATTTCATCTATTTTTTTATTAGATCTATCAGACGGACCTGCAAGCGTGCACGGTCCTTTGCTTTACACCGCACTCAGGCGTCTTTGGACGAGAGCCTTTCAAGGCAGTTTCCCGTCTCGTGGCCCGTGAGACCCCCGCCCACCCGTCCCCCGCTGGCTGCTCTGGCCTGGCTTCCTCGCTCCCTCGGCCCAGCACCCCCCGACCCCCCCGGCCTCCTTTCCGGTCCCCACTCCTCCCGAGCACTGCCCCTCCTCGGGGCCTTGGCACCTCCCCGCTCTGCCCGACACCCTCCCAGCTCCGTGCTTGGCTGGTCCTTCTCATCACGCAGGTCTCCCCCCAACGTCACCTCCCACGAGGACCGTCTCTGGAGGAGCCGCCCCGCCCCCCCTGCACGTCTCCGTTCCTATCACTTCCCTCACAGCACTGTCACCATCTGACATCACTCCTGTGTCCCCTCACTAGGACACAGGCGCCTGTCAACTGTATCCACGGCTGCGTCCTCAGCTCCTATTTGGCCCAGAGCTGCACACAGTCGGCTCTCGGGGGTTTTACTGAATGAAGAAATGAACAGGGAGAGTAAAACCCAGCATCAGAGCCCATGTGGGGTTTCACACAGCCAGACTGAGGCTCTGAATACCATTGGTGCTATGTATACAGTGGACCTTCAGTATAAAGGAAAGTCCCAAATGATGGCTTGGTCCCTCCCGTGGGCCATGTCAGCAGGTGACACTGTGACATCAGTTAACACGCACCCCACTCCTCCAAGAGGCACAGGTTGGGTTGCACCAAAGGGTCTGCACACAGTTATGGATATTTGTGTCCACGGGGACCAGGCATGCAGCACCAGATCTGATACAGGAGGGGCTGGTTGGAAGGGGAGGGAGCCTGAAGTTGTGTTTGCCGAGCGCTTTACACTAAATGGACATCAACTGTCCTCATCAAAGACCAGGGAGTTGACTGAGAGGACGGAGGGCCAGAGGGCGCCATCTCCCCACTCCCCAAGCACCATCACTGGAGAACACGGTCTGGGAGGCCAGACGGCCCAGGCCCGCCGTTATCACCCATGTGACGATGGGTGCCTTACTTCCCTGCTCTGGGCTTAGTCTCCTCATCTGCGAAATGAGGATGCTGCTTCCGCCCACCCAGCCAATGGGCACCTGCCGCATGCTCACTGGGGCCAGGTCTAGGTGTAGAGCGGAGGCCAACACAGACGGAAAATCTAGAGAGTGGCGGACGTGAAAACTCACATGCACAGCGGAAGGCACTCGGAACGGAACAACTTGCTACAAGAGAAATAAAGGGGCCTCAGTTTGGACTGACCGTCAGAGGAGACCTCTGTGAGGGGCGACACCTGAGGCGAGCCCTACAGGATGAGTAGGAGAGGGCCGGTCGGGGGGTTGGGGGGACAGCTGGGGCTGGGAGGCAGGCAGCGGCCAGGCCAGGGCACCCCGAAGGCCCAGGGCACTGGGGAGGCCCTGGAAGCAAGGAAGGACCCAATCCTTGCTGACGCATAGAGGAGGGGGGGGGTAGGGTGGGTAAGAGCGGGAACAGAGACCAGTTAGGGAACCACTGGTCTCGGTGACACACGACACGGCACTGGACAAGCATGTGGGAGACGGCGATGGTGCACTTTGGAGGTGGGATGGAGGAGGTGGGGGCATGGGAGAGAGGAGGCGTCCCGGATTTCCAGCTGAGGCGGCCAGGCCACCTGGGGCGTTATGCCCAAGAAGGTAAGGGTCGGAGGAGGAGGGAATTTCAGCAGGCACGGAAGCCGGAGAAGGGGAGGTGGGTTGTGGGTTAAGAAGTCTTTTCCTGCGGAAAACGGCGAGGACATGTCACACAGGCATTCTCGAAGGAGCTGGGACTCCAAAGAGAAGACCAAGTTAGAGAGAGAAACCTGAGTTTTCCGCAGGCAGATCCTGAGAGATGATACAGCACAGGAGGCCGTTCTTCAGAGGTCTGAAGGGAAAAGGAGGAACAGCCCAAGGAGACTAAAACTCAACAGGCAGAGAAGTGAACAGAAACCTCAGCGGGCACAGCATGACGGGATGTCAAAAGAAGAGGTTATCAAGAGGGGGTCAGGTGGGCTGAATGTCACTGCGGTAAGAGAGCTGAGGACTTAAAGGGTCAAGGAAGAGCGGGGTGGATGCCAGACAGGGGTGGGTATATGCACAGGATGGACGGCTCTTTGGAGAAGCTTGGCCAAGCGGCTGGGGGAGAAAGGAGTCTGTCTCCCTCCCTACCTCACGAGATGGCACATGCTACCACTTGTAGGAATGCTGCTGAGAACACTCCAGAAACTAGCAGAGACTGAAGACACAGGAGGGGGTCCCTGCAGGACTGTGGTTCCTGAGAAAGCAGGAGCTGGGCTTCAAGCCCCGGTGTGTGGGGGTGGGGAAACCAGTGTTTGAGGAAGGGGCACGTCCTCCCACAGTGGGAGCCAACAGGAGAGATGGATACAGCTTTGGAGATCTGCTGGCAGGAAGGTCAAAGCAGCGGCTCCTTTCCGGGATGGCGGAGACCGGTCAGCACATGCCTGAAAAGCACTGAGCACAGCGCTTGTTAACTGTCCCACAAATGCCATTTTGAACAGCTTCACAAATGTGCTTTATCACAGAAGAAAAATGCAAAGAGATGGGAGAAAATAATACTCAGCTTCTGACATGCGAAAATAGAATTATGTAGCTACTGCCTTGTAAGCACGATTCTCTCTTTTGGAAAGAAGTAGTTCATACTTACAAAAGAGTACGTAAATTACAAATAACAAAATGAACACCTGTGAGTGACAACATTCCCATGACCTTTGAAACCACCTTTGTGCCTATATGCGGCAACCTCTGTTCTGGATTTCCTGTTTAACCTTTCCGTTATGGTTCTATTATATAATAATACAAATGTATCCTTAAACAGTATCAGCTCAGTATTGCACCATTTGGCATTTCATTCACTTTCCCCTGCTGTGTTGTACTCCACCGTATGACTACATCATTCTTTACTTATTCTTCCTACTGCTGATGGAAAGCGGGTTGTTTCCACTTGTTTACCATTTGCAAATATTCTTGACCTTGTTTCCTGGGGCCCATGTTTAAGTTTATTTAGGGTGTATGTCTGGGAGTGGAAATGCTCTGTCAAAGTATATGTACTTCTTCAGCTGGAGAATCTGATGCCAGATAGGTTTTCAAAAAGGTTGCACCCGTTTATGCTCTTATCTTGACTTTTGAATTTTGGCCAGCCTGGTAGATATGCATAAGGTGCATTTAGATTATTTTAATTTGCGTTTCCTTGATTATATGGTTGAGCATCTCTTCATATGTGTACTGACCATTCTGATTTTCTCTTCTGAGAATGCTGTTCATGGTTTTGCCCATTTTCCTACTGGGATGTTTGTTTTTTTCTTATTAATAGGTAAAAGCTAAAAAAAAAAATTTCCTGAATACTAATCCTTTGTCGGCTATGTGTGTGGCAACTACCTCCTCCCGGTTTGTGAGCTGTGGCCAAGGATACCCCATGTATGATGGGTTCACAGTATGGCCCAAGGGGGCAACATTCACATCAGGGGCATTTGATCTTTATTATGAAAAACGTTCAGATAGGTTTGAATCTTTATTATGATAAGTTTCCAACAGATAAGGAAAATGTCTTGAGGGAGGTGGCGCCCTTTCCTAGTTCATAAAGGTGAAACTGAGCTAGCAGCACTGAGCTTACCTTTCACTTCATTTAGGCTGTCTTTCCATGAGAAAAAGAAAGCTTTTACTTTAAAATTTTAATGTAGCTGAATGTAACAATGTCTTCCTTTATGGTTTCCTGTTTAAGAAATCCTACCCAACCCAAAGTCATCATATTCTGCATTTTCTTCTAAAAGGTTTAAAGTTTTACCTTAAGTCTTTACCTGTAATTTGTGTTTGCATATGGTGTGAGGTAGGGATCTAATTTCATTTAATTCCATAAGGATAACCAATGGTCAGGAGACCATTTATTGAAAAGTCCACCCTTTCCTCACTGATCTGCAACGCCATGTTTGCAATATATTTGGCTTCTGTATATGCACAGGTCAGTTCCTGATTTCTTTACTACGTCCCACTGGTGTATTTATCTGTCCCTGTGCCAATTACTGTAGCTTTGATAATCTGGTTGGGCAAATTCTCTCGTATTCTTATTTACTATTATCTTTGTCATTATTGACCATTTGCTCTTGAATATAAATTCTGGAATCAGCTTTTCAAGTTTCATGAAAAACACTGTTAGAATTTTGATTGAAACTACAATGACTCACTCTATCATCAATTTGGGGAAAATTGATGTCTTTAATAATACAGTAGTGGGAATTTCTTTCCTTGAATACCTTGACTTTCTCCATTTAACTCTTCTTTAATATTGTTCAATAAGAATGTTATACTTTTCTCCAGAAAGAGTTCCTATGTGTTGTCATATTTACTTCTAGGTATCCTTTATTTTATTGTTGTTATCTGCAGTGGTATCCTTTTTCAGTTTGCTATTGATGTAGAGATATGCAATTACTTTTTTATATTGATTTTGTATCTAGTAACCTTGTTAAATAATCGAGGCTCACTTGAAAAATGACAGTTTTATTTCTTCTGCTCTAATACTTGTACTTTATTTCTTTTTCTAGTCTTCCATGAAGACTAGTCTTCTAAGACTTCCAGTACAATGTTAAATAAAAGTGGCAACAGTAGGCATTTTTGTCTTGTTCCTGATTTTATAGGGAATGTTTTTAACATCACTGAATATGATGACTGATGCAGGTTTTTGATAAATACCTTTTCCCAGGTTAACAAATTTCCCCTCTATTCCTGGTTTGCTGGTAGTTTTTTTTTTTTTTTTTTTTTAAATCGTGAATGAATGTTGAAATTTACCAAATTCTCTTCCTGTAACTTTTGAGATTTTTCCTTTTTAATCTGAGAATGATTACTAACTTGCATTAACTAATTTTTTCTGTTAAACCACACAGCATTCTTGGGATACATGGAGCTTGATGGAGTCAATTTATTGATACCTTTTTAAAGACTTCTGCGTACCTATTCATAAACAAGACAGACTTTTTCTTTTCTTATACTGTTCTTGTCTGGTTTTGGTATGAAGGTTACACTAGCTTCATAAAATGAGTTAGGAAGTGTTCTCTTTTTCTGTTTTCTGAAGGAAAAGAAGTTTTCCCAATTTGCAAAAGAAGAGGACTATCTGTTTCATGAATGATTGATAGGACTCTCCCATAAAACTGTCTAGACCTTGTGGAAATATTTCTGCAATAGTTATAAGGCTATTCAGGTTTTCTACATCTTCTTTGATCAGCTTTGGTACATCAGAGCGTACCAGAAATTTGTCCATTTTGCCTGGGTTTTAAAATTTATTGGCATAAAATTGATTATAATATTCCCTTACTATCTTTTTAATCTCTACTGCAGCTGCAAAGTCATCCTGTTTTCCTTCCTAACCTTTTTTACCCTTGATTTAGGAAGGTGGTTTGTCTACTGTAGTAGTTTTTTCAAAGAACCAACTTTTGGGCTGTTTCTTTCTTGGGTCTTTCTTTTCTTTTTCATTCATTTTAATTTATATATTATTACTGCATTTTTTATTTACTTCTTCCTCTTTTCTTCGAGCTTATTCCATCATACTTCTATAACTTTTTAAGCTGGATGCTAAGCTCATGGATTTTTAGTCGTTTATTTCCCCTCTAATATAAGCAACTAAGTTATTTCTTAAGAGGATTTTCCTCCCTGAGGACACTTGCGTTAAGTATGCAGCTCCCCTACAGCCAAGAGAAGTAGGGCCTAAGCCAACTCTTCACCCCCTCAACCTCTGTACGAGGACCCTTCTCAGGGAGAGGAGCTAGGAGCGGGGGAGGCAATTTGGAAGACTTAGCGTTTTCCTAGAGAGTGTGACTGTCACTTCACTGAAGGGACTGCCTGATTACTGGACTAAAATAAGCCTTAAATTGGACTGACCCTCCCCACCTCCGCCTCGCCAATCAGCTGGCTGGGTGTAAGAGTTAAACTTGATGACTTTGCTATAACAATTATGAATAACCATTATGACTGTATGATCCCAAACCTTTCAATCAAGGACAACAAATCGTTATTTACTAGTTTCTTCTAAAGGTATTTCCTGAGCATACCTTCCAGGGTCCCTCTCACATTATGAACAACAACAGATCCTGAAGAAAGGAGAGAGGCAAAGTGCTTTAAAAACTGCCCCCGGGGGAACCTGGCCGTCCCATCATTTATCAATAACCGCTTTGAGAGCCCGAATACTTTTTGCTTCTCACTTGCTGCGTCGGGTGCTGGGAACACAATGGCCAATAGGACAACATACAGTGGCTGCCTTCACACATTTTACAGACGAAAGGAGAACCGAGACAAAGTGACAGGTGGCTCTCAGGTATGATGACAAATGTGTCACAAGTAGCTCGGAGCACACGATGGGGTGTACCTGGCCCATTATTTTGGGGCTCAGGGAAGACCTTCCTTGAGGAAATGAGCCAGGTAAAGAGGAAGGAAGAGGAACGTTTCAGGAAGCAGGTCAGCCGTGCAAAGGCCTGGGGGCCAGTGAGGACGCCCAGTGCACAGGGCCTGGCAGAGACTCAGGATGGCCGTGTATGCTGGGACAGGAGGGAAGGAGTGAGCGGACCCTAGAGAGGTGAGCAGTTATTGAACCACGTGGGCCCCACAAACCACAGGCAGGAGGGTGTCTGGATTTACACCGAGGACCATGAGAAAACACCTAAGGGCGTAAATGGCACCCTGGCCCGGCTAGCGTTTCCCGTGACGTTATGACACACAATAAAGAAGTCTTCTCGCAGGAACTCTAAAGGCCTCTGTCTGTGAATTTCTCACTGTCCGAAAACTTTATTTTTATTTTGTTTTGTTTTTTTCTTTTGGGGATCTCAAGTAAGGAAGAAATCTATACAAATTCTGAGGCAAAGATTACCTTTTCACTAACACAGTACTTTCTTCTAGGGGACCTCAAGCACATTGGGATGAACTCAAAGACTATATCTGATAAATAAAACTGCAGCAGCAGACACGTGAGCGATGGGTATGAGAATGAGCCTCTGGTTACTAGAGAAGGTGGCTTTTTAGAAAAACAATGGATCCCCCCCCCCCATCTAAGCATCAGGACACGCTGCCCCTGGTCATCCCTGCACTCGTGGTCCCCACGTGCAGTTACCCGCTGCTATGCAAGCTCAGTCTTCAGAAACGAGCAGGATTTAGTCCCCTCTGCTCAAATCAGCTTATTGGAAAGCACACATTATTTAACATAAATATAGCAATTAGCAGCAGCTTGGTAGATATTAATGGTGCTATAAAAATATTTACTTTTCAAATAGCCTTAAAAATAAAATCAGGCAAATAGGAAGCCTAGATGTCTCACAGGCATTTTAAATTTAATATATATTGCCAGAAGTAAACCTATCGCTCCGACAGAATGTGGAATAGTCTACACAACTGGCTTAGATTCTTTAAAAAAAAAACACACAAAAAACCCCAATAACAATAACAAAGGTGAGGGGGTGGAGAGAGTGTCTATATGAAAAGAGAAATATATATATATATCCATCAAATGCAATGTAGAGCAGTTATAAAACACATTTTAGGGGTAACGGGAAATTTGATTTTGGATAGAATATCAGATATTATGAAATTCGTGTTATTTTCCCAGGTGTGATACTCGGGGTTACTGTGCAAATGCCCTTAATTTTAGGAGATGCCCATGCCGCTGAGGGTGTGGGGTGGCCGGCTAGCTGCAACTCACTTCCAAATGTTGAGCAAAGGGGTGGGGGGAGGGGAGCAAACGTGGCACAACGTTGACAGGTGAGGAGTCTGGGTAAACGGTGCTCAGCTGTTTGTTACACCAGTCTTTCTACTTTTAGGTAGGTTGGAAATTTTTCAGAAAGAATGAAAAACAAGCAAACGACAGAAACAGCACCCTGAGCTATTTCAACCAGAGAAACACTAAGCCGATGGGTCTCACAAAAGCTGCTGAACAGGTAGAAGAAGAGCTTAGATCACATGTGGGCGGGTGTAAGGTGATGGCTTTACTCAGAAAATGAGGGTTTGGAGATGTAATTCTGAGGAAAGGGCAATTCGAGTCCTTCCGAGACCTGGGCTACTGATGTCCTTCTGTGCCTTAGGGAGCCAAGCACGGGGTCGGGGGGCACTTCCTGCAGCAGGAAATTATAAACAGAGAGAGGAGCCCCGCCTGCACTGCTCTCAAATCTGCAGCCATCACCAGCCTCACTGCGGCTGTTGCCCTCACAGGCAACCCTCGCCGTCCTGGAATCGCCTCTCTGGCCTCCGCCGCCTCCTTGGATCCCACACCTTCTGCTGTCACCCGCGTGCTGAAGAGTTTGCCAAATGGCAGCCCCGATCTCTCGCTGGGAGCTCGGGGGGTGGGGGGGGCAGGATCCCAGCCTCTTGGCACTCCCCAACTCACTCCCTCACTTCCCCGCACCCAGCCCCTCCTCCCGCGCTCTCTGTGAGTTGGGAAGCTGCAGGAACACAAAATTTCTAAGATCCCACCGGCGTGGCTTCCTTAGAGGACTTGTAAACAGTCTCGCTCCTTCTCCTCGCTGTCATTACTAGGTCGTCACTCCTACAGGAGAAGCTGAGAGGGAGTAATTCCCCGACACTAACATCATTTCTGGTTTTCTGAAATTCACCGAGGGTCTACACAAAGGGCAGAGAAGGAGCAGGCGTGTCACCCACCCGGACTGCCCGCGTGATCTGTGATGAACAGCATTCAGGGCACGCAGGTCTCAGATGACCGGCCGCCTGCCTGCCACCTTGCCTGGCCCTTCTCTGGAAGGATCCATGAGAAAACGTTCCTTATACTGAGCCCAAACCCACTCCTCATGGCTTCTGCCTGTGAAGTTCCTCTTTCCCCCACGGCTGTGCATGAAGGCACCAGACTGACGGAGCACATCCTTTCTGCGTGGGAGACTTCGTGGCTGCAGCCCCCAGCCAGCTCAGGGGACCAGCGAGCTCGGGGAGGTCTGTGGGCTCCGAGGCTGGGGTCTGAACAAGCCCAATCCCCCGTGGGAAGTGCGATACGCCGGCCACTGCTCCCCGGATTCCTCCGCGGCTTCTGACATCCCGAATCCCGCCTCCCCGCCCACGTGGGCTTTAATCGCGGAATCGGTGGAAGCCTCAATTTGAGGAGCCCGTCACCTGCACGTGGATGGGTCGGTGCGGCCGGGGAGGCTCCCTCCGAGCAAGTACCTTCTGCCAGTGGCACTTACTTTATGAGAACAGGAAGAAAGCGTGATGAACAGAAAGGCGGCTCAGGATGCAAAAGAAACATAAACGCTTACCTCCCCTTGGAAGCTCTTCAGCAGCGGCGCTACCTGCTTGCGCAAATCCTGGGGCGAGAAGGTGGGTCAGGAAGCAGCCATGGGAGAAGAAAAGAGAAGGAAACATTCGTTAAGGTCTCCTAAAAACAGCTTCGAATGCGGTGCTGGTTACCATTACATAAAGCAACCCCGGTGCCTCTCCTGTCCCCTTCCCTCCCTCATACACGTAAATAACGCCAACTGTGCCCCATTGTTTCAATGAACTCACTTAAGAATACCACTAAGCTTTATTTTCTCTGAGTCCTGGTTATATACACCTCATTTTGAATATGCTGTGGACTAAAGTTTTTGCTGGTGTCAGTCTAAGACAATTTGCTTAGCATACCACAGGAATATTATAAGGTAGGTTTGGTTTGCTTGTATCTGAAGTGGATTTGGGTCACCATCCTGCATTTTAGCTGCTACTTTTGGGCACTATTCATGGGAGGTACATGGATTTTGAATCCATGTCTGATACAGTCACTGGAAATTTTATCCTAAGCCACCAGTACCCGTTTCAGAACCTGCGAACATTTTATCTTATTTAAAATGCAGTAATTGACTAATGCACAACATAGTGATTACAGTCAACAATACTGTATTATAAACTTCAAAGTTGCTAAGAGATTAGATCTTAACTGTTCTCAGCATAAAAGGAATACTAAGGATGCGACGTGATAAAGGTGTGAGCTAATGCTACTACGGCCGTTATACTGTAATACATAAACGGTTGTACAAACCAACATGTTGTACACCTCAAACTTACACAATCTTACATGTCAACTCTATCTCAACTTTTACAAAACAGGAAAAAAATGAAGTAACGGAGAAAATACTTCAAATACTTTGAAAGGACTCGTATAAGGCAACATCTCCTTTACTGAGAGCTGGGGCATATAAGGTATTTACTGAGCCCGGTAACCTATGTGCCAGCCCCCTATGTGCCAGACCCGGTTCAGTAAGTCTGGGCCAAGGCCTAAGCATCTACATTTTTTTGAAGCTCCGAGGCTGATGCAGACGCCCAAGTAAAACTGACTTGTGTTGGTAAAGGTGTACCAATCCAACCGTAACATGGGGAGAAAGTAAAACGTTATTTCAGAAAAAGAGCCCCTGTGCTGTGGGAGAACATAAAAGGAAGGATAAATTGAGGTTAAGGAGGTGAAGAGCAGTGTCACAGGGGAGGCAGCATCTGAGCTGGGGAGACAGGTAGGATTTTTGTAGGGGCCAAGGAGAGGGCTCGGGGACACGAATCCTTAGCCTCTCTGCCTCTGGAACGCTGCAGCTCTCTACATAGCCCTGGCTCTGGGCCTACTCAGGCCCTGAGCTGAGCTGTGTGTACACACGGGCTCGCTGGCGTCTGCTCTTTTGGTAACTGCCTTTTGTGTTCCTTTAGCCAAGCATCCAAATGAAAGGGGCCTCCATCCCACGCTCTGAATCCAGCTCGAGACCACAGCGCACGGCTCTGCGGCGTTAGGAAGAACGACGGCTCCAGGTATCCTGTGCTCCACTGTTCTTTGTGGTTTCCCTCTGGACTGGGGCCTGTGACATTTTGGTGCCAGGAAGCCCTTCTAAGAATCTGAGGACAGCTATCGACCTTCGCCTCTGGGAGAAAACTCTGCAAGTTACTTCACTGAGGGCTTCCTAACGCCTACCTACAGACCCAGGTGAGGATCCCTTGTTCCAGCCCATGCGGTTGTATACAGTTGCCACCAGCTCTTTATGTTCAAATGTAACTTGATTAAATTAAAGAATTCAGCTTCTCAGTTGCAGGAGCCACATTTCAAGTACTCAGTAGACACGTGAGGCTGGTGGCCACGGCACTGGAACGCAAAGACACAGGACATCTCCACCGCTGCAGAGTGACATAACAGACAGGGCTGTACCATAAGCTCTTTGCCAAACATAATTAACCCACATTGATTTGTATTGTAACCTGTGAAAGTATCTGCTCAAGAGGAATTATAGTCTCCCCTTTGATTATACATTTTCCGATAGGTTGCGTCCTTAAAGGTGACTTCCTTGGAGAAGTCCTTTTGTTCCTCCATTGGGTCATTTTCTCCATTTTTACACCAAACTCCATGGCAAAAAAATAATCAAACTCTTTGCCAGCCTCTTCTTAAATAAATAAGGCTATCTGCGGTAAGCACAGTAACGGCCCCCAAAGATGTCCATGTCCTCGTCCCCAGAACCTGTGACTCTGTTAGGTTACATGGTAAAAGGGACTTGGCAGATGTGATTAGGTCAGGGACCTTGAGTTGGGGAGATGACCCTGGAGTATCCAGGTGGGCCTGATGTAATCGCAACGGTCCTGATGAGAGGGAGGAGGGGGGTGAGAGTCAGAGGGGATGTGAGATGGAAGCGGAGGTCAGAACAACGGAGGGCACAAGCCAAGGCTTGCAGGCGGCCTGAGAAGCTGGAGGAGGCGAGGAGACCATTCTCCCCTGGAGCCTCTACAGGAACGCAACTCTGCCCGGTAAAACCCATTCTGGACTCTGACCTCTGGCGCTGTCAGATGACAAGTTTCTATTGTTCTCGGCCACCCAAGTCTGGTAGTTTGTTACAGCAGCAATAGGAAACTAATACACTATCTCATTTAGCCCACTGTGCTTTTCGGCCACATAGAGGATAAGATATAACACCGAAAGGGAGAGTGAGGGGCAAGAGGCTGCCAAGGGTGAAGAGTGACGGAGGAAAGATTACGGGCTGGCCCCAGGCAGGGTCAGAAAAGCCTACGTTTCCATCAGGAGGAGTAAGCCTGGCTTCTTTGGGAGAAACTCGGCCGCTGCAGGTGACTACTCAGGAAGTCTACACACAGGGAGCTCACTGTGCCCCCGGGAAGGGGTGACATGGCCGGGATTCTCTGTGTGTGGGGGGGGGGGCGTGAAGGTGGAAACAGCCCTCAGGACTCTGAGGGGGGTGGGCCAGTCCCCTTGCCTCCCCCAGGAAGGGACAAGCAGGCAGCATGATCACACTGAGCTACTTAGGTCACAAACTGCAAACACAAGATTATGGATAGAGTTTGTTGTTTGATTTCCCAAAAGGCTGACTGTGAGGAAGGCGATTCGTTACTGAGGTGTCATGTACCCCCGGGGTCCACAGTAACCACAGGTGGGGGGTAAAGGGCGTTAATGGTGCGCACCCTCGCTCGCACAGGGGTGTGGCGAATCTTCCCCTCAAAAGGCCACAGACTCATATTAATCTAATTTAAAAATAAGACATGAACAGGTCAAGGATGAGAACCTCTACACAATGCCTGCCTCCCAACTGCTGGTGGGAAGCCATGGGTTTCGGGTGGTCTCTGACTTACCAGGGAGCCCTCAGGTGGTCTGGGAGCCATGGGTGTGGGCTGAGGGCCTGCCTTGCTCCACGTGACGGCTGGTAGCACCTGATGGCCCTCGGGCTCTTGAAAGGGGGACCCCCTAAGGCCTCCAACACACCTGAATTGGATACTGCAGAGCCGGAAGCAGCCAGGCTCTGAGGTCAGGCACGGCATACGCTTCCTGTCTCCTCTCACTCCGAGTCTGTGAAGGGGGCTGTACTCAGAGTCAGGAGTGTACCCTCCTCCTTCCAGACTGGGGGTTGCTTGAGGGCAGGGGATGGGTTTTGGTCACGCCCCCACCCCCGTCAAACTCCAGCATCCAACGTGGGTCTGGGGGATATTTTGCTGAGGAAACCTAGGCCCGAGGGGCCTTAAATCCAGAAGGGTGGCCTACAGAAGCCGGTTATAGTACACGCCAGGGCCCTCGTCCCAGAGAGGCCCCCCACACAGCCTGCTCCCCCCAGCGCACAGCAGCGAGGGCTGCGGGGCGGCCCTGGGTGGGGTGCACAAGGCCCCCTCTGAGGCCACGGACCGGTCAGCAGAAAGACCTCTGTTGCCTCTGCCTAGAACGGGTTGGTCACACAGAGGGGGAACTCAGAGGGCATGGAATGGGTGCATGAGCAAATAAATTAAAGAACAAACAATCTCTCAAAGTGTGTTAAGAACCGGGCAAGAGAGAGACTGCCCCGCCTGGATGTGAGCCCTCGAGGCTGGGGTCCATCTCCCAGGCCAGCGCTGCCAGCACAAACGAGTGCCAGCCACCTGTGTGACTGACAACGTTCAACAGCTCCCTTCGAAATGCAAAAAGAAACAGAGGAAATCAATTTTAGTTTCACTTCACCTCATATATCCAAAATATTGTCATTTCCGATGTAACCAATATAAAAATTATTAACGAGATAGCGTGCATTCTTTGTTGGTATTAAGTCTTTGAAACCGGGGGCGCTTCCCCCCACCTCTCCGTTTGGACTGGCTGCATATCGAGTGGCCCCTCGTAGCCGCACACGGCCGGTGGCCACCACGTCGGGCAGCCCGGGGCTAAGCGATGTGCTCACGGATCAGGGCTCCCCTGGGGGAGACGGTTAAGGCCGGCGAGCCCCCCACCCCCCGACGGCAGGAGGGAGCGGTGAAAGAGCCAGAATCAGGAGAAGGAGGAGAGTCGGGGGAACACAAGGTCAAAAGGAGGCAGCTTCAGGAGGGAAAAGGTACTGGTGTCAAATGTCGCCACGGACGCCGGGCCTGGGAACACCGTTGGGTCGAACATCCAGGAAGCGCTGAGCGCAGCTGAGCAGAGTCGGGGGCTGGAAACCAACGTGTGAGGGGCTGAGGAAGAGGCTGCAGTGAGCGTGAGGAGGAGGAAGAAGCGAGTCAGGGTTGGGGAGCCCCACGGGGAAGGGGGTCGCGGGCCGAAGTTAATGACAGTTCCCACTTGGCGAGTGTCTAAGTGAGGGAGGGGCTTCAGATACAGGATGTTCATTTGCTTTTCACTATAACTCTGCCAACCGAAGGGACTGGTACCCACACGTCACACACAGGGATGCCTGAGGCTCTGAAAGGGAAGGAGATTTGTCCAAGGTCGCACAGCGGGAAGAGTCACAATGTGAACCCAGAGCTCTCTCCAAGGCCCACGCCACACGGCGGTTTTGTAAAGGAATCCATCACCTCGGACACCAGCACTGTGGGGGGCACACACGGACCACTCAGAAGGCTTGTAATGGGCCCAAGCTCGGAGGGGAAACGGCGAAGCTGGATGGGGTCATGGAATGTGAGAGCTGGTAGGACCAAGGCATTTGAGACCCTGCGAAGAGAAGAGGAGGGAGAGCTGGAGTGGAGGTGCAGCCCTGGGGGCAGGCACCCGGGAGCCCTGGCGCTCAGCCCACAGGAGAGCGCCTCTTGGGCTTCCCTGGTGGCGCAGTGGTTGAGAATCTGCCTGCCAGTGCAGGGGACACGGGTTCGAGCCCTGGTCCGGGAAGATCTCACATGCCGCGGAGCAACTAGGTCCGTGAGCCACAACTACTGAGCCTGCGCGTCTGGAGCCTGTGCTCCGCAACAAGAGAGGCCGCGATAGTGAGAGGCCCGCGCACCGCGATGAAGAGTGGCCCCCGCTTGCCGCAACTAGAGAAAGCCCTCGCACAGAAACGAAGACCCAACACAGCCAAAAATATAAATAAATTAATTAATTAATTAAAAGAGCGCCTCTTACTCGGCTCGCCCCGGGTCCACCCCAAGCCCCGCCAGACTGCACAGGGCCAGCCTCATGAGAGCACCAGCTTTGAGAAGTTCAGCAGATGGCAAAAGTATTTCTAGAGCGCTCCAGGGTGGTGGAAGAGCCACGCCTCTCATAATGGTAGTAAATAAAGTAAACTGGTCTCCACTGCCCCTGGTCTTAACCAGCGGGCAAAAAATCGTGTCTTTGGGCATAAAAAATCGTGTCTTTGGGCATAATCGCGTCTCACAGCAGACCTTCTAAAATAACCTCTTCAGATGTTAAAGCTGGATGTGTGTGTTTGTACTCAAGCACACACATCTATCTGAAGACAGCTGGAGAGAAAAAAGGCCCTAAATAGTCACACCCATACACACACAAAGTGATGTACTTGGAGTCACCAGCTAAAACAATCACTCATTCCCACTTTATTTTGGGCACCCTGAGAAATTCCTTATCTAATGCTGCTACCTCCAAATATTACCTGGTTTAGTACCAAACTAAGAACCCAGAACCAAGGATGCTGACTTCTGACCCATGGACCGCTCCGTCATTGATTAGTGAGGACATGACATGCTGCATTGTCCTTTTCCATTAATTAATTAATTAATTAATTAATGGCTACGTTGGGTCTTTGTTGCTGCGCGCGGGCTTTCTCTAGTTGCGGCAAGCGGGGGCTACTCTTCGTGGCGGTGCGCGGGCTTCTCATTGTGGTGGCTTCTCTTGTTGCAGAGCACGGGCTCCAGGCGTGCAGGCTTCGGTAGTTGTGGCTCACGGGCTCAGCAGTTGTGGCGCATGGGCTTAGTTGCTCCGCAGCATGTGGGATCTTCCTGGACCAGGGCTCGAACCCGTGTCCCCTGCATTGGCAGGTGGATTCTTAACCACTGTGCCACCAGAGACGTCCCTGCATTGTCCTTTTAGAACAGAGTGCCCTTTGCTCTCTGGACAGCACCCAAAGCTACAGCTGTTACCACTCCCAGTCATCGCAGGGGACCACGTGCCCTTCTGTGCAACTGCAAACTGAAGGAAACGGGGTCCACGCCAGTCAAAACCCCACTGGCGGGACTTCCCTGGTGGTGCAGTGGTTAAGAATCCGCCTGCCATTGCAGGGGACATGGGTTCGAGCCCTGGTCCGGGAAGATCCCACATGCCACGGAGCAGCTAAGCCCCTGAGCCACAGCTACGGAGTCTGTGCTCTAGAGCCCGCGAGCCACAACTACTGAAGCCCGCACGCCTAGAGCCCATGCTCCACAGTAAGAGAAGCAATCGCGATGAGAAGCCCGCGCGCAGCAACAAAGACCCAACGCAGCCAAAAATAAAAGAATTAATAAATTTAAAAAAACAAACAAACAAAAAACCCACTGGCGTGAATGAGAATTAGGAAATTAACACAAGGTCAAGAAACTTACATTTAGGGTTACCACACTTAATTCAGCAACAGGTTTTTCAGTGCTGTTTCAAATTTTCTTCAATTCTGTATCATTTACTGAGCAGAAAGCAGCAAACATCTTAACACGTAGAGAGCGATGCCCTTGAGATTATTAATATCGGATGTCTGTTGGCAAAACCAGAGTACTGCACTGAGACCTTCTCTCCCTGGAGCACGTGGCAAATAATAAGCGATGTTTATCGAGAGGTGCTTCTATGTGAAAAGCATTTTCATTAGTCTCCAAACCACTGATTCACAACTCATTTTTTAGGTCAGAAAACTGAACAGTAAAATGCTATTGAGGAACTTTCTATCTAATGACAACTGCTGGAAAAACCATTCTGATTTAAAAGCAAAACAGAAATAAAATTATGAAATCACCACGCAGTATTCAGTCACACCTGTGAGGTGCCAGCAAGAAACACAAGACACACAGTCTCTGAACCCAGATGGTCTGAATCTTTGACTCTCTGCCCATTTTGAGCACTTGGGTGGTCTCTGGAAGGCTCTGTTCCCTCTTTGGGACCTGGCACTCTCAATACCCATGACACTTCTCCCATCCACACTGACACATGATGCCAGGGCCGGCATCACAGAATCTCATACCGTGGATTCAAATCTGGTGGCCACCCGGGCCCACCCCTGAGTCTTGGAAAGAACGGTGCCCAGGACATGGCTGTTTAGGTTTGGAAGGACAAGCAGATGAAGGGCAATAGCCAGGCCTCACGTGTCAACAAGAAGAGGCTATGAATTACAAATGCATCTTCCGGGAACTCCCTGGCGGTCCAGTGGTTAGGACTTGGCGCCCTCACTGCAGGGGCCCAGGTTCAATCCCTGGTGGGGGACAAGCCGCATGGCTCGGGTGGGGGGAAAAATGCGTCTTCCAAGTCATAAAATGATCTCTATTTCCAGAAGATTCTAAAGGCCAGATTTCCTGACATGTTTTACTCACTTTTACAATACGCCCTTTTCCCTTTCCCTTTTGCTTCTCTGTAACTCAGGTGTGTTTCTCTGGAACAACTCTGCCTACACTGAAGACTCCAACCGTCTGACTGCGTCTCGGTGGCACCTTGTCCTCTGTGGCACAGACCGGGAGTGCGGCCCTGTTTTCTTCGGTGACAACAGGGTCTCCCCAAGAGCACTGGGGGCAGCGTGGAGGGTACCTGTTAAAGGCTCTCCTTTGTGACTCCCGCAGGGCTGCCAGCATCCCTGCCCCGGTGCGGGTGCAGCAGCCGTTAGGGACCCAGCCCTGCGGCACCTGCAGAAGTGGCTTCATCCCTCCGGCTTCTGTTTCAGAACCACCTTGGCCCGGGGTAACTCTTAGCCTCCCCCTGTCTCCTGGTCTTAGCTCACATTTTCTTCACTGTGTTCAGGTGGGGAAGGAGTTTAACCGTTGACAGGGGCCAGGCAAAAATATAAGCCTGGCCGGCATTTAAAACCCTAGGAAATGCTTATGCATGAGCAGGTTCCATGCTACAAACCCGCCTGGAGCTGAAAATATCTCCAAATGAATTCACTAATCCCTCCTCGTTACTCAGGCCTCAAAACAAGGACATTCTGACTGGAAAATGTTTTAGGTGTTTATTCAAAGAAAATCATTCTATCACATAGCCTATTTCACTAAGTTTGATACCGTCAAATGTAAGAGGTACTGTTATTTCATGCCACACCAAGGGAAAAAAAATGCTGCTTATTCAACTGTGATGTCATTGATTTTCATCCTCGCTCTAATGTTGAAGAGGGTGAAATGTGTAAAAGTGTATGTATTATAATTGATAAAATATGGCCACAAAATGAACTAAAGTTAAAATAGATCCCAAGTTGTTTTTATTTTTAAATGACGTGGCCTATATTTTAGGTAGTGCAGCCGCGTTTTTTAAAAAGGGCTCTTGTCTTTTAGAGATACCTACTAAAATATTTATGGATGAAATATGGTTTCTGTTTCAAAATAATTTAATGGGAAGGGGTAATGGGTGAGAATAAGGATGACACAAGTGTGTGTTGATTGGCGGATGATTATTATAGATGGAGGATGGGACGTGGGATTCATTGTATTCTTCACCTTGGCCTGTGTATGTTTGAAATATAAAAGGTTTCCAAAACACTATATTTCACTCTGAGACCCGCGAAGCCTTCAGCTGACCAATCACATAAGACAGGCCCAGAGAGAATTACGAGACTGGCGTGAGGGACTGTTGCTCTTAAATTACAACCAAGCAACTAGTTAATTGTCTCCTTCATCAGGTTAACCTGGAAATCTAGGGTCGTCTGGTCCAATCTCCTGCCCGAGGTAGGGGACCTGTAGTGTCCTGGCCACACGGCTCACCCTCCCAAGGCCACTCTGTCCCTCCTGGGACAGTCCTGGTGTGAGACTGTGCCTCATTGTGGAATCGGGAGTTTTCAAATACCGGCTCCAGGCACCACCTACCAAAGGCTGACGTTCGGAGGGAAGCTCTCCTGAGCACAAATGATGTTATTACTAGTAGCAATTTGTTGGTAAATAAATCACTTAAAAAAAAAAAAAAGAAAAGAAAAAAGGTCAGATTCGAAGTGATTGCACTGTCACTGACTTGCTTAATAACGCATTTTCTTAGGGAGATCAGAGAAGTGGTTCCCCACACCCCCGGGGTGACCAGGGGACCGAGAATGGCTGAGCCTTCCTCTTCTGGGCCTGGTGACGGAGCCCTGCACGTATCTGAGGGCCCAGCTCACGTCTTTCCAACACCTTCCTCTGCGCCCCGAATCTTCTCTCTGGACCAAGTGCCACTCTCCCCGCTCCTGTGTGACAAATCTCGGCACAGCCCTCCTGCCTGGGGTCCTCGCTCCAGGGTCTCGTGCTCCCCATTCTGGACACGTTGTACAAGCAGCACCTACAAAGCCCTTAGTCATGTTGGAACAAAGTTCTAGAGAAGAAGAAAGGAATGGGGTCCTCAAAATGGCCACGGACAATACCCACTGCATCTCCCAGCGACCTTGGCTACCCCAGAATAAAGGTTCTAGGCGCTAGATATACAGATTATACAGATGCCAGATAGGAGAATTTGAATGGAATAATTTCTTTTTAAATCAAGAAATTTCCATAGAGAGTGTTTTCATAAAGAGAAATGCAAAAAAGTTTAACTTCAGAAACGGGGTCCATCATTTATAAATCCATTAGAACATAGTAGATACAACATTGGATATAAGTACTGCAGTTTAACAACTGCAACTTTGCTAAAAAGTAAAAATAGCAAATTGGTGACTTTTTTTTCAGCCAAGATACCTAATCAAACTGAAACAAGAAAACGACCCCCTTTCTAAAACTTAGAGCCCAAACACTGAAGACATATTGTTCAAAAGCATCTAGCTACTGATTCTTCCTTCTGATGTCCGTGGGATTCTAAAATATCCTGCTGATGGCTGAATCATCCTTATTAATAAAGAAAAACCTACCAGTGTGTCATATCTAGAGCTAGTCTTATTGATTGTAGTATACCAATCTGCTTTCTTATTGATAAGCCATCTCTTCCAAAAATAACCTCTCTGCATATTTGTCAAGTGTATTTTTATGAGGTCCTAATGGCACCAATGAGAGAATCATAATTATCCACAAAAGAAAGATAGTACTTGGTACTTATGTCACTGAAGATGGCTGGAATTCTCCCTTTATCGTGAATACAAGAGCACAGACCAGGTATGGAGTTTTTCAGGCAAGATAATATATATTGTATAATGCACAGATTGCAGGACTCAACTTAAAATGCAGTTCAGTGAAAAGTGAAGTTTCTCTTTGTTCCAGGATCCTGAAACCTTCGCTTCCCACCCCATCATCTGGAGATGAGTCATGCAGCTATCAATGGAGCACCCTACTTCCGGTTACTTTTAGAGATGAACACATACTCCTTCCAGCCTTTGTGATAGAAAAGAGTAATTTTAAATGGCATTTAAGCTGAAGTGTTAAATAAAAAATATCTTTCTATACAACAGCAGACAGTATGTCCTGGCAATTTCTCAAAGACTTTAGTTCACAGATTTCAGAAAATTCCATTAGCTTTAATTATTTATCAGCAGTCAATTTAGATTATGGTTCTTGACCTATTTTTACAGTGTATGGGCCACCCGGCAATGAAATAAATGAATAGTCCTTTTTCTACAATGGTTGATTTTTCTGAGAGAATAGAAATCGAGTTGAAAGAAGGAATGAAACCCCAAACATGTAGTTACCACAACATATAACCTGCCACGCCGCCTTTGTAGCTGGATAAAATGCACATCTTTGTGAGTTTTTGGTTATTAAATAAGATTACCTTGAAAGGGATAAACTCACTCATGCTATAATTTCTTCCCATTTAAATTTCTTTGCTCCATTTAAAACATGTTCTGTATCTCGGCAGAAAGGCTCTAATACTGATGGATGTGCCTTCAGCGCTGTGCCTAATAAAACTGCATAATGGGAAGGCCTGGCTTTGTGGAGCTGAGCGGGGAGGGGAGCTCGTGCAGGGCTTGAATGGAGGGTTCCTGGGGCTGAGTGGCAAGGACCAGCTGAGGGCATCCGCAGGCAGAGGATGGACACCCAAAGAGCCAGGCAGAGCAGAGGACCGCTGAGCTCCTGGGTGACAGCAAGTGGCGGTCTTCTTTAGCGAGACTCGTTTGATGATGAAAAGTGGCAGGTTTATCAGATGGGTGATGCCCGAACCTGGCCCTAAGGTGATGAAGGCTGAGGATGGTGCCTGGGACACAGATTCGAGACGCACAGAGGCTCTGGTTTGAAGGTAGCACCTGGCGGCAGCTCAGTGGTACGGGAGAGCCCGAATGTCCCTAGCGGTGGGGTCTGGGACCCCTGGATGCCTCAGACCCTTCCAGGGGTCCATGAGGTCAGAACTATTTTTGCTGTTTTCCTTTTCCACTCTCATTCTCATAGAGATGCCCAGTGGAGTTTCCAGACACTGTGTCACGTGTGATGATGTCATCACCCTGAAGTGTTGGCATGTGCGCTTGTGATTTCTTGTGCTTTAAACACGTCTCTAACCTGGTCACTACTGATAGATACGCACATGGACACAAACGCTCTCTGGAATCCTCAATATTAAGAGACCAAAATGTTTGAGAAGTAGCAGCTTTAAGGTTTTAGTCTCGGAGCGGAGAACTGGTCGTGGCCCAGAGGTCAAGCCTGTGGGTCCACCGATGACTTGCTGGTGTCCCTTGAAGCAGCTGGGCCAGCCAGCTGCCTCTGGGCCCCAGAACCCTCCCCTGCGTCTCGTGGCACCTGGCTCTCCCGGCCTGAGCTGGCATCATGCCTGTCGGTGGCGCAGGGACTTCCTGCAGGACTCTTGTTGGCCAGGAGTTCAGTGGTGGGGCCGGGAAGGAGGCCACCTCAGGTTCCTCTAATTCTCTAATTACGTCTGATTTGCCTTTAGGTCTGATTTCAAAATATTCTTCCAGGTCCCTTTCTGAAAAAAAATGCTCGTGTCTAAACCTTGAGTTTTATTTCAGAACTACGAAAATACTGCTGTGATTTGTTTATGTATCTACAC
The DNA here is from genome assembly GCF_965194805.1 of Balaenoptera borealis. Lineage (NCBI taxonomy): Eukaryota > Metazoa > Chordata > Mammalia > Artiodactyla > Balaenopteridae > Balaenoptera > Balaenoptera borealis. Next base: position 80,772,767 of record NC_138872.1, read on the forward strand.
ATCAATAGGTTTTGAGTTTGTCAAAGAGAAGAACCACGTATTATACACGTAATCTATTATAAAACCATTTGAGCATTTACTCCGCGCAGTGAATGAGCTAGCTGCAGTCCCTGCCCTCCTGGGGCTCACCTCCTAGTGCGAATGGGGAACCAAGTCTAGACAGATGCCCAGTAGACTGTTGAGGGGCCTACACACCCCGACTCCATTCCTGGGACCATCGATGGTGCCAGGCCCAGAGGAGATACTCGTGAATACTTGTGGACTGAATGAGTAAACAAAAGATGCACTTCCCAGAATCACCACCAAGCTGACCCTTCATGGGACCTGCTGCAAAGGGGATCCACGTGCTAGACGGGACGTGCCTGAAGTGCCTTTTTACCCTGGGACCCTCCGAAAGGAACCAGGAAGTATGACTGCCACTTCCCCACACACCCGCATGTGTCATTTACTCCAGATCTTCGGCCCTGCTGACATTTAGACAAATGGGCTATTTCGGATTAGAACGCAGATTAAGCCTTCCGTTTAGTGCTTCTACTTCTAGGACTTTATCCATCAGGAAGATCAGAGATGTAGGCAGAGATCTATGTATAAGAATGCTTAGCATGTGTTTGGAAGAGAGAAAAATCAGAAATAATGTAGATGCCAACAGTAGGGGGTTACTTATTAAATAAACTTTCGTAAAGCAATACAGCGGCACATTAGGTAGTCAGTAAAATTATTTTTCAAAGGACAGCTAATACCATGGACTAATGCACATGACTGCCATCTGTTCAACAAATGTTTGTCGGGTAGATGTTATAGGACCCCAGGCACCGTTACAGGTGCTCCTTCAATCACGAGCAAAACCAATCGGTCCCTGCGCCTCGCGGGGCGCCCGTCTAGCAGGGAGAGGGACGTTACTCACTGACCACCCACAGGAGTGCACTCCACGTGGTCAGCCCTGTAAAGAGGAGGGTCGTGGCGCTGGGGGTATGTTTATGAAGCCGACCTGGCTGGGGCAGCAGGCACTTCCTGCAGGATGGAGGAAGGGGCGCCTGAGCCCAGATCTGGAGGATGATCAGGGGTTAAATGGGGAGAAAGAGGGGAAAAGAAGCCATAAACTGCAAGATGGGTTTACAGTATGACCCCCACGTTGTAAAAATGAATAAACGCACATCTGCACGTGTTTGGAAAAGGATGGCGAGAACTACGTCGGGGTTAAACAGTAGATGAATGGGATTATGGCTTATGTTTCACATCTTCGGCTTTAAATAAATTATATCCTTTTAACCTCAAAAGCGTTCTTTTAAAAATTAAGGATGAGGGTTGAGTGATAGTTCAAAAAAGTAAGATGACTTTAAGGTTTACAGAGCAACTGGGTTACCCCCCGCTGTGGTTCCCCAGTGGCAGAATCCCCAGACGCGGTGCCGTCCACGCGGCCAAGCAAACAGCCAGGCGTTATTTCAGCCTGTGCACAGCCCACAAAGAAAATAAACACGGTACCTGCTAACGCATAGCTAAACTAGACATATTTCTCCAAAGGAGAATTATTTTATAAGTACAATAAATATTAGCAGGAAACCTACTGGTCCGCCACATGTTTTACATTTTTTTCATTATATAAAATACTATGGTTGCGGGAAAACCATGCTACGAACGATATGTACAGCATAATCTCTATTGTTTTAACGTATGCAATATTTATGAACCAAAAAAGATTAGAAAGATCTAAAGCATCAGCGCTAACATTTATGTCTTGGATTACAGGTGATTGATTGCTATCTTCTTTAAATGCAAATTTCTGTAATGAACATTCATACTTTTTGTAATCAGAGGATAAAGTCTCAGATCTCAGACAATAATGGGGACACTTAAAACATCATCTCACCAATAAAGATGTTAAAAATATATATATATATGTTACCAAACTTACACAAAAAGGAATAAAAGTCAGAACCATGAAAAACAAAACAAAACAAAACATCATCTCAAACCAGCACCAAAGGGGCAGAGACAGACCCCACACACAGATCCTGGACTCAGCAGGCAAATCATAAAACAAGGACAGATTTCACCAAGGAGACAGAAAAAGAAAAGATTTAAAATCAGATCTCATACAGAATGGATAAACAATAAGGTCCTACTGTAAAGCACAAGGGATTATATTCAATATTCTGTGATAAACCATAATGGAAAAGAATTTTAAAAAAAGAATGTGTGTGTGTATATATATATATATATATATATATATATATATATACATACCTGAATCACTTTGCTGTACAGCAGAAATTAACACAATATTGTAAATTAACTATATTTCAATTAAAAAAAAAATCAGATCTCAGTTGTAGCGTGTGGGATCTTTGTTGCCACCTGAGGGATCTTTAGTAGCGGCATGTGGGATCTAGTTCCCTGACCAGGGATCGAACCTGAGCCCCCTGCATTGGGAACACGGACTCTTAACCACTGGACCACCAGGAGAGTCCCTCTTTCCCACATCTGATCTCAGTTTTCTTTGTTTTCCCACCCGAAAGCCTTACTTCAAGTTTATTCATCACTTGTGTGCAACTAGCTTACCTAAAATTAAGCAGCATGGAAAAGATATACCTTTGTCTTGGCTTAATAATCAGTACATATTGTTTACTAATATTTACTCGCTTCATAGAGCTGCTCAGAGGAATAATTAATAATGCACGATGGGAAAAATCTACTAGCAGATGCAGAGCACACTGTAAATGCTTTTTCAGACACCCACTCAAACACACACATGGAAACAAAGGCAGGATCCTGCAGCCACAGGGTCCTGTGCTTTAGCAGCAGAACGAGGTTCTTAGTGACCCCCAGGCAACCAGAAGGCCCCCGAGACAAGGGATCCAAACAGGGATCTTATAATTTTTTCACGCATTTTCTTTTTTGGAAACTACTACTGCATAGGAAATGCAGGCCATAATTTCTTAATTTCTAAATGGAATTATTTATATCATATGGCTGAAAACCAAGCCTAAGAAACATGTGACTCAGTGGCAACTAGGGAATTTAAACCTTTGGAATCAGACTTTATGTTTAAAGATGCTCAGAGGCTTCCCAAGGGATTACCCCAACCTAGCAATTGAGGAGAAACAAAAGCTTCCAGAGCAAAGAGAGACTCCCTGGGGGCTTCCTGGCCTGGGTACACTTCGGCATCCCAGATGGCCAGCTAGCATGCTCCAGGGAGGGGACCCGACTTCACTCCAGCAAAGGAAGTCCATTCGAGGGCACCAAGGAAGCACCTCCTTAGTTTCACCCAGGCTTCTCCAGCAGGCCCCCAGAGACCCCAGAGGTCAGGGATGAGGGTTATGACGCCCGGCAAGGGCGGGGAGGAAAGGTGAGTTACCCATCCCGCTGATCAAGCTGTGGCCTCGAGGCCCGAAGATGATTTTATCCAGTGACTCTCCTGTCACAGCTCGAGGACCCTGTCTAAAACGACATCTCCTTGGTACTGATTTGCTCCGAAGCACGTGTGTCATTTCAAAATCAGCACATTTCACGGGAAATCCTGGGGGGGATGCGGGTGCCGTGTCGTGGGGATCCCCAGTGTCCCTCACGCTTGCCCTCTGGGATGCTGTAATGTAGCTTCTACAGGCGCGGGGAGCAGCGACCCACTGAGAAGTCCAGCGAGGTCGGGCTCGTCCAGGTCTGCTGCTCGGAGCAGTGCTGCGGGCCCGGAGGGCAGGAACCAGGCGCAGCTCGGAAGCTGCTGGGCTCGAAGGGGGTACACGCCGAGGTGCTCATCTGTAACCCTGTCCCTGGAAACGGAGCCCTGAATTACACCTACCTACCTACACACCTCAGCAAGAAGGGTGTGTCCATGAGCAGTTCAGCCGAAAAAGCTCAGACCCCTCTGTTTCTGGCATGAGAGGAAGAGTTGCTGCTGCGGGAACCTACAGAAAATCTACAGAAAGTTGCTAACGTTTAGAGAGTGATTCTGCTTTGGTAAACAAATGGCTTTCAAATAAATACTTTTGGAATTCCTCTTTCTCAGGCCTGTTACCAAATACTTTTACACAGTCCTGGAATTTTCTTTTGAATACACAGCATGGCTTCTTTGTAGTGAAACCATTCAGGAGACAGATACAGTTTAACAAATTCTATATCTCTTGGCTGAAGCTGTTAGTCCTGCTGATGAATCATTGAGAAGTCCATAAATGCCAAGAGCATCTGCTTGGACTTCTTTTATTACCATATATGGCAAATATACATCTATTTATCTCCCAGCATCTCAAATTGAGCTTTGGTGTTTTTCCTACCTTATTATTGTTCTTAAAAATTTCTCTTGATCTACAGCTTGGCCACACAAGACAGTACTGCAGTGGCAGTCCTGACGTAACCCCAGGCTGGGGTGGTTGTGCTTTTTTCTGGTTTTTTTTTTTTGGTACGAGGACAGAATGTCTTACATCGGCAAATATTTGAGGTAGGTCAAAGTACCTAGCTATTTATAGTCTTGCTACATCTTAGCTGAACAATATGAGGCTATAAGAATTTAACCTGAACGAGTTTTCTCCCCCAAGGAATCGTGCTTCTTATCACACATTCAGGAATCAGTTGAGAAACAGAGGTTGGCGCTTATTTTTTTTTTTTAACATATTCGTTAAAAAGATAAATATCAAAAATATGTTCAGGCTTCTAAAAGCTGGCTGTGGGGAAATTCCACGACTGGCTAAGAGTTTAAGAATTCTCTGGTGGAATGCTTCCTGCGTGCATGCATGCATTCATTCATTCATTCACTCACCCAATAAACGTGTACTGAGAATCAAGCTTATAGAGATGAGAAGATGAACGGCCTCAGGCCTGCCCACCCCCGAGGACAGAGTGGGAGCAGGACACATGGGTGGGGGGGGAGACAGACTGCGTCAGGTTTCAGAGAGAGATAGCTTTGCAAGTGCCAAGTTTTTTTTTTTAAATTAATTTTATTTATTTATTTTTGGCTGCGTTGGGTCTTCGTTGCTGTGTGCGGGCTTTCTCTAGTTGTGGTGAGCAGGGGCTGCTCTTCATTGCGGTGCACGGGCTTCTCATTGCGGTGGCTTCTCTTGTTGCAGAACACGCACTCTAGGCATGCGGGCTTCACTAGTTGTGGCACGTGGGCTCAGTAGCTGTGGCTCGAGGGCTCTAGAGCACAGGCTCAGTAGTTGCGGCACGCGGGCTTAGTTGCTCTGCGGCATGTGGGATCTTCCCGGACCAGGGCTCAAACCCGTGTCCCCTGCCTCGGCAGGTGGATTCTTAAGCACTGAGCCACCAGGGAAGCTCCGAAGCACAAAGTCTTCAGACATAACCTTTAAAAGATGCTGAAGGCCCACAAAAGAGAAGTGAAGAAAACTGGCTGTAGAGCACGGTGTTCAAACATTTAGGTGCCCAACCTGAGGCTGGAAAGATTCGCCTGCAGATGTGCACGGGAGCCTAAGACATGTGACTCCATTCCATCAGGTGGCTCCTTGAGACGCTACGCAAACAAAAGGTGTCTGATGGGAATGTTCATATACCTGGAGGACCACTGGAAGGTCCATTTATAAAAACAAATCATGCAAAACCAACAAGATGGTTACCTAAGCTTAAAACTTAATGTGGTGAAATTATTTTGGAAGACCCCTTAGAGGAGTCTTTTCTGGAGTCTTCCAAAATTACCTGTAACAAAATATGTATTTCAAATTCAAGTGTCTGGGCAAAATAATAAAAACTACCCCCTCGAGTGAGGGGGCATAATTTAGTCTCCTGCCCTGACTGGGTACCAGCTCCACACGGCAGTTCCCTCCCAGATGGGGTTAACAGAAGAGGTCACCTCTGACTCCCAAATACCAGCGCCATCCTCAGGAAGCGTCAGAACTTTCGAGAAAGGCATTTCTTGGTGGTGGTCCTGGAGAAAGAGTTCAGGGGAATGAATGGTTTCTGCAGGACAGGGGATCATGGGATCACATGCGCCCTCATCCGAATGTCCCCCCACGTCACGCCTGGGCTTGCAGCGCTCTGATGCACCTGCTCTGATGGACCTCTTAGGATTCTTTCTTTGTAACACGAGGCTCTTACCCAGCTCCCCCGACGTGGTAGCAATGCCATGAGAATAGGTGGCACTGTGGATCTACTATAAGATGATATATTCAGAGAGGGCTTCTAGACAAAACATCCTTCTGAGGAGTTATAGAAATAAATTTCAATAAATTGAAATGTAATACATGCCTTGGGCAAAGCAATGTAAACTGACAGTGTCTGAATGGTACCTTCTGGAAGAGTCCTCAGGTTAGCAAGTCACTGGGGTCCACACACACGATCCCCCCCAGAGCTCCATCAGTGCTTCACCGGGGCCTCTTTTGGACACTCTTTTCATGTAGCTTTGCACACACACACAGACACACAGGGACACGTGCCAACAAACCAACTACCCCATCACTACCTGTCTCCTTCCTCTTCCCTCCAGACTACACACTCCCCTGGGTGTGGCCTTGTAAACAAAAGACGCCCAATACCTACTGCCTGAACACAGATTTGATTCACGAAATGCTGTGCTCGGTTCAGTCACTCCGTGAAATCTCCCTTTCTTATGTAAGCACATCTGCAAAGTCATCCTCACAGAAAAATTCAATTTGACCTGGGCTGGAATCTCAGCTCTGCCCTTGAATAGCTGAGTGAATTAGGCTGCTTACTAAACTTTCACCTCTCTGCACCTCAGTCTTCCCTCCTGTTAGGTAGGAAGGATGTCGCTAGCCTTATGAGAACACTGTCTGGCACACAGTAGGCAGCCTGGAAACATTTCTGAATGAATGAACACAGTAGGTCCCGAATGTGGCTTTTACCATGACGATGGCAACAAAGATCATGACCTTGTCCCCGTCCACAGACGCAACGCTCAGAGCCCCTGAGCCTCTACATGGTCTGCAAAGTGTACCTTGTTCCAGGTGGGCACTCAGGTAGTCTCACCTGATTGACAACAAGGCTGTCATTTCTTCCCCAGCACTTAGTCGAGGGACTGGCATTTATGGGGCGTTCCCTCCAGGCTGCTGACGTCGGGGTGGCCAGCGCACTCTCTCAAACCCCTGGGCTCTCAAGTTCTACCCTAGCCGGTCCCTCAGGACGCCAACTGCGGCTCATGGTATCTTCTGCAGGGCTTGGCAGACGGGGCTTTCCCAGACAGAGATTTCCAAAGGTGATGCCTGCCTGCTAGTTTGTGGCCAGGGAAGGCCGGTTTCCTCCAGTGTTACCCCAAACTCGGTGCCTTGCCCTCTTCCCCCAGAGGAAATGGAATAACTTCCCATCCCCGTCCCGAGGGCACCCGGCATTTCTATGTCAGGGAATCTGGCACTGACAGCATGGGAGGCCGTTCACCATGTTTTTTTCTTTTTTAAGAGGTCCATCGTTCTGAAAGTTTGGATCAGAGGGATCTTTCGTTTTCAAGCTCCCCATGGGTGCTGGAGACACTCTCTTCATATGTTGTAACATGTACCGAAGAGAGATTAAGCTAAGTGAGGCATGCCATTCACGAAGGCGCACCGAAATTACGCCTGCTAATCTTTTAAATGGCAAGAACATTATGCAATACAAAAGGAATCTTAGTCATTCTAAAGCTTTTACCCAACGAAGGAACTTTAAATTTATAGAAGCACACACTAGAGATAAAGTTCAGAAAGGCTGGGCGAACCGTGTCCCCCACCCTGGTGTGGGGAAGCAGAACGATCCCGTGGTAAGAGAGAAGGGGCAGAGGGCAGAGGGCAGAGGCCAAGGCCTAGCCTGGGTCCTAGCTCGCTTGAATCATTTCACTTATGGAAAGAGGCTCAGCTCCCTGGTCTGGACTGAGTGGCCGGGCTGCCCCGGCACCGCCTTCCTGTCGCAGGTCCTTTAGAGGGAGGGGGACACCTGGCCGCGTTCCCTGAGCTTGTGGCCAGCCTGGTGGCGGGCACCGTATGATGCCATCTCCTGTCTGCGTCGGAACAGCCCTGCAGGTGCCTGCGATTATCCTCACGGTGTAAAGAGGAAATCTGGGGCTTGGAGAGGCTGTGTTTCACCTGAGGCCATTTGGCTACAATGCAGACTCGGGGCCGGCTGGCGCCAAAGCCGCCGCGCCGTGCTGTCTCCGAAGCTATATTTCACCCAAAGCTGCCATCCGTGGCAGGCCCCGCCTGGCTGCTACGACTCGGGACATCACTGGACCTGCTGGAGCACGCAGCCCGGGGGTTCCCGACCTGCGTCCTCTGCCGGCTGTCGGGAACCCTGACCTCTGCCCTGGGGAACAGGAAGTCTGTTCCTCTGGAAGGTCAGGAGCAGAGGTGCAGAGCGTGGCCCCAAGGTGGCTCCGTGGGGGCCGCTGCCATGAGGAGGAGGATGACAACAAAATCGAAGAGAGATACATTTCCTGGTGGAAAAGCTGGAAGAGTGAACGTTCCTCTGCAGCCTCGTCTCCCTGCTGCTCGCTGCCTTGCGTCCCCAGTGCACAGCGGCCTCTCGCTGTGGCCGAGGCAGCGACGCTGAATCTGATGCATCGAATGGCTTTATTCCATCTCTGCCACACGCGTCTTGTTCCAGATTAAATCAGTTTCTGAACAAGGAGGGCCAAACTCATTCACTGAGAACATTACTTTCCCTGAAAAAAAAATCCCTTCTACCTGGATTCTAACAGGCTCCGGTGTTCCAGGGTTCCCCTTAAAGGCAGCAGTGTGGTGTGTTTAGTAATCAAGAGATTCTAATAAGGTTTCCCTGTTTAAACAGTAATGAGACAACTGTCCTGGTGGTTAAAAAACAGGTTACCAACTGGAGCTTCTAAAGCTGGTCTAAACCAACGGAGGTGGCCCTGTGTGCCAACAGACCCCTGCCAGTCTTTTTTCTTCTCCATTCCCAGGTTAAAAGGAGAGAGGCTGAAATGAAACTTAATGTGGCTTTCTTTCTGAAAGGCTGCAGCTCCTCCCGGGAACGTTACTGCTTCCCTAGATCTGAGACTTTGACTCCAGGGCCTTATCTTTCTGAGCTAATCTTCCATCACCTCCCCCCTCTGCAAAAAAAAAGATTGCTCTGGTAACATCCATCCACACGTCCACCCCCATTTCTGCCCGTCCTCACTCCCTTTCTCTCTGGGACCTCTGGAGCTGATCTTTCTTCTGGGAAAGGGCCTAACAGAAGCAGGTTCCAGAAGGAGCATGATCTTTCCAGAAGGCAAAATGATCTATGCGCTTCCCACAGGCTGTGCTGGTGACTACCTCCTCAAGAGCCCCCAGGCTCAGTCAGGGGGTGGCCCGGGGTCCACAGTGGAGGGAGCAGAGAGGAGATGGACCCTGAATGGGTGGGGCAGAGCTCTGGGGACCACATGGGCAGGAAAACTGCACACAAGGAAAGAGGCCAGCAGTCCAGACCTGGGTCTTAAATGAGCCCCGGCTGGGTGCAAAGGTGGCTGCACCGGCGGGGATAGTGCTCTGGGGCCGGGCCTGGTCAGTCCCTGCTTCTCCAAGCCTCACGGATGGGCAACGCTGAGCTCAGAGGGGAGCAAAGAACCAGGAAGTCTGGCGCAGGCAGCTGCCTGAAAACAGTCAAGAGTCCTCTTTCTAGAAGGAATATGCAAGCGGTTCAGGACAGCGGGCCTGGGGCCAAGCACCAGGAAGAGCAGTCAGGTTTCCGAGGCGAGAACAATGCCGTTAGTAAGGAGCAATGCAGAGACATATTCTGATGCGTCCACGAAGTTTCCACAGGTCCTTTCCCACTCTATCAGAGGCCAAGTTCTCTGTGACACAGAGGAAGTCCGTCAATGACTTCAGGTTAGAAGTCCCAGCAAAGGAGGCAAAGGAGAGGTGTGAGGGGGACACTACCTGCAGAATCCTGCCCCTGATAAGCAGCAGACCGTCTACCCCAGGGGTCGAAAGCTGCCAAATCCAGCTGACTGCCCTGCCAGTATTTTTATGGCCCTTGAACTAGGAATGGTTTTTTATACTTTTAAATGGTTGCGTTTAAAATGAACAGGTAAGTACGTACATGATATCCTGATTTTGCCTCTTGGATGGCCAGGCCTAAAATATTTAGTAACCGGCCCTTTAAGAGAAAGTCTGGGGCCTCCATCTATTCTGTCATTCTCTTCCTTTCCTCTGGCCTCGCCATGCCCCCATCACAGGTGTGCGCACCTGTGAGAAGGATGAGCGCTGCTTCACATCCGGGAACTCAGGCCACGTGGACAGAGCCAGGAGGCCAGAGCCCATGCCAGCCTCATCACTCTCTCCCTGTGGAACCCGGATAGGCCTTGCCCCCGGCCCCAGCCTCAGTCCCACCCCCCCACCCAATGACTCCAGCTAAAAGCTGTGAACATCATATGAGTTGGGGGATATGAATGTATTTTTTTTTAAAGCTCAGAAGAGTCTGGGGATGAAAGCCTATTGTCATCTGAGGTTATTTATGAGCTGGTTTATTAGCCAAACTTCTTTTCCTTTCTCGTAAACGTGGAAGCCTGACGTTCTCTCCCAGTCCACACAAATACAGAGCACGCGGGGGCCTCGCTCAGCTGACCCGAGCTGTCTATCCTGTGGCTCCCTGATCCAATTTCACCAGCAGGTCAGGCTGACCTCCCCGCTCCTCCTTGGCTGAGCCCACCTCCCCGGGGACAGCTTGCTGGCCCGCACCCTGCCATTTGGAAAATCTTTCTGACTCTGCATCCAGACGTTTGTGAAGGGAGACACAGGACTGAGCCCTTTTTTTTAGGAAACGCAGACTATCTAGACATCGTATCCATAAAGCACTGGATAGCAACTCAGGGAGCAATTCAGGGAGACGCGTGATTTTTACATCTGAGGTCATTCTGAAATCGGGGGTCGCAATTTAGGTTTAATTTAAGTGACACCGTGGTGACCTTACTACCTCATGAATCCCGGTCACTTAATGGAATGGCCTATGATGGACAAGCATGCCACACTGAGAGTGAGAAATCTGCGGCTTAAAAAGCCTCGGGTGGCCTGACAGAGGGTGGGGCTGGCACGGAGCCCAAGCCTCTCACCCCGGGGATGCCCAGCTCTGAGCATGAGCACCCCCTCCCTCCGATCCCAGGCCCCTTTTGATATGACAGATGGGCTCTACTATTTGCAAATACAAGGCAGGCGGTCAGCCCCTCCAGGTCCCTTTCTGGGCAGCTGAGAAGTAACCTCCTTAATTAGGACAGCTCTCCCCAGTCCCAGTCACTGAGTGTGACAGGAGGTGGGACAGAGACACGCCCCCTACCCGCCCCCGCCCCCCCCCCCCCCGAGGGATCTGGAGAGTCGCTCATAGGTGGCAGCAACGAAGACCTCCCCATCCAGGAGGGAAGAACTGCAGCCCGGGGCGGGGCAGGCTGTTACCAACTCAGATGCTGCGGGTGGGAGAGGATGGGTGGCCCACAGCTGTGCTCAGATCCACAGTGCACCCCCATTTCCCTGGAGGCCCGCAAATACGCTGTGATTCTTTGACAACGGGGAGCCCCATCCCAAACAACCAAGTAGACCTTGCATCAGCCTCAAGCAAGGAAGGAGCTGAGCTCACGGAGGACCGTGACCCAACCTCCAGGCGTCCTTGGGCTGGGACAGCGGGGGAGGCCACCACCTGGAATTCTACCCGAGCTGCTAAGAGCCAGACGAGACCCCACGGGGGCAAGATCTGCGAGGAAACGTGAGCGGGGGTGAGTCACGTGAGCGGGGGTGAGTCACGGAGCAACAGAACCAACCCAAACCCCGGGGCTGTGGGAGCCAGAGGGAAGCCACCAACCCAAACTCTACCCCCCGCCCCCGCCCCAAGCTCAAGGCCACGTGCAGAGCTCAACACCACACGCCATCTTACCTCATTTTATACTATGGTTCTCAAACCACCATTTTTAGTCAAATTTTTGTAAAGTAATCACACTTTTCCTTTGACACAACTAAAGAATGAACAGTGGGGCTTCCCTGGTGGCGCAGTGGTTGAGAATCTGCCTGCTAATGCAGGGGACACGGGTTCGAGCCCTGGTCTGGGAAGATCCCACATGCCACGGAGCGACTAGGCCCGTGAGCCACAACTACTGAGCCTGCGCGTCTGGAGCCTGTGCTCCGCAACAAGAGAGGCTGTGATAGTGAGAGGCCCGCGCACCACGATGAAGAGTGGCCCCCGCTTGCCACAGCTAGAGAAAGCCCTCGCACAGAAACGAAGACCCAACACAGCCATAAATAAAAATAAATAAATAAAAAAAAGAAGAGCAACTCACATTAAAGGTCTTAAAAAAAAAAAGAATGAACAGTGATGTCTCAAACTGGAGGAGATTCAGTAGAAGCAGTTAAGCCCCTTCTGAGCAGGGGCGAGGTAACCGGTGACAACTCTCTCCAGAAGGTAGGAGTGGATTTTGCTCGGCACACACTTACCGAGTGTCTGCTGTGTGGCCTGCGTGTGCGCGGCCAGGAAGATCGCCTGCCTCTATGGCTGGAGTTCCACAAGGAGGATAAACATGCAAATCATGGCAACATAGTGTGAAAAAGGCAAAACAAGAGCGGGTCTAAGACACAGAGTTAAGAGGAGGGCAGGCCTTACAGCTACCCGGGCTGCTCCAGCGCTTCGCCAGCTGGGTCACCTGCTGTACCACCCAACCGCCCCCCACGGAGGACTGAGGGCTGGTCCTGGGCCCCCAACACCCAAGGCACCCTGTTTCCAGGCCCGAGGCCCCCCTGAGAGGCCCCTGCGGGCTGGGCCATGCCCTGCTGATGTTTCTACTCTCAGCACAGGGCCTTGCAGATAGGACGCATTTAATACACATGTTTATTAATGAACGTAACGGTGGAGAAAGGGTATTTCCACTCCCCATACTTCCTCCTCCCCTCACCATCACAGCTTAATAAACAAGGGCTTTTCAGTTAAAAGACAAGGAACCCAAAACTTAAACATCATTTTGTTCAAGAGGAAGAGGTCAGCTGGAGCTATAGGGAGTATCTGAGATAAATGCTCACGGAGGCCCTTCCAGCCTGAGTCTGGCAGGTGGGTGGGCTCCGTCGTTTTTAAAAGACCTTGAGCTATCCTGTGAATTTTCCAACTGAAGGTTGCAGGACATTGGCCGAAAGTAAATCATGTTTAAAAACACCTTTCCCTGAACACTGGCAAACCCTCACCCAGCCCGTCAGCATTCCGGGGAATTGCACAGACCCAATCCAATAAACAGTCTGCTAAAGTGCAAACGAACGTTTGCAGGAGGAAGCCAGGTGCACGCAGAGCAACGGTGCACGCGCTGCCGTGGCCTCGCGGGGCCCACAACCCGGTGGTTTCTGGAGGATTCTAATGCAGGACGGGGGTGACTGATCCTACCAGGAATTTTTCTAAGTTCACTGTATACGGAATAGATGTTGCTCTCCAGAGAAGAAACTGTTGAAAACTCTTTAGAACCAAAAATGTTACCTTCCACACAAGGCGGATGAGACAGAAGCCGGTGGAACCAACGTGCTTGGGGAAAACATTTGGAAGCGGTTTCATTGATGAGTTGCCTGCGAGAGAGGCTGCACACAGAGACCGATTTCTATTTTAGTGCTAACGTCGGGAAGCGAGCTGCAGACACATGTGTCTCGAATCAGGGCAGCTGCTTTTCCAAACAGCTCAAAATAGAGACGCTTGAAAACACGCTGCACGCACGTGACACTGACAAGACCAACGGGCCCCGGTTTGGGACAAAGGGTTTAATTTCCTTACCAAACCTAAAAACTTCAAAAACCTAGACAGTTTTAAACCAGATCCGACTCCATACGTTCATCAGTAATCTTAATCCCACAGCCCGACGGCTCACGGGGCAGCGCAGACCCCACGGGATGGCTAATCTTGGAAGCGACCGGGCCGCAGTGGCCCCGCCGCGATGAACACATCACACTCTGTCAGGAGGTCCTCTCGGGCGATCTGTCACAGGCCTCAGGGGAGCAGAAACCACACTCAAACGCTCTAACTGTGGGGTTCGCCCTGGGAAGGGTGGCAATCCCGCCGTCTGGATGCGGCCGACATAAATCAGAGGAGAGCCGGCCCCCGAGTTGGTGTCTTTGCTGGAGAATTGAGATTTCAAAGTAATCTTCTAACACGCTTGTCATCAGTAAAGTTCAAAGGGGTGTGTGGAGGCGCAGCCAATGGGGGTGGGCGGGGGGGCCCGGGGGGGAGGAGGAGGAGGAGTCACTCTCAGGCGAGCACAGCCAGGGGGCACCCCAGGAACTGGCCCTTCCCTCCCCGGCAATCAGCTCTCCCCACCTCGAGCTGGCACCGGACAGCAGATGCTCCGAGGTGCAGGATTTGGTGGCGCAGCGGAGCCATCGCGTCCTTCCTGCCTGTCTGCAGGGCCTGGAGGAAGCGGGCCGCGGGCGTGCCAGGCTCTCAGGAGGGAAGCGCCACAGGAGGCCATGCAGAGGCGTGGCCCGAGGGCCGAGAGGAAACACACTTCAAAGCCCTGCCATAAACCTGGGAGGGTCAGGGGCCTTTATCTATCGTCCCCCGACATAACAGCTTCCCTGGACTTCAGAAAAGGAGGAAGAAAGAGCTGGACGCAGGCACTCAGGCCAGGAAGCAGCTCCCTGCCCACCGGGGCTACGGAGCCCCGGGAAGCTCCTGGGCTTGCTTGGAGACCAGATGCCGAGGCCGCCTCGTGGCTCCAAAAGGACAATTTTTTTCACCAGGGATGGGTTCACCTTTAGGAAGACCGAAGTGGGGAAAGCCAACCCCTCCCTTTCTCTCCTTCCTGAAACCCCACAGACCTCCTTCTCCCACGACAGGCACAGGGACGGGCGGGGCTGGTGGCAGATGAAATGACGGTGCCTTTCAGGCAGTCCTGGGTGACCCTCGGCCAGGGGTACGTCCTGGGCTGGCACACCACCCCCCAGCCCCCCGGGGCGGGAGCGGCTGCCTCGTCTCTACAGGCCAGGCTCGGCTCTGCAGTGGGCACCGTGGGCGCCCAGGAAACGGGATGAAGTGGAGGGGAACACACAGCCCCAAGCCTGAGCCTGGCGATTTAAGACACAGTGACTGGGCAGCATGTGCTCCCGTGGCCTGGAATCCCTGAGCTGGGGGCGGAGGCCAGGCCGGTGAGAACTGCTGCGTGGGTGCCAGCAGGGCCAGCAGAGCTGGGTGGGGGAGGGGGGGAGGGGGAGGGGGAGGGGTGGGCCTTAAGACCAGGCACTCTGACCCAGAGTGATCCTCCCTGAGATCCTCGTCCTGGGAAGGGAGAAGCCTGGCCCCGGAGCTGGGCTCTGAGCTACGCTCACCAGCCTCCTCCACTCATGGGCTGGTGCTTCCAGCAGCTTCCTCACCACAAGTCTGTTCTCTCGCCTGTAAGATGGGGAGGAAATAAGACAAGTGCCCAGATAGGGACAACCCAGGGCAGGGCTGAAGCGCACTCAGTGCTGAGGAGAGGTCCCAGGAAGAGCGGCCCCACCTAGATGAGTGAGTCAGAGAAGTTTCTACAGGAGGCCGCTTTGGGCAGGCACGCGAAGGGGGTGCACGGTGTTTCTGGGTGGACAGAGGAGGGCAAGGTCAGGAGAGGGCCACAGTAAAGGAGAAAGAGAAGCCGGCAAGGAGGCTGTGTCGACAAGAGGGAGGGACGGAGGGAGTCATAATGAAAGCTGTGCATTTGGGGATCGTCATTTCATTTTCTCTCTTGCTGTGTTCGCTGTGGTACTGCCACCTCCAGACCTGCTCGGGGCCCCCAGGCTTGGTCACACCCGGTGAGGCAGAGACAAACCAGAAAGAATGACTCATCGCAAAATGCCTGAGCAGCTGGGCCCGGCTGCCCAGAGGCGGGGGCCACTGTCCACTCGAAAGGCCTGCAGGGGGATTCCGGGGGTCAGCTGGGACCCGATTCGGGATCCGATTCAGAGCAGCCTTCCTCCCGGCCCCCTGCCCGCAGTCACCGTCCAGCCACCCTCACGTGCACGGTCTCCCTGGGAACTCTCCTCCACGAGAAGGTCAGACATCTCCACCAAAATGTAAACGAGGCAGATGGCCCCGCAGCTCTTGGATAAATACGAATAAGCACTGCCAAGCTTACTGCAAACTACCCACCAATCTGCTAAGTCCCCGTAAACACAAATCGCTCTGTGTTCACCAGGATGTCGGCCTGCCTGTGGGACCAGGGCCAGACCCATGTGCTTTTCAACATCGACCAGAGTTCTGTACATGTAAACTGAGCCTCTTACAAGTACCATTTAAGACGTTTTATAATAGTCTGTGGGCTTCTTTCTTGCACTTTTGAATCTTGTGACCAAAATTACTTCCCAAGTAAACCATGATCTGACATTCTGACAGCACTGATCTTAAATGACCCTTACCTCAGAGATATTTAAGGTCATTTAATCAAAAGGCATAAGGCCACAATTTAACACAAGCAGGTTCAGCTGGTTGTCTTATAAGAAGAAGGGACCCAGGCTCCTTCATTTTTAAAAGAACGACAGAAAGAACAGGAAGAGCCTGACGCAGTGGGCAACATGCTCCGTCACTGTGCAGGGGGTCTGCCTTCTAGAGTCTACAGGGCGGGAATAAGCAAGTCGGGGTGGCTCTAGGGGGTCTTGAAGCGGGGTCCCACGAAATCCAAGCGAAATGGCAGGAGCTGCTGCGGGCAGTGTGCCTGGAGACCCAACAACGGCCCTCAGCCAGGTGCTAAAACCACCACGTTTCTCTTCTGCACAAACCAGACAACACCCTGAGGTCTTGAATGCCCTCCAGAAAACCAAACCAAGGTCTTCAGCAACAGCCCTGGAAGGCAGGTAACAAGTAGGTTCCTGAAGGCAACAACAGAGAAAGCTGAAGCCTTCAGCGCAGGTCTAAGGGCAAGTCTCTGGGCAAAAAAAGCCAATTCAAGGTGTGCAGGTGGCCACGCTGTCTCAGGGAGATTATTGCCAAGGTCACACTAGCAGATCTAGGAGTTCTACATAAAATAATAATAAAAAATAAAACGTTGGTGACTCCTAAGGTACGATGGAGAGAAAATGAAACGAACCGAGGCCCTTAGGAGCTAGAGTCGGCAAGGCCTGGTACCAGGCTGATAAGGGAGGAGAGGTCACGAGGCCACTCCCAGGCTTCAGGCGGGCACAGCTCTGTGGGCCACGGGGCTGCCAGCAGGGCGGCGGAAAGCTCGAGCAAGCAGACAGGACCCCAGCAGCCGCGGCCACGCTGGCTTTGATGCCCACAAGGCAGCTGGGTAAGCGGACCCAGAGCTGGGCGGGTTAGGAGCTGAGAGGACAGAGATTAACTAGAGCTCTGGGAAGGGCCCGGCCTCCTGCAGGGAAGGAAGGTGTCAAGGGCTGTGTGGTGCTCCCAGGAGCATCAGGGAGATGGAGACAGGGGACCCCAGGAAGCCGGGGAGGGTGTGATGAGGTGGGGGAGAAGCCAGGAAGGGGCGGTCACAGAGGGAGGAGCGCATCTTCCAGGTGAAGGTGCTGGAGACGAGGCCTGAGAGTGTCCTCTGGGCTTGGAGACAGGGTTCAGGGACAGTGGCCGAGGCCAGAGGGAAGGGGTTGGGGAAAGAGTGGGCGGCGAAGAGGGGATGACAGCCAGGAGGACCAACCCCACCCAAACTGCTCAGAGAGGTGCAGAAGCCTGTGCAGGCCACACAGCAAGGAAGTGTGGAGCTGCTCCTACTCTGCCCTGGGTGTGCAGAGGGATGGATGGATGAATGAATGAATGAATGAGTGAACAAACCGGCGGCCCAGTCTCGCTGAGTGGCAATTTGCTTCTTTCCTGTGTCAGCAGTTCTCGGACAAACTGTAAGATGGAAAAGTATGTGCTCCCTGGGGAGGCCTCTCTCCCCTCATCAGAGCAGCTGCAGCTCTCAGCCCCCACCTCCCATCTCCGACCTGGGCCCCTGTCTTCCGAGTTCCTTGAAACCTGCCCCGGACCAGCCAAGTGTATTCTCCCGATCCTAACGGGCTTCGTGTGACCTATCACCACGCACAGAAGCTGGCGAACGTCAGAAAAGGTGAGGACTTGAGGCCAAGCCCTTCTGTCGTACAGGGAAAAGCTGAAGCCCGGGGAGACGGATCCTGAACTGGATGTGGTCGGCGTGGAGCCCGGGCCTCCTCGGGGTGCTCAGAGGGCCCCCAGACCCGAAGACTGGAGGGATGACACACCTGTGCATTTTTTATCATTCTCTATTGAAATTGGAACTTTTGTTTTCTAAAAGTATGTAGCTGCCGTGAACAAAAAACCCCTCGATACAAGAAAAGACCAAAGACTGAAGCCTGGGCAGCCCACGCCCCAGCCTGACGCTCCTCCTCCTCCAGACCAAGCACTGAGGACAGACTTCTGCTCTTTCGTACCTGAGTTTCCCTCTCTGAAGACAGAAGACCTAAATCGCTGTCACCCTGTGGTCCACACGGCCCCCCAGGAGACACCTATTTACTTCATTTACCAACATGGACGGACCCCTTGCTGGGCACTGGGCACATGGTCAGGACGCTGCCCTGCCCTCGGGGACCCAGCAGCCACGGGCGGCATCTGAGATGAGGTGACAGCCTAGACCCAGCTCACTAGCTGGTCACCTCCCTTCTGCGGGCTCAAGTTTCCCAAATCAAAAAACAAAGAGGCTGGAGTCTAAGTTAGTGATTTTCACACTTTTTTGTATCTTCAGTTGTAGACGACTGTTTTCAAGCAAAACTTTACAGGGATGCACGAAACTGCAGAACAGGTGAAAACAGAGTGGCTCTGCTGGGAGATGGGTGGGGGTGGGTTTCAGGCCGGCCCCCTCCCCACTCGCCCTTGAGGGTCAAGGAACTTAGCGTGAAATCCCCAGGCCCTTTTCCGCCCTGAGCCCCTGTGACCCTGGCCAGGAGGCCCACGTGCCTGGCATCTCTTGGGTACAACGTTTAGCCGGCACTTCAATATTCTGCTTGCGGTGCTGGTGGGGAGCCCTGTGTTTCAGCCTTTTTCTTTTCAGTGACATGAGACTAGAGGTGCTGGGTCTCAGGAGACCCCCCCCCCGCCCCACCCCGGGGAAGTGCTTCCCCTCTGACCCCAGGGTGGGGATGGGGACGGCCTGCCGCGCCACCTGTGTCTCCGTGCACTAGTTCACATCTGGCGGGAGGTGTAAAAAACGTTGAATGGGCTCAGTCATGATGAAAAACTACATACTGAAGGGAAAAGGGAATTTTGGAATCCTCCTGTGGCCTTTATCCTGGGGCTGCAACTGGCCCCCCGCCCCCCCGAGTCCTGGGTGCAAAGGCTAAGAGCTGGGGATGATGGCAGAGGAGAGGCAGCCAAGAGGTTCCCCCCGAGCCCCCTGACCACACGCGGGGAAACACCCGTTCCTGCTACTCCCGTGCAGCAGCTCTTGTACTTACCCGGTCTTGTTTCAAGTTCATTTTCTCCATGTACCCCCTCGACTCTTATTTGCATGTGGATGCTATTCTAACACAAAACCGTTTACGCATTTGTCTACAGCAGATGCACCCAGAAACACGCACGAAAAGGGAAGAACAAGGGGCCAAAGAGGCTTTCTCTCCAACTAACTATCGGGCCCTGGGCCCGACGAAGCCTTAGGGTTCCTCATCTGTCAAAGGAGGACATAAGGGTCCGTGCTCGGACAAGTCACGGGGCAGATGAGCGGGGACATATGCAGACTGGAGCTTACATAACTGCCACGTGTACTGCTCTTCCTGGCAGGGCCGAGGCTGTAGCAACCCATGGTGTGGAGAGACACCGTCCACCTCCCAGCCTCCTTCATCACGTCCCGTCTCCACTGCGGTGAGACTGTCATTTCACTGAGAGTTGCTCCCCAGAGCATAAGACCCCACACACAAATGACAGCCACAGAAAGTGCGTGCAAACAGACGTTACATTCCAGCGTCTACCCCGGTCTACTCATGTAGCTGCCCTCCTGCTCTCCACGCCCCTGGAACCAGCGTAGCAGGGATGACAGAGGATCGGGGCAGGAGCTGAGAATGTGGAGGAAACTGTGCCGGGGGTCAGGACATGGCATCTGCCCTCTGGGTGCGCCCCAACTCACTTGGGGAACCCAGGGAATCACCGCGCCAGCCTCAGCCTCCAGCAAACCACAGTGCTGCGGCCATCACCTCCAAAGTGCCCTTAACTCTTAAACACCAGGGCCTTCAGCTGAAATTAACGCTGAGCATGGCCAGTGGTGGAAAGCTCGGGTTTGGGTTTGGGCTCAGGCTCTGCCCCTCAGCAGTTCTGTGACCTTCTGTAGAAGCCTGGAAATTTTCCTAGGGCTTCTGAGCCTGGTGGGTTATCGTGTCTCGATTCCCATCTGAAATCAAGAGACGATGACCCACCCCACTGGGATGCTGCGAGGTTACATGAAAGAATGGCTGTAGAGGGCTGAGCACCGCGCCTGACCATAACGCTAGCCATTAATGCCACCGTTACCATGCTCAGTGCACGCAAAGTCCTAGGCAAGGTGCCACTCGGGACAACGTTGGGATCAAACACCATTTGGGGTCTCCGGTTCCACGTCTGGGGGAAGGGGGGGGCCCCACGATTGCAGGGAGGCAGGACGGAGCGAGGAAGGAGCTACAGGAGGGGAGAGGGCCTGGGAAGGCTCACAGAGGGACCTTGGAGGATGAACGAGCAGGATACCGACGGGCAGGAACAGAAGAAGGGGCAAAGCCCAAAGGCCTCGGAATACGGGAGCCCTTGCTTCCAGAGGCGATCCCAGCATCCTGAGCCCGGGATGCCTGAGCGCTCGGCAGAGGCTGTGTCTGTCTGGTACCGGCGTGCGGGCAGAGTGTGGCGGTCTCATTCCAAAGGCCCTGGTAAGCGGGAAGAGCCTGGGGACAGTGGTGATGGAAAGGGCTGGCCAGGCCACATCCAGAGACCGGGAGGCTGTTTGCAAGCTGCAGGTAGACTGAGCAGCGCTGTGGACTTGGGAATGAAAGGGAAACAGCAGCCGAGAGCCCTGGGACTTTGGGGAGATGTGGGGCGGGAGGGGTGGGGGAGGGAGGCGCTGACTCATCTGAGACGACCGCCCGGGGCTTGGACACCACAAATAGAGCTTCGAGCTTTCACAGCCAGGAGAGGTGACACTTTCTTCGCGGCTCACCGAGAACTTCAGGGTTCAGCCTGGATTTCTCACCTCCCACCCCAGCCCCCTAACGGGATGGTGCGAGCTGTGAGGAATGAGCTGGGGACACTTAGCAGACACCCGGGTGACTCACGCGGAGCAGCTTCTGCCACTAAGACCTTCCCCTTTCCTGACCTTGGCTTTTCCCTGTCAACAGTTAAGACTTCTTTCCAAGGCAAAGTACATCGTATGTTTGTTTTTAATCTGCGTAAGGAATGACACCGGGCCAGAGCGATTCTGTTAACTTGCCCTTTCCTGTCTGACAAGGGCTCCCGAGTCCCCTCCGATCACCGGGACAACGCAGTGACCCAGAGACACTGTCCCTGTCCTTGCTTCTTGCAGGGGAGCCTGAGGGTCTCCACCGTCATATGGAGCGACCAGGATAACGGCCCCTAACGCTCGACCCATAAAACAAATTTCTCTTTAATTCAAAAAAAATGCAGATCTACAACGGACTTCAAAACAAGCAGTGGTCCTGGATTCATCATTTCTTCCATGAAAATCTATTAGGAACTAGCACCGGTAAACTACTGTGCTCTCAAAGTATCTGAGCTGTAACTGATCGGCAGGCCCTACGCACCCCCCTCCCCACGAAGAATCTCACGATTAGGATAAAAGTAGCACCGCTCAGGCCACGGGGGCTCATGCACCCACATCCGCAGGCGCCTCCACTCCCCGTGTGCAGTGCCTGCTGCGTGCTGGGTGCTGTCGCCGGAGGAGAGGGAGCTGACCTGAAGGTAAACAGGATCACAGCCCCCTGTGTTCCAGAGGCGTCCGGCCCAGCCGGGAAGAGGACCACAGCCCCCTGTGTTCCAGAGGCTCCTGGGTGGCAGCGTCTCAGCTGAGCTGTGGGCGAAGCAAAGTGGGGGCAGGGGCGGAGGGCGGGCGGACCGGGGCGCAGGAAGTGCCCAGAGAAATGGACTTGGGATTCCACGGAGGCCAGCAAGGCTGGAGACACGCTGCGGCCAAGTCACCATGGCTCCCAGGGAAGGAGTCGGACTTGGCCTCAGGCTGCAGGGAGATGCCGAAAGATCTGGAGCAGGGCCCTGAGAGGATGAGCTTAGTGCTGGAGAAAGAACATTCTAGCTCAATCAATGGGGAAGAGGTCTAGAAAGACACCTGCTCTGGAGCAGTATGGTCCAGGGTCTGGCCCTGGTCTCCTTACGCCAACCCAGTACTACTTCTTATCTCCAAACCACCACCGGTTGACATGAACTTGTACGATAACGACCGCTCAACCAGTTCTGTGCTGGAGCCTGAACCCAAGCTGCAGGCAATGGTGCCCACGGGGCCGGCCTCCAGAGCTCATCCCTGGGATCCTCCACGGAGGCAGATGAGCAGAGACCGCGCCTGACCCAGGCTCCATCACTCACCGGCACGGTGATGGGGCCTCGGGAAGGACACGGTGATGGGGCCTCAGGAAGGGCCCCGCCTCTCACCCTCCTTGGGAGGACAGAGTAAAAGGATAAAGTGCAGCACATAACAGGTGTTTGGGAAACACTGCTGGTTCTCTCTTAAGTGAGTCACGAGATGCTCAGGTTCTTTTATCCAATCAATCGAGAGCTCAAACACTTGTATATTTTCTTTCCTTGTGGAAGGAGCTTTGCATTCTAAGTAATAAATAAATGCCTTGAAAACAAGCTCTTGGATCACGACCTAAACAAGGAAAAACACGAAATTCAACATTTTTCTTGGAGAAGATAGAACCACCGCTCTCAACTGATGAAATCTTACAAAAATCTTAAGATCAAACCCCAAGTGCATCATTACCAATTCCAATTACCAAGTGTTATTATTGCTTGTGCAAAATTACACATAAAACCAGACACCAGTTCCTAACTGTAAGTGTTCCTGAATTGTCTAGCTGGGGCTCTGGTTCACATGTCAACAGTTTAACAAGCTCCAGGCTTCTGTCAGAGATGCACTGGCCTCAGTGGCCATTGGGCCAGAGACAACCCTGGTCCTCCTCCCGGGAGGGAGCCTCTGAGGCCAACACCACAGAGACACTTGGCAGTGTTACTGCATCAGGTGCCTAGCTCCATGGAAGCCATGCTCCTTTAAAAGGTTCTGGAAAGTAAATTTCTGTAGCCCTAACGCGTAGCCCGTTTAAAGAACCCCTGTGGGAACTCGCCCTAAAGAACAAAAAAGCTTTTGTAACACTGAGAATCGCCCCACGTCAATCTGCTTTGTGATTTTTGCTGCTCGTGCTCAGCGGCGGCACCATTTACTGGGCACCGTACTTTGTGCCCTGCACCGCGCTAAGTGCTGTTTTACAGGATCATTTCATTCAATCCCCATAACAGGGGTGTGTGTGTCGGGGAGTGTGGGTGGGCAGTTTCTGCTGTCATTCACACTTTACAGATGAGGAAACTGAGATCAGGGATCTCAGGGTCTCTCCCAAGGTCACCCAGCTGGTCAAGGGCAGTCAGGCCAGGGCCTCGAGCCACTTGGCTCCAGAACCCCAGCTCTTAATCTCTCTCCTGCAGGGCGCACACAACTTGTCTCCGCTGCATCTCTCTGCCTGTTCTAGAAGGACTGTGAGGTCTGCAGTGCGCGTGGTCTCGGGCTGTCACACTCAGCAAGGCTGCGGGTGCTGCCTCGGGAGCCACCACCGTGACCTTGGATGAGCCGCTTCCAAAGGCAGCTGGCTCCCAACGCCCGGCCTGAACTGCAGGTACCGGCCGAGTCTGGGCCACAGCACTTCCCTGTGATCTGATTCTGAACCGCAGCCGAAACCCTGGGGGGCCTGGCTGGGTCTCCCCCCGAGCAGGAAGCCCCTTCCCAGAGACGCTGTGTCTCCCCCCCCCAACTCCCCCGCACCGGCTGCCAGTGGCAGGGCAGCTCGGAACCAAAGGTGAAAGTGTCTGAAAGCCAAGACTGGAGACTGTATACACATAGCAATTTGTTACTGTGAAAAACCATCTGTTTCTCGGTATTACAATCCTCAGAGGGCAAATTATAGCTAGCGTTCAACATAAAACATCAATTTAAACCATCAACTATTCATAATTTCAATTCTTTATTGGAAACCAAGGACATAAATGTCAGGGAATAAAGCAATATTTCTTTTATTAACTGTTCCATTCATCTGGCTATTAAATAAAACCAGGGCCCCAATAAATGACATGAGTCCTTGCCTGACAGCCACACCAAATAGCTCTATAATTCTCAAGCCATTTTGAAACAACGAAAATGGCATTATCTGAAAAGTTACAAACTTTAATATATAATAAAATTAAGATTAATGTGCTCTTAATACCTTGCGAAACTGTTTGCAGTGCCCTTGTATTCAAATATATTGCTTCTTGTACATTTTATTTTTAACAGTGCTCATTCTGTACTGAGAACGCACTGGGTTTATGGCCAGGTTTGGCGGATGCCAACCACCTCCGGCATTTTTCACTGACATCTACTTTTCCCAGGCTGCAGCCGCCTCCCCCTGCTGGGTCTGGGCCGCGCAGGGCACCGTGTTGCAAGTGCAGCTCAGGGAGTGCGTGGTCTGTGGGACACTCACAAAACAGTTAAGTAAAAATAGCCTGATTGAGTGCAGGGAAGGTTCTGGTTACAGGCCATTTTTTTTTTTTTTTAAGAGAATAAGCTGAGCACTCGAAAATGAAAGCCACAAAAGATGGAAGAGGATATTGATTGATTGATTGATTGATTGACTGATTTTTTTTTGGCCACACTGTACTGCATGTGGGATCTTAGTTCCCCGACCAGGGATTGAACACATGCCCCCTGCAGTGGCAGCTCAGAGTCTTAACCACTGGACCGCCAGGGAAGCCCCAAAGAGGATATTTCTTGAGTGTCCTTTGTGGACCAGGACCTAGACTGAGATTTTTATATGTGTTGTCTTGCAACCATCCTGCAGGGTGGGTACCCTTTACAGATTAGGAAACAGGTTTAGAAGGGTGGCTCACGCACTTATCTTATCCTTAGGAGGTACACCTACATGTTAACCAACGAGGAAATAAAGAGAAATAAGACACAGGGTCCATACCCAGCACCTTACAGTCTCCTGGCTGTGATCCACACAAAAGTAACTGTTGAGTGCGGTCAGCAGCAGCAGGGGCAGGAGGAAAAGGGCTCAAGCCCACACCCCACGGCGGGAGGAGTACTAGGTGATGGGGGTGGGGGGGAGTTGGGGCGGGTAGGGAGAGCTTCCGGGGGAAGAGACTGCACTTGGGCTGAGTCTTTTGCAAATCCTTGCTTTTCCCTTTCTTTTCAAGATTTAATTTCTACAAGAGAGGTTGCCACCCTAAGAATAATTATTTTAAGGCAAACACAAACAATAGCATTAAAGAAAGATTTCGTATTTGCAACACCCACAACGCATCCCGCGTGAACGCATTCACGACTCTAGGTTTTCGTGGCTGTGTGATACTCCTTCCTGTTCAGGTCCATAACTACTGGTTGAGTGAATGACTTGGGTAAATGACAGGGGCTTCACTTGGGCACAGCACACCGCCACCCACAGCATCCTCTGCGGCTGTCCTGTCACCGCCCAGGGAGGGGATTAACCATCCTTGTTTTGCAGATGAGGAAACTCAAGAGGCCCTGTGACCTTTCCTTCCTTCTCCTGACACCAGTCCCTCCTGCACTGTCTAGGGAGCATGTTCGGGGATTTTGGTGGTGGTGGTGCTGGTGATGGAGGAGGAGGGGAAGGCCGACAGCTACGGGCTCCCACACCCACGAGCGCAGGGCAGGCCAAGGGCGGGTGTGACCACCGCCCGGCACCAGCTCCCGGCCTCCCCCTCCAGCCCACAAGACCTCGGCGAGGAAGAGAGGCACTCAGAACCAACCAGTACTCCCAACTACAGAAGGAGGGAAAGCTCGAAGGGTAAACGACTTTTTATTGGTGTGTTATTGGCCATAGCTGAGTCATACCTTTTAGCCTGAAATGCAGGTAAAGAGAAGATCCAGCAATCAACAAGGCAAGAAGATACCTGCAAATATACACTTGCACAACCTCCCAGGGCTTGGCTTTCTTCCTTGCATTTGCTACTTTCTTACTTCAGGTCATCTTGGTGAATACAGAAAAAAACAGTTGACTTTCCCTCCTGCTTATGTGAAACTGAGCGAAACCTCCCTGGATTCATTAGAGTCAAGACTTGAAACTTCAGAGTCCCCGACGTTTGCCTTCACAATTTAAACACCATTCGGAACCCTTTAGACGCAATAAACACATATCTGTCAAAGAGAATAACTGAGAGCCCCTCGTGGGAATGGCTTACCAGCCACTTATCAACGGGTGGTTCCAGGAAGCCCAGGCCAGACCACCTTCTGTGCTCTGACCTGAGAGGCATCATTCATGAAACGGAGGTTTCAGTGCCAGCCACTCTGGTGGCTGCAGAAATGCAAGCAGTTTTTGTATTCATGGAACTTACATCCTAATGGGGAGAGACAGGTGACGAAAAGATAGATAATGGATCAGGAGATGGTAAGGGCAGTGGAGAAAAGACAGCAAAGTAAAGGGAATGGGGGTGTGTATGGGGGGGGGTAGGAGATAGTGCTGGGTCAGGATTCACGAAAGGAAGGGGAGGAGTGTCCATGCCACACACCTACCCTTGCTCAGCTCTGTGGCAAGGGAGGGGCATTTGTAGCGCTCCCGGGACAAGCCTGACGGGCACACGTTAATTTTCCGTTTATTTTCAAAATTCCGAAAGACACAGCGTGTAACTTGGCGGCTTTGAAACAACAACAACAAAATCAGCAGGACTTAACCTGGCAGTCCAGTGGTTTAGACTCTGCGCTGCCAATGCAGGGTGCGTGGGTTCGATCCCTGGTCGGGGAACGAAGATCCCACATGCCGCGATGCGCGGCCAAAAAAAAATTAAAAAACAAACAAAAAAAATTAACAACAACAGCTCTGGAGTCAAGAAGCTAGGAGACTGATGCACAGGCTGGATTCAGACAGAGGAGAGGAAGGGCATGTGGGTTCCTCTCGGGGAGAGCGAGAGCCCT
Source organism: Balaenoptera borealis (assembly GCF_965194805.1). Taxonomy (NCBI): domain Eukaryota; kingdom Metazoa; phylum Chordata; class Mammalia; order Artiodactyla; family Balaenopteridae; genus Balaenoptera; species Balaenoptera borealis. The sequence continues at coordinate 80,799,729 of NC_138872.1, forward strand.
GCGTGATGCAGGGAGCCACGGCTTCTGGGACCACAGGGATCAGGGGGTTGCCCACGTGGCTGGGGAAGTAAACAGTAAAGGGCTGACTAAGAGCAGGAGGCGGCTGTCAACATCACGGCAGCTGTCCCTGGGGTGAGAAGAGAGGAAAAGCCTGCAAAGTCTCAGGGCCCCTGGGAAGCGACCCGCCACTTCCTTTGTACTGGCATTTTCTGCTCCAGCACTGGATGGGGAACGGTCGGATACGTTCGCATGAAAGTTCTTAGGCTGTAAGATCTTGTTCTCGACAGGCGGCATCACTGCCCTGGGCGGCCCTCTTTTTATCACAATATCAATCACGACTCCGCGGCCCAGTTACCCCGCTGGTCTCGGCTTCGTTAGCGCGGCGCTGTCCGGAAGACCCTTGTTCACCAGCTCGCTAAAGAGGCCCTGCTCACCGTGCCCCAGCGCCTGCCCCTGGGCCTGGCAGCCACAGGTGCTCAAATCACAGTTCCTGATTGAACAAATGCATGAAGACGAAAGAAACCCGAACCCAGTGAGGGGGCGCTGCCTCGCCCAAACTCACAGGCTTATTAAGGCCCACCAGGTCTCTTTTACTTCCAGCTGTTTCTGAGTTACTGTTACATGCATAAGACTGCAGAAATGATCCTTTTCACCCAATATTTGATTTGCAATAGTACACTGATAATTAATTACATGGTTTCTCTAATTGCAATTCAAGATCTAATAACATCAATTTTCTGTGCTTGGGCTTTTCATTAACTTGGGCTTTTTGCCAAAGACTCAAACTTGCAAGCCTTCCCAAATTTACACTTGGCTGCACTTCTGTGTGTGATGACCCGCTCTGGGGTGACAGCCCCAAGGGCCTCCCCTTCGAAGCCCGTCTTCTGTCAGGGAGTCCGTGCACCAGCCTGCTTCACGGGGAGCCCAGAACCCACTTCCAGCCTGGAACCCACTTCCCAGCCTTGCAGGCTGGGGCATGTTAGTGCCTCTCTAGTTGCCTGCTGGAACATTTTCTGAGCAGTAAAAATGCTCCTCTGAGAGCTTACATCTGTACATACAGCTTGCCCAGGAGTTAAGTTCCTCGCAGATTAAACGGACCCTCCCGGCTTTGTGGGAAAGGGTGGGTAGCCCCCCCTGTAACTTGTGATCCCTGGTCATTATCCCGCCCACAAGAATATCCAGCCAGCCAGTCAATGGATATTTAGTGAGCACCTATTATTATGTCCTATTATGTCCCAGGCTCTGTGCCAGGGGCTGGAGGTACAGTGTGAAATGACCACGGAGGGTTCCTGATCTTGTGGGACTAACGTTCAAGCCGGGGTAGACAGGAGAGACAGCGTGTGGCCAGCACAGGATAACGACCTTAGATTGGGGTGTCAGCGGTGGGATTCCCGGGAATACCAGGGAGAAGGAACCGCAGGGCGCAGACAGGCAAGGTCAGGTGATGCCAACGGGGCTGGAGCGGCTGTGACGGCGCAGGCGCCCCACAGCCCAGGGAAGGGCAGGCGGGAAGGCATCAGAGGGTCCAAGCTGGGCGGCTGTATGAGCTGAACTCCATTATTAATGGGAAGTGAAAAGGAGAAAAGGAAAAGGATATTCAAATTCTAGTTTCAGTACCGACTAAATGGAACAAAGCCTAATTTCAATAATTCTCGGTAACGTGAGTTCTAGTTACTTTTGTTTCCCCTGAACCGTGATACAGCCAGACGGCTGTACAAAAGAGGTCCATGAAATTTTTACGCCTGCAGTATAATGAGACACAGTAGACCAAGCGATGTAAATTTAGAGTTTTTCGATATGTGTGATTACGCCACCATCCTGAATGCCAAAATGCTGTCACGTTCACCCCCGTCATCAGATCTTTAATGGCTGCTCGAAAAAGGGAAAGAAGAGGGAAGGCCGATGGTAGAAACCTTTCAGTTACAGCTTTCTGGAAAGCCCTCGGGCCACCACTTCTACAAGTTTTGGCTTTCAGGGAATATTCATTAAAATGAATTTAATGACCTGCTCCTGCTGCCGGTCTGGGTTTTTAAGTAAAAATTGCTATGCATGTTTTTGGGTTCACAATCCCCATCTCTCAAAGACAAAATTTTATTCTTTTATTTAGGGTATTTAAAAGAATACTGCATGGGGAAAATTACCTATCCACTTGGGGGAAAAAAATCGTTAGATCCTACACCTCAAACCACATACACAAAACTGCTGTCAGATGAAAAAAAAATCAAATGAAAAACCAGAACTCCTTAATTACTATAAGAGGATGTAGAAAAACATGTTTATATTTACAAGACAGATGACAGATTTGGGGAAAATATCTGTAATATATAAGATATGAGAAAAAATTAATACCACACTCTCTAAACACCAAGAAGGACCAAGAAGACAAGGCAAACAGCCCACTAAAAAAATCAGCAAAGGACGTTGAGGCAGTTTACACAAGAGATACTATTGGCTGATAAACATACTACAAGACGTTCAACCTCACTGTTGATTGAGGAAGTATGAACTTAAAGGAATATACATACATTTTTTACCAGTGGAAGATTCAATAACTGACTTATCCAGTGCTAGTGAGGTCATGAGGAAAAGGACAGTCCCACTGTCCTGTCTGTCACCTGGTGAAGAGTGAGTGACAACTGAGGACACCGTTTTGGATGTCAAATCGGCAGAACCAGAAAAGGAAAACACATACATACCCTTTGGCCCAGCAATGTCACACCCAAGAATCTGTCCTGCAGTAATACTTGCACAAATGGTCAAAGACTCATGTACAAAGACGTCTGCTGCAGTGTCCACGCACCCCACAGACACTGACACACCACCTACGTCGTGCAAAATACTGTTCTCTATGCCTGAGACGCATCACTGAACAAGACATAGGGAAAAAAATGTTCTCATAGGGAAAAAACGATAATCAAAACAAATAATTACATACTATGTAACTGATAGTAGTGACTTCTGAAACTGGGGTGGGGGGGGACGACTTTAAATTTTGTTATGTCTTGCACGTCTGGAGTGGTTTAACTTTTATAAGCATGTTAATTTTGTAATCAAACATGTTTAAAATACAAGAGCCCTTGCCACGCAAAGGCCAATGAGCTAGTCAACTCCAGGGGGGGCTCTGTGTCCCTGGGACAGGCGACAGCAGCTGACACCTTCACCCTCCATCGTCACTAATGTGGGAAAGGCAAACGCTACACGCAAACCTCCTGTCCACACTAAAAACGCTCTGCTAAGAGTCTTCCCTTTAAATTCGTGTATTACACATGTAACGCACAAATACCTTCTTATTACGAAATTTAAGAAAATAAAGACTAAGGTATAAAAAAGTCAAAGCCCCTCCTTGCCTTTCCGGGCTGTCACCCAGCCGCTCTTCTCTATGACACAAAGGGCACTTTTTAGAGTGAATGATCCTCTCCCAAGCTGAAAAGGCCAACCTGTAATATATCTACATCTATATTTAGATTATAGAATTAGATCCCAATTTAGCTGACTTTCATCTCAGAGCGTGTGATGTTTCCCAGGACTGCCTGAATTAGATTTCCTACTAGTTAGAATTTCCTGTAAGCTGGGATTAAAAGCTCTCATTTCCTAGTTTCTAGTTTCCATCTAATCATTACACAACACTTCAAACTTTCATAAGAAGTTTTGGAAATATTAATATGCTATCTCACTTCCTAACAATCTATAAAAGACAGGGAGGGAATGAAAGTCAGGAGCAGGGTTTAGATGAAAGTGTATTGTGTTGGGATTTGAGGAGACCTGGTTCTGTGGCCATGGCTTTGGTCAAGCCACCCGTCCATCCCTTTCTGGGTCTGATTCCTCATCTTTCAAATGAGGATTTGGGGCAATGTGGAGAGTATGCACAGAGACTGTCCCATAAAAGCTAATTAGTAAATGTTGTTTTCCTTTCCCTCTTTCTTTAAAACTTTTTCCGATTCTGGGGCCCCAAAGAGGGGCTTCTGAGGGTGCCGGTAATGCTGTTGATCTGGCTGTTGGTACACAGATGAGTTCGGTTTGGGGAAGTTGACTGAGTGTATACCTAATGAAGCATGCATCTTTCTGTAGGTATATCAAACCTAACTGAAATGGCCAAAGCAAAAAAGGACTTACTCCCTTCAGTCCCCAACTCTCCCATCAGCGGGCTGCATCCAGGCGTTGGCTTGACGGGGAGGGATTGAGAGAGACTCTGGTGGAAAACGCGTGCCTCCTAGGGGCTGTGACCTGAGCGTGAGGCGAGTCCCGCTGAGGTCACAGAGCCGCCGGGAGGGGGTCATGTCATCCAGGGGCCTTGTGTGTCCAGCGGGGAAGGGCTGGGAGGTGAGTTCAGACTACAGGGAAAATCCAAAGGCGCCCAGCCTCTGCCTGTGGACGCCGGCCCGGCTTTCCACTCTGACGGACGTGAGTGCCTGGACCAGGACAAAAGGAAGCTACCTGATTCTTCTCTCCTGAAATGTACCAGAATGTGGGAGCAGTGATTTCAGCTGCCTGAGAAGCAATCCTCTAAAACCCAGGTATTCATTTTTAGAGTCAAATAGAGGAAGGCAGAAGCTGGCTAGACTTGTCGGTAATCAGAGCTTCTCACCTTAAGGTCGCTGGTTGGAAGCCTGCTGGGGTCAGAGGTGACGGGAAGGTGTGGCTCTTTGCAGGCATCACACGTCTCTGAGTGTGGAAAGGGGGCAGCATCTGTTGGTCACCACACAACGGGGCTCCTGGGCCCCTCCTGACAACCCCTCTGACACCCACCGATGCTTCTACAGACAGTGCCTGGGAGGGGTCCTGGGTCACCGGGGCCGCCTCATCTGGGACACGCCCCTCCTCCCTCCCATCATGTCAGCACGAGACCTGCCCGTTGCCCGCCGCACACGGGTCTAAAGGAGACATGGGCCCTGCACTGGGCCAGGGTTCCTCCCGGGAGTTTTGGAAATGGAACTAAGGGCTGTGAGGAGGGAGGAATCTCTCTCTCGTTCAGTGGCCGAACCCAAACCCCTGAATACAAAGAATGTGCTGAGAGTAAGTTCTGCCACGAATGAGGCAGAACAGGCCACTGGTGAGCTAAAGTCAAGGGAGAGTCAGAGAGAGCAGATGTGCCCCCAGGTCGGAGCCTCCCTGGGCCCCCTGCACTCTGGGCCCCTCCCAGGCTGTCAGTAGTGTGGGCTCCGGAAGACCACCCAAGCCCCACTCAGAACCAAGCCGATTCAAGCGAGGTGGGTTGGGGGTTCTTTTCCACTTCTGATGATCAGTATTTTACACACCACATTTGCCCTGTATCTGAAATCAAAGTGTCACCCACACCTCAAAAATCCAGACAGAAGTGTCTCTACCTCTAGAAATGTGTCCACTCCATATAATGGGCCTGCAATTTTCTTTCCTTCATCTTTCAGATAAATGCAATGCTACCTCTATTCATCCACAAGATACATGCCAATGGCACTTGGTTGCCAGAAACGTGTAAGCAATAAAACCGAAGATAAAATACTCTTTATGAGGATCCTGGGAAGACATTTTACCAACACTAGAGGCTCTGTGCTTTTCCTAAAGAAATGCTTTGTTTTTGGGTCTGTGAGTCATGTGACTCATCTGGTTGCCCTCTTTACACCGGGTGCTAGGAAGCTCACCATCAAGTCTGTGTCTCATCACTATGAAGCATACAGTGTCTGGGGAACATAACTTTGGATGGTCACCCCACTTTTTTTCCTCCCTTTATTTCTTTTCCTTCCCACTAGCTCCCAGCCTCACTGCCTTGCTTGTTACACCTTCGCAAGCCACCTGAAATCTTTTTGGAAGTAGGCAGAACACAACCAGCCAACAGGGCAGGGATGGCACAGTGGCAAGAGCATGGTTTTAGGGTCAGACGAACCTGGACTCAGTATTAGCTCCACCACCTACTGGCCGCACCACCCTGGGCAGGCCAGGAACCTCTCTGAGCCTCAGTCTCCTCAGATGCAAAATGGGGAAAGTATATTTTCAGGGATGTTGTGACGATTTAATTAGCTGATGCGCGTGAATGTGCTCAGCCTGGTGCCTGGCACAAAGTAGGTGCTTAAGAAAAGTCACTTCCCCTTCTTTCCCCTGTACTGTTCCCTTGTCCCCTCTCCTCTTAACAAGGCAAAACTGGCAGAGATCCCACCCAAAGTCCCTGGACAGCCCTGGGCACCTCGGCACTCCAAGGAGAGGCCTGGGGGACCGTGGCCCACTCCTGGAGGTTAGGGTCTGCAATCCTGGGTGTGTGGCCCACTGTCCACTCCCCTGTACCCCATCTGGCTGGAGTCTGGCCTGTCTACATGAAGCCTGTATCAGAGGTGGTGTTTCCCTCAACGACCACAGTGGGAGAGCCGCCTCCCCCGTGCTCCCCGCGGCCAGCTAGGTATGGCAAGGAGCTCTGTCTCTAAAACATCTGTAATGGAAGCACTGAAAGTCAAGGCTAACTACTCCGAATGGTCTGTCCTACCCCAGGCCGGCCTGGCCCCCCACCATTCATCAGGATTCTGGGCCATTTTCTGTGACTGCCAGTCAACATTTGTTAGGAAAGTTAAAACTAATTTAAATTTTAACAAGCACGGCAATTAGAAAGGCCAATCTGCTACGGAGAGCATCATATAACACATTTGCAACCCAAATACAAATATTTCAGATTATGCCCTAAGTAGGAATATCCATTTTAATTTCTGACATGGAAACTGAAAGTTCAATCCCGTGTCTGTTCATCTTGGTTTTCAAGAATATAACTTGGACCACAGCAAACTCCTGCAAGAAGACAGGGTTGAACTCAAGAAAGGGAAAGGGGAGGAGGTCTTGGTCTACGCCGTGGAATCCAGACACCGGGGAGGGGAAAGTCAAGGGCAGAGAAAGTGACTTTATTAGCGCAGGTCAAACGCCTCATTTTTCAGGGTAAATGCTAATATCAATGGATACATTTAAGGAGGCTCCAGGAGCCCACACTGCATACATTTTTCAACTAAAGATAGAAACTATGCTTAAAAAGCTAATTTGGTATTTTTAGAAGTTTGGGTTTCTTTGATCCCGCCAAAAGAGGCTTAAAAATTCAGCTTCAGACTATTTTAGTCTCTGCTTCACAACTTTGAAATAACTGGTACATCTTAAGTTCCTTTCAACCACTGAAAAGCAAATGATTCTACGAACCTGCATGCTGGGAAAGCTGAAAATTTAGGACTAACTTGACATCAGAGTTTGCTTTATTGTGAGGATTCAAGTTTTGTTTAAAAAAAAAAAAAAAAAAAGTAAGTGAAATTTACAAAAGTATGATTTGGTCACTTTGGTTTGTAACAGAATTGGGCCTTCCCAATCTAATCTCAAGCTTTCTTTAAGGCTGGGGAAAATCTGGGGGCCTATTCATTTAAGTTGGTTTCAGTAGCCTGACTTTCTTAGGGTGATGAGAGCCGTCAGCTGCTGGGTGCTCCCTATAACACCCCAGGCTCCAGCTCCAGGAGTTGTCAGGCCCACGAGGGGGCCTGGCCAGCTCTCTCTCCCCATGAGGGAAGGGGTGGGGAAAGGACACACAGGGAGGCCCAAGGCCACACAGCTGACAGGCTGCAGAGCTGGACCAGCCTCCGGGTCCCTCCTCCACAGCCTTGCCTCCCATCCGGCAGCAGGGACATCCCGGAAAGGCCTGAAGGATTCTCAAGACTCTTCCGGTGCCCTCGCCACCCACATGCCCAGGGTTCTGAGCCACTTTAAAAGCAAAGGCCAAGCCTGGGCAGGGTTGACCAGGAGAACCACTTGGGCCATCATCTTGGTCCCTTGATTCTCATATTTTGAACCTGCATTCGATAAGGGAATCTCCTACCGTTTAATTTTCAAGGGAAGATAGAGGGGGGGAAATGGATAAAACCCTAAGGCATTACAATTATTCCAAGTAACAGAGAATCTTCACACTGCATTACCCCAAGGATTCTGTGGGTGTCCCAGGCCTGCTACCTCATTTTACAGATGAAGAAACAGGTCTGGAGAGAGGAAACGACTTGTCTAGGATAAATTCTGGTTATTTGTTTCTGGGGACCCTTTACATATCTTTTCCGAAAGTGTGGTACCCATACTGTCCCTTCACATGGCGTGGATCATTTCAAGGATGTGGTTTAATTAAACAATTCAGCTAACAGAATGTGTGTTTGTGGTTCTACCATTGACAGATACACGCCCCGGCCAAGCAAGTGGAGTTTATTTCTTTAAAGCAGTTGCAGGCCATTGTTTGCAAAAGAATTTGTGTTCAATGAACATTACACAAACAAGAAGCTTTTAAAAGCTCCTAAAACCTGCAGTGTCGAATCTTTCCCACTGGAGACGGAATCCAAACTGTCAGCTACTCTCAGGTCTAGTGCGGTGTTTTAGAAGCTGTTAAGGCTTTATTAGTGTTTGAAAAAGACACTTAGCTAAGTCGCAAATGTGTTAAATGGAAAAAGATTCCAAACAGGCCCTTTCAAAGGCAGCTGGGACCCAAGTCATGGGACCGGGTGCGGGCACTGGGACAGACGTGTCAAGTCCCTCTCGCGTGGTGGGGACGGCCTGGCATGAGGCCAGCTCGGAGTAGATGCTCAGGAAAAGGTCCACGTCACGGCCTTCTGCAAAGGCCCCTCTGCTCGTCCATCCAGCCCACCCTTAGGCATCATCCCAGCAGATCTCAGCCAGAATCATGCTGATGGCGTGCTGTTACCTGTTCAGAGGGGAGCCCTGTAGGATCATGGATTAAAACAGGTAGAGAGCAGCGGTGGGTAATGAGCCCTGGGAGACACAGGGGGCGGCCACCAAGGCCACCCGTGCCCTCCCTTCTCAACTGTGTCTCAGAGGGGACTTTGGAATATCGAAGCCGGGGCACACGGCAGCACCGAGGGGCCCCAGAAAAAAGGCACAAGCGCTACTGGGGAGTCGGCAAGCCAGGCCCTGCCAGTTACCAGCTGTGTGACGAAAGGCAAACCCCTCGCTGCTCATCGCCACCTGCCCCAGAGTGGCCTTTCTGGGGCACAGATCGGATCAGGTCACCACCATGCGTGAGAGAGAAACCGGGTCGTGATCACCTAGCACAGTCTCTGGTCACCGTGAATGCTGGGGATATTGGGGCACGAAAAGGCACGTCTGAGGAAAGACACTCACAGACACGGGACAGTCATCTCGATGACCGTGAGGACAGCTCTTGGGGGAAAAGCATCTATAAACCCAGGCACGGCGGTCCTTCCCTGGCATTACTTCTCCCTCTCACTCCAGTTCCTTCCAAGGACACAAACTGCCTGCTGGCAAGGGCCACCTGAGGGGAGGGGCAGGGCGGGCCTCGGCCGTCCGCACAGCCATCCCACCGAAATCCTTCCCTCCCTCGACAGCCCTCCACAGGGACACCCCCCACGCGCCTGCCTTCTCGCTCTCCTCCTCCCTCTCTTGCTCCATAAGCAATAAAGAGCTTTTCGATCATATCACACACGTTACTCCATGTCTTCCCCGGGCCCGAGAGTCCAGCAATACAGGACGGCTCGCCGTTCCCTGGAGACTACACTTCCCTTCCTCTAGAATGCTCCCCACTTTCAATGCTAGTAGCCAGTGAAAAACACAGGGTCAAGGGTCAAGATAGCCCCCAACTACGGAAGATAAGCGTCTACCCTCTGAGAATAAAACGGTGGAAAAAATAAGAGTGAGATTAGCCACCCACTAAAGGGACTCACGCTAGACCAGGATCTAAAAATGGGTGGCAGAGAAGTCTCAGTAAGTCCAGCTGCGGCGAACTGGGCGTGGCCTCTGGGGCCCGACGGGAAGTGAGTTGACCACACCGGGCTCCGGGAGCAGGTGGCAGCAGGTGGGAGGCGCAGTGGGGCTCTGGTACTGGCGTGGGCACTGGTGGGAGAGGCTCTTGCTCCTAGTGGCCTAGCCCAGGCCCCCAGCCACAAAGGTCCTCGGGCCCCCACAAAGCCTGCTGACCCGGATGGATTTCCGTCAGGGACCCGCCTGCAAGGTGGGAGAGCCAGCCTGGAGGAGGCGAGGGAAGGACAGCCCGCTGACAACGGCACTGGGTCACTGGGCTGCCAGCGAGGCTCCTGTCTGAGTCTGGATGCCTGAATCTACCCTCCAGGGACCTGCTGGCTCGAGATCAACTGGGGGTGGGGTGGGGGGGTGGACATGCTTCCTGGTCAATATCTCCGGATAACACCCCCTGACGCCCCCTAACTGGAGCAACACCCACTGGGGCAGCTCACCCTGGCGGGTGTAACTCATTATCTTCTCAGATCCCCCAATTGAAATTAACCTCTCATTTGAGGGTTTCAAAACCATTCTGCCCCTCACTGCGTTTTATCAGCATACATTGGTACTATATCATATTATATCTTTAAAAAACACATGTCTGTTCTCAGGTCTGCCCCCTGCCTGGCACTGTGAGGTGCCAAGAGCGGGGACCGCTTTGGGACCCAGAGTGCTGGTGTCCAGCGCAGACAACCACTAGTGTCCACGAGAGAGATGCACCCAGAGGTGCTTCCTGGGCTCCTGGCTTCTCCCTAAATCTCAGTAGCAAGTGGTGCATCTTCTCTGCACATGGTCACCTCCTCTGGTCACTGGGAGTTACGTGGATGTCAAGCCTCTGCCACATCAGTAACCGATGCTTACGTGCCCTTACTCTGGGCCATGCTCTGCTCTAAACACTTACCTGCACGGACTCACTAAAAGTGCGTGACTGGGGCTTCCCCGGTGGCGCAGTGGTTGGGAATCTGCCTGCCAATGCAGGGGACACGGGTTCGAGCCCTGGTCTGGGAAGATCCCACATGCCGCGGAGCAACTGGGCCCGTGAGCCACAGCTGCTGAGCCTGCGCGTCTGGAGCCTGTGCTCCGCAACAAGAGAGGCCGCAACGGTGAGAGGCCCGCGCACCACGACGAAGAGTGGCCCCCGCTCGCCGCAACTGGAGAAAGCCCTCGCACAGAAACGAAGACCCAACACAGCCAAAAATAAATAAATAATAATTAAAAAAAAAAAAAGTGCATGACAACGTCCTGGTCACCCCCATGTTTTCAGTTCAGGACACGGAGGCGTGGCGTCCTCATGTCACTGTGCAGTGAAAGTGCTGGAGCCGGGTGCAAACCAGGGAGCTGGCCCCTCATTCCACACCGGACGGCACCAAGCGCCCTCTGCAATGCTCAGAGTGTCCCCATAAAACCAGGTGCCGCAAATTCTTCCTCTCTGAACTCTCACAGTGAAGGTCACGGACAGGGCACCGATCAGGGCCTGAGGAGGACGTTTTTGAAAAGGATGATCCCAATTTTGTAATAAGCACATAAAAAACTGGAAGAACTACCTTGTATCTTCACTGCATAAAGAAGGCAGAGGCCTTCTCTTCCCGGGGAATTGAGGCTGCTAAGACTTCAAAACTCGAAGACAGCCCCCAACATGATTAAATATCTAATTTTTATTATGTCCCAACAGACCTGTTTTAGATAGGTCACATTTGTGATGCATTAAAGCTGTATTGTTTGTGGATTCCACTTCTGACTGATAGCTCATCCGGGCCCTCCACGGAATCACTGTGGACACAGCACTGATGCCCATTCCCGTGAACCTGAACATGAGCTGATCACCTCAGGCGACCGCGGGGGGCTGGCGGACGTCGCGGCTCTTGTGGGATCCGCAAAGCTGAGTCAGGAAGGCAACCCTAAGTACACGCTGCTGCGTGAGGAGGACACGACTCCTCACACACAGACCTGCCGTCCCCCAGGACGTGCAGAGGCGAAGCGTGGGAACGACTCTCCTCCTCGGCTGGAAATAGGTTCATCGTCGTGCTCTCTGGGCTGGGCCTGACGCAGAACAAAAGGCGTGACAGTGGCAAAGGTGGGGAGGGCCCTGCCGAAATCCACCGTCACCGTGAAACCCTACACACGCCCACGCCCACACCCACACACCGTGAAACCACAACACGACGGCAGCATTAAAGTTCACATACACATACACAAAAACACACACACGCACACTCAAATACCATTGAACCGCACCCCCCCACCACCGTTACGCTCTACACACACCCACACGTACACCTAATTACCATGAAACCACACACACACACCCCATCACCATCAAACCCTACACACACCCACATATACCCCTAAATACCATGAAACCACACACACATGCACCCCATCACCATCAAACCACACGCAGCCCATCATCATTAAACCCTACACACACACACACACACACACACACACACACACCCCACCATTAAACCCTACACACACCCACACGTACACCTAAATACCATGAAACCACACACACACCATCACCATCAAACCACACATACCATCATCATTAAACCCTACACACACACACACACGTACACCTAAATACCATTAAAGCACACACACACGCCCCACATCACCATCAAACTTATACACACACCCAAATACCACTAACCCCCCCACCCCCCCCCCACACACACGTGTTGGGAAGGGAAAGGCCCCCCTCTCCTCCTGCTTCACAAGCCCTTCCAGTTCTTTCGTAGGCTGTAGGAAAGAGATCGCTCTTCTGCTGCGGTCCAAATAAAACTGTCCTCCATGGGAGGCCTGCAACCAAACAGGTGGGCTGGTAGACAGCTGTGGCCCTTCCAACTCTGACACAACGACAGTCCACTGCCTGGGGACAGTGTGAACGCACTGAGGTCGGCTTGCTGGATCCTGAGCCTGTGCAGGGTCGTCACAACCACCTGTGCCAGTACTTCCACAGCGTGTCCCGTGGAGCTGAGGCTTCTACATGCGGGTGGGTGTTTCTGTGATCAAACGAGTATGATGGCAAAAGAGAAAGGGAAACTCTGGAGAAAACAAAGCCAGCATTCTCTCCTTTGACTCCTCAGAAGCCGGTGTGTTTTGAGCCATTCTATGCCCTGAGCCAATACCAGCAATGACAATGACAGAAGTAATAATAGCCAACAGGCACCAGGCACTTACCAGGCGCCAGCTACTGTGCTGAGTACTTTATTTGTATTAACCCATCTAATTCTCATAACAACCCGAAGAGGGAAATTATTCACAGCTGAGATGGCTGAGACACAGAGGGGGTTAGGTGCTCGCCCAGGGTCACACGGTAACTGGCAGGACCCCAGAATCCCCACTTTGCATCCTTTAACCACAACTATGCGCTGCCTCCCGGGCACCTGGGGAGTCTGTGTTAAATCCACGGGCAAAGCCCCGAGAGAAGGATTAACACCCTCGTGGACCGGGCCCTGGTCCCCGGCGCCCAGTGCTTCCTAAAGTCACCTGGTCACTAAGCCTTTCTCCCAGGAACGCCTTTGCAACTCGGCCTCTTTGGAACACGCTTTGGGAGACGATCATCCAAGCCAGTCTGCTGTTCAGTGTAACAAGAAGAGTGCAGGCCTTGGTCACCAAGACGGGGTCCAAATTCCTGCTCTACCATTTTGTGATTTATCTTTGAGCTTCGGGTTCTTTCAAGGTGATATAGGGACAAAATAAGCCAACCTATATCGCAGGGTTGCAGAGAAGGTAAAGTGAAATTACATGAGTGAAGGGCCGGTTAAGATACTGGCATGTGCTGACGGGGAATAAGCAACTGGTAGCCTTACCACGGCTACTGTTCATTTCAGACGGGGAAACTGACACGTTAGTGACCAAATCAGGACTGGACCCCGTCTGCCACTCCAGCCCTGACCCTCAGCATTTCCTTTCTTCCACATAATGTCCTCCTGCCTCTGCTCTCCACCGCATAAACAGCAGCCATGACCTCTGAAGAGTGAGAAGAGGCGAGGAGAATGAACGAAGGCCAGTCCCTGGATCCAGGGATGAAGTACCAGGCCCAAAAATGGGGGCAGGATCTGTGTCCGCCTTGTTTGCCATTACCACCGCACACTGCCCCCGCCCCAGCACCCAGTATGAAGAGATGAAGAAATGAGTGGGGGGATGAGCAATTAACCAACACGATTTCTCCCCCACCCGATCAGCGGCAAAATACCACTTAAAAGGAGAGGACTGGGGGCTTCCTTGGTGGCGCAGTGGTTGAGAATCTGCCTGCCAATGCAGGGGACACGGGTTCGAGCCCTGGTCTGGGAAGATCCCACATGCCGCGGATCAACTAGGCCCGTGAGCCACACCTACTGAGCCTGCGCGTCTGGAGCCTGTGCTCCGCAACAGGAGAGGCCGCGATAGTGAGAGGTGCGCGCACGGCGATGAAGAGTGGCCCCTGCTTGCCGCAATTAGAGAAAGCCCACGCACAGAAACGAAAACCCAACACAGCCAAAAATAAATAAATAATTAATTTAAAACTTTAAAAAAAAAAAAAAAAAGGAGAGGACTGGCTATCCAAGTACAGTGAGGCCAGCACACTTTCTGGCACTAAAATTGGTGGCAGGGGTAACGGCTACTGGGAGAATTTTCCTGCGGGGTGAGACAAGGGGATGGTTTTGGAGAAGGTGGCAGGTGACAGCACAGCAGGCACCGGGAAAAACCACGGGATGTAGAGGGCAACGGCCAAGGCAGGAGCAAGAGACCTAGAAGGGGGTGAAGAGGGAGACCCCAAAGGCAGAAAAGAGGCACAAATTACAGCTACACCTAAACAGTAAGTGCCTCAGGCCAAATAAGAAATCTGAAATTGATGACTAATCCTTGTAATGAAAGGGAGGGGTCAAGAATTATGAAAGAGCTGGAGAAACCCACTTCTCCTAGAAAAGAATACTCAGCACACTTCTCCCATCCTCTTATGCGTGCCAGGGGGACACATAAATGCATCCACTTCCACATGCCTGCAAACCGGATTCCATGGCTCACAAGGGCAAAACAGAAGATACATTAACAATTCGTTATCTCTGGTCTCTACAGGCTGCCGAATACATTCTACACTAAATAGACATTCTACGCTAAATAGAAATGCGAGATTAATACACAATAGCTTTAGCTGAAGTCAGGATCAAATTTCATTATCAAAAAATTTAGGCAGGAGGTCCCAAAAGGGCAGAGCAATTCGAGACTCTGCTCGGGGATATTTCGGTTTGGTTGCTACCATTTCTGTGCAGAGTCCCGTTTTCTCTGCCAGAGGAAAACAGTGTTGAAGGGAAGACGAACCAGGAAAATATTAAAAAGATGAAATCAATACATTTGTCCTTTTAGTTTCTTCAAGCATCTAATTCTCACCTGAGTTGGGTGGGGAAGGTGGGGGGTGGTGAGGGGCCGTTGTTTTGTTCATGAATTTATCTTTTCGATTACAGAAGTAATGTAAGGGCATGGCAATGTATGCTTAAAGCACAGAAAAGTATAACAAAGACGAAAAATTACTCCAAGTCCCACGCCCTAAGGTACCCGCTTACTATTTTGGCATAGATCCTTCAAGTATTTTTTTCTGTGCGTTTCTTTTATAATTGTAATAATATACCCTATATACTTCCTAAGCTGCTTGCTTTGTTGAAGCCTGCCCAGACACTTCACTCTCTCTGCAAACATAATTTTTAATGCTTGTATAACACTTCCGAGAATGGCTACTCTTGGTTGCTTTTTGAAATATACTGCTTTAGCTCTCATACTAATCAATAGGGTGAGCAAACCACTGAACAAACAGACAATAATATGCGCACTACAAGTTTCCAAGTGGGGCTAGTGTGCAATGCTTCCCAAATGGTTTGGGCAGATTACATTTTAATGTAAGAATGATAATAACAATAATAACTAATATTTCTAGATAGCTTAGAGTTTCTAAAGCACTTTCACCTGCATTTAGCTCATTTGAGCCTCACAGCAACCTTGTACAGGAGCTCTTTTTCTGTCTACTTCACGGACAGAGAAAACCAAAGATTAGGGGATAAACGATGTTCCCATGCTCACACTGCCAGAAGTGACATGGGACACAGAGGTGGGACCTGTCTCCAGGTCAACGGCTCCCATATCAACACCACTCTCCCGAGGGCCGGCCTGTCTACTGGGCAGCCCTGATTGGAGGCATCCTGGAAATACCTCACTGGTATCTCTCTCTCTCTCTCTCTCTCTCTCTCTCTCTCTCTCTCTCTCTCTCTCTCTCTCTCTCTCTCTCTCTCTCTCTCCCCCCCCCCTCTCTCTCTCCAGGTCTCTATCTATATGTCTCTATCTACTATCCCACTGGTATTTCAAACTCTCTGAATTCCAAGCTCATTCTTCATCGTATGCCCCAAATAATCCCTTTTGGATTCTCATTAATGGCGCCACCTACAACAGCCCCAGCCAGGAAGCTCCCTCCTCCCTCACCCCTACATCCAACCATCCCCAAAGCCCAGGCCCCGCTACACGGAAAGGCCTTCGCTGAGCTCATCTTCCGTCACAGGGCACGGTGATGGGCAAGTAAGGGGCCTTTCCTGGACATCAGGAGGGAGGGAGGGATCTTCATACACTACATACTCTGTTACCACGACACACTGCCTTACAATGGAATTAAAGTTGTAGTAAATGCACAGGGAGAAAAAAATCTTCTGTTGCACTGAATTCTCTTTACGTGACCAGGCTCTTAAAGATAACAAATTTAAAAAAAAAAAAAAAAGTATTAAGGGCTCATTACGAATTTTATCTGAAGCCACGTGTCCCATAGCTTTCCTTGATAAGAATAAGAATCTCGCAATTAATCATCAATTAATTTCCAACTCTCCTTTACAAAATGAATCTCATTAGTGAAAACTGGAGTGGGGCAAGACAAACACAGCGAACCTGACTCTAAGCTGAAAAGACAGTGAGCGATGCAACCGACGAGCACGTTAGGGTGAACGCAGTTAGTGCCCGCGGTCCAGGGCGGAAGTGGCGTCTAGCCGAGGAAGGCTTCAACAGCCGGGCAGCCGAAAGTGCTCTCTCAAGTTCATTTCAAGGGACCAAGCTTTTATAGAGCCACTGTGCCAATTTAAGGCGTCTCGATGGCATTCGAGTCTTATTAAAACAGCAAACCTATTCTTTTAAAAAGAAAAATGGTATTCAAAAAGCACTGCAAAATTAATCTAGTTATTGCCCTATAAAGAGTCAAGGATGTAACTATGTTTTAAAGGGGCCACAGGTTGTACCATGTTCAAACAGAGAATCCGTCCACGACGAAATCCTCCACATAAAGTCTCCCCATTAATTAGGCAATGAAAACAGCAGCCTCCCCGAATCAAGCAGGAACAAACAGGAAAGAAAAGAATATACTTCTTGTGAGGGGGGGGGAAAAATACGCGCACACAAAGAAATGAAAGGCAATGCGCTCCACCCTCAGTATAATCAGTTTCAACAGAAATAATTAGAGATCTTACTTGGGCTTCCATGGTTTCTGCTCCCTGCTCTACCGGGCGCCGGTGGGGAGGGCAGGGCACCCGGCCTCCTCTGTGCCCGTCCCGGGGCAGGAGCACCCTCTGCTCTGGAAAAGCCAGGTGCTCGGGAGAACAGAGGAAGATTCTCCTTTGATGGGGTGGGGTGACAAGGAATAGTAAACAGCGCTGGGGGGTGAGTTAAAGAAAGGGGGGGCAGAAAAAGGGGGCGACTCAGAAATGGTGACGCCAGGCGAATGCCCCTGTCACAGCCACACTCCCTCTCCTGTTACACACACACACACGTACACATACACTCAGGTGCAGTGAACATTCTGGAAGAGAGTCTGGTTTTCCTTAAAATAAAGGTATCATCTCCTCCTGATATAAAAAGAACGCTCTCTAGGATAGATGCCCCAGTGAAAGTCTCAGTGTCACCCCAGGCTCCCTTTTGGTCACCCCTCCCACCGAGTCAAGTTTGCCTCCTCAGTGCTCTGGACTCTGGCTGCGGCCTCGGCTGGCCCTGAGCTGGCTGGCAGGGGCGACCTTCACCCCTCTCAGTTCCGCCTGGGTTCCCGTGACACCCCGTTTCCACCCTCCCAGAGCCCCCCGCATTGGCAGGCACGCCCTCCCTGACTCCAGCGCTGCGTTTCTCTGTCCCGTGCGCCCCCTCCCACCGCCAGGTCCCAGGCTTCCGGGAGCGGGACTATTTTTACCCACTTTCACATTGGTCGCACTTCACACGGAGTCTGGCACACGGCTGGGGCTTCAACCACAACGAAAAGAGTAGGAGCGATAACAGCAGATGGTCTGGACACGTGTTCCCGCCATGGGCTCGAGGAGTACCTTGTCTCATTTCATCACCCCAACGACTCTAAGAGGTGGATGCTCCCATTTTACAGATGGGGACACTGAGATTTAGAGGCTGGTTTTCTCGCCCAGGGACCACAGTGAGTAAATGGCAGGCTGAGATTCCAGTCTTAACCTCTGTTTCCCACTTAAAGATGCCTAGTGAATGGATTACTACATACCAGAGCCTTCTAAAAAGATTCTTTTCTCAACTACTGAGCCTGCGCGTCTGGAGCCTGTGCTCCGCAACAAGAGAGGCCGCGATAGTGAGAGGCCTGCGCACCGCGATGAAGAGTAGCCTCTGCTTGCCGCAACTGGAGAAAGCCCTCGCACAGAAACGAAGACCCAACACAGCCAAAAATAAAAATAAAAAAAATTAAAAAAAGATTCTTTTCTCTTTTGCAGAAAGTTGAACATTTTCTTAGTTATTGTGTTCAAATTAAAGAGTAATAACATTCTCACTACAGAAAATTTGGAGAATATAGAAAGGCATGACAAAGAAATTAAAAAAAAAAAAAATCAATCTCACACCGTCCAGAAATAATCCCTGCTAAGACTCTGAATTATCTTCTAGTCTTTCTTCTACATACCTATGTACACTAGGCCTTCTGTATACATAATAGGTATTTTTATATATTATGCTGAATGTGTATGTATTCATGTCATTTATTATTTTTGTATATTTTTCTTTCATAAAACTAGTGTGACATAGTATCTTACCTTAGTTTATATCATGATCATTTTCCATGTTATTAAGTATTCTTGGAGAAGAGTATCAGTTACATAATCATTTCACTGAATGAATTTAACATAAATTAACAATTCCCATCTATTGGACATTAGGCTGCTCCCATTTTTTAGTATTATAAATAACTCTATAGTGAGCATTCTTGCTCATAAAGCTTTGACCACATTTCTAATTTTTTTCCCTGAGGGGGGAAAAGAAAACCGGATTGTTGAGTCAATGGAGTATGTTTAAGGTCACTGTTTCCAGAAAGGTCTGAACTAACATTCCTATTAGACCATTTCACAAAGTTTTCTGGGGGAAAAGCTGGATTCCACAATCCATTTGATTTCTTAAAGCTGATCTACTTTACCATCAAGTCATGAACTATCTATTCTTTGATGAGTCAGGTTACAATTTTGTGTATCTGGTGTTGTAAGCTGATAAGTTAGCTGGTGATAAATATAACCGGTATCTGCAAAAGGCCATTCCCAACCCAGAAATGGAAATGACCTAAGCCTGGCACGGTGGAGGGCGCGGCGTAACGGGGGCCCTGAGATGCTCCTGTCGGACGTGGCTGTGTGCACAGCACCCCTCCTGTGAGGTGTGGGGAGACGCCCTCGCTTTCCTTTCTGACTTTTAGAAACAAGGCTTGCTTGGCAAGTCCCGGATGCTTTAGGGTGGAGGGTAGGTCGTGACTCTCAGCTCTGTCGCACGTTGGCCCCCCGTGGGCAGCTCCAAATCCCAGGTCCCAGCCTGGGCCCCCAACCTCTGCTGCTCCCTCACGTGACTGCCCTTAGGGTGTCCGGCTCCTCGGCCCCTTCCCAGGCCAACCCAGCTCTGAGCCCTGAGGCCGGGGTGCCTGGTGACGGGGCCAGCCGTTGGCTGCAGACTGGGACTCCTGAGCTGGAGTCCTGGGCCGAGCCATCTGTTGGGGATGGCGGAGGGAGGCCCAGCTCTGCCGATCACCAGCTCAGGGGCTTGGGTGAGTCTCTCGGTTTCCTCACCTGTGAAATAGTCAGGAAACTATGCCCGCCTCACAGGGAGTTGTCAAGACTAAGTGAGAGAAGGAATGTAAAGGGCTCAGCACGGGGCGGGCAAGCAGCACGGGTTTACTGCCTTCATTACTGACAAGTGAGAGGCTCCTCTTCCTTCACTCTTTCCCGGTGGCAGCACAGCCCAGAGCAGGGGACCCAGCAGGGAGAAGGGACAAAGTGGATCCCACGTTGTCTTCTCCCTTCCAGGATCCTGCACTTAAACAGCTCCCCGGTTAAAATACTCACTTGTGATCCATTTTTTACTTGGTGAGACTCCTGGCATCAGCACCAGGGAAACCAGAGCGCCGTGGAGCTGGGTCCTGCCCAGCAGAGAGCGCGGCACACAGGCCCAGGTGTGCATCCTGGCTTCACCTGCGGAGGCTGTGCAACCGAAAGCAAGTGATTCTGGAAGTCCCTGTCCCTCTAAGCCTCAGCCTCCTCTCTCTATGGGGAGAGCCTGGCACCTGCCTTGCAAGGCCGTTTTGCACGTGAAATTAAATAAGACAGCAAGGTACCTACCTAGACACCAGGCATTATGCCTGGCAGATAAGAAGGATGGCAGTGATAAAATAATTACAACTAACATTTGTTGAGCTTCCCTGGTGGCGCAGTGGTTGAGAATCCGCCTGCCAATGCAGGGGACACGGGTTCGAGCCCTGGTTTGGGAAGATCCCACATGCCACGGATCAACTAGGCCCGTGAGAGACAACTATTGAGCCTGCGCGTCTGGAGCCTGTGCTCCGCAACAAGAGAGGCCGCGACGGTGAGAGGCCCGCGCACCGCGATAAAGAGTGGCCCCTGTTTGCCGCAACTGGAGAAAGCCCTCGCACAGAAACGAAGACCCAACACAGCCATAAATAAATAAATTAATTAATTAATTAAAAATAAATAAATAAAAGCATATTTAAAAAAACAAAAAAACATTTGTTGAGCCCTTACTTAGAGTCACATTCTGAAAAGATGTTGATTTCACTGGTAAGTTTTCCAGAACCAAGAGCCTAACGCATTTAGGATGCGCTGAACATGAAGAGAATAAAAGGGCAACGAGAGATGCCAAGCTTTAATTCCAATATTACAGTGATAAGTGAACTAACGCCTTTTTTTTTTTTTTTTTGATTTTCCAGGAGGAGACTCTTAAAAGTCAAGGCCACGCGTCCACTTCAATCGTCAGTGTCATGAGACAAAACAGGCATCATCAGGTTCGACTGTGTTCTGGCACTGGCCTGAGCCCCGGGCCTCGAGTCCAGCTGATCCAGGCTTTATCTATATTTGGTACATGATGTCAACCTAGAACATCTTATTCCTTCACGTTTAATAAACCAGCTTAAGACATCATTACTCACCACCCCGGTGGATTCATTTTGAAACTCTGAAGGCGGAGAGGGTACACCTCACATTTCTTACTAAAAGAGAAGTAGCTTAACTATCCACCGCTAAAACGTGAACTGCCACAAATATCTTTTTAAGGTGGCGGGGAGGGGGGGGGGGGCGGGTTGTGCAATTCCCACACCAGCTCACTTTATGATTTTTACAGACAAGAAGGCTGAAAACAGATACACAAGAAAGTTTTTTTTCTTCTAATAAGCACCTTTCTACAAGAAGCTACCAATTATGAAAACCAGAAATGCATTTAAACGCTTCTTATTGCACCAAGCAGAATGTCAGCCGCTTTTATTTATTGCTTTTATGAAAGGGAGGGAGGGAGAGCAGAGGAAAATTTCCTTTTTCTTCTGTAACGAGGTGAGTCACAATTTCCAAACATCAATCAATCAGTGAGTCAGAGGCGGGGAGAGGAGGAAATGACCCAGAGCCTCCCACCGCGAGCCTCTCCAGAACCCGGGCGAGCCAGGAACTCCCGGTGGGGACTCGACTTCCCTGTCCTCGCACCTGGGGACCAGGTGCCTCCATCAGACACCAAGAGCCACGTCCCAAGCATAGGGTTCCTTTACTCATTGAGCAAACTCAACAAATATTTCAGGGTGCCCACTGTGTGCTGGGAATACAGAGAAGAGTAAAGTGGCCATCCAAGCCATTAACTGCATCATGACACACATGAGAAGCACCGGCAGGTACAGAAGCGCAGAGGAGGAAAACCCTGCAGGTGGGGCAGTGGTGGGGCTGGGACCAAACATGCTTCCAAGACAGGGAACACCTGGGCTGAATCATGAATGACTAGAAGTTTGGGACGAGGCTGGCGGCAGCAAGAGAAGGGAGCTGCTCCAAACAGAAAGGTTCCTGCGCAGATGCATGGGTTCGGGAAAGGATGCCACGTTCCAGAACCTATAGGTAGTTCACCTGGAGCACAGAATGTGCTAGCGAGGGAGGGATACTGGACAGAGACCAGCTCTCGAAGGGCCTTCCATCCCTGCTAACGTTGGCTTTGTTCCTGGGGTGTTCCTGAAGTGTGTTCTGTGCTTCTGCATCAGGGGTGTCTCACACCTTAGCTGGCAGGTAGGGCTGGTTAAGATGCAGACTGTGGGGCCACCCCCAGAGCTCCCAATTCATCAGATCTGGAGCAGGCGCAGGTGATGTGATGCTGCGGGTTTGGGACCACACTGGGGACCACTGTTGTGTAAGGGCAGGGCTCAGCATACCCAATCTAGCCCACGGCCTGTTTTACTTTTCTACATGAAATATTGCTGGACCATGGCCATCAGTTCACGTATTATCTATGGCGACTTCCCAGCTGAGCGGAGTAGTTGCAAAGAGACCGGACTGCCCACAAAGCCTATGGTATTTTACCATCTGGCCCTTCACAGTGCAAGTTTGCCAACCCCTGCTGTTGGTTGTTCTAGGTGATTAGGAAAAAACAATGACAATTTTGCGCCAATTTTGGATGATACTGGATTAATCAATGCTCGGCAGGTTTCTCTTCTGCAGGACTTTTCAGAGCCTTTAATAACTTACTTTTCTGGGTGTTCCCAACAACACAACATTAGTCTGTGAGATGCCACTACAGGATTTTTAACGGAGGTTCATCGATAGACTTGTCTCTTAGGAAAATCGCCCAAGGGCAGACAGACTGGAAAGGAATGAAAGCGGAGGTCAGGAGACCAGTTAGATGGTTGCTACGGTAACTACACAGGACGTGACAAGAATATGCACTAGGGCAGGGGTCGGCAAACTTCTTCTGGAAAGGGCCAGAGAGTAAATATTTCTGGCTTTGCAGGCCATGATGTCTCTGTTGCAACTACTCAACTCTGCCCTGGCAGCACAAAAGCAGGCAGAGACAACAGGCAAACAAGCGAGTATGGCCGCGTTCCAATAAAACTTTATTTACAGAGTCTCAGTCTGGGATGATGGATGGTGGCGATGGTTGCACAACCATCTGAATGTTCTTAACACCCCTGGACTGTATACTCAAAATGGTAAATTTTATGTTAGGTATCTTTTACCACAATTAAAAAAAAAAAAAACTTTATGGACACAGAAATTTAAATTTCTTTTTTAATTAATTAATTGATTGATTTATTATTTATTTTTGGCTGCATTGGGTCTTCATTGCTGCGCACAGGCTTTCTCTAGTTGTGGCGAGCGGGGGCTACTCTTCGTTGCGGTGCGCGGGCTTCTCATTGCAGTGGCTTCTCTTGTTGCGGAGCATGGGCTCTATCTAGGCACATGGGCTTCAGCAGTCGTGGCACTCGGGCTCAGTAGTTGTTCAGTAGTAGTGGTGCACAGGCTTAGTTGCTCTGTGGCACGTGGGATCTTCCCGGACCAGGGCTCGAACCCGTGTCCCCTGCATTGGCAGGCGGATTCTTAACTACTGCGCCACCAGGGAAGTCCCGAGAAATTTGAATTTCTTAGTTTTCATATATCGTAACATACTCTTGTTTTCTTTTAACCATTAAAAAACGTAGACACCATTCTTGGCTCCTGGGGCACGCAAACACCGGCATGGGCTGGATGTGGTTTGCCGACCCCGGCACAGGGCAGCGGGCACAGAGGAGGCAGCAGATGTGTGAGCCGGTCAGGAGCTCCTTCCTATCAGGAACTGGTGACTGACTAGCTGAGGGGGAGGGAGGAATCTGGGCCCCCGTCTCTGGATTGCTGCTCCCCATCCTCCCCATTAGGGTCTGGGAATTGTGAAAGCAGGCAGGTGGGGTCCAGATGCCCAGCCAGCACGTGAAAGGAAAGGTCTGGGGCTCAAGAGAGAAGCCGGGTCCCGATGGACACGCACGGGGGACACCAGCACCCTCGGACAGGCCCGCACCTCGGCTGTCAGCCCCTGAGGGTCATCGGTCTCCTCCAAGGGTCCCTGTCTGCACCTGGGGACGCCTGCCTTCTCCTTTCAGAAGCCCCTCCCCTCAGTGACTGTGCCCTGCGGTCCCCGGCCTAGCAGAAAAAGAAAACAGTCTGTCTTATCCAAAATAAACCATTACCATGCAACGCAGTCAGGGGTTGGGGGTTGAATAATGATCAATGCCTCTCAAACCATCTGTAGGGAAGGACGCGCCACAGATTTCTAAATTTCCAATCTGCTGTGGACTGGTATTTTTATAAAATACAATAAACATGCCACGTGGATGTCACTGCGATATTGAGAGGCTGCGAACGTTTCTCAACGCCTACTCTGAACCCCTGTGCTTATCTAGCTGCAGGCCAATAACGGCCGTTTCCTGGTCCTCGGGCCGCACTCTGACACACTTTGAGTGGCACACTGGCCTAGATCATGCCTCCTGAAGTTTCTCTGCTGAAAAGAGCAAAATGTACAACCCAACCAGGCCAGCCAGCCCAATCCCCCAGGGACAAGCCTCTCTGGAACGCTGGGGGACCTCGCTGTGTGCCAGCAGGGAAATCAACTGCCACCGCACAGACTGGAGGTCGGAGAAGAAGCTGTGACTGCCCGTCTGGGGCACAGACCAGACCCTCGGTGGTTGGGCTGACTGGCCAATCAACCAGAGCACCAGCCCCAAGGGACCTCAGGGAGACAGAGGGGTGGGGCCACTCTTCTGCTCTCATTAGGAGATCGGACAACTCGGACGCCGAAAATCTACAGAACGGGCAACCTTCGCAGGCTGCTCCTCATCTGAAACACTCACCTTTATTACACAATCCCAGGGCATTTCGGTCTCCTACGAGAAGCTGATCCCTACAGCCAATCTAGGGCACAGAGGGAATGCACTGCTCACTCCATCAGGGCGGACATGAGTTTTGCATTTAAGAGACGTAATTGCAAATCATCTCAGAAACTGCTCGGCAACTAATTGTCGTTATAATACCAAGTTTACATCGCCAAAATAATGGACAAATATCACCATGTAATAGAACAGTACAAAAATGGTAATTTTACTATGGAAAGTTGGAACTTGCCATTTCAAATTAGCAGAAGCTGTGAAGTGGGCATTACTGACAATGTGAATATAGTAATTGGGGCTGATTTCTTGGCGCCTGGCCGAATCTGGCTGCCTGGCGTCCTGTGAGTTAATTATAGCTCTGCTAAGGGAGCGGGAACACTTAGCAAAGAGACGCAGAGATAAAACTCTGCTCAGGTCTCTACAGATGAGGCAAAATGTGAATGTTCTGGCTAGAGATCTGGTGCAACAGACGTTATTCCCAATTAATATCTTGAGCAGCGGCCCTACGAAAATACAGACATTTTCCTGCTAGGGGTCAAAAATCTGCAGAGGCCAAACCTCGTGAGGGTGTCCTCGCTAACCCCAAATCCGTCTTCACACTTTCCGTGTTGTTGATGGAATGGCTAAGTCGGTCATCTTAGCCTACGTCCAAAAATATTTAATTTACGGCTTGAAAAGTTGCCTTTAAAAAAAATTCCAGAAATCAAAATATGGGATTCTTCCCAAATTAGCTCTATCCGCAGACTGAGACAGTTATTTCACTGCAGACTTAAAAAAATAATAATAAATCTTTCTTTCAATTTTAGAGATTTTACTGTGTCCTTTCAAATTCAAGATTGGATTCTTTCCCTCCCTCCGCCCAAGGCACTGCCTATCGGGTCCATCAGCCCATCCCACACTGATCAGCTCCTTTCTTCAGGAAAGGGGTGGACTCAGGCACAGCCCTAACTAATGGATTTGCAGGGAAAATGTGCAAGCTTGGGGTCATTCCTGGGAGAGTGAGATCATTTTGGAGTGAAGTTAGTCACGTTTAGGTCTGTCACCAAAGCATCTGAAATAAAAGCTGGTCATCGAGTCCTTGGTCTTCAGACCTGCTTCCATCCTCCTCACCCGCCGGCACCGTCCCTCCCGCTGCAGACAGGGACGATGAGCTGACGCCTTCGTGCTTGCCTCTGCTCTGCACTTTCTGCTCACCGCCGAGCCCGCGGGGAGACTGGTCCAGGAGCGCTGCCTCTTCGGGCTGACTTGACACGCGCCCCAGCCGTGCCTGGCCACAGCCTAGGGTTAGCGGGACCAGTCTGGACTCCAGCTGAAGGCCCGGGGCAAGCTCTCTCTGTACAGCTAAGACGCCAAGGCCCGCCTCGGAGGACCACAGGGGATGTGTGTGATGGGCCCAGCACCACCCTTGGCTTTGGGGCTCAGCAAACGAGACCCTTCCTTTCTCCTGCCCCTGTGCATTACAGTCTGGCCCACTCCCCACCCGCCTCAAAACTCCAAATCTAGCATTCGCTCTGCAGCGTTGGCCACCACTGCAAACCCTCCTGAAACCCTCCTCTTCCGAAACAACCCCGACTCGGTCCTCAGGGCTTCCGCCCGACTCACCGGCCGCTTCACCACCGCTCTCGGGTCTATGTCTTGTGCTAGAAAAGGCCAGCCCCTCCCCGGTCCCCAACCACTGGCTTCATCTGGGGCCTCCCTTGCCATCCCCTTCCAAACCCACAACTCTAGTTTGCCTCCCTCCAAGTCCCAGCCCTCTGGCCCGGTGGGGAAAGATCTAGAGCTCATTCTTTATGAAAGCAAATGCCTCAGCTTGACTCCCAAGCCACGCCTTTCACCTCTGGTGTTCCCAGCCTCGGGGGACAGAGGCAATACTGTCACCCAGACCCAAGGGAAGGAAGCAAAGAAGACACATGCCCCAGACGTGACCTCCAGAGTCAGAACGGTGCTCCTGTGCGCAGCGGGTCAGGACCACAGACACGCCGACCTACCCGAGCCTGGCCCAGGCCAGCCCCTCCAGCTCCTCTTTCAGGCCCGCAGCCCGGGGGTTCAGAATCATGTGGATTCTACCCATTTCTTCCACTGTCCAGTTCTTCCCCTCGGTACCCCCAGCCCCAGCCAGAATCAGGCTCTCAGGATGCTCCCAGGAGACCTCACTCCCAGGCAGAACATCAGCTCCACAAGAGCAGGACTGTCCCCGGTACCCCAGCCCCGAGCACAGCGCCCGGCAAAGAGAGGACACTCATTAAAGACACGGTTCCCATGAGTTCTTGTGCAATTTTAAATAGCAATAAATTAACTCCTGGATACAATTTACGAAATGCAACAAACAAAGAGGGAATTTACTCACAATTTAAAGCAAATTATTAATGACTGTTTTGATGTATTCTATTTTCCTGGCATGAACTCTAAATTCCATTGAATAGCTTCAGCCGTGTTATGCTTTGTATCTCAATGATAGTGGATGTGTCGAAAGCAAACAGATCCTGGAGCTAAACCCTCAGAACTGGGGCCCGGCTTGGGTTGGAGCGGGCTGCGGTCCAAGGCCTTGGGTGGCTCTGCCCCACATGCTCGGGACGGCCCATGCCGACCCCCTTCCTGGCACACACCCAGCACCTGCCCCAAGGCTCGGTAGTTTCTGGGTGACTGTGAGCTGAATGGGAAGTTCCAAAGCTGGCTCGGGGGTGGGGACGGCCCCCAGGAGTGACAGCACTTTGGAAAAGTGCACTGCTTTTTGCACCCACGCGGCATTCGGCTCTAACTCCGGGTAATGGAAGGAGCGGGGCTGACCTTGACCCACATACTCTTCGCCAGGCCAGCCTGCAGTGCCTCGCTCCAGAAAAGAGGCCCCCTCATCTTGCAGCTGGCAGGCATGAGCGTGGGGGGCTCTGGCTCTCCCAGGAGCAACCCGGCCACAGCCTCCTGCTCTCTGAGGAGACTGGGGTGTCCGCTGGAGGCTGATGGGACCCTGGAAGAGTCAGAGCACCAACCAACAGGCACGGGGTTTTATTAAAAACAAAAGCAGAATCACCAACAGACAGACACACGGAGGCAGATGACGATGAGGCAGAGACGTGCACACACCACGCTCGCTCAGTGGGAAGATCCTGGCCCAGCTGCAGGGCTCGATTTAATAACTCACTGAAGTGCACCCACGAGCAGCTCCCCATTTCCCTCGCCTGTGGAGGAAGAGGGGTGGACCAGGCCACTGGGCTCAACTGGGGGTTCAGTGGCCACCACTGGAAAGCAGAGGTGAGTCTGGGCAGAACAGAGAGCTCCTAACGGTGACGGGTCACTCTCCTCGGCTGCCACGGGTCCGTCTGCCCAGAGCACCCATCTCCCTGGGGCCCTGGGGCCCTGGGCCAGTGAGCTGGATTGTAACACCAAGTGTTCTCCTGCCTCACTCCCCAGCTCCCAGCGGGTGGGTTTAGGTACTTGGTACCACTAAGATGGCTGGGGTGCATCCCTTATGGCTAACGCCATCCTATCACTGATCAACACCCTCCTCGGGAAAAGCAGGAGTTTCCCACCATTCTGGGGCTGCGGGAGCTGCAGACCAGCAGGCTTCGAGGGCAACCTCCCGCTCTAACACGGAGGTCCCTCTCACACGGCCGCCCCCACTGCCTACTGCCCCCTTTCTGGAAAGAGCCACCGGGAGGGGCTGGGGCCATCCCTCCCTGCGGGGACAGGGCCCCCCTCCCATACCTCTGACAGTCAATTACTTGCTCTCCGGGCCTGGGTCACTCATACCTGGGAATGGCCGAGCCCAGGAACCGAAGGAAAAGCAAGCATTCTTTCCTGAGTCACGGCACTAATGGAGGTTTTGGCAAGAACCCGCGGGTGGCTCACGCTGTCATGTTGTGTGATTAGACACGGTTTACTTAAAATAACAAGCAACCTGAACTTGCACCAAGAGGAGACTGGCTAAATGCACCTGAGGGGGCCAAGCATTGGCGCACTACACAGCCGTGAAAAGTGCAGGCCGGCCAGGCCAGGGCAGACCCACCGGACGGACGTCCCCAACACACGAGCTCGCAGAAGAGCATGTAAGTGGCAGGACCCCAGAGTCCCTGGCACACAGTCGGTGCCTTTTAATATTACCGAGCAGAACTGAGCCTGGATGGGCACGTAAGCACAGAGATGTCCGAAACGCTGTTTGCAAAATGCTAACAGTGGTTAGCTCGGGATGGCAGAATTTAGGGTGACTCTGTTTCTTCATTAATTGAATGTTTTACAACTGGCCCATATTATCCTAATGATGAGAAAAAAACGAAATTCCCTCCCCCCGCTGCCCCCCACATTCTGAAAAGGCAAAGGTGTGCTCTATAGGTGGTGCTCTATACAGACAGATTTTCACGCACCACTGCAGGACAGCACAAAGATACAATCAACAAAAAGTTGCAATCAGCTATCTGTGTAAAAGGCAAGAGCATTAGCCATATTTTCACAAGTTACTTATTCATTTCTTTTAATGGTATTTATTGAATGCCTATGTGACAGGCACTGCGCTGTGTTTATGGCAGTGACCAAAATTACATTCTGAACCTCCAAAGGCCAACAGGTGCCCACAAACCTATCACTGCCTTTTTTTAAAAAACGAAAATTCAAACTGTTAGAGGACATTGCTCCCACCGACATCTGGCCCCGCTACTCCTTTCACCCCCAATATCTCTGAGCCTGGTTCTCGCTTAGCATCCTGCCTATGACGCGTAATACTGAAAAGAGCCCACCGGAGAGCAAACGCCAAAACTGGGCCAGAAGATGCCCCAAGAACGGCTGAGCTCAGCCACGTGCGTGTCGGAAAGCATCACTTAACTTGCCCAGAGTTGGATGAATTGTTCATTTTCCTGCAACTCAGTATATGAGCATTTACCAGGTTGGGAAGGAAAGCAAATGTTCCCCAGACACCTGTGCACAGGGTGCTAAGCGACACTGAGCAGGGAAGCGACCTTGATTATTTAATCACAGCCACCGTAAGAAGGACAGATTCCCATCCAGGTTGAGCTGAGTTGCAGAGACGTTAAGTGATAGACCAGCAGCTGGTGGAGGCAACATTTGGACCCGGGACCGTGTTGCTCCAAAGCCACCCACACACACCCACACACACCCACCCACACACACACACACACACACACACACACACACACAAAATACACAACGTACACCGCACGCTGGCGCTCAGAGGCCCAGGGGTGCATCGCCAGCTGCTAACGAGCAGAGGAGAAATGACAGCAGGGGAGGGAAACAGCAGGGTCCTGGGGTGGCCGGTGGAGGGGGGCAAAGATGCTGCTTGCTTTCTGCCCTAAGACAGGTGGTTGGCAGAGGGATCGGGCGACACTCCCATTTTCAGCCAGCCAGCTGTTTGGTTTGGAGCAGACACGGCACGAAGTGCAAACTGTCTGATATAATACCGGATACAAAAGTTGGGACCGAAAGACACACCTGCAGAAACTGGGCCTTTGGGAATGAGAACTCAGAAAACTTTGTTCCATTTCACTTATTCTGTGAAAGCAAATCTATGACCCAGCGTGTCTGCAGTACAGACGAGACGGTTTCCCTGCTGGGAAATTTTCCTATCCCGGCTGCGGTGCTCCACGCTGTTAGCTCTGGGAGTAGCCCTTTTTCTCCCTTAGTCATACTTTTTTGGAAGCCCTCCACCCCTCAAGCTAAACCTGCAATACCCTAAAAAGGTAGGTGAGTGGTGCTTCTAGGATTGAAGCATCTTTCTCCACCTACTGGAACAGAGGTTGGGTACGTTTAACGCAAAAACAGACCTGGGAAACAATGCGTGCTGGCACGTCTGATAAAAGTGCACTTACACCACCGACCGAAAGGCATGAAAAACAGGATTAGGGGAGGGGCAGGAAGGGGGAGGAAGGGGGGAACCTTTCCCGGGTCTGTGACTTTACAAGTTGCTCCTAGCATTTTCTAGTCTTTTAAGGTTTGCAATCAACTCTGGAATTTAGCAATGCAAAAATGCCCCTTAGAACCCGTGTGTCCAAAGGCTTAAGCGGGGTAATTAAAAACTCAGGATTCTTCAAAGAATGTTATCTGTTGACGAGTGAATATAATAAAGGCTTCATTACTGAGCCGTGATCCCAGCATGAAACGAAGCAGACCCGGCTCAGGAATGCCAAGACATTAAAACTGCTGGACAGGAGAGAAGGCAAATCTGCTCTCACGATCGGGTTATCACACCACAACCGCTGAACGGCAATCTCAGCGAGAAAGAAAAGCCAGTAGCTTGATGAAATTAACTTCAAGAACTAGATTCCACTGAGAGTTCGCTTGCAGCACAAAATAAACGTACTGGATAGTTCTTTTTCCGTCTTTGAGATTCTCCAGGAATGATGGGAGGGCCATAGGGTCTACAGGGGGAGCCCACCTCTAAGCAGGGCTCCCAAAGGGGGTCTCCCCAGAGCAGTGACGAAGTCTACCCCGTGCGAGTCCTGGGGAAAACGCAGGCTGGGGCTAGCGATGCACCAACTTTCCCTTTGAGCCAAACGCCTGCAGGAAAAAGCAAGGTGGAAAGAGCCTCTGGCGGGGCTCCTGGGTCCCCTCCTCCAAGTGAGCAAGCTGGCGAGCTGTCAGGGGCTGAAGCTCCACCAGACCTCAGGGGGACAGGAACAAGCTGCCCCCGCTGGCTGCTTCCATGGAAACGAGGTCAGATTGGCAACAAGCCCCAGCTTTAAAAGAGCCACCTGCCTCAAGGAAGCCCAGCACGCTGCCTTTTTCCTTCTGACTTTTCGAATTTACAGCGTGGAGATGAGCTGTGTGGGGCAGTGGACTGCAGGTGGGGGAAGCGGGGAAGCGGACCCTTCCGCCATGTCCCGGCCCCTCTGATGAACTGGCGTGTGACTCTGGGCAAGTTGGTGTCCCTCTCTGGCCTCAGTTTTCTCCAGAAGAACATGACAAGGTGGGCTAGTGATTGCTAAGCCCCTCTCCCTCCCCAACCCGGACCCGGTCCGCAGCTGTGACGGACAGCATTCTTGGTGGGGGCGGGCAGGATCACTCTGCAATCTGCATTACGGCACGTAATCAATCAACCAATCCCAGGTCCAACCAAGGCTGGAGGAGGATCTGAGGTATTGTTCTTACCTTCCCAGAGCGTACAAGTAGGAGAAAGCACATCACAGAAGGATGAAATAACGACATAAGGAAATAGTAGAAGAGCATCTACAGTTCAGAGCACAAAGGGGGCGAGATGCCCAGTTTACTGAAGTGTTACACCTGTCCCTCTGCACAGGTGCAGCCTCCGTCAACGGGGGGCTGGCATCCTCTGTGTGAGCTTGTTTCCAGCAACTCTCAAATCCTTTTTCCCTTTGGGACACAGGACCAGAAAACGGTCAGCTTTGCCAACTTAGCACTAACCCCGCCTCCTTGAAGGAAGACCCCTCGCACTCAGAAGGAGGGTGGGTTTGCAAGCAGAAACGGCAGAGCACCGACGTGACTATTCTTGGCAGGGATCAAAGTGCACTTGCCCGGCCTCCCTATTAAACCAGTCAGGGTATCAGGCAGCACTGGGTGCGAGGCCGTGTGCAGCTTTAAACACCCTGGGGGCCTGGATGTTGGGGATCCTGAGATAAAGTGCAGCACAAATCTCACCCCACTGTGGTACATCCACACAAAGAAACTCTACTCGGCACTAAAAAGGCAGGAACTACAGGTACTTTCAACGACGGCTGAGTTTCAAACGCATTACACTGAAGGAAAGAAGCCAGACTCAGGGGGGCTGTATGATCCCTTTATGTGATATCCTGGAAAATGCAAAACTGGAACAGAAAAACAGATCAGTGGTCACCAAGAGCTTGGGGGTAGGGAAGGGGCTGACTATCAAGAGGCCCAGAAGAATCTGGGGGACGAGGGTGCTGTCCTACGCAGTAATTGTGGTGGTGGTTCATAAAGGTACACATCTGCCAAAATTCACAGAAGCGGACGCCTAAAAAGAGGTGAATGAGTATAAACCTGACTTAAAAAAAACCTCTCCCCAAGAGAAGGACTGAGTTTACGCCAACATCTCCATGCCAGTACTACAGAAGGAATTAGAGTGCAGCCAGAAAGATGGAAACCATTCTCACGGACCGGTATCTTTAAAGCCTCGTGAGTAGCTAGACCAGGATACTCACTATGATAATTCGTATTCGCCCTT
This sequence comes from Balaenoptera borealis, assembly GCF_965194805.1. Classification (NCBI taxonomy): domain Eukaryota; kingdom Metazoa; phylum Chordata; class Mammalia; order Artiodactyla; family Balaenopteridae; genus Balaenoptera; species Balaenoptera borealis. The sequence continues at coordinate 80,832,776 of NC_138872.1, forward strand.
CTCCCAGCTTTTGTGGGAGGTGGGGATGGGTAGGTGGTAAAAGTGTGGGTAGAAGAGAGAAAGAATTTTCTCAAGACGGTCTCCCATGATTTATAAAAATCTATGGTGCCCGTTAAACTCAAATCCGCTAGAAAGTGTCGTGAGGATGAAAATGAATAAGCAGAAAACCACTAACATCATTAATGGAAAAGACAGGAGACTTGCTCGGCCTGAGCGCTTAGCGGCGTAGGGTCCCCTCCTCCAGGGGTGGAGAGCAGAGCGCACAGTGCGGGGGCGGGGGGGGGGGGGGGCGGCTCTGGGGCCGGGCTGGCCGGCTCCGACGTCCTGATTCTGCCACGTCCTGGCCGGGCGACCCCAGGCACCTTCAACCTCGGGCTCCTCCTCTGCAGGACCGGGGTGAGACAGCTGGCCTCCGGGGCCTGTTGTGAGGAGTACGTGGAAGACACGTGCAGAGCGTGTGAGCACAGTGCCTGGCGGGCCGTGAGCTCTGAGCGCTAGCGCCCATGATCAGTATTAACACCGTACTTTCTGCTTGCACAACTGCTTTAAGTCACCCAAAGAACGCACACACGCACGTGCACCCACAAGCACGCTTGTACTTGGAGGTGTTGTCAAGGCAGCACCACGGAGACCATCACCACCAAGTCCTCTTCTGGGCGGGGCCTTGCAGACCCGGTTTCTGCCCTTCACCACACTCCAAAGCAGAGTCGTCGCTACAGGACGCCCGCCCATTCTCCCGCTGAGGTCGGGGGACTTCCAGCCTGGGTGCCTGCTCCCTCCGGGGCATCGCCTACCAGGGGCTAAGCCAGAGCTTGGTGACCTCTGGTCAACAACAACCCTACAGATGCCCGGCACCATCCCCGCGGAGCGGAGCCTCGGCCGCCGCAGACCTCAGCTTCCTCGTGTGCGTGATAAGGAGGCTGGACCAGACAACCCGGAGAACACTTCCAGGTCTGCCCGTTCGTGCCGATGCTCATTTCCAGAGGCCTTCCGGAACCCCGAGATCACTCCCAGCCTCCCCCAGGAGTGGCAGCACCAACACCGTTCACAGGCTGCTTTCCCACGCTCACGACTGAGGCTGACCCCGCCCGCACGCCCTGACTACCCAAGGTCTCAGGTGGCCACCGGACACACGCTCCCCGAGCATCGTTGTGGGGAGATGGAGAAAGGCCAACCACAGCCTTGGCTTTCTACATCCTACATCCTCATGGAGGAAGAAACCATCCAAGCTGGGGGGGAGATCAAGGGAGGCTGGGTGCCCCAACAGGCTCCTGAGTAAGAATTCGAGGCGCTGATTCTAAATGCAGGTCCCCAGGCCCTTACTGGGAGATTATGTCTCGCTCCGTGTAGGGTGGGGCCCAGTGGCGGTAGTTTTATTTAACAAGCACACACCCAGGAGACTTTTATAATTAGCTAACTTAGGAAAATACTGACATAGGGTGGCCCCTGCATGGCTAGAAGTGAAGCTGATTTCTTAACCTTTAAAATTCGGAGACACGAGAACCTTGGCTTTGCGACCTGTAAGCAACTGGTCTGGCGTGATTTCAAAAGCATCCAGACTGAAGCAAGTCAGTGAAGAGACAGGAAGCCCGAATGCAACCAGCAGGGTTGGTCACCTGTCCTTCGCCATCCTCAACGGGACACCCACGGTCTCCTGCACACCTGGTGGCCAGGCGCCACCACACATCTGAGACCTCCCACCGCCCCATCCTCCTGGCTGCGCTTTGCCAAATCCCTCTCCCACCGTCTTCACGACCACTGTAAACCTGTCCACTCTCCCCTAGCACTCAGCTCCCTGCTCACCCTTCAAGGACAACTTCCCCTACTTCTCTGGGAGAGCGGATGCCGCTCCCTGGAACGTAGAGTCCCTCTCCTCCCACCTCTGTGACCTTGACCTTGCCCTGGAATTATACCCCACCACACATGGATTCCCCTTTTCCCCCACCCTGCCCCCCACCTAGAACAAGCTCCGGTCCCCTCGGAGTGGGGAAAACCACCTCCTTAAAACTTGTCCTTCCCTAGTTACCCCTCCCCCGCCTCTTTCCTGCCCTTCTCAGCCAAGCATTTTCAAAATTCACCGTCTCTCCTCCCCCGATCCCACGGTCAGCATCCCCTGGAGCTCAGTCCTATCTGTTCACCGGTGGTCCGTCTCCTCCCTTTGAAGGCGGCACTGTGAGGGCAGGGGCTTGGCACTCTGTTCACTGCTGCATCCTCAGCACCTGGCCCAGAGAAGGTGCACGATATGTATTTGTTGAATGGATATGACATCACCTGCTTGTGGAGAGAGCAGCCGTTTCCCACCGAGCCCCCCCAGAGCAGGGGCCCAGCGGCTCCGGTCCCACCTCTGCTCCCGGCGCATCCATGCTCCACACCACAGCGTGGGCACCAACTCTGCGACGTGTAGGCCAGGCCGGGTCACTCTTGGGCATGCACCCTGTGGTCCCCTGGCAGGGCCTTAGGCAGAGCAAGGTCCATGTTCCTCAGCCTCGCTCTGGAACCTCTCCAGCAGCGGCCAGAGCCCCACCATGTGCCACCCCCTCCCACCCCCATGGACTGATCACTCCTGCCGACCGCCCCACGCTGGCCCCAGCCCGGGTCAGGACTCCTGCATCTCCCCCGGAGCCCCTTCTCTTTGCTCCAAGTGTCCTCTGGGCACTGCCCTCACCATTTGGTCACTTATTACTCTTTATCCAAACAGTCTAACTCCACACCGTTCTCTGGCTGGGCCAGGGGTGCCCGTGGGGAGCTCCGGATACCCCAGTGCCTCTCAGGGGCCCAGCCCACAGCTGATTCTCAATCCCAACTGTTCCCCCCCGCCCCCAGCTGTCACTTGGATCCCCTCCCTTCCCTAAGCGAACAGGCCGCCACCTCGTCCTCGCCCAGGGTGCTGCTGTTTTCGCCTCTCCCCCTAGAGGACACAGCAAACCCAACTGTACTTTGGCCAGAAGTGACTTGAAACAAACCCGAAAAGTTTACTTTGGAAAGGAGTTAATAATAAAAGTTGGAAGGCGTCTTCGGGACGATAAACACCTCCTTTTTCCTTTCTCCCGACTTCTGGCTCAGCACCCTTGCCTGGTGGAGACGCTTTCTGGGACACGACCACAGGGTTCAGGACGACGGGGCCACCAACTCCAGGGAGGACGGACGGGGCAGGGGAGGAAAACCTCACGAAAAGCCAGAAAGTGTGTTTCTTGTCTCCTGAAAGCTGCGATACCATTTCTGTAATCTACCTTCATTGTTCTTGTAAGGAAAGGCTCTGGTCTGAGAGCTGGGTTTTTAGAAGTCGGACAGATTCTCGAAACCCTGCACCTTGCCAGGAAGAGCGAATAAGAGCCCAAAGTTTCCAGAAATAAATGCAGAAATGGAAGAGGCACCTTTGGAACCCAAGAAAAATTATTCCGTCAGTGTAGAAGGTTGTCAGAGCAATACCACCAGAATAAATGTCTCTGATAAGGAACTAAAACTGTAATGAAAATAAGGCACTTTAAAAATGTCACATTAGCTATGTTTAACATAAACAAAAACAAAAGAAAGCTGTCATTTCTTTTAGTGCCTAACTTAAGTAGGAGGAAGGCAGAGAGACTTTCAAACTTCTACAGCACGAGTGGACTTTTAGAACAGAGTTTGAACAGGTTAAACTCTGAATTTTTAAACATATCCTTTGAACAATAACCTGTATTCTGTTTCACAAAGAGACTGAGGAGGCTACAGACTTCCTGATAAATATATTAAGGCTCCCGGAGGGAGAAACAATTCCTCTTCTGATTGGCCACAGAGATTTCAATGGGCTGAAATACATATTTTATACTGAAAACGTTTTATTAACCAGTTGATGGGGGTTGGGGAAAGAGAAGGGAAGAATGATCAAATAAAACAAACTTTTTCCAAAAACCGTAAGTGGCCCTTCTGGCTTTCTAACTACCATAAAGATCACTTAAAAAACTTCTTTTTTTTTTTTTTTTACAATACAAAACAGAAATAACTTTTTTTCATCATTTCAGAGTAAAGCCCTAAAAGTTACCCTAACTTAGGGCTAGAAGACATAATGATTATTTTTAAATGTCTGCTTAAAAATTAGAAAGTCTCAACGGTAAGCCACAAGTATGAGAACTAACCCTGGACGTTGCTATTTCTGTTCAAGCACCAAACAGCATAAATGAATGAATACATTCATCTTCACTTTATAACTAAGATAGTCAATGGCATTTAAGAAATTTAAAAATTAGGGAAACATTTTTATTTTCTGTGCAACATGAAACCTATGGAAAATTATCTAGAAATTAGTATGATCTTAACATAATTTTCTTCTGCCGATTTTAATTTTAAAAAGAAAGAAAGAAATACAATAAAGTCTGTTAAGAAATAAATGACAATTGATAATGTGGGAATATGGGCTTTAATATTGTTGGCTTAAGAAAAAAGTAAATAGCCAGCTCCAAATTCTTTTTTCTAAAATCCAATTCTTTTTTTTTTTTTTTTCAGGGAAGTGTCCACTTACATATAAATACTAACAAAGGCTCTGTAGCTTTTTTTTTTTTTTAAGATCCTCAGAATCCCTGGAATAATGCCTGCCAACTAAAACACCTACTATGAATTTAGTAATGGGTTATGCAAACATAAATTACAAGGCCAGACATTTTAAAAGGAAAAAAAAGGTGATTTATTGATGTACTGGAGACAGAGCAGGATAGAAGCACTATTTCAATTTTCCATATATTCCTCAACATTGCAGATGTGTTAATGCGAAAAGAATTTTAAAATAAAAATTACTCTCAACTCTTTTGGTCCTAACATATGAGTTCATTTACTTAAGAAGGGTTACCACGGAACTCCTTTCCCACACTTATAATCAAGAAAATTAATACAGTCAAACATTTTATCTAGTTTCAAGTACAAGTGGATTTGAAAGGAAAAGACAAAGAGAGAAAGAAAGATAAACATTTCCCTTATAACAGCAAAAAGAATTAAACCCCAAGTTCTACTCTTCACTTTATTAGCCCAACCTGCCCTGGTCATATTTTTCACTTTAATTTCTTCCATCCCTATTCACGGGTCATTTTTTCTTTTTCTGGTCTCCTGTCACTGTTGGAACCAGCATTTTTTTTTTTTTTCTTTACTGTGGCAAAGTAATCATTTGAATATACATGGAATACTTTTCATGGGTTGTTTACATGTAAACAAAATAAATACAAATATTCTCGTCATTAACTTTTAGTGAAAGGAAACAGACAGAAGCTTTCGCCCTTCCCCGAACAGGTCATGGGAACTGCACTGGGCTCATGAAAACCCCTGAACACACATCAACAGAAAAGCCATCTTCATTTTTCTTCAGTTTGCATGTGGTCGACAGCATCACAAACGGTCATTCTCCGAAGCACATGTGACTGTGGCTGAACAAGCCTGTCGCAAAAATAAGCTCGAAAACACTCTACTAATAAAGAACGCACATTTTAAAATGCAAAGGCACAAAAGGCACAATCTCTGTATCCTGGCGCTGTGCATTCCTCCCCAGAGGAGGCTACTTTGTGTACGTACACACACACGCACACGATATGGGGTCCCGGCACTTTGATTATGTGAACACACCTGACCCCAGGGAAATAGGCTGAGACCAGCCCCATATTTCAGACAAACCAAACAGCCAATAGACAGTAATGGCTTTAAGCTACTGATGACCTGGGCCAAAAATGAAGAACCACTTAATCTTCTGAAGGAAACTGTCAATGTGAGGAGGCCCACAGCTGACCTTTCCCCTGATCTTAATCACAGCCATCTATGATAACAGAGTGGGGTTTATTTTTATACCTGGCTCCAGACTGCAGTGATCAATCCTTCGGCGTTGACTGTTCTGTCTCCACACGACCAACTAGAGTGAGTTAAGAGTGTGTCATTTTCATGGATCCCTGGAGTCAGGCATGGAATGAAATCCACCTAAGAGTAAGATCTAGAGTAATTCCATCCAAACCCTAAACACCTTATAAAGTCTCCCCAGATTAATCTACAAATTCAACGCTTTTCCAATAAAAATCCCGACAGAATGTTTCAAATGGCACTGAATAAATGATTCTAAAAGTCATACGGAAGCACAGTCTAGATGGTTTTGAAGACCCATGAGGATGGGCCTTCCTCTACTAGATATCAAGACTTAGTAATAGTATGGAAATAATCATGGCAATAATATAGTAATAATCATCCAGACAGTGTTGGGTTGGACAGACTGGGGGCCTAGGGGCGGGTGTGGTACCTGGCAGAGGTGCGGAAGTTAACCCTCGGGAAAGGGGGACTCCACGGTAAATGGTTCTGGGTCGAGGGGCCCTCAATGGACAGAGATAAAATTATAGCCTCACCCAGTCACCATACACACAATACTTTACAGGCCTGATGTAAAAAGCAAAACCAAAAAACTGTTGAAGGAAAACACCGGAGACTGTTTTTATGACATCAGCATAGGGAGAATTTCTGAAATAAGATTAAAAGTCCCAAACTTTCCATCAAAAAACTGGAAAAATAAAAGCCACCTGCATTAAAATTAAAATCTTCCATGTGACCAAGGACAACATAAACACAGTGAAAAGACAGGCCACAGCCTGGGAGGAGAGAGCAGCCATGTACACACGCAACAAAGGATCCAGATTCTGGATATTAAAATTTCCTACAAGTTGGTAAGAAAACAGCCAACAGCCCGATGGGAAAATGGGCAAAAGATACAAGCAGTTAAGACACAAAAGAGGAAACTGTATAGGCCAGTCATTGTACAAAAGGATGTTCTCCCACGTTAGAAATAAGGAAATACAGCAAAACCCAATGAGGATGTGGCCGGAACAGGTACTGGGAGACGGGGGGCATGACAGCATGTAGCCACTGAGGGCAGCTAACTGGCAACACCCACCTGGCCAAGCTGTGACCGGGGACCACACTTCTGGGGGGTTCACCTCGGTAAATTCCTGAACCCACTCCCCAGGACGGGTATAATAATAAAGAAAGAGTGTCAACAACAACCAAAAATCCACGTGCCATCTCAGGAGGGCGACGGGTACATCTTCTGTGGTTCATGCACACAGTGGAATGAATTTAAAAAAGACCAGGTGGCAGAGGATATATACAGATATCGCAAGATACCATTTGCCTACCATGTGTGTAAATAGTAAAATAGAGATATATATATAAAACAATATCTATTGTTTATGAGTGCATAAACATTGCTATGAATGCAAAAAGCACATGGCGATGAAACATCAGTTTCAGGATGGGTTTATATCTAAGGAAGAAAGGAGGGGGAAGGCAGGGAGGTGGAATTTTAGCTGCATATATAACAGTTTATTTCTGTTTGAAAAAGAGGCATCAGAAGCAAATGGACAAAACGTTAACATCTTTCCAGTCGTCATGAAGGGCACAGAAACGTGTGTTTTGTTTTTATACTTTTTGGTATGCTAGAAATACTTCATATAAAAAATAATAATAATAAACCCGGTCACACGGCTTTGCATATAAAAGAACTATGTCATGCAGGTAAAATCCTGTATGAGGCCTGTGAGTGGGACCCAGGGGAGGCAAAGGCAGCTGTACCTTCTGGGTCTTTCTACCCAAGGGTCACTCCCTCGCACAAGAAGTTCTTGGAAGATGTGTGTGCCAGGGTCTGTTTGACTCAAAATGTTTGCAGGTTAAAATTTACCCAGTACCTTACAAATGCAAGAGCTTCTTGTGACACAATGTTGAAGGCGGAGTGGGAGGTGTTAGGAGCTGAGGTTGCCCCGCCTCCCCAAGGCTTGGGGTGGGGGGGTCCCCCAGGAAGACAACTGTCACTAACTGTCCAATCTCAGGATACCTGACGGCAGACGCTCTTGGCAACAGTGCGGAGACAGTGAACGGATGAATAAATACGGGGTGAAATTGGGGCCCCAGCTGGACTTCGGAACTACAACAGTGACCTTTTAAATGTGAAGTAGGGAACCGCCAAGGGGGTGCCCTGCAGCTGAAGTGGCCCAGGATGCAAGTTACCCAGGTGAGAAGTAATCCAGCCTCTGTGCCCTCCCCGGACTGTGCTGGAGAATCTACAGCGTTCTGTCTGACTCATAATTACCCTGCGAGAGTCGTCATCGCTCCCATTTTCTGGATGAGAAAACGGAGGCTCGGAGGTTATACAACTCAGAGTGGTCTCGACTAAACTTCCACGCCACATGCATCTAATTACAACCTTTTCCTTCTGACAGCTATTAAACTCTCAGAGAATCTGTCTGTTATACTTAAAATGGCCCTTTGAAAACTGCTAGACGCATAGAGGAAGCGGCACACGGGCTCAGGAAGGAAAGGGAACGGCAGCCCTGAGACATTTCAGTGAGTGAGTCGGGACAGGCCGCTCCCGGAAAGCAAGCGGGGCCTGAGGGCTCTGCAGATGCCACGCGCGGCCCCCAGGTCAGGGCTCCTCGAGCAGTTCTGCCTGCTTCCTGTATAACCAACACAGAACGAGAGATTAACTCTTCATTGATTACCTACGAGTTCACTTTTCTGGGCCAAAGGCAGTCAAACAAAACAAGGCCTCCCTCCAACTCAAATGTTTACCGACCGAACTTTCTGACATCCGAATGGAAAAGCTCCCGGTCTTAGGAAGCAGAGGGACCAAATCTGGTGTCACAAAGTCACTGAGTGATAAGAGCAAACACAGGCCATCAGGCTTTTAGCTGAAAGAAATTACAGGGACCCCGCAGCTAAACAATCTGCCCAAATTCAGCAAGGATAGCAGGGAGCTATGCAAAGGGTCATTTTCCATTTTTTGATTCAAGAAACTGTCCTAACTTCCTGAAGATCCTTCACCCATCCATACTCACTGCCGTACTGTCCTGTTTTCATTCTTGTCACCACCTGAAATTATCCTGTGTGTCATTTGTTTACGTGGTCACTGTCTGCCTGCTCCCCACATGAGCCAGAACCTTCTCTCAGTGCCTTGTATCTCAGAACCTCAGATGGCCCCTGGCCCAGGAAAGGGCTCAGAAGGAAGGAAGGGAGGGAGGAAAGAATGCAGGAAGAAGAGTGTTTATTGAGCACCTACTATATGTTCCTTACAATTGAATTCATTTCACCTGCCCAGCATGTGGGATATTGTCAGTTCCATTTATACATATGGGGTCTGCGTCCCAGAATGCCTGGTGATCTTGGTCAAGGTAACTTAGCCCAAACATCCTGGTCACCACTTACTGGCTGTCCACTCCACTCCAGCCCAGGACTGGCCATTTACTTTCCAGAAATCTCACATGTTCCTCAACATGACCTCTTGAAGTAAGCAGAATATATTTTTGCAGATGGAGGAAGAGGTTAAGTTTCTGTCCCAATGCCACTGAGCCATGGAGCTAGACTCACTCCATGTGTCCAAGTCTGAGCTAAGTCCTCTTCTGCTCTAGAGGCCTCCCTGGTGCCTTGGGAGCGTACTGCAGGGTCTCTCTGGAATGAGGGGGAATAACGTGGCCACCAGCCATTACCAACTGGGGGCTGAATGACGTTTGAGCTGCATTCATTACTCTATCTATCTATCACCCTCGAGGCAGGTTTTCTCTCCTAGGGACCCAGAAGAAACCAGAAAATAACCTCTTGGGTTGATAAACTGGCTTAAAGAGTTTAATTGGTAACAGTTAAAAGTTCACTTTTAATTTTTAAACTTTTTCTAGTTAAAGTCTTCTTATAACTTAACGGTGGGTGATTCTGGAATGATTAAACAACCAAGTTGATTATTTGGGCTTTATAATTTGGCCAAATATTGGAGCAGCCTTTTCCAAGCTAAGCTGGCCACTGCCCAAATGAAATCCACAAGACCCTTTTATGTAGGGAATTTCTTCAGAGGATAACAGAGAACAAGTGAACAGACCACCTGTGCAGGGATTTCCCGCACCCTACAAAGAAAGGCATTAAAAAAAAAAAAAAAAAAAAACCTTAATTGAGATATAATTCACATACCATAAAGTTTATCCTGTTAAAGTGTACAGTTCAGGGCTTCCTTGGCGGCGCAGTGGTTAAGAATCTGCCTGACAATGCAGGGGACACGGGTTCGAGCCCTGGTCCGGGAAGATCTGACATGCCATGCAGCAACTAAGCCCGTGCACCGTGACTACTGAGCCTGCACTCTAGAGCCCGCGAGCCACAACTAGAGAAAGCCCGTGTGCAGCAACGAAGGCCCAACACAGCCAAAAAATAAATAAAAATAAATAAAGTGTACAGTTCAGTGGTGTCTGGCATATACACAAAGTTGTGCAACCATCACTACTATCTAATTCCAGACCGTTTTCATCATCCCCCAAAAAACCCCATAAGCATCAGCAGTCACTCCCCATCCCCCTGGCCACCCCTAATCTACGTCTATGGATTTGCCTATTATGGACATTTCATATAAATGCAGTCATGTGGCATTTTGTGTCTAGCTTCTTTTACTGAGCAAAATGACTCAAAGTTCATCTATATTATAACATGTTATTCCTTTTTATAGCTGAATAATATTCATTGTATGGATATATCACATTTTGTTTATTGATTCATGTCTTGATGGACGTTTGGGTTGTTTCTACTTTTTGACTATTTTGAATAGCGCTGTTATAAACATTCACATACAAGTTTTTGCGTGGACATGTTTTCAGTTCTTTTGGATATATACCTAGGAGTGGAAGTGCTGGGTCATAGGGTAATTCTGTGTTTAACATTTTGAGGAACTGCCAAAGAAAGGCAGTTCTTGAAATTTTTGAAAAATTCTGTACAGAAAATAAAATTAAAGTGTTAAGTAAAATTTTATCTGCCTGTTTGAGAAATGAATCTTGTACAGCAGTATAGTTAACATTTTTTAAAATTGGAGAATAGTTGCTTTACAATGTCGTGTTAGTTTCTGCTGTACAATGAAGTGAATCAGCTATACGTATACATATATATCCCTTCCCTCTTGGACCTCCCTCCCATCCCACCCTCCATCCCACCCCTCTGGGTCATCACAGAGTACTGAGCTGAGCTCCCTGTGCTATACAGCAGGTTCCCACTAGCTATCTACTTTACACATAGTAGTGTATTTATGTCAATCCTAATCTCCCAGTTCATCCCACCCTCTCCTTCCCCCACTGTGTCTACATGTCCGTTCTCTACGTCTGTGTCTCTATTCCTGCCCTACAAATACGTTCATGTGAACCATTTTTCTAGATTCCACACATATGCATTAATATATATTTTAAAGATTCTGTTTTGTAAAGATTCCTAAACGAATGCTATAAATATGATCACCCAGCGTCCACGGTGCTCAAGGTGCACAGCTAAATACACATGATGGATGGAGTCACAGCTCCGGCCGGCAGGTCTTTCCCTTTCAGAAGTGGGAGGAAGTAATTGTACCAGAGCTGCAGACTCAGCAGAGGGGCTGCGTCTAGATTCCTGGATCCCCGATGTGAGTGGTCTGCGGGGCACTGGGGGTGTCCGTGTTCCTAGATGGTGTCCGCCTGCATCCCCTGGTCTTCAAGCTTACAGGCCTCTTCCCCATCACTACCCTACCTGAAAGGCCCGTGTCCCTACGGGCACGTCTGGTCTGCCCTTCTCTTTAAAAGTCACAATTTGTTGGGACTTCCCTGGTGGTCCGACAGTTAAGACTCCGCCCTCCCAATGCAGGGGGCCTGGGTTTGATCCCTGGTCGGGGAACTAAGATCCCACATACCGCAAATAAGCTCGCGCACCGCAACGAAGACCCAGCACAGCCTAAATAAATAAATAAAACTTAAAAAACAAGAAACCGTGACTGTATTCCAATAAAACTTAAAAAAAAAAAAGTCCTAGTTATGGTTTAAAAAAAAAGTCGCAATTTGTTGACAGTATAGAAGAACAGAAAGGAGACAATGAATGCCACCTGTACCCCTCCCCTACTCACTATAGAAATAATATAAGATTAGCATTTCGGTGTTTAACCCTCCAGGCTTTGGGCTCTGTATGATTATGTGTATTTAATAAAGTGGGATTAAACTAGTAAAAAAAAGTCACAGTTTGTCAAATCAGTGCAGTGGGTCGTCAATGAACGTATTCCCGTGTCCAGTGAGACACCAGGAAAACTAAGCTCGCATTTCTAGTCTCCCATGTGCACTCTCTCTTTTGATTCTCATGGGGACGGAAGCAAACACAGAGGCCACACAGGCCTCTATAGTCTGTCAATTTATTGAAAACAAGAGAAGAGCGAAGAATTCAGTCACTGCTCAACACGCAAGCATGTCCAGTTGTAGCGAAGAACGTCTGAACACTGTTTGATAGTTTAAAAAGCTTGGGGAGTCATACGTGAGCTCGTTTAATCCTCATGCCAATTCCACGATGCAGCTGTAACGACCATCCTCACCTTGGCCACCTGACCGGCCTGGGACCCCTGCAGGGCCATGTGGGGCAAAGACACACCCCACACCCCCCCGCCAGGTTTCTCACCGAGCCCCAGCCACGCCGTCTCGAGGCAGCCTGTGCAGGACGTGTCCATCTGAGTTGCAACTTTATTTTTAAGTGACGCTCTTTTTCCAGGCTGAGTCACTCCCTGCCGTGTCTATATAAAGGCTGTAGAGGCAGTGACTAAATGCATTTGGGCCCGGGCCACAACTATATTACTGCCCCCTCCTTCCCTCCCCCAGCCTGCTGACTCCTTTCTCACAGGGAGCGCAAAAGGAGCCACAAAGTTTGCAGCGTCTTTCCGTCCTTCTGTCCCCCTCACCTCCGCAGAAGGCAAGCAGCTGGCTCACGCGTGCAGGAGACGGGCTGGGGGCACGCGACTTCATATCTCACTCAGGAGGAGTCCACCCTGATCAATAAGAAAGTGACTGGGGACTTTCCGAAAGAAGGCGCCCTCGCCCTGCCCCCACCTGCCAGAGTTGGGGAGAAATCCACAAATCTAGTTCATTTCAGCCCATGGTGTAAGATTGCTTCCCGAGTTGTATGTCAAGAGGACTCCTGACTATTCTATAATGGTTTCCTAAGAATGTAAAAATCAGAAAAACACTCCAGCCAGAGACAGAGAGGGCAAATTAAGATTCTGGCGCTCAGGAAATGAACGCCCGCGAACAGGCGGTTATGTCAGCAGGAAAGAGAACATTCCCCTCACGGAGCCAGGCCTGCTGACCAGGGAGGCGGGGCTGTGAGGCTGTGGGTGGCGCCAGGCCCAGGGCCACCTTCCCCATCGGGGATGGAGGGTGGTCAGGGAGCTGTGCCCCGGTCAGGGCGGGGACCGAGCTCTGTCTGTCACGACGGGAGCGAGAGATGGTGACGGGAGAAAGAGGCCACGTGCATTTGTGCAGGAGAAATGTGGGAAACAGACCCAGGATGTGAGCCTGGTGGACCAGGTGTCACGAGCATTAACACGCAAGAGAGCAAGAAATATTGAGGCAAAAATACATCATGGGAAAAAATGACCAAGGAGAGCTCCCGAATTGCAGCTGAGTTTTCAACCTCACGGAAGAGATGTGACCCCTTTCACAGGAAACATAGATTAATCCAGCAAAGTCTGACAGTCAGGTGCCTAAGACACATTCTGGGTTAGGAGCTGGACACTCTGCCAGGACAAAAATGAGGCCCAAAGATGGTTTTATGGTAAAACTGCAGCATCTCCAGTCGGAGGTTTTCCTTTCCTCCTCCCCATAAAGGATGGTTCTTCTGTTGTTCAAAAGAAAGGCAACAAAACAAAAACCATCCCTTGTGCTCCATCTGGAAGCAAGTCTAACACTGCAGACCCTTCTTCTGATAGTCGAGCATCACATTCAAATAGCTGGAGCCGCTGAGCTGGGACGGCACCCCCTGCAAACCTCCCGTGACCTGCCTCTGCGGGCCTGCACCGCTCCAGGTGCTCAGCCCATCGAGGAGGCAGCTAAAAGCACCAACTCAGGGGCCAGGCTGCCTGCTTTCGAGTCCCTGCCTGGCCGAGCAGCAGCTGTGAGATCCTTGTCAAGACAAACGTTGGTCCCAGGAGCAAACTTAAAAGTTAACCAAACAGAAAACCAAGAAGAAAGCAATTCCTCGGTAGAATCATGAAACCCTAGCGCTGCTGTCCCTATCTCCGTCCCCACCCGCCATGGGAAGTAACTCAGTTTCCAGGAGTAAGGAGTCGCGTGTGCCCTAGGCGGGTTCTGGACAGGGCCCTCCACATCCCTGGTCCTCTAATCTGCCATTAGGTTTATCAACACAGAGGCATCAAAGGTAATCCCGCCCGCACCCTGGCTCTCTGATCAAAGCAACAGAAAAGCAAAAGGCACGGGGTTTTGGCCTGCACTGAACCCACAGTTCCAACCCCACCAGGCTTCAAGAACTTCGAGAAAGCTGCCGCCAGCCTAGCCATGCTCTTCACCAGCCTCGGGCAGGAAGAATGTGCCACCCAGCATGGAGGCACCTGCCCCTGCCGCAGCCTGCAGGGCCCCTCATCGGCGGGGGTGGCCCAGTTCCTCTACCCACCTCCCGGTCCCCAAAATCCAGCCCGGGGGCCGAAGTGCAGTGGCCTCTGCCCAGAGGTCAAGCCCTCAGCATTCATCTCTCACGCAGCCCCTTTCCCCCATCTTTCATTCCCACCCCTCCCAGTCTGGGCACAACTAGGAGGAAGGTGAAGGGGGAGACACATACAGAGCTCCCAGGGTGGTACGCTGAGACCACTGAGACCACCAACGCCTGCCTTGCAGCTGTGAATTAAGCCAGGGGCTCCTGGATGAGTTTCAGGCGGTCCAGGAGAGACTAAACTATGTGCAAACGTGTGCATTTCTCAGGGGGCAGGTCCTTCCCCAATGCTTCAAAGGTTGAGAACCGAGCCTCAAAAAGCAGCCCTGCTCACCTATGGTAAGAATCACTGTGACACATGCGGCTTGGAATTTACCAACATTGATCTAAGAGTGTTTCTGGGGGAAAGTCTGCATTCAGAAGATTCCAGAGACACTGTCCTATACTTAACATGCCTTATCAGGATGGCGTACTTGCTTGGTAAGAGTATAAGGAACTTTTTAAGAACGGGGATAGGATTTTACCCCCAGGGCCAAACCATCTGGCACGTGGAAGGTGCTCAAAAATACCTGTAAAATGATTAACTGTTATTACAAACCAACTTTTGGAACACTCTGGGTGAAAACAACCTATATTTGTTGTGGGTCTTTTTTTTTTTTTAAGTTCCTTGAGCTGGCTTTGAGGAGCAGAAAACAACTGTATCTCATGTGTTTCATAGTATGTTTTCCAAGTTAATGCTCGTAACAAACACGTACTAGACTCTCGGTGCTGGGCCTGTGTGGAGCTCTCCCCATCCCCCCCCACACACACACACTACTTACTGCACACACATTACATACTACACACACTACATACCACACACACACAAACGCTACATACACAGAGCAACCCTGTGAGCTGGGCCCTGCCAATTACACTTTTTACAGATGATGAAACTGAGACTTTGGGAGGTTAAGTCATTTGCCCAGTGACACCAGCCAGTAAGTCACCTGCAGCAATAAATACAAAAAGTGAAACAACCTAGAAATACCCCCAGTCTTTTACGTTCAATTATCAATCATAAACTCAATAGGGAATGCATGTTTAGTCACAAAATTCAAATTTAAAACGTTTTTCTTCGAAAGGGACTCTTTTCTGAGTCAAAGAAAGGCATGAAACTTCATATGCAGAGTAACTGCCTCTCCTTCAGATTAACTACAATTTTGAGTTTAAAAAGACAGAAGCAAGAATATCAATTGACTAGGAATGTATTCATTTAATGACATAAAACTGAAACTGAAAGAACTTCATTCTAAACAAAATATCTTCAAGGCTCTGGCCTCCTCGGTGCCTCTTGTGCTCCTGGCTGGTGGGCTGGGCACTGACCCGCCCACGTCCCCACCCAACACACACTCCTACCCCTGGATCCAGGCTTTCCCAGTTGCCCTTGGGCAGCACCAGTCCAGAAAAACACAAACTCCCTGTCGGCAGACAGCCTCACTCACCTCTGACTGCCCCTTGAAGCCTGAACCTGCCTATTAGACTTACTAGACACTCAACAGACCCTGGAAGGACAGTTTCTCCTTTCTCGGAACAAAGAGGGACATCAGGGTTTTCATCCAGAATCAACGCACTTGGTGTGACACCAGCAAGACCACTGGCCCTGGCTCTGCCCCGCCAGCCTGGTCCTCACTCGGCCGACTGTGTGAGGCATGAGGATGCTGGTCTGTGTTCACACCCAGAGATGCCGCCCCCGTCAACAAGCCAACTTTTTTTTTTTTACCCCTGAGAACAAAGTTCTAAGCAACCTTCACCTTCACACGTCCAATTTCCAGAAGTGTTCCCTCGACAGTAAGTGTTACTCTGTCCTCAGTTGTTTAATAATCAGAAGAAATGACTGATGTTACAGATGGGTCAGGCTCCTCTGGACTGAAGCTCCAAACAAAGTGATGACCCGATACCTGACCTGGGTCCCAGGCCTCACACTCATCAGAGCCCCCAGACACCGCCATATCATAGGACCCCCAAGTACCGCCATCATGTACCCCAGAGGACCTCGCTGAAGCCACCCACCCCCACCTCCACTGCAGCCTTAAGAGGTTTCCAAATCTACAGAAGATTCTGGATGGCTGCAGCATAGGTGAAACTGTCTTCTCTACGGGGTCTTGCCTCAAGTTCCCATGGGAACCCCACACCAAATTCAAGGGTGGGTCTGGGATCGGGAAATGCAGGGGAGACAACAGGGCAAGAGCCGGTGAGCGGCTTCACCCTTCCACGCGTCTCGGGAATCTGTGCCGCAGCGAGGCCTCCTGATTGTGGCAGGAGGAGCCCGAGAGGGCACCAGCCCCGACCAGCTGGCAGAACCAGGGACAAGCAGGATGGCAACGTCCATCCCTTCCAGGCGGGGTTCTGTGTCCCCTTCTCCGTGGAAGACGGTGTCTAAAAACGTGCCCTGGCAAAACTTGCAGAGATATTTCCCAACCCATATCCTGTAGCCCAATAAAAATAAAAACAAATTAAAAAAAAAAAATCAAGAACAAACAAACAAACAAAACGTGCCCTGGAAAGCAATGCCCCAAATGGCTTTTCCCCACCAGGCTGCTCCTCCCCAAGCCTCTTCTGTTTACTGGGATTAGGAGATAAAATGCAAAGTTTGAGGCTAGGTTTCATCAAGTAACTGGCTTGGGATTCAGCACAGGCCATGGATGGGAGCTGGTGGCCAGTTCCTGCCAGACGAGCCCTGTTTAGATGTCAATGGAGGGACGGGGCCCGTTCACTGAGCCTGAGGTGGCCGGAGGGGACACGCCCTTCCTCGGCTGGCACCACCTTTAGCTGACAGGACCTTGGGACCCAAGAGGAACACCCAGGGATGCAGTTCTCTTCACGGCACTTCCTCACAGGACGAATTATGTTTACCTACTGTTGTCTGACGTCTCAAAAGCATGACCTTGCCCTTCTTTTTTAGATTTTTCTACGGCCACCCCCGGACATATGGTCACCAAGGGAAGGGCAGTGAGAACACAGGACAGCGGTGACAGCTAGTCGCTAGATCAGTGCTGAAGGTGGCTCGAGAGACACACCTGACCCGGGCTGGTCTAGGGAAACAAAGTCAAAGACAAGAGCGCAAGAAACCCCGCAGCGAGACCCTCCGGGAAGGTCTGCTCTGAACAGCCCAAGAGGAGGAAGGTGGCCTGTCGCTCGACTGCCTTCTCTGCTCCTGCCTTTGCTCATGACATGACGAGGTGGAACGTGGAGGCCAGCAATCCACCCCCAGCCCCCAGCGGCATGGAGGACAGCAACCCCCAAGCCTGAATCACTCTGACCCGCGTGTCTGGTCCTGATACAACACGGAAGATCCACGTTTCAGGGCAGGGTGGGGTGGAGAGGGTAAGCAATGAATCTAAAATTTAAAACCCTTAGGTGGGTCTGCCCCTAGAGCCTTATTTCTTTCCACTGGACTACCACGATTTTCTTCTCCTAAAATATTTATTCTGAAAATAGAGGGTTAATTACTTGTTTCCCCAGATGATTCACAATAACACTCCCTTAAACAGCAAGCTCCTTTGGAGCACTTAAAATGGGTCCACTTTTAAGCAAATTCAATTCACACACCATTTTCCAGGACTACTATAAAAGTCAGAAGCATCCCTCCCAGAAAGCAGCTTTTCTTCCAGGACTGTTCCTTTGTTCTCCATGGAAGAATCTGGAGGCCTGGGAGCCAGGGCTGAAGCTCTGAACACCCGCCACACACCCACACCTGAGTGGAGGGTGCAGGAGGCTGGGTACGAGCCCATGGCACAAGAACCACTGTGGCTCCAACTGGCAGAAGCTCCCGGAAAGCAATCCTCACGTCTGCTCAACTGTCTGTAAAACTCTCCTGTCTTTTTATTTCCTCTGAAGCCTTTGACAAGGACTCAGGGAACAAGGGACCGAGAAAATAGGGCAGGAAAAGGCTGCCCCAGCCACTCTAAACACTGTCCTCTGAACTCATACTTCCAAAAAAGAAAAATTAGGAGCTCACGAAGAGCACATTTCCAGTGCCCTTTAAAGCATATTTTAGGAAACACAGAGGCAAGTAAAAGGCCAGACCAGACTAAATGTCTGTTTCGCAAGAAGCGTCGCCATACTGCATCCCTGGATGCGTGCAGCCTGCAGGGGCCCCTCTGAGGCCCTGCCACCCGGCTCTGCCCCTCTACTCATGCTCCCTAAGGACCCGGGGTGAGGTCCTGCCTACAGACGTGAGCACACGGGCACGGAGGGGCTGGGGTCCTGCCCCTGGCTACCCAGCTGGTTCAGCAGCTGCATCTAGAATTCACTCGGGCTTTCATCTGGCCCCCAGCCCGCACAGGGGCTCGCTGTTGGGGCCGAGGGCAGCCGAAAGGAAGGAGCAGACAGCCCCGTCTGCTAGGAACGAAATGCTTACGACACACCCTCCGAATGCGCGCGCTAGGACGGTAAGACCCCCCCCTGCTGAGAGCCAGGGAGGGAGACGCTGCTCACCTCCGGAGTGTTCTTCTTGAACTCTCGGCTCTGCTCGATGAGCCGCTTTCTCGACTGCTCGCTTTCATCCTGCCGGTTCGCCAATACTGTTGCGGTGGCATCGAGTTCCCTCTGCGGAGAGAAACAAAAAGGGAAGGCGAGATTGTAATTGCACTTTGTACGGGAGGAGGGCACATTTGCACCTGACCAGGGCACCGGGTGGCGGGGCGGTGGGGGAGCCCATGGCTCCAGGGGTCACCACCTCGTGGCCCAGGAGGGGCTGGGGGCCAGCGGAAAGGGACCTGGGCACCACCAGGAGGCTCCCATCCGCCCCCGTGCAGTGACTGGTTTGAAAAAACCAAACCCGCTCGGCTTGACACGCTGTGTATCGCGCATCACAAGTCACTGCTCCTATGACAGGACACGCAGACGCATTTTTCTTTGCTAAAACCAGAGTCAGGCCAGTGCCCAAACACCACCCCTCCCCGGAGTCACTCGCTTCTGCTCTTCACGGGTGTCTTTCCTGCCACGTCTCCGGGCCCCAGTCCTGCTGCTTGACTCCGGGCTGCTCCCCGGGGCATCCTGTCTGACTCTCTGGGCCTGGCATCTTCTGTAGTCACATCTGATTTGCTTTCATTCAACAGATACTTATTGCGGGCTTACTACAGGCCAGACATCATGTTCAGGGCCTGTTAGTTGTTTTCAAAAGGGACCTTAAGAGGCAAGTCCCAAGAATAAGGATCTCCAGCGTCGTGTCAACTTGGGAAGTGAGGCGCCTGGAAACAGTGTTATCCCCCAACCCTTAGACTTGCCCCTGAGACTCTGAGAACCACCAGGAGTGGGTCTCCCGTGAGAGGACCTCTGTCGCACACAACAAACCGACACTCAGAGCGTCAGAGAACCTGTGTCCTAGCGTTGGAAGCTCTGGGAGGAGAAGCCAAGAGGCTCTGTTTGAAACAAGCCTGCGGCAGATGGGCCCAGGAGGGTGGTGTCCTGGGCGGACAGCAGGAGTGCAAGGACACGTTCCCGAAGCCACCGAGAGTCGCATTTTCGTGCTGGGTGGCCTTGGCTACTAAAGACACACACGGGCACATTCCGCTTAGGATGCGAGCGGCGGCTCCAAGTGGCTTCTCTGTGGTACAGCCCGCCGCCCCGAGGCCCAGCAGAGCTAGGGAAGGCGAGGAAACTCCAAGCTGAAGATCCAGGCACAGACATCCAGGAAGCCAAGAGGCTTTCTACACCCACCCTCCACCCACCCGGCTTCCTTTTTGGCGGAAGTAACCAAAGGCGTCTGCGAGCCCTGCTGCTGAGCACTTCGTTCGTTCCGCTACAGGGTGGGCCGCGGCCAGGCGGGGCGGCAGAGTGCTGGAACAAACATCTAGGGTGCTGTCAACTTGGAAATGGCAGAGAGTTTTTAAAGGGGTGGGGGAGATGCCACCGCACCGCACTCGCTCCCTCCTTCCGCGCTTCTGGCATTGCGGCAATTCTTGGGCAAGCAAGTCCAAAAGAATAACGTGGGCTCGGATTCAAGAACAGATGTCAAAGCTACTGCAGAAAAGAGGGAAACACTGCACATTTTGATAGACCACATTTGAAACACATCCCAGTCAAGTGAAGGCAGGGGGGGAAAAAAAGAGCAACTGAAACCAATGTGGCAGCGTGGGGATGGAGACAGAGGAGAGAGCAATCGCAGATAAGCAGAAGGCTTCTCAAAAATATAAACAATCTGGTAAGGAGGAGGACTTAGACATCTATATTTAAGCAGCAGCAGCAGAAGTTATAAAAGGAGACTTCAAGAAAGGGGGTAAAAAGCCAATATTGAAATACGACGAAAAAAGTAAAGTTGATGTTTGGTTCCAATCACACACAGATGCAGAAAACTTAGAGAAAAACAAAGAGCCTTCAGTGAAGACCCTGCTTCCTGGGGCGGGGGGGGGGAGGGGTCACTTAGTCAGAGGGTGTCTGGTGACTTCTGAGGACAGGTGCTGGATGCTGGAGGCACACGGCTGACTGCGGGGTCCCAGACCTAGTGGGAAGAACTCGGGGACCATGGGGGCAGCACTGCAGGAGATGTCGAAGAGCACACGGTCTGTGGGCCTCTCTGGGCCCCTCGGTCCCCCCACCTCTCACTCTGAGGTCTGTCCCAGCCCGGCATCAAGGGGGTCCGTGGGCAGATCCATCAGAAAGCCTGACTGCGGAGGGCTGAACCTGGCACAGGTCGCTCGCTTGATGGAAGGGAAACTGACCCACCCCTATCGCGGGGTAGCAGGGCCAGGGCGCCCGAGGTGACCTGCTGCTGGCAGGCAGGGACCCAGGCGGGTGGGGGGCGCGGGGGGGCATGCCACACCCCCTTCCCCATGCGTGCAGACATATGCAGGCCCGAGTGAGAAACCAACAGGGCTCTCCAAACTGCACCGGGTGCCGCCACCCACCGAGCATGAGCCTCTGCCGCCCCGGGTCTGGCTGCTCAGGTTCAAGGCTCACAGTCACAGCCCTGGAGGACATCAAGGCTTTCTAAGGCTCTGGGGACAACACAAAGGCAGGAGATGGCTATGAAACATAAGCCAAATACTGTTTTATTATCTACCCAGCCGGACTATCCTCCAAATGTCACATATAATGATCCATTAACAAGGGAATTTAATGTTTCAGGGGAGTGGCAGTGGGGGCCTAAGATACAGAACCCTCAGCCCCTGAGTCACCGGTCACACATAACAAGGAGCACAGAGAGCCCCCACATCTGAAAGGCATTAAAAATTCACAAAGGGGGGGGCTTCCCTGGTGGCGCAGTGGTTGAGAATCCACCTGCCAATGCGGGGGACACGGGTTCGAGCCCTGGTCCGGGAAGATCCCACATGCCGCGGAGCAACTAAGCCCGTGAGCCACAACTGCTGAGCCTGCGCTCTAGAGCCCGTGAGCCACAACTACTGAAGCCCGTGCGCCTAGAGCCCGTGCTCCGCAACAAGAGAAGCCGCTGCAATGAGAAGCCCGCGCACCACAACGAAGAGTAGCCCCCGCTCACCACAACTAGAGAAAGCCCGCTCGCAGCAACGAAGACCCAACGCAGCCTAAATAAATAAATAAATAAATGAAATTTATTTTTTAAAAAATTCACAAAGAACCAAAAAAAACACAAAAAACAAACAAACAAAAGCATAGAACCAACCTAAACGTCCACCAATAGCACATAGCGTATCGGCATATCCACTCAAGAATTATTTTGCAGAAGTACAATCCTACATATACACAACATGAGATGGAATGATATTCAAGATATATTTAAGCAAAAAAAAAGCAAAGTGCAAAACAATGCTACATTGTTTAAAAGAGTATCTATACACGTTTGCATACATTTTGCTTGTCTCTAGAAAGATGGAGAAACTTGAAAATTACCTGATTGGAAAAGTCGCAATATATATTAATTTTATATATATTTTAAAACTGCTAATGTGAAAAAAACACACACGCATATAGTTACACAAACATATTTTACATGCTGCGTCCCCATATGTGAGTGTGCGTGGTCTCTGTGTCCACCTGCCCAGGGGCAGAGGCCTGGGATAGATGACCCCTGACTCACTCTGGTGATTCAAAAAGTGAGGCAAGCGCGTCCTTTGTCAAAACAACAGCTGTTTCTTGCACAACGTGTTGCACGCTGGCCAGTCTCAGGGATTACAAACGAGGAGGAGGTGGCCGGTCACCGAAAACACCACTCAGTCAAGCCCCAGCCTTCCCAGGGAAGGGCAGAGGAGGGTGTCCTCTCTGAACTGTTCACAACTGCTCTCCTGCCGGAAACACCTGGCAACCCCAGGTCCCAGGTGATGGAAACTGGTAGCAAACCCCAAGGGCTTTGAACAGGGGCATTTCCAACTAGGCCGAAAGAGCTAGAAATGGTAACGACAAAGCATCTTGCAAGGACGGCACCTGGCTGCAGAAACTCTGGGGTTTTCTTTCAAAGTCGTCATGGGATGACTGATGTCAGGGGGCGACAAGGTCCAGGGAAAAGACCTCTGGCTTTGGACACCTCACCCCTGAAACTGGGGAACTGCCCCAAGAGCTGTGAACGCTGCAATCCTGTTTTCCTCACTGACTTTGATATCTGGGATGCTTTTTCTCCATTTCTGACAGATCCTCAAAGGGCAGAGCTCCCAACACTGGAAGTTTTTCTCTGCCTGAACTCCAGCCTCTCAGCCAAGTATTAAAGGCTTATTAAACACACACACAAATAAAAAGCGACCATGTAGCTGCCTATTTAAAAGAAACTTTGGGGGAAGTGTCTCCCAAAGAAAACAACACGTCTCTTAATAAAGTCAATGATCAGTTTGGAACCCCTCACCTTTAAAGTGAATGGTCAGTTGCTGGTCTTAAACGGGGTGTGTGTGTGTGTGTGTGTGTGTGTGTGTGTGTGTGTGTGTGTGTGTGTGTGTGTGTGTGTGTGTGTGTGTGTGTGTGTGTGTGTGTGTGTGTGTGTGTGTGTGTGTGTGTGTGTGTGTGTGTGTGTGTGTGTGTGTCTGCAATGCTGCCACAACTTTTGTGAGATCCTCTCTCCCTGAGGCCCCCAGGCCAGGCCTGCCAATGCTCTGGGCAGATGCACACAGGCCCTCTTTGCCCCCAGGGCCCCTGGGGCTGGTGGGGAAAACACACCAGCCAACTGCATCAGAGATGTGAGTAAAGTATTGTCTTTTCACTGTCGCTAACTTTGACTCAAAGAGTTGGTTCATCTGAGGCTTCTTCAGGGCTTATCTGTCAACTAATCAACAGCAAATCCTATATAAGAATTTAAAGTGGCTTTATTAGGGAAAATGGAGAGCACTTGTGCAGAAAGGGGAAGGCCAGCCATGGTTTCTGCATGAAGTAGGCCTTGGAACATTTTCTGTTTCGTTTCCTGCAATGGAATCACTGGACAAATGGAAGCTACTCAGACTAGAAAGGGGTGAAAACCCCAAGCCCACCCACCTGCCTCCTTCCATCACCCCCTCCCTGGCCTCCTATATGGGACATCTGGAGACCCTTCAGACAGTGGCCTTAGAGAACCCTGGTTTGGAATCCAGGCTCCACCCCTTTTATAACCTGTGTGGTTTTGGTCAATGATGTCCCCTCCCTGGAGATAACTAAGGTGAAGCATGTCCACCTTGAGGCGTGGTGAGCACTCCATCGAGGGGCGTTTTTCTGTACCATCAGAGCCTCACGCTTGACCTCAGGCGAGAATGCGTTCTGCCACCAGTATCCCCAACTAAGCCGGGGGCTCCGGGGATGCACAGGTCAATTGGAAGTTGACCCTGACCTCCAGGTACCCACAGTCCAGCCGAGGAAACTAGGCAGGCATGGAAGAGCGACAAGACAGAGGGGACCAGGCTGGTGGAATGAAAACAGGCAGAGGTTAGATAAGGCAGGACACACTGCCAGCAAGAAAGGGCTCCAGGTTTTCATGACAGATGCCCATCTCGGCTGGGGCCTGTGTATGGGACGGCCTGAGTCCGCCGTCACCCTCCACCTCCTCCTCCTCCTCTGGGCTCACCGAATCCCCAGCACAACTTCTGGTTGTGACTGGTGCTGTCAGAGACCATGAAAGGGGGCTTAGATGGAGCAGGACCCAGGTCAGGTCCCCCCGGGGAGGCTGGCTTGGGCACAGAAGTGGTGAAAGGGCTGCTGCTGAGAGGGGGCTGGGGCTAGAATGGACACACTGTGTTCAGTTAGAAGTCACAGACACTGACCAGGACATCCACTGTGAGTACATACGTGTACACACACACACACACACACACACACACACACACACACACTGTGCTCATACACGAGATCGCTCTGGAAGGCTCCCCAGGTTCAAGGTCCTGGTGCCATTCCTCATACTGGGGAGGAAAATGAATGGGCGGAGGCCCTGGGGGGGTTGGGGAGGTCCTTTCACTGTCTACCCTCTTCTATCTTGTGGATTTTGTACACGTAAATATAATGACTACTCCTAAAAAGTAAACAGTTATCTTTTAAAATCTCATTTTTTCCCCTATAATGAGACGTGGGCTTTGAAGGACTGATAAGAGCCTATGAATGCCTCATTCCCAGCAGAGCCCTCACGTGGTCCTGCAGGAAGTGCGTTTTGTCCTGTTCCCGGGTGTGTGGATGGATGATGGTCTCTGTTTCAAGGAGCACCGTGCGGAATTCCCTAGGGAAACGTTAATGTTCTCACTTATTTTATAAGTTTAGGTAGAGAACCAAGTCTGACCCCGTATCTCCCAAGTGTTCCTGCAGACACTTAATTCTTACCCATCACTTTCCCACTCACAGTCTTTGATTCCCCACCGGGCGATACAAGGATCTGAATTCCGGCTGCAGTGTTCTGTCACGTGATGTCAGGCTGCGGGCCAGCAGTCAGCATCCGCACCCAGGAAGCCATACTTCCTACATAATTAGATGGACCTGCACGCGGCCCAGGAGAACCTCAACAGAAGGCAGGCAGTGCGGGAAACGGGAACAAACGGAGAAAAGCAGAGCAACCAAAGGCAGGATGGCAGGAGGTGTTGGCGTGTGTACAGGGGGCTTCAAGGAGGGTCCCTCGATGCCAGACCAAGGTGCCCTTGTCCCCTCATGGGTGTTAATCGCCACACAGCTGTAAGGTCACCAGGACACACACACACCCTGCAGGAAAGGGGACCCTGTCATCCCTGCTCAAAAGCCTTCAGGGGCTTCCCAGGGGGCCTGGGTGAGACCACCAGGGCCCACCAGGCCCCTCACTCACCTCAGGCCCTCAGCACGGGCTCTTCCCTCTGCTTGGAAGACTCTCCCTTCTCTCTCCCATGGAACCTGTCGGATCTCTGCTCAAACACCGCTTCCCCTGCCCCTCATGCCCCTCCCGCCCCAGAAGGTGTGCACCCAACCCCCTAAACTGTGCCTGTCTGCAGTTCCGTATTGGCCTGGGTGCTTGTTTAACTCTGGGCGCCCCACAGGCTGTAAGCTCTGGGAAGAACTGTTTTTGCTCACTTCACCTGGTGCTGGGGCACATCGCGGTCGGCCCTCCGTACCTGTGGGCACTGCATCCAGGGATTCAATCCACCAGGGACTGAAAATATTCGAGGAAAAAAAATTTCCAGAAAGTTCCAAAAAGCAAAACTAGAATTCACCACAATCCCGCAACTATTTACACAGCATTTACATTGTATAAGGCAGTATAAGTAATCTAGAGAGGGTTTAAAGTATATGGGAGGGCGTACTTAAGATTATATGCAAATACTACGCCATATTATTTAAGGGACTTGAGCAAATCCCCATGGATACCGAGGGACTACTGTAGTCAGAATCTGCCAAAGGAAAGAGTAAGCTAAAAAAAAAAAACAAGGAAAAAGAAAAAGAATGGCAAAATAAAACTAAATGCTCCAACAGAAGTTCAGAGTAAGTGCAAAAGGGTTCAAAAGAAGAGAGGTTACTTCTGCTTGGGGAAAAACAATCAGAAACAGCTTCATGAAAATAATAGCACCTTTGAGAGAAATCTGGGGTGGGCAAGGATGCACACTGGACAGAGGGACCCACAAAGGGGGAGGGGACAAATGTAAGAACTGCAGACAGCAAGGCTTCCAGTCGGAAAGAGAGAGGCTGCCAGAAAAAGGCCGGTCCAAGCACTGACCCTTGAATGAAAGAGAACAGTCTAGAACAGTTCAAGAGGCTGTGGAGGCTGAGGAGGAAGGGGACAAGTTGACAGAGGCAACTTCTTGAAGGCAAGAACGGCTGAGGAGGGAGGGCAGGGGCGCCTGGAGGAGACCCACACCCTCCTCTGGCTCAGCTTCAAAGGACGGTGGGTGGTTCCTTGGATGGTACCATTTTTCTAAGAATCAGGATCATCTAGCTGCGAGGGGCTCAGCTCTGCTGGAGGCGCCGGGGCAAGGTCTCCCGGCAGCCGAGGAAGCCACCGTCACCACAGCTCCACCATGAGAACAGGAAACAGGAAAAACAGGGGCAGGAAAAGTCCGTGCCCACAGTGCTTTGGGTAAAATCGGGAGCAGCAGAGCAGACGTGGAGGGCTCGCTGTTGAGGCTCCTTGCGGGCCTGTTGGCAGGGCCTGTGTCTGCTTCCCCGAGAGGGAGATCCCAGGAGGAGGCCCTCGGGCAGGGAAAGCACAGCTCCTGGGGGCACCCAGCGCAGAGCCCAGCACGCAGCAGGCGGGCAGCACACGTGGGCGTGCCAGGCGGACAGGAGGCGAGCTCTCTGGGTTACTCACACCCTGAGGTTCTCAGGGAACGGCCAAGCGGCGTGGGAACGTGCAAGGGACAGCCTACAGCTGAAGTTTCTAGCTGTCTGGGGGCTTAATCAAAAACACCGTTTCAACCCTTGCGGAAACCTGCACGGTGTAGTTAGCTATCTTCTCCCGTCTTGGAGTTTAGAGTCGAATGAACAGAAGGCAACCTCTTGGCGGGGTCTCACAGAGCACAGTGGGGTTCCCCGTGCCCAGGGAAAGTAGAGGGAACGGCCAGGGACTAGGAACTGGGTGGGCGGGTGGGGAAGCCGGCAGGGCGGCGCAGAGACCGGTCTGCATACAGACTCCCACCACCTTTTAGCTCTGGACCGAGCCAGCTCTCTAACCTGAAACGGGAACGCTGATACACACAGAGCTGCTGTGAGGATTAAATAAGATGAAATGCCTGGTACGAGTGAGAACGTTAGACCCCACCTCAAATAAAGACCATTTTCTCACGTTCCTTTAACTCTGAAGAAAAGGTTATCATACGTCAAGTATGTATCATACATCTAGCATGTACTCGATATTTCTTGATTCTGGGAGATGACTCGATATTAATTCCCAATCTAAGAAATTCAAGTGAAACAATCCACTCCAACATACACTTACTGCCTGAGGTCTTTCCATCTAAAGGCGGGCTGGCACAGAGGTGGGGGGCAGATTTCTTACATTTTTAAATAGAACTCTGATTTTGGATCGAGTGAATGCGTTACCTATTCAGAAAATAAAATTGAACAAAAATAAATAAATCATCCTAACAAAAGCTACGAGCCTTTCTGTGAATTCCTCGGCACAGAGAAATTTCAAGAGAGAACAAGATTTTGTTTCTTATTGTTTTTCACCCCGTTGGAAACCTACTACGCAGAGACAAAAATGCCAGATGTATCTAACCAGCATCGCACTACATGTAATACTTGCCAGACTCTCATTTAAACAGTGAGATGTGAGAGGAGGCATCTCGGTGATGCATAATGAAACACAGGCGATCAGAGGCCTGGGTCGCTGTGGCCCAGGACCGGCGCAGGGAGAGGGAAGGACGCCTTTTAACCCTAACAGGATTCTTCTTTACGTTATTAATCAAAACGAATGAAACTGCTGCCGTCTGCCCAGTTCTGAACTACAACAATGTCTGTTTCATAAGTTGCATTCTTTACTGCTCTTTGGCCACATGGCAAAGCAAAACTAAATTCTGCCTTGGAAGCCTCAGCCTTTCAGGCACACACGGCTCCAAACGGCGGGAGTGCTCTCTCCCTCTCTGATCTTAAACTTCTCCAAGGAGCCCAAAAGCCTTTCCTCCTCCCATGCCCCATCCTCCACCCCCACCCCAAGGTGCCACTGGGGTTGGTCCTTGCTGTCTGGTTGTCTCCTTTTCCTGGGCTATCACTTTCTCCCCTGGCCGTCTTGTTCCCGGGTAAGTCTCTTGTCTTCTGCTTGTCCCCCCAGGTCACAGCCTCCGCCATCCCCTGCTGAGGTGGCCGCTGGCGCTCCCCGTCCCGTGGGCCTCAGCCCACTTCGGGGAGAGGCAGCCGCAGGAGCTTGGCTAATCCCATGTCACAGATGAGGAGACCAAGGCCGGGCGCGGACACGACGTACGTGCTAGCAAATGCCCAGGGAAGAGGCCCTTGACTCCGTGTCTTTTCTCAATCTTCTTATGCTTACCATACATTATGAGACAAATTCCAAAACTAAGTGGAATCTTGTTAAAATGTTAAATGTCCATGAAGGCTGATCTGGTTGGGGGGCGGGGGAGATCTTTGGCTAAAGCGTTCATTTCCCTGCCTAGCTCAGTGCAACTGGCCCACTGGTCTGGCTGCAGGACAGGAGACGGACGTCAGAGAGAACAGATCCGCCTAAACTCCCGGATTCACAATGGAGAGAGAGAGACTCAAGAGATCTCCAGTGGGCTGAGCTGCCAACCAATGAATTGGAACCAGGGACCAATTAGTGGAGTGAAGCGGACGAATGGGAAAAGCACTCTCCAAAACGGTGGCCACTAGCCATGTGTGAATCGAAATTAAATTACAAATTCCTCAGTCGCAGTAGCCGCATGTTGAGGGCTACTGACAACTGTATTCGATGGTACAGACACAGACCATTCCATCAACGTGGGAAGTTCTGCTGGACAGCGGCAGTCTAGAAGGACTCCCCAGGTTCTGAGGGCAACATTATGAACAGCTACAAAGCAGAGACTGCTGCCCCATTTCACAAACTGAGTAAACTGATGATCAGATGATCGGGCTTTGCCCAAATCACACCACGAAGTGGTTGGAAATGAGATCTGAATCCAGCTCTGGGTAACTAACTCCATGGAAGCCGAAGCTCCTTGAGGTAAACCCCAGCAATGCCTCTTTCCCAAGCTCCGGCTTAACGCACTTGACTTTCTCCAGGAAATAGGAGGCAAGGCCATAGGCTAAAATTGAGGCAGGAGCAGGAAAAACGTGTTTTAATCTCAAAAATAATTATGCCACTGCCAAAAGGAGTGATTCCAATCTCATCTACGCTGGTAAACGTTTTCCTCCTAAAGTATTTGTTTCAGAAATAAGCCTTTAATTTGAATACTTTAAGAGCCAAAATTTCTGTCTGTTGAAAATATTTATTTCTATTGTTTGGCAGGAATCAATTTGTTAGGGCACCAGCCACTCTGGCAAAGGTTCCCTTCCACTTCTCTGGGAAAACACTTGGCGGCAAAGCCATCCACCGCCCTGCAGCTCACTCGCTCTCTGCCGGGGCTGCCCCGGCCACAAACATCTGCCGGCGCAGACGCAGGCTGTGAACCAAACCCAGTGTGTGTGCAAGGACAGACGCGCTTTGGGGGTTACTAGGAATACATAGCTGGGCTCAGTGGGCAGTCAGCTGAATGTGATTTCCAGGAGCAGAGGACATTTTCTTTAATTATTTTGAAGGTGGTAGAAGACCTGGGACCCAATATCAGGTGATTTTTCACATAGCCCTGTCTCTCCCACCATTAGTGAAGTCTAGGAAGCAAGCAGCAGAATTTCAGGAAGAGCCAGCTCCATCCTGCCTACAAGAATCTGGACAGGTCACCAAGATGCCCTGAGCCTTGGTTTCCTCATCTGTAAAATATGCCACCTACCCTGGCTCGAAGGGTTGTTGGAAAACTGCATGACATAAAGAATAAGAAAAACTCTTCCAAGTGAAAGAACTTCCACAGAAATGGTAGTTCTTCTTATCTCCTGCAAGGATAAAGTATCCTACAATTTCCTCACTTAGCTCCCTTTTTTATACACTACGGGGGTGGAGGGGGGCTTAAGAGACAGAGCATGAAAGTTAAAAGCTATCACAGTTACAGGTGAAGTGCTAATAACTTCGTTTTGGAACTGTCAGGTTTGGTTTTTTTTAAATCACAGCTGTGGCTTGCACTAGCACTCTACCTGTAGCTGTGTTCCCTTCTCACATTTTAATTAGCAAATAAGAACTCCAGAAAGCTCTCAAAATGTTTTTGCCTGGAATTTATAAGTAAAAGTTGAAAGACGCCAAGTGGCTCCTGGGGGAAACCAAACCCCTAACAGACATCTATCAACAATGCTGAGCAGGTTCATTTGAATAGCTCATTTCAGGCCAAGAGATGCCACCTCTGAGCCAGCTTTGATTTTATTTTTGCAGTTAATTTTCAAGCGAGCAAGGTTTACAACATCCTGCCACTGGCTGGATGGCAATGGAGAACTGCTGCCAGCCAGAGCGCCCGGCACGGTGACACTCGTGTGGCAAAGTGAATGTCGCGCGTGATTCCTTCACTCTCTCCTGGCACCAGGGCTGCTGGCCGCTATCAGGGAACCGGGGTGCTGGGCAGCAACAGGTGACATCACATGAGGGCTCCCAGTGCCGAGAGCAGGGATGCGCTTTTAAAGGGGCCGTTTCAATCCGCAAAGAGTTTCACCTCTGGTTATGCTAGAGGGACACCCGGGAAGAAAAAAATGGCTGCTCCGGGAGCTGCCCTGGAAGTGCTGCTGCCAGTCTGCCCACTCCATCCTGTCCGGGGAGCTTTCTAAAAAAAAGCTGGAGGGGCACTTTATTTATTTATTTGGTTGCGTCAGGTCTCAGTTGCGGCTTGCCAGCTCCTCAGTTGCGGCACATGGGCTCCTTAGTTGTGGCACGCATGTGGGATCTAGTTCCCTGACCAGGGATCGAACCTGGGCCCCCTGCACTGGGAACGCAGAGTCCTATCCACTGCGCCACCAGGGAAGTCCCTGGAGGGGCACTTTAACTCAGACTTTATTGAGCCAGCTACAGAGCTATTGTTAACTCTCTAAACTCACGTGAAAGGATGAGGACACACAGTTGACCAGTACAATTACAGCAAACTACTACTGACTCTGGAATGGGTTCAGATACTCGCATCCAGCGCCCTCAGCCAGTGCAAGCTCTTGCCCAGTGTGGACAGGTGACTCCATGGCCTCCTCAGTGACCCACGAGGGCCGGGGGGGGTGGGGGGGGAGGGTTGTGTGTGTGCAGACAGAAGGGGGGGCTAGTCCTTGAGGCAGAAAATCAGTGCCAATTACAAAGCGTTCCCAACCTCTCTGTGACCCCTCCAAGTTCAGGGTCTCATCACCTGTTTTCCCCTAACTCTGGGTGTTATTTCTTAACTACACAGACACCCAGAAGATTTCTGAGCTCGGTAAAATGACGCCACTTGCTTTGGCCCAGGAATGACATTTCTCTATACCCTCTGTTCTTGGTTCTCTGTGTGATTTCTTGAGGAGCAGCGGAGAGGAGAAGGTCCTGATCTGCTTTGGGGGCAACAGGCAGCTCCCAGTAGAGTGTGGTTTATAAAAGGACACCTCTCACCCCATGGCCTCCTCGGCAATATCAGTCAGCAGCGGGGACCCCAGGGCGCTGCCCACGCAGCGTCAGAAGCAATGCTGGCCAAGTGGCCTTGGTCACCCTCTCTGGCTCTTCCTCTGCCCACATCATCCCATCACAGGCAGGAAGCCACAGGCAGTACTGTATAAGCAGCAGCCACTGTCTTCTATGCCAGCAAACATTTGATCCCGCCAGGCTAACGTAAACATAAAGGAAATATTGCCATAGATCCGAAATGATAATCAAGCTCTTCAATCATCAAAAACAAAAGCAATCAATCGTGTCCCGCATACGCTACTTCCTAATTCTGGAAAGCACACCAATATATTTATCCTATCAAGATTTTCAGCAAGAACTGAGACAAAAGAGGATTTCCTGCTTTACTCCTAGCTATAAAACTCCATCCCTAAGTGTCCGCTTAACGGGTCTCACTGGATTTCTAGACACCTGTATTATACTAAAGAAACTGCACATAATCGCCATTAGCAGAGGCTTGTTATGCACGGCTGCAGCAGGAACCCCTGAATTGGGGAGGTCCAATGAATCATGGACTAACGATGAAGACTCCGCTTGCATCCCAAAGGCTCTCAGAAGAAAGGATGTGACTGGTTTCAGAGACGGTGGGATCAAGTGTGCACACCTGTGTGAAACGAGGGCCGAAGGAAACCAAAGGCTTCCCTTCCCCAGAACAGCCATTCAGCCCAAATGCCCCAGGACGCTGCTCCCCTCCCACCCGGCCCCTTGGTCAACTCATCCATCCAGCAGGGGCATTCCCGAGCTCTTCCTGGAAGGACAAGACAGGGCACACAAGACAGGACAACAAACCATACCAGTGGTCAGAGCTTACCACCAAGAAAGACAGCCAGATGCTGTGAGGCGGGACATGCCAGGAGTGGTTCTGAGACAGCTGGGAGTTGAGAGGGAAGATCGGGGAAGACTTGGGACTTCCCTGGCCATCCAGTGGTTAAGACTCCACGCTTCCAACTGCAGGGGGCACGGGTTCAATCCCTGTTCGGGGAACTAAGATCCCACACGCCCTGCAGCGCAGCCAAAAAGTTTAAAAAAAAAAAAAGCAAATGAAAACAAAAAACAAATACGAAAACAAAAGATCGCGGAAGACTTCATAGGAAAGGTGGCAGGGGACGGCCCCAAAGGATGGGTGTGATTTCATTGAGGTGGGGAGGTGGGAGGATTCCAGAAGGCACAGAATGGGCGGAGAGACATGATAAAAACCGCTGTAGCTACAGTTTATCAACTCATGCTTTACACCCCTTGTCATTTTTCATCGCCACGGTGATCCTACAACAGCCATCACTCCTGTTCCACCAATGAGCGAGGATACCGAGGCTCAGAGGTGAAGGGGACCTGACAGAGATCACACATTTACGGAGGGAGACGTAAAAGGCCACGTTTTCTGCGCCTAATGCTGCTCCCTCCACTACAGAAGGACGCTCTTGGAAGCGCACCAGGCTTGGGGCTGAAGTGGGGCCGGTGGGCTCTGGGGGCACAAAGGGGGAAACCCTGGGGCTCCTGCCTCTTCTAAAGCTCTGTGATGATGTCCTAACGGTGGAACTGGTGACGCGGTTCTTCAAATCCCCCAGCCTCCCTTTTCTGTCGTCCGCCCCCCTCCCCTACCCCGGGGATGGGGGCAGTTCCCTCAGCTTACTGGTAAAAAAAAACAAGACAGTGGGGTCTCGAGCACCAGAGCTACTTGTTATTTGCTGGGTCACTAAGAAAGGCAGGAAGTGGATCTAGGGACAGCGCGGGGGCGCCTCATTGGAGCCCTGAACGTGCGTCCGACTCTGTGTTGAACCCACGTGTGGTTGACTCCAGGCTATTGAGGATCACTGCGGTGCTTTAGAAAGATCACGCCGGTGGCGACGGGGAGAATGGATTTGAGCGAGGAGAGGCTGAGAGCTGGTCACGCGGTTCAGAAAAGAAGCCATGGGGCGAGGGATTTTGCCGCCCCGTAAAATCTGCTGTGAGATCAAGAAAAAGGAAAGGAACCAGAAACGTCTCTAAAAGAACCCTGGCTTCAGTCAATAAAGTAATACAGGAAGCCGCCGCAAGAAGGGAAAATAGGATATACTAAAATGGAATTACAAGCCTGGCACTGAAAGGCGGTGGGGACTTTCTCCACCCCGGCTGCTGCCAGCATCTGCCCCCGTCCCCCCTGCTTTACATGCTCATGGGGGTCCCAGAGCCAATCAGCAGCGGACCTGTCAAATCTGACTGCTGGAATAAAAATGGAAAGGCCGAGTGGCAGCCGTAACATGGAATTTCCTTGTTTTTATTAGTTTAAGGCTCTTAAAGAGTAACTTTTACATTGGGGAAAACTTTTCAAATATGTACTACTTGCAACGTAGATCCAGTTACCTCTCACATGTTTTCAATCATTCTGCTTGCCAATTTTACTAGTTATCAAAAGACATTTGTGGTTTAAAGCAGGGGAACGGCCTTCCCCCTCCCGGCACATCTGCCCTTCCCGCGGTGACCTCACCCTGCTGGATCCCGAGCCCGGCCGGCTGCCAGAGGCCTGATGGGGCAGACAGGGGCGCGCTACTGGGTCCCACAGCTGGAGGATGGTGCGACGGATTATTCGGCAGCTCTGGCACTACAGGGAAACCTGGGTGTGGACTTCTTTTTTTTTTTTTTTTAAACAAAAACTATTGATAAAATCCAGCTTTTCTGCATTACTGTTCCTACTTAAATGAATCCGGGAACGCAAGTTTCTCTTGAGACGTACACACACCAAAAAAAAACATGGTTCCTCGCTTTTCAATCCTTACAGCTAAACCTATTGAGATCTGGGGATGGAAAGGGGCTGGTCGTGCTGCGTTCTGGGTGTTATTCAACACTGAAGCCGGGCATGAAAAGAGCCAAGTGTTTACGATGCCCCCACGTGCGATCCTTAAACCAGCAAAACTAAGGAAGCCTAGCTTCTTCGCTGTTAGAAGTCTCCTCGTTAACTGAGAGCAGAATCCCCAGACTCCAAATAAAGAGCCTCTTGTTCTCTCCTTGCTGTGTTAACCCAACACACCCAGGAGTGGCGGAGCCTTCAAGGTGTCAAACCACAGATGTCTAATATCCAACGATGTGGAGCTCCGTGCCGTTACTCAGAGGACAGAGATGGGCGGCGGAAGTCTGACACCCCACTGAAAACAAAATGAAACACGTACAGTGTCCTGAATGGTTCACTTGACGTACATTCAGAAGAAGACCTAGGAAGATGAGAGGAAATCGGGTGGGCGTGCTGGCTGGAAGGAGGCTGCCCTCCCGGTACCACGTGCTCCACACATGGCAGCACGTGCGTGACCTGCTTTGTACCAGGGTCAGAGTCCCCCGTGGAGTCAGGTGGCATCTTATTCTTCACGTGGACCAAAGGCAGGCCTTAGGCATAAAGGACAATAAAGGACTGACAGCTCGTGAGAGACCGCGGCCAGTGGGTCACGGCTAGTGGTCTGTGCATCTCTGGTGTGAATATGTACTTTCCCCCGTAAAGACAAAGAGGCAGACAGACCCTCTGAAACGAAAAAAAACCCACACATTCGGTTATGTTAGGGACGGGCTCCAAATTTCCGGCACATTTATTTTTTAATCAAGCCAATTTTTTTTTTTCCATTTGAAACCTGTTAATTCCATGACTGAGAATTCCTCAAGTTTCAGACCGGAATTAATTTTAGCAAGGCTTTATATCAAAAATATTAGTCGATGGAGCTGTGGAAGTGGCCTCACTTCACACGCTGTCACTGGAAAGTCTGTGCGTTCCAGTTCCCTTCAGATGGTGGGGTTCACGGCGATGGAGTGGGGGGCCGCTGTGAAGCGGAAGTGTGTGAGCTCCCCGACTTGCTCCTGGGGGCACGCGGAGCTGGGGGAAGCCACGCTGGCAGCCTGGTCGCTGGCCCTTTGCACACAAAGCTGACTGTGGTTACTTCCCTGGGCGGGGAGGGGACTGTCACCGCACACACCCTCTTACTTTTCAACACGGGCAGGTTGATGACACACCTACTCTGGGTGGGGACCATCCCCCCCCTCCTCCCGTGCTTGGTGGTTCTTTGTCCTATAGCCTCTTCCCCACCACCCCCCTTTCTGAAACTTCACTGCTGTCACAAACATCTCTGCCCCGCCTTGGAAAGCAGCTGCGCTGCTTCAGGCAAGCTGGAAACCGGGAGGCTGTCTGCTCCCGTGGTCTGCTCTCCTGGGGCATGGATCCTGCTTCATTCCGTTGGTGATACAAGGAACTGTGGCCCCTGAATCCTCAGGAATCCGTCCTCTTACTCACTGCCAACACTACAATAATTAGGCAACAGCCGTCACCTCTTCACTGATTCTGCCTGAAAGATCACCGCGACATCTTTCGGAGGCAGCCTTGGCCGGGCACATCATTGCAGGGAGGCACGCGAGTTCCATCCTGAGGGCTTCAGAATTTCCGTCGCTCTCCCTGTCCGCCTTCCCTAGACTCTTTAAGAATTCGGGTTCCTCTTGCCCTTGGAGGCTGAGCCAAGCCCTGCTATGGGGTAGCCACTCGGCAAATCCCACTGACAGGCCTGCATCCGTGGACAAACATTCTGACCAAAGTCTCCATGCCCCGTCTCTTCTCCCTGCGACTCCGGGCCTCAAAGAGCGGCCAGCACCCCAGGGCAGGCTCAGTGTTCCTACGGCCCTGCCCTTGTGAGTCCCACCGTGGCTATACTGGGGTGGCCTCGCGGATGAGTTCCACCTTTTCCTGCAAATCTCCAGGAAAAGCATTTCCCACGTCATTTCTAAAATTTCGAAAATGCCCAGCCTCTAAGGAGCCTGGAAAGCTGCCCAGGGCTCAGCCTGGGGCGTAAGGCTCAGCGAGGCCACCGTCCCCGCGCTCAGGCAGCAGCCACTGCACACGCACAGAGAGCATCGGGGGTGGGGACGAGAGGCCAGCGGAGCACGTGCTAGGGCTGCAGAGACTATGCTTCGGCTCACAATCAAAGCAGCTCCTCGTCTCCAGGGATGTCTGTGCAAAAGACATCCTTCGGGAGCCCCCCAAATGCTCACATAGTTCCCCCTTCGCAGCAGCTGCGCCTCCCACCGTATGATTTACTCTCTCGTTGTTTTAGGCAAGGCGGGTGCTAAAGCACGCCATGACTTGGGAATCCGAGGGGCTGCAAAGGTCCAAAAGCCGCTCCGCACTTGATACTGCATTGCCAGAGCACTTCTGCTCTTTAAAAGCTGGGCCATAATTCACGTACCTCTGCAGGCTGGCATGACATTCTGGTCACACCTTGCCCGAGTTTCTGAGGAATGGGGATACTTCTGGACTTGTTAGCGGATTTAAGTTTTTTTAAGACATCAACACCGTCCCCACAGAAGACATCTTCCTACCTGGCAACCTGACTGCGGTGATGACACGCCGAACCCGTGCAACCTCCTAAGCGTGCCAAGAGGAGACGTGGGCCCAACGTTGGCGGAGCCAACTTCAGAGCAGAGAATTTGCCGCTCATTTACAGCCCCAAAGCGGTTCAGATTCTAACTTGAATATACATTTCACACAGTACCCAAACTTTTAAATATCCACAAGAAGATTTCATTTTTATAGGCAATAAACATTAAATCTAAAGGACTGGGACATAAAACGTGTTTTAATACCATATAAATCACCTTTCCCTAGAACAGACTACATCTCTGAAGGCTTTAAGGACTGCGATATAAATTTTTATGGCAAATTATCTACATAGAAATTATCTGCACGAGATGCACTTTCGCTTTCCTTCTCATTTACATAGTGCTGACAATCTTTTCCATCACAACAGCCAATCCACTTTGGGGGATCCAACGGAGGGGAAAAATACTGGAGCTCCGGTGGGTGGAGGTCTCCCTGCCTTCCTTCTGCCCCTCATCTTGGTTTGATGCAACTAGGTCTGACCATCTTTCTACAGAAGAGTCTTTGGCTAACCCACAGCCCAAATGGGGTATCGCTGGTCAAATGATGAGAGGACCATTCTCCGGCTGGGCCCCAGACGTGCTTTCCTCCAAGCTTTTCTCGAGCCAGAAGCCAGCCAGCCTACAGCCCTGGAACTGGTGTTTTTAGAACTTTCCGTGGACGAGGCAAGTCTGTCACAGGCACATGGTTTTGTTTTCTGGATTAAAACTGCAAAAGGAATCCCAATAAAAGGAGAGACTAGGATTCTTCTACTAGAGAGCAAAATTGGATAATGTGATCAACAAACATTTTATTATATTAGTGAGTTATAAAGTTTACAACCTGACCCCCAAATACAAGGAGACTGAGAGCGTCTGTTCCTTGGAGAGTTATTTTCTAGTAACAGAACGAGGAAAAGTAGCAAATGTGCCTGCTTTCTGGCCTGCTATTAATCTGAGCCAGCTGTCTGAACAAGGAAAAAGAGAAAGGGTTTCTGGAACTATTCTCCCTCTTGGTTTTATTCATATAATAAATAGTAAAGTTAATTTTTTGAGCTTTTCATCTAGGATAGTTTGAGGCTCTTCAATGGTCTAAAAATTTAAATACAGCTCTCCCTTATTTCCTTGCAGGGCCTAATTAAACAAAAATAGATCTAGCAACACAAAATCCTGCACCAAAAATGAAAAGAAGCATTCTGGCAAAGGGGCACCAATTTTAACTGACTCTAGCTTGGATATATAAGCATTAACAACAGACTGATGGGAAGGGAGAAGGACACTTCAACAACAATTTTCAATTAAACAGTCACATTCTCATGAAAGAAAAATCCACATAGATTTTTAGGCTGCATACATATAACATGGTAATAACCAGCCCATTTCCTCTGGCTCATTACGAAATTTTCTTGTTGAAGTGGCAATTTCTGCCCTGGACGTCTAAATAAGGGTAGTCAGAAGCCCACAATAAGTTCTGAAAAACGGGACAACCAGAAGATAGTCTGGGATACGGTGACAGAAACACGCTGTTTCGCAAATGAAGGAAGTAACATTTTCTCTCCAGATTAAAAGACACTAGAAGCCAGCTAACAGCAGCTTGCGTAATCCTATTTAAAATGTGCTAAAGCATCACACCACTTCACCAAATGGGAGAAAAAGGAGCATCACTAGCCCTAAAATTAAAAGAATCTGACCAACGATCTGCTTCTAGATGCAGCTTTCTTAAGGAGTCCAACTGCCCTCGGCTTGCCGGCGGCCAGCTCAGAGCAAGGAGAGCGACAGAAAGAACGGGGACAAACTCTCCACTGAAACTCAAAAAATATGCTCTGGGATCCGACTCATTCAATGAGCCCTGAGTGAGTCCCCCACCTCTGACAAGTCAATTTGTAGGAACAAAAAGCTAAAATGTGCACTGCCCTACCCAGCCGGGACTTCCAGTCTACAGGGTGCCAAACAAAAGGTATAGCCCAGATCATTAACAGTGACAACCACCACAACAAAGCCTTCGAAATAATTCAACATTTACTGACACTCTGCAGTGGAGGAGACAGGAAAAAAATGAGCAGACGCTCTCCGTACAGAAATCCAACACCCACACCAACTGGTTTAAAAACCAAAATGCCACCACTTCTTCGAATTTAGGGGGGAACTAAATATAAAGGACTATTGCCCCAAGATTACCATGGAACCCAACAATCCCAAATATGGAATTCAAATGCCACCATCTCCATGAACCCTGTTCTATTCTCCCACTGGTCAGAACCACTTCTCCCTCGCCTGCACTTTGCAGCATGTGTCACATTCCATGTGCTTTCCGGTCATTAGTGGGTCTTCTTGACGGCACTGACACAGCTCCGAGAAAATGGGGGCTGGTCCTGCTCATCTCTGGACTCCCCACAGCACCTAGTGCAGGTCAGACGTACACCCCGGTCATGAAGTGAGTCTGAACGTCCGCTCTGCACTCAAAGAAGATCCGGGGGCTTCCCTGGGGGCGCAGTGGTTGGGAATCCGCCTGCCAATGTAGGGGACACGGGTTTGAGCCCTGGTCTGGGAGGATCCCACATGCCGCAGAACAACTGGGCCCGTGAGCCACAATTACTGAGCCTGCGCGTCTGGAGCCTGTGCTCCGCAACAAGAGAGGCCGCGATAGTGAGAGGCCCACGCACCGCGATGAGGAGTGGCCCCCGCTTGCCGCAACTAGAGAAAGCCCTCGCACAGAAACGAAGGCACAACACAGCCATAAATAAAATAAATAAATAAATTAAAAGAAGATCCGGTCCGAGACTCTGGGGCACATTCCAGACAGTCTCCCTGGACTGCAGTTCTAAATGAAATGATTGAAGAAAGTGTTTTTGGTGTTTACATCTAACAGTTAAATGTCTTTGAGAAGAGAATTACAGGATCTATAGTAATTCTAAAACATGCCTCCTTAAGAAAGTATTCAAAATGCAACACAAAACCATATTAAAAAAGAGGAAAAAAGCAAAAAAAAATTCTGCTAAATAATCTAACACGAAATAAGAATTAAGACATCCTACTTAAGTGACAAAAGAAGAGTCGAAAATAAGAAGCAAACAACAGCTTAAACAATGTCAAGCCACACTTCAGAATAAAAAAGTTCTCATGTTCGCGTGTAAAGTGAGAAGGGGTAGATGGTAAAAACCACAGCCATGGAAAGGTTCAAGGTTAACCTGTCCAATTCATTAAGTAAATAACGATTAAATTACAATTTAATCAGATAATTACAATTCAGAAAGGAGGAAGACAGATTTGTGTTCTAAGCAATGAGCAAAAACGCACAAATAGAACTGAGCTGCTACTTTTCCAAGCAACCTTTATATAAATGTTTCATAAAAGAGATCCACCATTTTGCTCCATGCTGACCCACAAAAGCAGCAGCTTAAAAACGTAAGGGGTGCGTTTCACTCTGATCCCAAGAATCAATCTAGCGTAGGGCTCTGCCAGGCACTTTGCACCCTCCAGCCCTGACTCCTGCCCAGGACAGACCCTGCCCAGGGTCGGGTTGGTTGTCCAGCCAGCCCTGACCCAAGGCAGGGGAAGACAGGGGGAGGGGGAAGACGGAGAAGAGGCGGAGGGGAGGAGCCCTCCTGCAGGTCTGCTCTGACTCCTAAGCTCTCATGTCCCCATTTTGGTCACCAGCTGGGATTTCGGTTCCCCTGGAACAGACGCCCTGCTCTGTCCAACCAGGGCCCTCTTACCCCATGTGCCAGGGTGGGGTTCCTGCTCTGAGCAGACAGACTCTGGATCTCTGAACACTCACCTGCCTCCTATCCCACATTAGGCCTCCCTGATACTAAAACCCATTCATCCGTGACCCCACGTTTTTCCTAGCACTCTCCTTCTTCCAGTCTGTTCCTACAACTGGCTTCTTCTCCTCTCCCCAGATCCTTGGGGACACCCCACCATGTGCCAGTAGGAATGGTTCTACTGTCAGGGCAGCTGTGTCTCTGCTGTAAAGACCCTGGAACCCTGTCTAAGCGAAGCAGGGGTGGGAAAGCTTGGATTTCCAGAAAACAGAGCATCTCCAATCATTTGGATTAACGGAGAGTTTCAGTGCCCTGCATACAACCAGTAAAAATATTGTATTTGCAATTGCAGGGTTCCTTCTTCTAAGAAATTATTTCCTGAACACTTCACAAGCACTGGATGTTTTAGAAGAAAATTCTGGTTTACTCCTCTCAAGTCTATTTTATGAATCCTTTAGAGCTTAAAGTGAAGAACCAAAGTAAGGGGGGAAAAAAAAAAACACCCAAATGCTAATGTGCACCTGGAGACAAGGCTGTGTGGTACAGGGGAGAAGGCATCAGACAGGGGAAAGGGGATGGCTCTTCCAAAAACCAGCCTGGGGGAAAGATTCTTGCTCTCTGAGCATCAATTTTCTAATCTGCAAAATAAGAGTGACAGCAACTTTGTAGGGTTTTGTGAGGACTGATTAAACTCAGCAAACTTTAATGACCATCTCCTAATGTGCCAGATCCTGGGGAAAAAGGAAAAAATGGGCCTCATTCATTCATTCAAACATGCATGCATGCATGCAGCTTGGGACCTGAAATGATCACAGTGAACAAGATAGTCAAGCTGACAGTACAGACAGGGAGAAGGACAATAAACCAATGTGTTCAATACATTTATTTATAAGTAAATATGAGTATACAGATGTCTGTGAGTCTAGAGACAAATATGAATTTCATTTATTATCCAATGGAATTGAAAGAGACCAAGCACAGTGCCAGGTACAAGGGAAAACACTGAAAAATGTTTACTGAACTTATCGACCTAACCCTCAATGAGCTTTATCCTCTAAGTCCCTAAATTCAACTTCACATGTCAGTGTCTTGGCATTGGATGTGTTCTCCTGGGGTGAGCATGCATAGGGCCCCATAATCGCTGGGGGGCACATACACCAGAAGACACCTGAGAATTGTAAGCTTCAAGGCAAAATAAAGGTCATTTTCAGCACCAGATACAGTGGTAGGATTTGGTTTTTCAATCCCCAGATACTAAGAGCAAGGAATGCCACAGTTCAATCCCCAGATCCTAAGAGCAAGGAATGCCACAGGAGAACAAGTCCCAGAGGAGGACACTTGTTTTACTGGCTTGTACACATGGCCGTTGTGGATTCTGTCCTGCCCACTGGCTCCTCCTGGAGGCCCTCATCCAGGTCAGGAGACATCTCGGCCTTGGGTTCACGAGGGTGGTCCTGACACCGATCCTGGTGTCCCGGATGGCTCTTACCCGCTTCGCGCACACACGATTCAGAAAGAGAGGGGACGAGGAGGAGGGAGTGTTTAAAAAGAGAGGTGAGATTGTGTCCACGTCTCGAAGAGGGGAGGGAGGGCAGCAGCACCTCTGCTGCCCGGCCAGGGGTGCCTCCTAGAAACTTCCACCGGCAGAGCCCCTTGAAAGCTTCACCAGCTGCGCTCACCAGCCCAGAGGCGACTCCCAGTAGCGTTCACCACTGACCCCGCTTGCAAGAACACACGTTCCTGGGCACAACTGCTTTCCCTGATCTGCAGTTGGGATGGGGTGGGGGAAGCCTGTGGCCGAGTCCCGAGGGCTCCTTTGTCACCGCGGAGCAGCATTAGACCTGGGAGGGCCAGAAAACGCGCCTGAGCTGCCTCCACATCACAACAGGAGAAAGTGACCCAGGGCCAGTGGGAGGAAAGAGGGGCAGGAGGGGCCGGGCGGGCCTCCTCCAAAAGCCAGGCCCGGCACCGGACCGCCAAGCGCTGCAGCATCTCAAGGACGGTAAGTCCCTGCAGGGTCCCCAAGGCTGGGACTGGCATTCAGGAAGGTAACACACGGCAGGCTCACGACAGCGTGGGCATCTGGGTCATTTGGG
The DNA here is from genome assembly GCF_965194805.1 of Balaenoptera borealis. Classification (NCBI taxonomy): domain Eukaryota; kingdom Metazoa; phylum Chordata; class Mammalia; order Artiodactyla; family Balaenopteridae; genus Balaenoptera; species Balaenoptera borealis. The sequence continues at coordinate 80,875,993 of NC_138872.1, forward strand.
AGACGGGAGAGGCTCAGAAACTCTTCAACTGCCTCTCCCAGCATGTCTTCCTGAGGGGCGAGGGGACCCCGGGGCCAGCTGAGCACTGGCCCCCAGCCTCGCTTTCCTCCGCTGTGGACGAAGCTTGTGAAGACCGACGGAGCTAGAAGGTGTGAGGCGTGAGAACAGCCCAAACACAGAGGAAACGTTCTCTAAGCGTGAGCTGTGGTGATTACTCCGTGAAGCCAAAAGCCTCGTGAGAAAAAGCCAGGCAACATACCCTTGGAAAACATGGGTATTTCTTATATAAGTCACGAGATACGAAGAGGAAATCTCAACAGCACTGAGCTGGGCCTTTACGGACAAGGGGCCTCTGAGGTCGGGGGTCCTCTGGGCAGAGTGATTCCTCCTCTCTCCCCTCCTCCCCTCTGGGCCGCAGGATTGGAACCTGCTCTTTGGAGCAGCGTCACTCCGAAGGCCTCCTCAACTTCCCCACCACTGCGGCGGGGACCCCCTCTCCTGGCTGGAGATCCTCCTGGCGAGACGGGGCGCACCCAGCCCCGCGCAGGGCACCCCTGTACCTGAAGCCATCATCACTCCTCGGTGAACTGGAAGGTTTCTCCCAGCCTCCGGCCAAAGGAAACAGACCTCAGAACACTGGCCACATGAAAGGCCCGTGTGTAAAAATAATTCGGTTCAACAAATATTTCCGCCACATGCAAATCACAGAAATAGGCACAGCGGCAGAGCGCACCCGGAGAGAGGGCAGGAGGCCCGGGCTTCAGAGAGCCTGAAACCCAGTGAGGACACGAGGGGAGCAGCGTTCTGCCTGCTACCACCAGAACCTGGCACCACCAGAACTAGGCAGAAGGGGAGCCCCGGATTCCACAAGGCAAGCGGGGAAACGGCTTCGGATCACTGAAGGTCTCATTAGAACAGATCCCCTGTTCATCCAGCATTTGTGGTGTCACTGTATAAATATCCATTTAAGCGCCAAATCAAGTTTTAAGCGCTTCTGTGCTCAAGTCGATATTCTATAATGCACAGGACGGGGGGCTTCCCTGGTGGCGCAGTGGTTGAGAATCTGCCTGCTAATGCAGGGAACACGGGTTCGAGCCCTGGTCTGGGAAGATCCCACATGCCACGGAGCAGCTGGGCCCGTGAGCCACAACTGCTGAGCCTGCGCGTCTGGAGCCTGTGCCCCGCAACGGGAGGGGCCGCGATAGTGAAAGGCCCGCGCACTGCGATGAAGAGCGGTCCCCGCACCGCGATGAAGAGTGGCCCCCGCTTGCCGCAACTAGAGAAAGCCCTCGCACGAACCGAAGACCCAACACAGCCAAAAATAAATAAATAAATAAATAAAGTAGCTATATAATGCACAGGACTTGGCAGAAAGGGAGGGGAAAAAGGACATCAAACAGAATTAACTGTAATCCATGAAATTGACAATCGCATGTAGTTTTGTCTCAAAACCCCGCCCGTTAGCTGTTCTCTCTGGGAGAAGTCTGCTTTCCCAGGTGCTCTGCGTAACCAACGCGCAGGGTTGGGCTGGGACACCGGAGCTGGGAGTTTAACGCACACCCACCCTGCAGGGGGGCTTAAACAATGACCTGCCCGAAACAGAGGAGGCCCCCACAGGGGTACACTGCCTTCCCACCCCATCTACAAACTAGGCCTGCAGCAATTATGGATCCAGACACGGGAGAGGAGAAAGGAGTTCCGGAATCAGAAATTTCTGGGACGCCGCCGGGACGATGCTACAGAAGAGACGGGAGATCTCAAGGTCCACAGCTAGGTACTCCAATCCCCCGTATTTCCCAACAGCATCTGGCCCGCTCTGGAACATTAGCTAATAAAAGCACAACAACAGATAGAAATAGCCTTCTGAACTAAAGCCAACTTTGTCTGTATGTACATATTATAAAAATCGCGCGCAAGCCAACAATTTCTATACTATGCTAGTTTCACCCCAATATAATTTTCAATAGCTCTATTGTAAACAGAAATTACTGGCAGGATTCTGATTAAAAGGATGGCAACATTCCGCATTCAGACCATGTGACAGACGCACCCCATAATATAAATAACTTGATTTAAAAACAAAACAAAACAGGGTGAAGAGCACCACTCCCACATATGAAAAATCGGGGAAATATGAGGATTAAATGAACAGCCGTCCCTTTCACAGCCTAGAACTTACAAACTGAGCCAGCCAGGCTGAGGTTTGGAATAAGTTGCTGATCTAGATTCTCTAGTCGTGGTTTCCACTGACTCAGGGCCATGGATAAATTAAACGACAAAGGTGGCACACCACCACGCAGAGGTGCTGTTACTTGCATTACGCTGAATCAACGGGGACTTTGAGGTCTGCAAAGCCTTTATCCTTGACTTTCAAATCCCGGGACAACCCGAGAGCTGGGGAGGCAGGGACCAGCCTGTCCACTGCCACCGGGGGGTCCGAGCCTCCAGTGACTCTGGAGGCCACCAGGTCATCAGGAAAGCCAGATTCCAACCAAGGAGCCCCGCTCAGAGCAGGGACCCACACACAGATTCTTCTTCTGGGTCCTCCTGAACCCGTGCATGAAGGGCTGCGTGGTGTCGTGGGTAGCACACTGCTCGAGGCCCTGAGTCTCAAAGTCAAAAGGTAACGAGAGAAAGAGAGAGGCCACCAAACACAGGTTCTGAATGGAGAGCAAAAAGCGCACCCTGGCTTTATTTCCACGCACCGTTTCCTTTATGATTTTTTTTCCCCACAACTAAGTCACACTGAAGGTATTTGATAATCATCACAGATTTTCACTTTAATTTCAGGAAAATAGGTCTCTGGTAAGAGACATCTTCGCTAACTAGGCTAACCCTGAAGCTCGGCGTGGGGCGGCTCCGGGCGCTCCTGTGGACCAGGCATCCCCCTCCAGCAGGGAACGCTCGGGGACCAGTCACTGCCACTTCACCAAGTCAGCGGACTGAACGGCTTTCTGCGTTCTGCTCATTTATTTGCCAGCCTTATCGGCCTCTTTCCGTAGGAAGTAAGTTCCTGTCTCAGCAACTGACTGTGCTCCTAATGTGTGCAACGCGCGGTGCTGGGCAACGTGAACCCTCTCAACTAATTCCCCAACCCTGGAGGGTGACAGCAATAGACATACGTTGCCTTGCCCCACACGTGCCCGGCATTGTGCTCGGGCAGCGTTACGCTGAGCGGCCGGCCCCTCGTTCAGACCTCACCGCCGCCCTGCGAGGAGAGGCCCTGGTTCCCCTTTCTTGGCCGGCAGAGGACCCCATCACAGGATGCGGGGGTCCAACAGGTTCTGTCAAATCGCGGAAAAAGCACGCGGAACTCTTGACAAATCGGCGGCGTCAGAAAATCAATTCCCAGATGCCATGTAATGCAGTGACAAGCCCACCGGGGCATTCGGATTGAACAGGAACGGATTTCTTTCCTTAAAAAGGACCAAGATAAGAGCAAGAAACACATTTCCATTTTGCGTGCAGACCCGGGCTCTCGAGCTGGCAAGCAGGAGTAATGAGTACAGTGCGTCACAAACAACTCGGGCCTGCCAGCGATGAAAATTAATGGGAAGGTAAAGAGCTTCTTTTGATACTGGAAAGGCTCCAGTAAAAACTGGTCTGTACATGGAACACGGTGTCAGACTAAGAGAGAATCAGCTTGTCTGACTTGCGGTTTTCTTGACAACATTCATCTTCTCTTGGCCTGATACGGGGCAATTAGTGCTTGTCAGCTGAATCATGTGTTATTAAGATCATTCAGGCATTTTTTAATTACGGTGAGCGAGACAGACAGTAATGAGATCTCCAGCAACTTTAACTTCCCACTTCCTTTTCAGATAAATCTGAAGCTGCTTTTTTTTTTTTTTCCCCTCGTGATGTGTCAAAAGAATTATTTATTCCTGCAGGTAGATACGTGTAACCCGGCCCCAGCTTCCCCCACCTCCACATAAAAGATCAACTGCTGGGGGCCTCCCCCCAAATCAATCAGACAAAGACACCTTTCTTAAACATCTGCTCCCTCTGGTCAGACTCGGGACGGGCATTTTTTGCTCGAGAAAATGCTCCTAACAGAGGATTCCGTTCTGGAGGCCTCTCTGGATCTGTGGGGCTCTCCACCCTGGGCCCTTGCTGGCCGGCTTCTTCCTGCTGTTCCTCAAGGATCACAGCCTGCGCTTGATCTCACGTGAGCCCCACCGTCCTCCGTCCAAAACCCGCTCTTGTCTCTGTTAGCTCTTCCAACCACGTGACACCAAAAGCCCAGGAAGCATAAAAATGATTTAATTTGCTTTTATAGTCTATATTTCATTCTATTTGCTTTTAAATTAACAATTCTCAAAAAGGTTAAAGCGCAGTATCTGGTTCGGCTTGAATCTGGGTTCATAATTTTTGTCATTTTAAATGCTCCCCTTCCATCGATATTTCATTGAGGAAATAATGGCCTTTCCTGGGACATTTCAAATTTTTATGGTCCCCGTCCTTTCTCTTTATACAGCCAGGAGCCAACGTGAGTTCGGAGCTATTCCTGGGGCGCCATCTGTTTCTTTACAAGGCCAGTGAGAGGGGTCTGGGGGATGTGTGATAAGGAGGAAAGGCCCCCCAAAGCCCACGCCTGCATACCCTCCCCGACACTCTACACAGTCATCCCTAACGCGGCTGTTCCTAAGGAATACGGGCTTCTGAACATTTCACAACCGGATTCCATCAACCATCTCCATGCCGGATTAGGGCTTTCTGAAGGCAAGCTCTCCAAACCCTCTGACCCATTCCTAGGAGTATTTTTAGGAAAGCCATTTTAAAAGATCCTTTTCCTAAGTTGGTTCACGATGTTCCTTTCAATGGAGCACATTACATAATGCATTCTGTATATGCTTTGAGTCTTGTGCGCCTTTAGCTGTTGTTTTTCAAGCAAGCCTCTTCCTATAGGTGCTCCGACCGTTCCGGACCAGGTGTGCGCTGTATCCACAAGCGCACCCCTTTCTCCCCGCCCCCCCACCCCCGCCAGCAAAGTCACCTTTCCCTTCTGTCCCAATTGACTCCTGTTTGTCCCCACCCATCACCCGTATCCACAGGTGGGGGAAGATCAGAGCATGATCCTACAGTCCCCCCCTACTTGAACCCATGTGTGCTTGGTGACCATAGATCACCCACCAGGATGCCGTCCATGGAGCCGCTGTGCTGCCTCTGGGCGGGAGCAGACCCTACGGGCAAATCAATGCTACATCTGCAACTCCACCAGGGGCCCTGCAGGCAGCCCGCCAAGCACCTGGCGAGACCACGTCATCTCCTGGCAGGGCTAGGCTATGGGAGAAGAGAACCACGCTGGGTCTCAGAAGAAAGCAGATCAGCCCTCGGGTGGGCCAGGCGAGCCGACTGTGGGGTCCACTGCCTGAGGAGACTGCTAGCTGGCTGGGCCTTCAGAGTGGGAGGCAGCAAGCCCAAGGAAAACGCTGAACACCACTGAAGCCATGCAAGACCAGCCTCATCCAATACGACCAGCCTCATCCAATACGACCAGCCTCATCCAGGAAGGGGCTAAATGTCCCTGAGAAAGAAACTTTGAAATGCCAATGGTCAGAATGTGTTTATCTAGAAGAATAAAGCAGAAAGTTACATTATACTAAATGGCTCCAACCTAGAAATAAAATAGGGAGAAGGGAGGGAGGGATCCACCCTAATTTCAAAGTGTTTTTTAGAGGAGACCACTCTTGCACAGGGTAGATGATTTACAAATATCTGTACGTTAAAGTCATCAGAAAGGGACACGGGGAGGGGCAGGGAGAGAGTCAAGGTCACCCTAAGCTACCAGGTGGTGCCCTGCGTTCCCACGGACGCCCCTGAACTCCTCCTGGACTCAGCTCCACTGCACAAGTCAGCCCCGGGGACACTGTCTCCCAGGGGAGTTTGAAAAGGCCCTGAAATCCAACGATCCCAGATACTCAAGCATGTAGGTTTGTATCATTTACAAAGAACGGATAGGGCAAGTACCCCCTTATCACAATGCAAACAGGCTTCTGACCCTAACAGTATTTTGAAGAAAAGGGTTTCTTCTACTTAAAAGCTTGTAAGTCGTCATTTCATCTTTCTTCTCTTCATTCATAAAATTTTTTAAAACCACATGGTGTTAAAAAGTATCGGTTTGCTTTTGTGGTTTGGAATCTGCACTGTTTTGATCAAAACTGCGTGAAGGTGGGCTTGTCTGGGCCACCCAAATCCTGGCTGGAGCTTGACTGCTGACTCTTGCTACCAGTGGGGCTACATCCAACAGGGACATGGCCACCACTTGCCTTCCCTGGGCCCTGCCTGCATTTTGTCACAGTCTCAGCTGTGATCATTTCAGTTCCTCAAGCTCTGCGTCGTCCCCCAAACCCCAGTTTGCCACGCCACAGTCCACGGCTGGCTCCTTGTGAGGTCAGGCTCTAAAAGAACTCATTGCTTTCCTGGTGGCACACGGAGAGCCAGTGCCTGCCCGTAAAAGGAAGTGGCGTTATTTCAGCGGGGAGGGGAGGAGGGCTCTCACATTGGGGTACAGAGGGGAGGGTCCTCACAGTAACCGATGCACGGCTAGAGGGATCATGAGAGAACTAGAGCCCAATGTGGACTCTGTGGCAGGGCAGCGGAGAGCGGAGCTGCGCTGGGGGGAGTCTAAAGGGACACATGAGGGGAAGGTGGCAGCACCGATCACATCACAGATGCTCGTGTGCAGGGACCCCGCAACTCTCCTTGCACGTACATGTGCACCCGTGTCAGACGGTGTACACACAGGGCCCTTCAAGGCAGCGTTGCTGTGAGAGTGAGCACAGACTAGAAGCAACGCAAATATCTGTCCATGGGAAACCTGGTACATCGGGTATGGCCATCCGTATCAGGGAGTATCACGGAGCTCTGAGAGAGAGAGAGAGAAATAGAAATAGAATTTTCAGCTTTCATGTACTGATTTGGAAAGCCTAAGGAACGCTGATAATTTTTAAAAAGTAAAAAGCAAGATGCAGAAGAGTACGTACAGCACACCAGACTATGGGTATATAAGGGGAAAACAACACGTATTCATATTTGTTTCTGTGTATAAAGAAACTCAGGAAGATACACAAAGAAATCAGCGATGGGGTGGAGGAGTGGGCAGTGCAGGGCAGGTAGGAGACTTCTCTTTATGTCTTTTTTTTTTTTTTTGCCGGGGGGAACCATGAGATGTTACTCAGAAAAAAGTATTAAAAGGAATTTAGTGCAACTGCTGCTATAAATTGGTCCAACTGTTCTGGGAAGTTTGGGTAACATGTACCCAAAGTCTTAAAAATATACACACACCATTCACTCAGCACTTCTGCTTTTAGAAATTTAACCTAAGGAAATAATAAAACATTAAAAGTACTATAATTAAAAAAGCAAAAATATGCATAGATGCACAAAGATGTTCATCCCAGTGTAGTCTAAGGTAGTACAAAGTTGAAAAAGAGAAGAACAATTTAATGAAACATGGGAAATCAGTAGAATACTATGTAACATGTAAGTTCAACAAAGAACATGTTAACTTTTCTAAACTAACATTGAAAGATATTCTTAGTAGCATAGTGAACTCTAGGCTGGGGAGAGATTGTTACCAAACAGTATCCAAAGTGTTTATTCCACTCACCTAGTTTTGTAAACCCACAGCCAGGGAAACGTCTGGAAGAATGTATACCAAAATGTTAACAGGAGTAAGATTAGTGGTGTTTTTTATTTCCTTCGTCATATGTTTTCATAGTTTCTTAATTTTTACTAGCATTTCTTACTTTTTCAAATCACAAAGTCACTTCCACTTTGCAAAACAAACAAACAAACAAACAAACAAAAACCAAGGCCAAGTTCAGTAGCTGATTTTCCTCTATCAGTGCTGTAACGTTAGAAGGCCTACACAACCAAGCATGAAAGGCCAGGAAGAGATGAGCACTGGCTCAGGAAGGGAGGGAGATGCACCTGAGCCCCCCGGGGAGGGTCTCCCCCATCACAGGTCCTGATCAGCCTCCAGACCAGGTGCGGTAAACAGAAACTAGACCCAACACAGCAAACACAAGACCGCGGGCTCCAGCGGGGAGCTGGACGAGCAGAAGGGCTGTTATCCCCCCCCTTCACTTTCCTTCTGTGTCTGGCACAAACCGTTCTCTGGCTTATCACAGGGCAGTGTGACAAAAATATATTCAACAGCAATTAAACACCACATCTAAGAGCCAAGTGTTTTTGGTTAATAAAGAGCCCTGCTTATAATAAGAGCAATACCTGTCCAATTCTAAGTGGCTGAAATCGAAGCCTTCATCCTCATTTCTCATGAATGATGAGCAATATTTTAAAAAAACAACAAAAAACCATCAGCTGGCCAAAGGCATGGCCGCAGGTTTATCGTACCCGAGAGACGCTGAGCTCTGGAATCCAAGAGGTCTGGGTCTGGACCCCAGCTCTGCCGTGGAATAACACGCGGCCCTGGGCGAGTTCATCATCCTGACTGCCTCTTCCTCACCTGTAAATCAGCCTGGCTCGAAGGACGGGTCAGGACACGGAGACACAGCGGCGAAGACCACAGGCCCCCGTCAGCCTTGTTTCCTTTTCTTGACCCTCCCCACAACTTCTAACCAGAATCGTTCGAGATTGATCTGGCCCCGGCAAATGGTTTAAGCAACAGAATAAAGTCTATCAGCAGATGCCACGCTTGGGGGTTGGCAGCCCTGCCCGGGGTCGAGAAGTGGGAGGTGGGATGCCCTGAACCCCCTCTGCTCCACGATCGATCCCAAGTTACTTTCAAGTGAAGCTGTGATCAGTGGTCTTAACCACGTGACAGCCACCACCATGGAGTCGCCGACTTTGCTTCAAGCATGTTGAAGCTTTGTTTTCCCAGAGGACAGATCCCGATGGATCCCCACCGCTCCCCCTCCCCGCCCCCCGCCCCGGGGCTGGACACAAGGCCTGGTGACCAGGCAGGAACCTAGGGTCTGGCGGGGCAGAGCCAAGCCTGCTGCTGACCAGCCTGGGGACTCGGGCCAGGGACTTGGACGTCCCGAGGAGAAGCCAGGATGATCCCACCGACGGCCGCACAGGACTGTCCTCAGGATCAAAGGTGATCGTGATCCTGAGACTCCGCAACAGGGCCGGGCTCGGCAGCGACACATCCCGAGTGCCTCCTTCCTCCCCCCGTGAGCTGCGTTGACCATGACCCTGGCCAGAGCTCGGAGGGGAGGGTGGAGGCTCCCGGGGAGCTCAGGCTCGTCGTGTTTCAGCCCCTTTTTGAGTAAAAGGGAGATAATACTACCTGCCTTCTATTCACCTTTTCAAGGATGCTGTCAGGATTAATTGAATGGGGCACATTAAGCTCCTGTTTCCTGAGAGCAAGACGGCAAGTGAGTAAAGGATATTATTCCATCAATGGCCGGCTTTAATATCATCCCCCACAACTGGCACGACAGGAATGTACCATCTCACTCCCACCCTGACTGCAAGGATGCTAATTCAATTAGGCCAGAAATCTTGTTCTGAGAAGCATCTCTTGTTCCAGCGACAATGTGAAACCATCCCCGACCCGCGGCCTGGATAATATTAGGTATAATTGATAGTTTACTTTTGCCAAGGATCCCGAGTGTCCTAAGGGCTATACGTAAGGAGATGCGGGCATCATGGGTCTCTTCCCTTCAGTCCTCCTTTCCTTGTTTTTCTGGAAAATTCATCGTGATTACACAGAGAGGCAAGGACCTATTTTTCTATCAAAAGGCATAATCCAAAGGAGAATATACACCTTAAAATTGTCTTCTTAAAACGTACAGAGACCTAAAAAGTGTCGCCAACCTTCCGATATTTAAAACAAGAGACCGTAAAAGTTCTTCAACAAATAAAATTAAAGCCACCATAATTTTAGAATTCTCTAAGAGAACAGGAAAAAGAGAGACATAAAAGGGTCCCACATAAGACGCCCCGATCTTGAGAACTTTAGGCTATAAATACAATAGATTACTAAAGCCTGTTCACATACGTTCAGACAGCTAGTATACATTATTTCTTTAATAATAATAATATATTTCAACCGTACAGAAAAGCATAAATTCCTACGTACCTATACCCAGCGTCATCAAATTTCAACATTCTGCCATATTTGCTGCTTTTTTTTTTTTAATTAATTTATTTATTTATTTATTTTTGGCTGTGTTGGGTCTTCGTTTCTGTGCGAGGGCTTTCTCTAATTGCGGCAAGTGGGGGCCACTCTTCCTCGCGGTGCGCGGGCCTCTTACCATCGCGGCCTCTCTTGTTGCAGAGCACAGGCTCCAGACACGCAGGCTCAGTAGTTGTGGCTCACGGGCCCAGTTGCTCCGCGGCATGTGGGATCTTCCCAGACCAGGGCTCGAACCCGTGTCCCCTGCATTGGCAGGCAGATTCTCAACCACTGCGCCACCAGGGAAGCCCCCATATTTGCTGCTTTTAAAGGGATAAGATATTATAGTTGGCCCTCCCATTATGCCCTCTTCAGTCCCATTTTCTCCCTTCCTTCCCCCTCAAATAATCACATCTCCAGAATCTGGCATTTATCTTTCTCCCAAAAAATCTTTCTATGTCCACTAGCTCTTCATGGGGGCATGAACAACACGAGGTATGGCTTCACGTATTTAACTCCGTAGGAACAGGATTACGCTGTGTGCGCCCTCCGGCTGGCCCCTTCCGCTCTCTGCTGTGCCTGTGAGGTCCACCCGCACGTGAAGCCTGCCTTCTACAACTCCCCTGGGCAACACCACTCTCCCCCAACGACCTCTACGTTCTCCCCAGGTGTTCACTCCTGTTCTTGTACACGTCTCCTGGAACACACGCCCGAGAGCACCTCTAAGAGCACATTTCACCTCGGAGCGAGACGACTTCCCTGTGCCTATGCACCTTCAAAATCCCTCTCCGAAGCGGCTGTTCTGGCTCACACGCCCACCGACAGGACACAGAGATCACACTGCGAACCCTCCATAGCTTCAGACTTAAAATCTTGCCACTCTGATGGGTGTTTTTTTTGTTTCGTTTTGTTTAAAGGCTTTTAGTTTTAAAAGCCATCATGTAACTGAAACCAACCCCTCTTAGTCCTCATAATGGGACCGAATTAAATGGAGCCGAGGCCTACGCTCTGCTGATGAAACTGCAGGAGGATTAACTTCACAACCTCCCCCACCTTGGGTGCTCTGATCACAGACTAAAACCAACCTTCTCTTCCCGAGCAGCAAACGTCAGAGAGAACACCGGCGTCCACCCACTCTGAGTCACTTCCACACCCTGGGGACCCGCTCGGCCCCTCCGTGGCAGACAGGTGAGTCCAGCTACGTAAATATTTATTAAAATTGATATGAGAGGGCTTCCCCTGTGGCGCAGTGGTTGAGAATCCGCCTGCCAATGCAGGGGACACGGGTTCGATCCCTGGTCCGGGAAGATCCCACATGCCGCGGAGCAACTAAGCTCCTGTGCCACAACTACTGAGCCTGCGCTCTAGAGCCCGTGAGCCACAACTACTGAGCCCATGTGCCGCAACTACTGAAGCCCACGCGCCTAGAGCCCGTGCTCCACAATGAGAAGCCACTGCAATGAGAAGCCCGCGCACTGCAACGAAGAGTAGCCCCCACTCGCTGCAACTAGAGAAAGCCCGCGTGCAGCAATGAAGACCCAACACAGCCAAAAATAAATAAATAAATAAAATAAATTAAAAAAAAAAAAAAAAAAAACTGATATGAGAGCCAGGATGGGAGGTGAGTTTGGGGGAGAATGGATACATGTATATGTATGGCTGAGTTCCTTTGCTGTGCACCTGAAACTAACATTGTTAATCGGCTATACTACAACATAAAATAAAAAGTTAAAAAAAAAACTGGTATGAGCATGGCACTAGGCAAGAGTTTTTGAATTATTATTTACAGACTTCATAAGCATCTATCCTAAAATTACTAGTTAGCAACTGAAAAAAGCAAAGCTCTATACCACCCTCACAGCTTTATCTGAACAACTTTAAAAGGGGAAAAATGAAAACTCCACCACAAAGAGAAACATCTTGTTAAACCAGCTCTGCCACTTAAGGTTAAGGAATTTACCGTCCCACGGTTTCAATGAGATAGCTATGATGTTTCCCTTTAAGTTCATATTTTTGAGATTTCTTCAAGGTATCATTGGACAAGGTTCCCTAGATCCTCTCGTTCACTAATTTCTAGACAAGAGTTTTACGAAGGGCAATGAAGACGGAGCTCTGACGTCCTCTCTGCTTCCTGGGACACCCCACTGTGGGCCGGGAGGTGAGCAGACAACACGGTCCCGGCTGTAAAAGAAGACATCGGGACCAAGCCGCTGCTCCGGCCCACGTGGCCTCGTCTGGGCTACAGGTGGCGGTGCTCCTGGCTCCGGGAGGCGGGGGCGTGAGGCTGGTGGGTGCACGTGGCGGGTGGACGGTGCACTGCAGCCCATGAGGCAGCGTCCCGGAAGAGAAGTGGGACATGAGGCGCTGCGGGGAGCGGGACCAGAGCGGGTGTCGGCAACAGTGTTTGGGTTCGGCAGAGGCGGCCGGGGGTAGGCACTGGAAAGCCAAGCCCTTCCTCTACCCTCTCTCCGGCCCATTCACTCGTCCGCCTTCTCCATGGTGAGGACACAAGGCTTCCTGTACCCACGTCACCACCATCTCCCGGGAGCCTCCTGACCTCGGCTGACCTTGCACCCTCCCGCCTCCACTGCACCCCTAACTGCAGGCTCCCCACACCAGCACTCAGCTCTTGGCCCCTCTTCCCTTTAATCCTATCCCTTGGGAAACTCATTCACTTCCAAGGAGTCAACAAACGCTCAGCTGGAGGGAGGACCTGCGGCCAGTTCTGACTCCGCTCAACCTCGTGTGTTTGATCCACGGGTTTATTAAGCACCTACTGTGTCCCAGGCACTGGGAATCGGGCAGAGACAGGACAGACCCACCCTTGTCTCTCAAGCAGTTCTCTTTACTCAGGATGTCTGAAAGGCAGTGTGTCCTCCCCACATATCTCCCACCATCTGGGTTTCTGACCAAAACCCTTCGTGCCCAAGTGCACCTCTGGGTTCATCCAGGTGTCCTCCCTCCCTGCCTCCAAACAAGTTACCACGACCTGGGTGGGGTTCCTCTGACTCCTTCTGCCACCGTCACAGGCCCTCTGCCTGTTCATCTCCGAAGCTGGGGAGGCTCCCTGACGTGTCCCTGCAGCCCAACCACCTCCCGGCGGGTCAGGCCTAAAGCACTGTTCCCGGCACTCAAGGCCCTTTACTCTCCAGCTCCCACTAACGCTTCGCCCCCCTCCCCAGAGCCCTTTCAGATCAGCCCAGCATCCTTGCCTGCACAGGGACCTTTCTCCCGTAGATGCCGGGAGAAAGCACTTGTTATCTGTCTGCGCTGAGATCTTTGCTGCTCATGGTGTTTCCTGCACAGTTAGCTCAGACCAAGTTCTCCATGGTGAGCTCTTCCCGCAAAAAGCCGGCGCCCCGGGCAGTGAGGAGCTCCCTGAGGGCGGCCCAGCCTGCGGTTGTTGAGGGTCACAGTGCTGTGTGTCCGGTCGGCAGTCCACACGCCAGGAGTGCAGGCAGCTCGCATGTCCCCAGTGCAAGACAGACTGAGGGGGGGAGCGCCTCCCAACACCCCGACACTGCCTGCAACTGGGAGAGCCTCAGGGACCGGAGGGGGCAAGTTCAAGACCCTCTGCCGGCCAGAGGAGGTGCCGGGCCACAAGAAGGCCAGGGCTCGGCGGCCCGCGGGAAGACCTCAGAAGCCGGCTCTGCAGAGGGGGACGGGAACGGATGAGACGGGTCCCAATCGACTGAAGGGAGGGTGGGCCACCCAGGGACCAAGTCGGGAAGGAGTGGACTTCTGACACCTGGACATCGAGATGACAGTTAAAGCTACGAGTGAGCGATTCTACGAAGAAGTTGGCTTAAAACGAGAGCAAATTATCTGAAGTCTGAGCTGCTGGGGACACCCAGAGATGAAGGTCCAGAGGAAAAAAAAAAACCCAGCAGGTGAAATGTCGGTCAGCTGACACACTCACTGGTTCCTGCGAGGCGCCCCCCAGCCCAGGTGTCAGGGGAGGACGCACAGAGAATTTCGCTAGTGTCCACATGCCCATCCTCAACACCCCCCCTCCCCCTTTCTCCCCTGCAGTAGAGCCTCAGGTCTGCGACAGCCACGCGCTCGGCACTCTGGGCGTGACCTCATCTTGGTGGCTGCCGGCACCCCAGGACAAGGAGGGCTTCTGTGAGGCTCTGGCTGTGAGACTCGCCACTTGGAGGCCAGACTTAATAAATAATCTGCGGCTAAAACTGAGCATCCGAAGAGCCCCCTGAATGACTGGGACGCTGCCAGCTGAGCTGGCTCCATCACACACGTCTGTGCAAGGAACCACCGTCATTTCATCCACTGCTGCTTGACGCTTCTCCACTTTGGAAAATTCAGCATACGCAAGAAAACAGAAAGTAAAACGCTTGTAGTGATACACGGCATATTAATTATCCCCATGGAAAATCAAATCACACTGAAACTTCAAATTCACTTTTATGAAACTTTTTGAACTTTCTTACATGGCACTTCTCCCAAAGGCCCCAGTGGTGCCTTCTTTATAAGCTTTGAAATCAATCAGATGCTTCGAGGACAAAGGAGAATCACCTTTAACTCAATGTTTTATGGTTTGTGTTGTTCAGAGTGTCTCAGGGTTGAAATTCTCATGACTCCGTTTGTTACCAACAATTTAATGAGTTGCTCATCGTATCAGCCATGAATGATCAGCAAACAACTGTGCCTGCTCATCTATCTCCTCTAGTTTAATTTGAGTCCTTAAAATAAATGTTCATGTCTGCAATAGAGGGTCTGATATGATTCTTTTGTCTGGAGACTGTAAAATAAGCATGCCAACTACTGCTGCCTTTGGTAGATTTCAAGGTCGTCTGCTTTGCCAAGGTCCCTTAAAAACAAGTGCTGCTTTCCCTTGAAACCACCAAAATGTCAGTCCCATGAGGGCAGGCGCTGTCATTTTCTCAGTGCTAATCCCAGATACCTGGCATTGTGCTGGTCCTTACTAACCAAACAATAAAGATTAGTGTAACTACTGGATGAGTGAATTTTCCATCACGGCCATCATACATGTAGGTGTAGGTATACACCTCCCACTTTCATAAATATCTGTGTTCAGAGACTACACAGAAACATGTAAATGGATGCGCTGCCCCCAGAGGGACATGCTACATGGCTACTTGTAGTTGGACTGTCAGACCACCCTTCCACCCCGTCCTGCCCACGTGCATCGGGCACCAGCACTGTCGGTCCCCCACCGCGATATGCAGGGTAAGGTTTAACTAACATCAGACTTTAACACCGCATAAGTAAGGTTTAACTAACATCAGACTTTAACACCGCGCTCTACCAAGGGGTCCTACTGTCGTCTGAAAGTAATAACCTAATTTATACGGGGCTACAAATAAACGTTTAACAACAGGAGAAGGAAACACAGTAACTCTGCAAAGTGGAATTCTTAAAGGGACAGAGGCAACTTTCAGCTGAAAGAAAGATTTAACTTAGCTAATCTGCATGAACATCAGTGCCTGTGCAGCATCCAGAAATATGTTCTCAAAAGGTCATGTGCATAAGCATTCACTGTGAAGAATAAAAACAGTTGTTCTGAGTTTCTTGACAAATAAGAATAACTGCTCTATAATAAGAGCAACTGCTGGTGGGCATGTGTAGCCAAACAAATAGGGCTTTGTGCACCTGGCCCTCCCCACTGAAGGACCACAGCCGGGCCTAAGAAGTGGGGAGAAAGGACAAGGAGGCCAGAGCCAGCAGGAGATTCGGACGTTGGACCCGGGAACTTGGGGCCAAGCCTCATCTTCCCTCTCCCACGGTTGAAGCCATGGACAAAGACCCAGCCCCTGTGAGTCTCATGGTTAACTGAGAGGATTGGGCTAATTTTGGTGATTTTACAAAACATTTCAAGCAGATGATATGTATTGTGAATACTGTTGGGGAAATAGCATTTCCCCCATTTATTTTTTAAAGAAATAATTAAGGTGGCTCACTAAATATATGCCCCACCTTGAAGCGCCCCCAGATGAAATATAAAGTTTAAATAAGTTATTAAAAATCAGTGCCGTCATTACGGAAATGCAAATCCAAACTACAATGAAATACTACCTCATACCCATTAGGATGGCTTCTATCAAAAAACCAGAAAATAGGGCTTCCCTGCAGCACAGTGGTTAAGAATCCGCCTGCCAATGCAGGGGACACGGGTTCGAGCTCTGGCCCGGGAAGATCCCACATGCCGCGGAGCAACTAAGCCCGTGCACCACAACTACTGAGCCTGTGTGCCACAACTACTGAGCCTGTGTGCCACAACTACTGAAGCCCGCACGCCTAGAGCCCGTGCTCCGCAACAAGAGAAGCCACCACAATGAGAAGCCCGCACACCGCAACGAACAGTAGCTCCCGCTCGCTGCAACTAGAGAAAGCCCGCATGCAGCAACGAAGACCCAACGCAGCCAAATAAATAAATAAAATAAATAAAATTTTAAAAAGAGTAGGAATATAAAAAAAAAAAGAAACAGAAAATATGTGTTGGCGAGGATGTGGAGAATCAGAAACCTGGTGCCCGGGCTTCCCTGGTGGCACGGTGGTTAAGAATCTGCCTGCCAATGCAAGGGACACGGGTTCGAGCCCTGGTCCGGGAAGATCCCACATGCCGCAGAGCAACTAAGCCCGTGTGCCACAACTACCGAGCCTACACTCCAGAGCCCACGAGCCACAACTACTGAAGCCCGTGCGCATAGAGCCTGTGCTCTGCAACAAGAGAAGCCACCGCAGTGAGAAGCCCGCACACCGCAACAAAGAGTAGCCCCTCCTCACCGCAACTGGAGAAAGCCCGTGCACAGCAACGAAGACCCAACGCAGCCAAAAATAAATAAATTAAATAAATTAATTTTTAAAAAAAGAAAGAAAGAAACCTGGTGCCCTGTTGATGGGAACGTAAAATGGTGCAGCCACTGTGGAAAACAGCGTGGCGGTTCGTCAAGTTGTTAAAAATAGAATACCATATGATTCAGCAAATCCACTCCTAGGTATAGATATATTCAAAAGAATTGAAAGCAGGGTCTCAAAGAGTTGTTTGTACACCCTTGTTCAGAGCAGCATTATTCACAATAGCTACAACGTGGAAGCAACCCAAGTGTCCACCCATGCATGAAAGGATAAACAACATGTGGCCCATCCATACAATGGAATATTATGCAGCCTTAAAAAGGAAGGACATTCTGGCACCTGCTACAACGCGGATGAGCCTTGAGGACAGTATGCTGAGTGAAATAAGTGAGTCACAAAAAGACAAATACTGCAAGACTCCACTTCTATGAGGTCCCTACGGTAGTCAACCTCACAGATACACAAAGTAGAACGGTGGGTGCCAGGGGCTGGGAGGAGGGGGGAGATGGGGACTTAGTGTGTAATGGGTACAGTTTCTGTTTTGCAAGATGAGAAGAGTGCTGTGAATGGAAGCTGCGGATGGTTACACAATATGAATGTACTTAATGCCACTGAACTGTACACTTAAAAATAGTTAAGATGGTACATTTTATGTGTATTCTGTAATTGAAAACATTAGAAAGGAAAAAAACCCTGTATTACACATAAATAGCGTACCCCTGACCTCCTGAGGGAAGCACATACCATCACCTAGGAAGGAACCTAGCCAAACAAATGAAAAACAAACAAAAAATCCAAATCTGATCTTCAGATTCAGAAATAGATTACAAGGGGGTGGTGGGTTGGGAATTGGCTGATGAAGAGACTTACGAGACTAAAAGATGTACGAACCAATCACAATATAGGGATCTTACTTGGATTCTGATTCAAACAGATTTTTTAAAATGACATTTATGAGAAAACAGAAATTTGAGTACGGACTGGATAGTTGATATTACCGATTTTTTGCCATTTGCGGGGGAGATATGATAATGGTACTGTGGTTTAAAGTCCTTATCTTTTAAAGATACACACTGGAATATTTATGGATGAAGTAAGAATACGGGGCCTGGGATTTGTTTCAAAATTAAGTTGGGTAGAGAAGGACAAAGTCCAGCTAAAACAAAGTTGGCCATAAGTGAAAAATTATTGAAGCTGCGTAATGGGTACAAAAGGCTTCATTCTGCTCTTCCTTTTGGGTATGTATTTGAATTTGGAGCCACATTTTCCAGGTACACTGAACAATAAAGGGTCTTATCCTTTCTGGGCATTAAACTTCAGATGTGACATTTTCGAGCGCACAAACTGTAAACTGTAAGAAAACCAACACAACACTTGCCCCCATACCAACCCTGGTAATGAAATGATTTAAGGGCATGCTTGGGTTGCAAATTATACCCGGATTTTAAATATGTTCCTCGATGCATACAGAGTCAGTATAATTACTGAAAAAGAGGAAAACCCCACCCTTTTACAGGCAACTTAAAGGGAAAGGGGGCAGGTCCTGAGCCCACCAGCTGAAAGCCTTCCCTGAACACCTTCTGAGCCTGGGTTGGGGGACGGGGGCGGGGAGCGGGCTGGCCTGTCAGGGTCACATTTCACAGACAGCTGTTCTCTGTCAAGCTGAAGGGCAACAGCAGGCTGGAAGGGCAGGCGAATAATCCGTGGACGGCCTAGTGTAATCTGTAAAGTGAACTAAACAGAATACAAATGGCATCTACCATATGGTACGATTTACTATGTAAACCTACCAGAGTGTAAGCTCCTTAAGGGCAGGAATCACCTTGACCTCTCCCTACCACCCCAGAACCAAGAAGAGAGTCTGGCATGTAGCCAGATGCTCAAGGCGTGTTTCTTGAGCTGCGGACTGCGTGAGTGGATAGCAGAAATCCAGGTGTCCATGCAGAAACACCCAAACGAAACGAATCACGTCGTTAACGGGGATTCTAAGCCTGGTAGTGGGATTACGGGTGTCAGGCACGTGACTACCCACCACCGCCCAACAGGCCGGATGTACAGAGATCCCACTCGTGCTTCAAGGCCCAGCAGCGCCGTTACCGCCACATCGGGTCCTGCTGCCCACCCCGCCCCAGCCCTGCACCCACGCCCTACACCTGGCGAGGCCTCCCCCCGTAGCAGTTAAGGCACTGGGCACCTGTCCTCTCCCCGCAGACGGGGCTCCCGGAGGTCCAGCCAGCACCAAACGAGCTTTGTAGCCCCAGCATCTGCGGCAGCGCCAGGCAGTTCGTTCAATTCAAATAACTAAAACATTTCAGTTCCAAAAGATTGGGGTGAAAATGGGTTGCAAATGTGACACCTGTTCCTGACCCTTAACCGCTAACCACTCAATATGGAAAACAGCCTCCACTTCGAGAAGCAACTATTACGCAGAGTTTCAGATGATCGGCGCGGGCAACAAAGGAGAATCCGTGGCCCGTGAAACACTGCCAGGATAAAAGAGATGACTGGGAGCACACGTCCAACTACCAGATGGAAGCAGCTGGAGTCAAACATTCAAACTCCCACAGCTGGCAGGAAGGAGGCAGGACCCGACACAGTAAAGCGCCTGCCCGCCCCCTCCTTCCACGGGGCTGAGGGACCGATTCTGGAGCAAGGCAGCACCTCACACGTACAGAGACTCAAGATTTTCACAGACAAGTCAACTATACACAATAAGAAATAAACTAAAAAATATATACATATGTGTGAAATATTTTTTTTAAAAAGGAAGATTTTCAGAGACAGACAGACAGAACTAGTGCATCTGGTTTTCTGGATGAAGCAACTAAGTCTCGAGAAAGAGCTGTAACCAGCCCCAGGCCCTGGAGCAGGTGAGGGCAGAGTCTGGGCCAGGCCACCTCTCCCCAGAGACACCACGGACTGTCTCACTTCTGTGCCACTCGGGTGAAACGCCCCCTTCACAGCGTTATCTTTTAGGTGTGGTCATGGTATTACGGTGTTTTAAAAAAAAGACAGACGCATCATCTTCTAGAGATACATACTGAAATGTTTACGGATAAAATAATACGATAGCCTTTTCAAAATTCTAGAAACAGGTGGAGGTAGGGATGAAATTAGACAGGCCGTGAGCCGTTAACTGGTAAAGCCGGTGATGGTACACGGGGGTTCACTAGAGCTGCCTCTGCTCTGGTGTATATTTGAAAGGTTTCACTAGGAAAAATTGTCTTAAGTACTCTCCAAAATACCAGGCAGCAGCAATGACAGCTTCTTCAAGGAGAGTTTTGTTACCATCTAGGTCTTCTCCAAAAAAAGAAAGAGGAGGAAGGAAAGGGAGGGGGTGGGGGAAGAAGAAGAAGGAAGAAAAAAAAAAAAAACCTTTCTATGACTGTCTTTAAGACACTGCCCCCTGGGAATTCCCTGGTGGTCCAGTGGTTAGGACTCCGCGCTTCCACTGCAGGGGGCAAGGGTTTGATCCCTGGTCAGGAAACTAAGATCCCACAAGCCAAAAGAAAAATAAAATATAAAAAAGACACTTGCCCCATAAAGCTTATGGCAAGAAAAAAAAAAAAAAAAAGAGGGCAGCTTAT
Organism: Balaenoptera borealis; assembly: GCF_965194805.1. NCBI lineage: Eukaryota > Metazoa > Chordata > Mammalia > Artiodactyla > Balaenopteridae > Balaenoptera > Balaenoptera borealis. Next base: position 80,896,507 of record NC_138872.1, read on the forward strand.
TGAACAAGTTATCAAGTCAGCAGAGAAAACAAGCCATGTCAGTATTAGATCATTAAATCAGCATTCTGGCAAAAAACAGTATTTCCAAACATTCTGATGACAGCTGGATCAAACCCGCCAATACTTGACAGTAATAAATATAGTTATTTGGGAAGAAAAATAGGGAGTGACCTTACAGTTCCACTGAAATATGCCAAATAAGGAAAGCTTGAAGCTGTAGGAAATGGAAAAGAACGGCTAATATTTGGCAAGCTTCCTTTATGATCAACAAATTAAAATGTTAAGGAAGCAATCTGTTGAGAAAAGATATTTTTAAAAGGAGCTGAATCATGCAGGTTCGGCCCCGGATATGGTCAATTGGTAATTTTAAATCATTTTTAAAAGTTAATGTTTTCAGCCCCCAGAAATTGCATTTAAGACAGCGCTGAGTTAATCATAAGCCCGCCTCCCTCGCAGCTCAGGTGGAGGGAGGGAAGCCTTAACTTAAGTTTCCCTGCAGCTCTGCCCTTAACCCCAGGTCAGCAGCCACTGCAAACGCAGCCTCCGCCCGGTCACTTGAATGATAAGGGGATAAACAAAAACACAGCCTCAAAGACTTTAGCTCCCCATTTCCAAAGACACGCTGGAGGCCGATCCTTTTTCAATCGCTCGCCATCTGACCTACTTTGAATCTAGAAAGCCTGACGTTACTGGATTTCTTCAACAAAGAAAAGGTACAAGTGTTTTCACAATCCATGGATAAATAAGAGGACATTCTTGTGATTAAAAGCCGTCGCAGTTCTAAGGGCCAACGCGTACCTTCGTTAAGGCACCACAGTTCACACAGGGGAGAGGGGGCAGCTTTTATAAACAGTGGCTCACGTGACAATAAGTCACTGCAGAAGAAAAGGTCCGGGGGGGGGGGGGTGAGGGGCCAAGAGGGGGTGCTAGTTTATAAGGGGCGGGAAGGGGACATCTGAGACCTGAAGGAAGTAAAACCCATCGAGGCAAACCAAAGGCGGCCCTGCAGTGGAAGCCCCGTCACCACCCCCAAAACAGAAACCAAAACGCTGTGGGCGAGAGACTTCTGTCCATTTGCCTGCTTACAAGCTGCTTTAGCTTTGCCATAGCCTTGAGGAATCCAGATACTGTATTTTTTTTTTTCATCAGTTCCCTGGTAATGAGCCCTCCTCCTCAGTAACAACTGAAATACAGTGTCGGGTTTTAAAATCCTCTTGGTTCCAGCATCAGCCCTGTACTGAGCAGGGCCGATCTCGGCACTCAGTTAAGGATTTCCCTGGTGGTCCAGTGGTTAAGACGCCGAGCTTCCAATGCAGGGGGCGTGGGATCGAGGAAAAAAAAAAAAAAAAAAAAAAGCCCTCAGTTAAAACGTCAGACCCAGGGTCGCTGAGGCAAACACTGATCCACGCTGGACTGCACTCCTGCAACGGCCCCAGGTGACCCTCCAGACGGCACCGCGGGAACGGCTGGCCCTAAGGGGGCCACTCAGCTCCCGCGACAACTGCCAGCGCCCAGCGCCCACCCGCCCACAGGGGACAGGCCTGACGGGAGGGACCACATGGGAGCAGACAAAGTCAGTAGCTGCGCTGTCGACACGATCCGTGGCAAGTCGGCCATCCTGGAGGCCCCAGAATCTTCCAGGGTCAGTTCTATCAGCGGACCAACGCCAAGGCCTTAGCTCGTCCCCAGCCAGAATGGAGACAAGAAGCCCCGCTCACCTGTTGGTGAAGTTTAGGAAACAGCCTGCCTCGGGCAGGGGAGAGTCACCTCCACCGCTTTCACAGTCAGACTGGGGCTGCCTGGCCTCACTGAGACACAGGTCAGTTGAGCATGTCTTGAAAGGCCTGAGTAGGTTGGCTTCATATTTAGTGATTTGATTTTATTTTGTTTCTTTATTCATTCATTCGTTCATTCATTTACTTTTTGGCTGCACCGTGCGGCTTGCGGGATCTTAGTTCCCAGATGAGGGATTGAACCCGCACCCTCAGCAGTGAAAGCACCGAGTCCTAACCACTGGACGGCCAGGGAATTCCCATCATATCTAGTGTCGTTAGGCTGTTCTCACACGGACAGCTAAACAGGCAGACTCCGCAAAGCTGGCTACTGGACGCACAGCAGCCAAGCCCGCGTGCTCGAGGCGGAGCAGGCAGGGAAACTGAGAGCACGGGACGCGGACGCAGTCCACCGGGTGCGAACACACGTCCACGGAGCAGCGAGGGCCTGGGGCCTCCTCGCTCCCTGGCCTCAGCATCCTTACTGATGAAGCTGATCTCCGAAAATCACCACGAAGAACAGCTGAGGGGAAAAAACCCTGACCCCGCCATCCCCCCAAAAAAACCCAAAAGAAATAAGAAAAAAAAAAAACCCTAGAAACTTCCTTGCAATTCTGCGAAGCCGCAGGAGGGCTAAGTCGTTCTGACCTAAGTCCAGGTAAGGGGGTAACAGGCTGGTCGGGGTGTGGTGGGGGGGGGTGGGAGCCCAGCCCTGTCCGTCCCCTCCCATCTCATGTGTGGGAAGACAGGCCCTCAGAGCTCCGAGGCACCCAGCACGTTAATCCTCCTCTGGTTAAATCGCATCCTCTCACTTCACCTGATTCCACCCTCACGCTGCTGTATTTAATTCAAAACAGCTGATTTCAGAGGTGCTCATCCTCATCTTTCATTCTAGTGCACAGCATTCCAAGAGCTGACTATTAAGTGAGAGCAGTGAAAGGCCTTTCTGTGTTGAAAACATCTTTTATGTGTTGAAAGTGGATGAAAGCCATGCATTTTGACTCCTGGAAAAAAAAAAAAAAAAAAAAGCATTTCTTTTTATTTCAACAGATATTTCAAAACTATGAAATTTTTGAATGCTATGCCTATTCTATGCGAGACACCGTGGGAGGTGCTGAGTCCCCAGTCAAGCACAGCCCGCGCTGATAAGCTGACCCGGCATAAAACAAGGACCCAGAGGACCGTAATCCTAGGTGCGGTGAGGGCAGAAATATAGGGCAGGCCAGGAGCGCCCCTGGGGGTCAGAGGAGGACAGATTCCATCTGCTGGAGGGGATCGGAAGGGCTTCATTCAAACAGAAACGGGAACTTGATCTGGGCAGCAGGACTTCAGAGGCGGAGGGGAGAAGGATGGAGAGGGAGGGAGGGAGGGGACAGCACGAGCAGAGGCCTGACCGGGGAGGGTGGGTTCTGACACCCGGGGCCTGGTCGGCTGCACGCGTGGGAGCCCGAGGAGGCGGAGGTCACAGAGGACGAGGCCCGAGGAGGGACTGCAGCATTCATCCAGCTGCAAGAAAGCAGTTTCGGTTTAATGATGAAGAGGGAACCAGACAGAAGAGGGGTAAGAAGGAGGCTTCTCCTCAAAGCGCGACAGGCTGCCCCAACGTCCCCAAAATTGGAGAAACAGTTGAACTTGGTCTGACTGGGGCAGCTTTTGAAGTCACTAACCACAAGGAGGAAGCATTCCCTCGGGCCTGCAGGAAACAGATTGCGAGGCTGCGTCTGTCCGGCTGGGAGAGGCCCAGCCCTCGGAAGGGTTTCCATCCAGAGGGGATGGAGTATGCTCGCACCATCTTTCTGTGGCGTCCCCGTCACTCTCCAGACCCACCAGACTCCTGGCTGGGTCCACTTGTAGAGCCTTCAGTTAGGGAATGGGGAACACTGGCTCCGATAAGCCGTCAAGGACAGGGCAGAGAAAGGACGAAGATGCAATGCCAGTGAAATAAACAAACTGCAACTGAGGAATAACATTCTGGTCATTATGTATCACTGACAACTTAACACTTACGGTTACCTGCATACTTCCACCTGATCTCAGCTGTTTTTTGGTTTTGTTTTGTTTTGTTTTGTTTTTTGACCTCAGCTGTTTCTTAAGGGAGGGGGAGAACGCACAAAGTACCAGACTGAATGTTGTGACTTAAATGGTAAAATTCCTGCAAACCCACTGGTGACTCTCCCATTGTGCCACCTGTAAATTCAGGTAAAACCCTACCTCTCCCCAAGCCTTGTTTTCTTGGTCAATTGAGGAGAAATGACCAGACTCTACGGAGAGAGGCCATGCCCCTCAGGGTGGCCCCTGGCAGGCAAGGCCACCAAGACAGATGAATGGGGCTCAGTATCACCACAGAGGAAGGAGGGGTTTCTGAGGAGATGGAGCTCCTGGGGCTGGGAAGGCAGAAAGGCCTCCACAGGGAGGCAGGGCCTGAGCTGGGGGCTCCAAGGGAGGGGGTCCACCCCCGGCAAAAGGGGGGAAGAGTGAGTTCTGAGGCAGGAAGTGGGGCATCAATGTGTTGGGGAAGATTACAGGCGAGAGGCAAGAAGACGAAATAACAGGGAGGGAGGGACGTGACCCCTGCAGTTGAGCAGCACAACCCAAGCCAAGTCCGTTTTGAGCTCTTCTGAGTGTGTGTGTGAATAACTACTACCGAGAAGGAGGTGTCACCTACATGCGAGGAGACACGGGTGCCATTTCTTAGTCCAGTAAGGATGTTACGGTTAATAAGAGCTCCCATTTACAGAGCAGCTACCAGCAGACACTTCACATACATTCCCTCTTTTTGTTTTTGTAACAACCCAGTTAGGAAGGTCTCGCCTTTCAGACGAGGGAGTGAAGGCATCCAACCACAAAATGGTGGAGGATTTGAACCCAGGCCTTGGGTTCCAAAGCCCACAAGGCTTCCTTCTTCCCATCACGATCAAGGCTCCTACGCTAGTGAGCCCACGGTTCGAGGCATTTCACAAAGTCCCTCTGAAGACGATCCCCAACGTGTGTTAATCACGTGTCCCTCAGGGCAGCCCGGTCGGAAGGAGCTCCCAGAAGATCGCTGTGATGTGTCTCCCAGAAAACCGGTGTCGTCACAGACACACAGCCTTACCCCACACATTAAGTGAGGCATTTTGAAAACGTGTGACTTCCAGCTTTAAAATGGCAGCTTGACACCCAAGCTCTCTCTGCTCCCTCCAGAACAGTAAGGTCTAGTCTCACAGGAGACGGTTGCAAAGGAGAAGTCCACCGAATCTTAGAAGCTTTCCAGCTTCTGAACCAGCCACAGCAGACTTCACAGACCAGAGGAAGCTCACAGCTCAGCCTCAACACAGGCCGTCAGACTTCCAGGCTCAACCACCCCACCTGGCAGGGAACCCAGGGCATTCATGGGAGAAACTGTCAAGCCCAGGAGAAAAGAGCACAGACACGGACACTTGGGGAACTCCCCCCAGCAAAGCACCTGGGCTGATCACTTACAGCGAAGGCCACCAGTCGACTGCCCCCAAAACCACCCCCTCAAGACACACATACACGAGCTTCCATTATAAGCATGCTAGTGCCTTGCTCTTATATAGAGACAGATGATGAAATGTCACCAGACATTTTAGGAAATTTCTAACTGGGACCAAAACAAGAGAAAAAAGGAGCAGAGACGAACCAACAGGAGACTTCCTGGACTTCCCTGGTGGACCAGTGGTTAGGACTCTGTGCTTCCACTGCAGGGGGCAAGGGTTCGATCCCTGGTCGGGGGAACTTAGATCCCGCAAGCTATGAGACATGGCCCAAAAAATAAAAATTAAAAAAAAATTTTTGTTAATAATTAAGAAAAAAATACTGAGCCTTAAAGAACTTTGAGAAAAAATGAAAATTAAGTGTTTTGAAAGAAAGAAAATATACGAAAACAATGATTACCTTTAGACAATTTTTTATTTTAAGATTAAATACATTCAAGATGTACAACTTTTTTTTTTTGGAACCTTGAACAATTTTAAACTGTGATAACCATAGGGGCCACGTGGAAAAGCATTAATTCTGCCTTATAACTGTTTCCACTCCCAAACCTCTCTCATCCGTGACCTATTTGCGAATGGCTGAACCCGGGAGCTTTGCCCCCTACCTGGGTTGGAAATGTCAGGTGGAGGAGGCTGCCCAGGGCTGCCAGGCCTGAAACCGTAGCCCAGGAGGCCTGCACGTGTGAGCCAACCTTGGCCTCCACTTCCTGGAGTTCTGGGCCTGCCAGACGGTGTGATGCAACGTCTCGGGGCACCTGCGCAGCAGGGAACCAAGGAGGCTTGAGCGTTGCATTCTTTTCTCCTTGTCACCCAAGATTTTTTACCAGATTTTTCTGACTTTGCTTCTGAAACCCTTGCTGGTCGCATATTCTGTACAACTATCTCACCACCTTCGCCAAATTTCAGTTCTATTATCTTTCTAAAAGTCAGATCAAAGTGTGCTTTATATGAATTTCCTACGTTCAAAATTCAGCCAATGGCGCCGCTCCATTCAAAACTACTTGAGAGAGGACAGAGCACTCACATTAGCCACTCTGCCCACTCTCTCCCAAACCCCCAACTCAGCTCCCCTGCACACAAGGACAGGGCTGACCACCCAAGAGCCCAAATCTCCTGCCAAGGAAGAAACACCTACTTGGAAACAGTCTTCAAGATCTTTGCCAAGAAAACAGAACTCCAAGCCCGACAGGTAAGTCACAAGGCACAGTAGCTTTTCCTGCTCATGGCTGGAAGAAGAGCCAGAAAAAAAAGAAAAGAAGAAGAAGTTGTACATCTTGAATGTATTTAATCTTAAATACACCAGAGAGAGCAAACCCAAGCTCTCTACACGGGCAGAGAGATGCCCTGCAAGGATTCTATTGGTCTACACACTCTCTGTCTTCTATTTGCGGTGCATTTCAGAAGGTACCAGAAATGGTTCTCATCCTTAGGGGTAAGTCCATCCAGTGAGCACAGAGCCTCACTCTGCACAGAAGTGGTAAATTCGGGATGAATTTGGCCCCCATGGAGCCCTAGCAGGCTGAGAGAACAGGAGGAGGAAAAACATTCAAATAATCACTCGTCCCAGTCAGTGCTAAGAATCAAGCGGCTTCTTTGGAAGGATCCTTTCACTGCCTGGATCTGAGAGGATTTCCACTCAGCAATTCCTCCTCTCTGTAGGAAGTCTGCCACCAAATGTCAGAAGCCAAAGGTGACAAGTACTGCACGACTCACGTTTTTCATTTGCCTGCTGAACACTCAATGTGCAAGCTACTCACACCCAGAGGCACGCTTTTGCCTTAATGCATTATTCAAACCGAGGTGGGTTTAACGTGTAAGCAGATATTTTTCATCATATAAGGGGAAAACAATCTCTGGGGAAGCATAAAAGAAATAAAAGTAGTAAACAACACACCGACACGTACCCAGTGACCCAGACGGCGGTACTGACACTGTGACATAGGACATTGCCGTCTGGGTCACCAGTATTACGCTTTTACTAGAAGGCGGTGTCTCTTGGTGAGCTGCCAACACTACATCCTTTCCTTGACTTCGTCATTTTGAGGCTAAAAGACACTTAGGATAGTGTATCGGGTTCTGTCCTAAACTGAGTCTCAGCAAGTCCCCTAGAGAGTAAGTAGTTTTATTATCACCATTGTACAGAGGAAGCAGGTTAAGTGCCCAAGGTCACACAGCCAGTAAATGGAGATCCCAAGTCAGATGGGCCGGTGGGTCTGGGCCACCCAAAGGCGGGCCACCTAGGAACCCCACGTTCTCACGCTGAGAGCTGCCATCACCAGGGGACAGTGTGCCAGGGACCCAGCACAATGAGTAGAGGAGACACTCCCCAAAGTGCATTCTCCAAACAAGCGTTTGTCTCTGGTCTTGGCCCTGACACGTGCTACGGCACTGGTGACAATACTACCTTCCCCACGCGATGGCTGTGGTAGGTATATTCATCACAACGTCAGCTAGTCCCTTCCTAGCGGCTCAGACAAATCATACTGAAGGTCAATGCTGAAATCTGCAGTGAATCCCTATGTTCCTCAACAACCTCCACAGGGGAGGAGCTGCCTCTCCAGCGAACAGCCCCAGCCTGCAATCTTGTCTTCTGGTCTCCTACTCCCAAGTGGACCGCTGGTACTGCCACTGGGACTTCCCTTGCCTTCTTCCAATTTGTTGTTTTAATATGTTAGGACCTTGAATATCAGATAATCGATACTATCAGAACTGTGTGTCAAAAAGGAGGTAGGTTTACAGAGTAATGAGAGCAAAGATGATCCAAAATCTCGGCAACAGAATGGAGCAAATACAAGAAACATTTAACAAGGATCTAGAAGAACTAAAGAGCAAACAAACAGTGATGAACAACACAATTACTGAAATTAAAAATACTCTAGAAGGAATCAATAACAGAATAACTGAGGCAGAAGAACGGATGAGTGAGCTGGAAGATAAAATGGTGGAAATAACTGCCAGGGAGCAGAATAAAGAAAAAAGAATGAAAAGAATTGAAGACAGTCTCAGAGCCCTCTGGGACAACATTAATCGCACCAACCTTCGAATTATAGGGGTCCCAGAAGAAGAAGAGAAAAAGAAAGGGTCTGAAAAAATATTTGAAGAGATTATAGTCAAAAACTTCCCTAACATGGGAAAGAAAATAGTCAATCAAGTCCAGGAAGCACAGAGAGTACCATACAGGATAAACCCAAACAGAAACACGCTGAGACACATATTAATCAAACTATCAAAAACTAAATACAAAGAAAAAGTATTAAAAGCAGCAAGGGAAAAGCAACAGATAACATACAAGGGAATCCCCATAAGGTTAACAGCTGATTTTTCAGCAGAAACTCTGCAAGCCAGAAGGGAGTGGCAGGACATATTTAAAGTGATGAAAGGGAAAAACCTACAACCAAGATTCCTCTACTGAGCAAGGATCTCATTCAGATTCAATTGAGAAATTAAAATCTTTACAGATCAGCAAAAGTTAAAGAGAATTCAACACCACCAAACCAGCTTTACAACAAATGCTAAAGGAACTTTGCTAGGCAGGAAACACAAGAGAAGGAAAAGATCTACAAAAACAAACCCAAAACAATTAAGAAAATGGTAATGGGAACATACATATCAATAATTACCTTAAATGTAAATGGATTAAATGTTCCAACCAAAAGACACAGACTGGCTGAATGGATACAAAAACAAGACCCGTACATATGCTGTCTACAAGAGACCCACTTCAGACCTAGGGACACATACAGACTGAAAGTGAGGGGATGGAAAAAGATATTCCATGCAAATGGAAATCAAAAGAAAGCTGGAGTAGCAATTCTCATATCAGACAAAACAGACTTTAAAATAAAGACTATTATAAGAGACAAAGAATGACACTACATAATGATCAAGGGATCAATCCAAGTAGAAGATATAACAGTTGTAAACATTTATGCGCCCAACATAGGAGCACCTCAATACATAAGGCAAATGCTAACAGCTATAAAAGGGGAAATCGACAGTAACACAATAATAGTAGGGGACGTTAACACCCCACTTTCACCAATGGACAGATCGTTCAAAATGAAAATACATAAGGAAACACAAGCTTTAAATGACACATTAAACAAGATGGACTTAATTGATATTTAAAGGACATTCCATCCAAAAACAACAGAATACACTTTCTTCTCAAGTGCTCACGGAACATTCTCCAGGATAGACCATATCTTGGGTCACAAATCAAGCCTTGGTAAATTTAAGAAAACTGAAATCGTATCAAGTATCTTTTCTGATCACAACGCTATGAGACTAGATATCAATTACAGGAAAAAAATCTGTAAAAAATACAAACACATGGAGGCTAAACAATACACTACTAAATAACCAAGAGATCACTGAAGAAATCAAAGAGGAAATCAGAAAATGCCTAGAAACAAATCACAATGAAAACACAGCGACCCAAAACCTATGGGATGCAGCAAAAGCAGCTCTAAGACGGAAGTTTATAGCAATACAATTCTACCACAAGAAACAAGAAAAATCTCAAATAAACAACCTAACCTCACACCTAAAGCAATTAGAGAAGGAAGAACCGAAAAACCCAAAGTTAGCAGAAGGAAAGAAATCATAAAGATCAGATGAGAAATAAATGAAAAAGAAATGAAGCAAACAATAGCAAAGATCAATAAAACTAAAAGTTGGTTCTTTGAGAAGACAAACAAAATGGATAAACCATTAGCCAGACTCATCAAGAAAAAAAGGGAGAAGACTCAATCAACAGAATTAGAAATGAAAAAGGAGAAGTAACAACTGACACTGCAGAAATACAAAGGATCATGAGCGACTACTACAAGCAACTCTATGCCAATAAAATGGACAACCTGGAAGAAATGGACAAATTCTTAGAAAAGCACAACCTTCTGAGACTGAACCAGGAAGAAATAGAAAATATAAACAGACCAATCACAAGCACTGAAATTGAAACTGTGATTAAAAATCTTCCAACAAACAAAAGCCCAGGGCCAGATGGCTTCACAGACGAATTCTATCAAACATTTAGAGAAGAGCTAACACCCATCCTTCTCAAACTCTTCCAAAATATAGCAGAGGGAGGAACACTCTCCAACTCACTCTACGAGGCCACCATCACCCTGACACCAAAACCAGACAAAGATGTCACACAAAAAAGAAAACTACAGGCCAATATCTCTGATGAACATAGATGCAAAAATCTTCAACAAAATACTACCAAACAAAATCCAACAGCACATTAAAAGGATCATACACCATGATCAAGTAGGGTTTATCCCAGGAATGCAAGGATTCTTCAATATAGGCAAATCAGGCAATGTGATACACCATATTAACAAACTGAAGGATAAAAACCATATGATAATCTCAATAGATGCAGAAAAAGCTTTTGACAAAATTCAATACCCACTTATGATAAAAACTCTCCAGAAAGTAGGCACAGAGGGAACCTACCTCAACATAATAAAGGCCATATACGACAAACCCACAGCCAACATTGTCCTCAATGGTGAAAAACTGAAACCATTTCCTCTAAGATCAGGAACAAGACAAGGTTGCCCACTCTCACCACTATTATTCAACATAGTTTTGGAAGTTTTAGCCACAGCAAACAGAGAAGAAAAAGAAATAAAAGGAATCCAAATCGGAAAGGAAGAAGTAAAACTGTCACTGCAGATGACATGATACTATACATAATCCTAAAGATGCCACCAGAAAACTACTAGAGCTAATCAAAGAATTTGGTAAAGTAGTAGGATACAAAATTAATGCACAGAAATCTCTTGCATTCCTGTACACTCGGAAAGAGAAATCAAGGAAACACTCCCATTTACCACTGCAACAAAAAGAATAAAATACCTAGGAATAAACCTACCTAAGGAGACAAAAGACCTGTATGCAGAAAACTATAAGACACTGATGAAAGAAATTAAAGATGATACAAACAGATAGAGAGATATATCGTGTTCTTGGATTGGAAGAATCAACACTGTGAAAATGACTATACTACCCAAAGCAATCTATAGATTCAATGAAATCCCTATCAAACTACCAATGGCATTTTTCACAGAACTAGAACAAAAAATTGCACAATTTGTATGGAAACACAAAAGACCCCAAATAGCCAAAACAATCTTAACAAAGAAAAACGGAGCTGGAGGAATCAGGCTCCCAGACTTCAGACTATACTATAAAGCTACAGTAATCGAGACAGTATGGTACTGGCACTAAAACAGAAATACAGATCAATGGAACAGGATAGAAAGCCCAGAGATAAAACCACGCACATATGGTCACCTTATCTTTGATAAAGGAGGCAAGAATATACAAGGGAGAAAAGACAGCCTCTTCAATAAGCGGTGCTGGGAAAACTGGACAGCTACATGTAAAAGAATGAAATTAGAACACTCCCTAACACCATACACAAAAATAAACTCAAAATGGATTAAAGACCGAAATGTAAGTCCAGACAGCATAAAACTCTGAGACGAAAACATAGGCAGAACACTCTATGACATAAATCACAGCAAGATCCTTTTTGACCCACCTCCTAGAGAAATGGAAATAAAAACAAAAATAAACAAATGGGACCTAATGAAACTTCAAAGCTTTTGCACAGCAAAGGAAAGCATAAACAAGACGAAAAGACAACCTTCAGAATGGGAGAAAATATTTGCAAACGAAGCAACGGACAAAGGATTAATCTCCAAAATATACAAGCAGCCCATGCAGCTCAGTATCAAAAAAACAAACAACCCAATCCAAAAATGGGCAGAAGACCTAAACAGACATTTCTCCAAAGATATACGGATTGCCAACAAACACATGAAAAGATGCTCAACATCACTAATCATTAAAGAAATGCAAATCAAAACCACAATGAGGTATCATCTCACACCGGTCAGAATGGACATCATAAAAAAAATCTACAAACAATAAATGCTGGAGAGGGTGTGGAGGAAAGGGAACCCTCTTGCACTGTTGGTGGGAATGTAAATTGATACAGCCACTATGGAGAACAGTATGGAGGTTCCTTAAAGGACTAAAAATAGAACTACCATATGACCCAGCAATCCCACTACTGGGCATATATCCAGAGAAAACCATAATTCAAAAAGACACATGCACCCCAATGTTCATTGCAGCACTATTTACAGTAGGCAGGACATGGAAGCAACCTAAGTGTCCATCAACAGATGAATGGATAAAGATGTGGCACATATACACAATGGAATATTAGCCATAAAAAGAAATGAAATTGAGTAATTTATAGTGAAGTGGATGGACCTAGAGTCTGTCATACAGAGTGAAGTAAGTCAGAAAGAGAAAAACAAATACCATATGCTAACACATATATATGGAATCTAAAAAAAAAAAAAAAAAGGTTCTGATTTACCTAGGACAGGAATAAAGACGCAGACATAGAGAATGGACTTGAGAACATGGGGAGGGGGAAGAGAGTAAGCTGGGATGAAGTGAGAGAGTGGCATGGACATATATACACTACCAAATGTACAATAGATAGCTAGTGGGAAGCAGCTGCATAGCACAGGGATCAGCTCGGTGCTTTGTGACCACCTAGAGTGGTGGGATAGAAAGTGTGGGAGGGAGACACAAGAGGGAGGGGATACAGGGATTTACGTATCTGTATAGCTGATTCACTTCCTTATACAGCAGAAACTAACACAACACTGTAAAGCAATTATACTCCAATAAAGATGTTAAAAAAAAAAAAAAAAAGGAGGTAGGTTTAAAACAGGCTTGGGAGAGGGCCCGAGGGCCTCCCTTGCATAACCCCATAGACGGTGTGCACCTTTCCTAGCTGCTCAGAGCACTGGCTACTACCTCTGTTCTGGAAAGCTCCACTGGGATGATAAGGGAGGAGTCACTCTATTAAAATAGAAATTAAATGAAACCAACCATCCCTTTAAAAAGACCTAGACCAGTGCTTCTCAAACTTTAATGTGCGTATGAATCACCTGGGGATTTCATAAAAATGTGGATTCTGACTCAGTCCGTCTGGGGTGGGGCCTGAGGCTCTGCATTCCTCACAAGTTCCCAGCTGCTGCTGCTGGTTCACGGACCACTGGAGAACCAGGGTCTAGATGAGAACAGCGCTTTCCAAGAGAAACAGAATACATGCCACATAAGTCATCGTCAATGTCTGGCAGCCCCAGCTAGCCTCTTCTATTCCTGATGTGGAAAACTCGGTCTCTGTGCACTAGTGCCAAATCAAATCTCGGAGACAGAGTTCTGGGTGAAGTAGAAAAGAATAGCTTTATTGCTCTGCCAGGCAAAGGGGCACACAGCGGGCTCGTGCCCCTCAAAACTGTGTGTCCCTAAACCGCGAGGATTTGGTGAGGAGTTTTATAGCAATGGTTCAAGGGTGGGTTGCTGATAAAGATTATGGTGTGTACAGGGCCTGCACTCCTTTAATCTGGCCTCAGGTGGTCTTCTCCTAATGAGCTTCTCTTGGTTCCTTTAATCTGGTCCCAGGTGGTCTCCTGATGAGCTTCTCAAGATTATCAAACTGTGGTCTTCTCTGGAATGAAGAATGCTAACATCTTCCATTTGTTGGGGGTTTTAGTTCTGTAAAGAGCTCAAAGATATTGCTACGTGTATCCCTTGAGGCGAACCAGGACCCTGCCCCAAGGCCCCACTATTGTTTCTGGGCTGCTCCTCCCTTGTCTCTGCATCCCCTCCCTTCCCTTATTAGCAACTGTGTGAAAGGCTTCCTGCCCAGGAGCCCCACAGGTTCTTGCTAGGTTTCATTCCCCACCCCCACCCTCTATCCTGTACCAAGGGTCAGTGTCAGTCAGTCTCAGCCAGGAGGTAATCAGACTTGTAGCTGTACACAGGCAATACCTCAAACGTAAACAAAGAGTATAATGAACCCCTAAGCACCCATCTCCCAGCTTCAACACTGATCAACCATAGCCAGTCTATATCATACCCCACTCCTGTCTTGAGAAGCTTTGAAAAAAATACCAGTACCCACCCCAGACTAGCAGGATCAGAATCTCTGCGGGTGACCCCTCCCCCAGGGGATCCCGAAACACAGTGAAGGTTGGGCAATAACATCAGAGGGAGGCAGCCCCAGGAGAACAGGTGTGGCTGGAGCAAGGCACCAAGAGCTCGCCCCAGGGGCCGACTGCACCCCGCCTAAGCCCTCCACCCTGGGCACACCCCTTTCCACCAAACTCCTCCCCACCCAGGGCAAGGAATCAGCTGATACCCTGGGGCCTAGGTGACAACAGGTCACAAGGAAAAACAGCCAACACTAGAAGAGACAGATCAACTAGTCCAACAGCCTGAGGAGAGAAGGCAGAGTTCAAGAACAAGAACATAAAATGAGCATGGTCAAAACCAGAAGAGAGAGAAGAAAGGCTGGTGAAACAGGAAATAGGACAGAGGTATTGACAAACTTTAGAAACTGATAGGAAAAAATAAACACATGGATGGGTCTTAATAATTTCGGGAATAATCCAGATTCTGAATTTCAGAAGAATAAAGTAGACCGCACAATTTTAAAATCCAGCAGAGGAAATTCACCCTGATGAAACATTACAAGAAAAGATACCCCCATAAATGTATAACTAAATCATTTTGCTGTACACCTGAAACTAACAAAACATTGTAAATCAACTATACTCCAATATAAAATTTTTTTTAAAAAAAGAACCCCCTCCCAAAAAAGGAATGGTAAAAAGAAAACATAAAATTGCATTAGTCCTAATATAATCACAATTATCATAAATGTACATGAGTTAAATTCACTAATCAGACTCTCATCCTGGGTTTAAAAAACAAGATCTTGCATCATATATCTATAATAGACATATTTAAGGCAAAAGGATATGGAAAGATTGGAAACAATGAAAGAGAAGGAGCTTTATCGGGCAAACAGAAACTAAACACAAAGGAAAAAAACAAAAAGAATAATTTAAACATCAAAACAAATAGAATTTAAGGTGAAAAACATCATAAAGGATGAAGAGCCTACATATACACCTGAAAAGGGAACAATTAATCAGGAAGATATAAAGACAATAATCATATGTGCCCCTAACAATATAGCCTTAACATAACATAACAGCTGTCAAAACTATAAGAAAAAAACTAAGATATGGAAGAATTAAGTAACATGAAAAAGCTCAAAATAATATAGGGAAAAATGTATCCCCAAACAAAAAACACATTATTTTTGAGCACATGTGGAACATTCACAAAAACACACTCTGTGTAAATGCACCAAAAGTTCTCTTACATGTTCCAAGGAAGTCAGTGTCACTTTAACTATATTCTCTGACCATATGCAATAAAAACAGACATCAATAGCATAAGAAAAGTTATTAAAGAAAAATGTCAAAACTCTGAAAGATGTATGCTATTAAATAACCTTTTGGTTAAAAAGGAAATTATAATGGAAGTTACAAAATAAATACAAAATTACAAAGTGAATAAAAATGAAAGCACTACAGGTCAAAATTTGTGGACCACCACTAAAGTAATACTTAGAAGAAATGTTACAGCTTTGAATATATTTATCAGAAAATGAGAAAGAAGTCAAATTAAAAGGCTGAGCCTTCAAAAAAAGAAGTTAGGAAAAGAGAGTGACCTCAAAGAGACAAGAGTGAAATAAAGGTGAGAAGTCAGCCACGTAAACAAAAAATAGAGACAAAGAGGTTAAAAAGAGCAAAAGCTGGGTTTTCTTTAAAGATTAGTAAGATGAACAAAACTCTACATGAGCCTGAAAATAAACAAGTTTTAGACAAATTCAGAACTACAGATGCAGAAAGAAAAATGAAATAGCAAGAGCCGAAAAACAGATTTACAAAAGTAATGGAAATATTATGAACAATCACACAAGAATAAAACTTAAAGCCTAGATGAAATGGATACATGTCTAGAAAATTATAAAATGCCAAAATCAGTCTATGGACAGAAAACTCAGATAGACTAATAACAAAGAAAATGAAATGATAAATGCCTCCCAGCACACTCTCAGGCTCAGGCCCCACAGTTTTACAGGCGAGCCCTATCAGATTTCAGATACAGATAATCTTCATCTTATACGAATGGTTCCAAAACCATTTTAACCCATTTTATGAGACCAGCATAACCTCAATTCCAACCAGATAAGAATAAGAAAATTGTAGGCCAATTTTATTTAATAACACAGATGTGACAACTATACATCTAATCCAACAATATTTTAAAATACAAGACAAAGAAGGGTTGATCAAAGAACGCAATGGATGCTTCAATATCAGAGCATCAATCACTGTAATTTACCACATTCATGGACTGAGGGATAAAAATCACCCAGACATGAATAGATTTAAAGGAAAAGGTCAACACCTATTTATGATGAAAGCTCTCAGAAAAGTGGAGACAATGGAGTCCTGTAGTTCCTTAACCCGATTAAAGCTGCTATCAAAAATCTCCATTATGCACATTCCCAGACTAGGAAAGAAGAGGCAAAGCCCCATCACCACTCTGCTACAGAGTCCTTGGGGTTCCAGCTGACAACACAAGTCACTTTGGTATAAGGAGTCGAAGGAATGGGACAAACGAAAGTGTCATTTTTTTGCATATGATATCCTCCCCAGAGAAATGCAACAGATTCAAGTGAACTAGTAAAACCAATGAGAGACTCAGCAAGCTGGCCAGTTTCAAAATCAGTGAACAAAAACAGTTGTTTTCCTCCACACCACAATAACCAATCAGAAAAAAAATTTAAAAATAAAAAAGTCACTGTTCACAATACTACAGAAACTGTACAGAACTAGGAATTAACCTAATGACAAAGGCACAAAACCTTTCTGGAGAAAGACCTAAGCAGATGGAGAAATATTCTCGGTCACGGGACAACTTGAAAGTTCTTAATTCTCCCCCAGATTAATCTGTATATTTGATCCAAATCCAATAAAACTCCAGCAGAACTTAAGGGGAACTTGATAGAAATGGGCACGAAAGAATAACAGACCTTGAGGAGCCGAGATCTTTTTAAAGAGAAAAGCAAAGATCAAATTCACCTGATCAGAAAGTAAAACATGTATAAAGCCACGAAATTAAAACGGTGTGGCACCAGTGCAAGAAGAAACACATAGGGTACTGGAACAAAAGAACAACCCAGAAACATACCCAACATGTATATGGGGACTTGGCATACAGTGGACGTAACTTCCCAAATCACTGGGTAGGAGACTGGACCACTTGGCAGGCGGTGCTGGAAAAACTGACTATATCACATTCTACACAAAAAACCATCTCCAACCTAAAAATCTAAACGAATCTCTATGGCCGTCCAAGTATGAGTATCTTTGCGATCTTGAGTGGGGAAAGATTTTCTCAAACAAGACTGAAATGAAAAATTGATAGATTTGACTTCATCAAAATTAGGTTTTTCTGTTTATTGAAGGACACTACAGAAAAATCAACAAAACGAGTGACAGATCGGGAGAAGATACTTACAAACATGAAAACCAACACAGGGTTAGCATGTAAACATACAAGAAACTCTTGCAAATCAACAAAAAGATGGTAAACCATTTTAAAAAAGTAAAAAAGGATAAAATATATGACCAGACAATTTACAAAAAAGCAAATCTGAAAACCTAAACAAGTATAAAAAGAGGTTTATAAAAGTAGAAAACTTACCGGTGATCAGAGAAAAATCACAACGCTGAAATGCCACTTTAAAACCATCAGGATGGCAAAAGTCTCTAGGAAGCGCTGATGAGACTGTGAGAGAGAAGCATGGTGCAGCGCTCTGGGGAGCAATCTGGCAGTGCTCAGTGAAATTAAGAACACTTTTCACCCTGGGACTCAGCAATCCTACTCCTGGGCATCCGTTAGGAGACACGTGTAAGGATGCCCGAGGCCACCAAAGGGGGCCATCCCCAGGGAAATGGACATGTGAGCTAGAGTGGTGCTAGGGACTGAATGGTGTGTCCCCCCAAATTCATATGTTGAAGCCCTAGCCCTCGATGTGATGGTGTTTGGAGGTGGGGCCTTTGGGAGGTTTAGATGAGGTCATGAGGGTGGAGTCCCCATGATGGGATTAGTGTCCTTATGAAAAGACTCACTCTCTCTCAAGACCCTTCATCATGTATGTTGAGGACAGAGCAAGAAGATGGCTGTCTGCAAGCTAGGGAGAGGGCTGTCCCCAGGAACTGAATCTGCAGGCACCTTGATCTTGGGCTTCCCAGCCTCCAGAACTGTGAGGAATAAATGTCTGCTATTTAACCCACCCCCACTCCTGTGTATGGTATTTTGTTATAGCAGCCTGAGCTGACTAAGACAAGTGGATTCTTAAGGTGGAATCCGATGTAGCTCTCATGAATGATGAAATTTATGGGGGGTAACATGGACAGATCTCAAAAACAGTGAGAAGTGAAAGGAAAGGAGAGAAAGATTTATAGCACGATGCCACGCTTATGAATTATAACTACTTATACATACAAAACAGGCCACACACTTTACAAGAATACATCCATACAGAGGCATATTAAAGACGTTAGAATGAGGAGAGGAGGGGACTAGAAATGGGGATAGAGCAGAAAGGAGAAAAAAATTAGTAAGATGAATCATGATGTGCTGTGAACTGAGAAGTGATTACTGCAACTCGTGTGGGGGGAGACACACGTGTGTGTACACATGCACACACAAGACACATACACATACACACACACACACACACACACACACATGCCCTGAACGCAGGCAGAAAACAGGGATTTGATCTTTCCTGCCCATAGTATAGAAATGAGAGCATTAAAGTTCTTACAACTTGACTTAAGGATTTCAATCTTTGACATAAAACAACTGGCAAGATGTCCCTAAACTTTCAGAATTATAGTGAACTGGGTTGATAGCAACCCCTCATTTCTATTCCAAGGAGGTAAGATGATATACCTGTCTGGGTTGACAGACCACAGAGATACACATACATCTTCTACTTGAAGAAGATTTGGTATTTTGCTGTAACTTATGGAACCTGTCAATTTCATTCACAATTTACACCAGCTTCTAATTGTACTTATATTAACCATTCTAAATGCTCAGTGCTTTATCGGCTGGATCTAAAGTACTGAAGGACATCTGGCTTGGCAAATGGGATTCTGCTTGCTATCAGAAAAGAGAGCTTCAAGCACTCACTTTCTTCTCACACCCTCAGGTCTGCCTTCAGCCAGGACCAGCGCATCTCAGAAACATGACTTGCACGTCCACACCCAGCCAAAGCCGTCAGGAGAAGCTTCCTGTGGTCTGGACTTCAGCTATAATGCTCGTTTGGCATCACAGAGAGCTGGGGGAGGGCGGCTGCAGGAGCAAGGGCCCAGGTTCCTGCCACCTCCCTGCTCCACGTCCTCTGTGGTTGCCCATCATCCTGGGCTTCCCCCTTTGGTGCTAAGATGATGGCAGCAGGCCTGGGCAGCCTCTTCTCCCACAGGTGTGTTCACAGGCAGAAAATGGCAGTTTGTCCTGGCTCGTCACCTTTTATCAAAGCAGCAGCACCATAAGCAAACCTGCCTGACAGTCCCCATCTCTCTGGCCAAAATGAAGTGAAATGCCCATCACACTTGGCCAGGGGAGAGGCCCCTTGCTGGTGAGAAAGGAGGGAAGGCGGGGAGGGGAGAGATGGGGGGAGGGGGGCGGCCAACAGTGTGTGCTCTCATTCAAACTGCTCCCAGCCTCTCCACAATCCATCTGTACATAACAGTGGTCCCAAAGGTCGGGGGTGGGGGGGGGTGGGGAATCCCCATCAGTAAGGCACCCGAGAAGGAGTCAAGAAGAAGACCAGAGCAGAACAGAACAGAGTTAAGATGGAACAACAGTCTGGGCCTTAAAATGAGCGCCCCCAGAGAAAACAGGAGTTACACAGAAGAAGCCACAAAGTAACAGACTCAAAAAGTTAAACACAGAGTCACCACCTACCACCCAGCGATTCCACTCTTGAGTATCTACCTAAGAAAACTGAAAACCTATGGTCACATCAACACTTAACACAGAGATGTTCACAGCAGCCTTCTTCACACTAGCCCCAAAGTGGAAACAATCCAAATGCCCATCAATTTATGAAAGAATAAACAAGAAGCTGTATATCCACACCATGGGATATTATCCAGCCGTAAAAAGGAATGAAGTGGTGATACCTGCTATACAACATGGGTGAACCGGCAGAACATCACAGCGAGTGAAAGAAGCCAGACACGAAAGGCCACGTACATATTGTATGACTCCGTTTATACGTGAAATATCCAGAATAGACAAACCCACAGAGACAGGAAGTAGATTAAAGGTTACATAGAGCTTGGGGGGCGTGGGGCAGGTGGGGAGTGACTGCTGACAGGTATGGGGTCCTCGATGGGGTGTTGGAAACGTTCTGGAATTAGACTGTGGTGATGGTTGCACCACATTGTGAACATACCAAAAAATAACGAATTGTATACTTTAAAAAGGTTAAAATGGTGAGTTTTATATGAATTTTATCTTAAACAGTAACCGAGCAGAGGTATCAGGCATCGTGTCAAGGGAGCTGCCCTGTGCACCAGGACAGCACGCAGCGCGTTCAACAGGGAAGAGTCTTCCGAGCACGTGCTGCGCCATCACGCTCCCTCTCCCAAGTGTGAAACTAACTCTCCCTTAAAGAACAGAAATCCGTAAGACGCTTAGGTGCCCTCATGGCCTAACCCAAAGCTCCGCCTCAGCTTGCGCTTCTGACACAGCCCCTTGGCCAGCACGATCCCAAGGGGAAATGCTGGAAAACTCACAGACGAGCATCAAGAAAACCTCCCTAGTTTCAGATGTAAGAATCAGCTTATGAAAAGATGCCCTGAGCCTCTCAAATTAACAGGCCACCGGACACTGGATGCCACCCGTGGGCACCACTGCTGGAAGTCCATTCCAAGAAGCTTCCCTGGAGGACAGCGGGATGGCAGGAGTGTCTGGAGACTGAGGCTGTGCGGGTAGGGGCGGGAGGCCCACCATGGCGCCGTCGAGCGAACATGCACCCCCCCAGCCCAGTTCTGGGAAGGGCTGCCATTCCCCATCAGCGGGAGATGGGAGTGCCCAGCTTCAGGGGCAACGGTCGATCGGGGTACAGATTTCTCAGCAAGACCCCCTCCTCCTAACACAAAATAAAACCACCACCACATGCAAAGAGGAAGCCCACAAACACAAAGCTCCATCGTGGGGTCTGAGGCAGTTTACTGGTCCCAGAGCCCCGCACATTGGCCACCTGGGAATACTTCCCACAGTGACATTTTTAAACCTAGCTTCCACCCCACCCCCCTCTTTCACCTCAAGGTGGTTCTTGCACCTTTTCCTTTCTCCCTAAACCATCCTGCCCGTTCTTCAGGCCGTGTTCACACTGACTTAAGTGCGACCTCCCTCCAATATCGCAGAGTAAGTAGAGGAATCCCGCAGTAGTGCCCTGCTCCTCCCCTCCGGCCTCCCCCAGACTTGCCTTCCTAGCTCTTTGACCTGAAAACAAGTTTGAGCCTTTGCGTCCTAAAACAGGCCTCCCCGCCCACCACCCCCGTCCCTGCACCTCCCCCCATGTTGCACACCTCACAGGTCCTGGAGCTGCCCCTGGTGGGGTGGGACAGAGGCAGCGGGCAGCCCCAAAGGCAGCCGCACCCCTGGTGACAGAGAGTGGCCATCCTAATAGCTGGCAGACAGGAACCCGCCAGCAGGACGTACCTGACTTGCCACCAGGTATCACATTATAATTAGTCATTGTAATTGAAGTCGAACGTAATTAATTACAAATTGAAGTGTTCAAGTTTAATTCCATTAAAATTACACCATGAAACTAGGGAATTACAAAGGATTACCGACAAAAAGCAAATAGGGAGGAATAAAAGAAAGCCGGGCTGACTCCATGCATGTCTGGGTCACACCCAACGCTCAAGTAGGGCGGGCGGCACCCCACCTGCTTTTAATCAACCTCTGGGGCCCGGCCCAGCCCAGCGGCCGTGTGCACGGACCACCTGTGGAAGGGCCAGCACCAGGCACCAGGTGACACAGGCTTGCTGGCCACTCAGCATCTACTGGAACCTGAAGACCACTCCTTCCTCCAGGCGCTGCTCCCAGCCCCTCCCCCAGCCCCAGTCTCCTCAGCTGATGCCTCTCCCCCAGGCGGCCTGTCCAAATGCCACTCACTCGGCCCATCTCTGCCACGCCACCACGACCCCAGCAGCCTCCCTGGACATGCCAGGACCCGGGCGCCTCCTCCTCCCTCGGCCACCAGCACTCAGCCTGGCATCTTCTCTCCTGGCCCAGTCCCTCTCCGCCTCTTACTGGACTAGGACGTCCTACCCTCCCAGCTCCATCCCTCACCACCCCTCCCCCTCACACGCTGATCAGCCTGTCCTAAGGAGCTTCTGGAAGAATCCTCCTAAACACAAATCTGAGAGCTGAATTGGCCCTCTCGCATTTAAAAGCAGCATCTCTCAGGGCCCTCAGAACACAGAACTGACTCAGCAGGGCTTTGCACAGAGGCTGTCTGGGCCCAGGCCCTGGGCACGTACTTGCACTCTGTACTGTACTTATTCCTCCTGTGTTTACTTTCTGTCTCCCCTGCTAGATCGTAAGTTCCCTGAGGGCAGGGACGTCCTGCTGCTCTGGTCACTAGAAGGCTGTGCTAGAATAGCGCCTAGCTCACAGGGGAGGTCAGTGCAGCACAATGTCCCAGGCCCACCTTTCCAGGCCCCTGTCCTGCCCTCCGCACACATCAGACACCCCCAGCCCCTAACCTGACGCCTGCGGATGCCCTGTGCGTCCTGCAGTTCTGACCAGCGGGGCCGCGGGCTCATTCCTCTTGGTACCCCAGGGGCTGGAACAGGATCCAGTGCGGACACTGGGCACCACGGAGACCCGCTCAATAAATGAATGAATGAGAGGCCCCAACAGTCTACGAAAAAGAATGAGTCATTCCAAAAACAAACAAAACTGCAAACCACCTCACTCAAACATGCTGCCTTGTTTCTGAGACCAGCACACCCTTGCGCATATTTTCTTACTAAATGTACAACTTCATTACAAAACAAGCCGCATCATCTCCAAAAAATCAGGCATGCAAAATAATCATCTGAATTCAGAGTAGCCTAAACACTCAGTTTTTCCATGATGACTCCTTGAGGAAAATAAGGCGTGTCATCTGATCAGGCTTTTTATCAAGGGATGGATGTCCACCTGAGGACCCCTTACAGAGCCGGCCTCTTACTGAACACACCCCAGCACCGCCTTCACGTGCAATTGGGAGCAAAACCCTGTGTGGTTGATGCTTTTCGGGTGATAGGAGTGGATGTGAATCCAGTATCACTACAGTGGCTAAAGCAACTAGATTCCCAGGGGCTGAGGGGGGCGGTTTCGTCTTGGCCGCCACGAGGTTAAAGGCGAATATTAGCATCTGACGGCGAATTGCTCCCCAGCCCCAGCATCAGGCCAGGTGTGTCAGAGAACAGTCCTGGTGAGAGACTCACGCTCCACAGCCCGGTGCTCAGGGCAGAACTGCCCGCTGGACAGTGCCTGGCCTCTCCTGAGCCAGCTCCCTCCCTCCGGCCCAGGCCCCACCATCAGGCCTCTCTCCTGCCTTCCATTTCCCCAAAACCCTTCCCACAAATTTGCTCTGTGCACAGATGGGGCGTTGAGGACAGCAGGTGACACAAGGAGGGTGATGTTCACCCCAATGCTGTTAACTGTACCCCAACTATCAAGATAAAATTTGCTAACGGGAGTGCTCACTGCGTGGGGAAGGATTATCTCTCAGATAATTCTCTTCGGAGCTCTATTGCTGGGAGCTGACTCTGAAGTCTCAGGGCAGGGGAGGCTCTAGAAAATGTCTCGGATCCAGCGAGGCCTTGGCCAGAAGGTGTCTGTCCACCGGTCACCCAAGTACCTTCATGTGCACCTCAGAGACTCTATGCAATCCCCAGCTGTTCACATTAAGTGACTCACCCACCCCCATCCTGGGCAGCTTGTGGACAGGGGACCCCTTCTGCTCCCCCTGTCGCCTCATCACGACGACCCCGCTTCAAGGGAGAGCTCCTCTCAGGGACAGCAGGGGTGGCAGGGAAAGTGTGGACGGGACAGAGGCAGCCCCAGGCATCCACATTCTCCTCGCGGCTTCTCACCTTCCAGCCGGATCCTAGCTCCTCCACGGGACAGTGGTGTGGATGACAGGAAAGAAATCAACAGCCTAAACCAGATCCTGCCCACGGTCAATACTCAGGGAATGAGAGCTGATACTATATATATATGTATAGCATAAAAAAAATTTTTTTAAAGCATCTGTCTTGTCACTAGTGGACATAAAACCAGCTACAATATGAGGAATCCAATGCTTTCCTTCTCTTCTCTGCCTTTTCCTGAAGCATCACTGCAATCCCAGCTCCAGAAATGGGGAAGTTAGGACACAAGGTGGGAGGGGGGGGACCCAGATTAATTCTTCAGCCCTCCCCACCGCAAATGATGCCAAACTCTCAAGCACCAACCTAAACGCAAACAAATCCTCCACAGGCTTCAAACCCAGGGTTTCAACCCATCTTGGAGACTTCAACATCAAAACCTCTCCACTGCACTTCACCCCTCTTTTTTCCCAGGGCTCAGCCCCTGAATTCCCGCCAGTCCCCCCCAAACCCACAAAGCCCAACAAAGGAGCATGTCTTCTTCCACTGCCTGGGGGGGCTCCTAGTCCTCCTCCCCGTCCCTCTGGACACCAGGCCCTGCCCCCCTCATCAGCCCCCCAGGCTGGACCCCAGGGACGGTGGCTCCTCTCAGCGCCCCCCCCTTGGTGAGGTCCTGGCAGCCCTCACTTCCCCAAATCCATGCAAATGCTGATGCAGCCAGACACTGACGTCACCCCTACAAAAATACCCTAGGTACTTTCTTTGTAAATGAAGAAGCAGAGAAAGCACGCAGGCTATGAAGGCCACTGCCGTGAAACGAGCTGCTCGGGAGCCTTTGCCCAGGCCCACGGGACAGCTTCTGGGGGCCGAGCACTCCTGAGATGTTTCTCCAGCGCTGACCCCCAAGCCTTCGTGTTTCTTGCTACTCGCTTTCTCTTGCATTGGTGGAGTCCTGACCCTTGCAGTACCAACTTTCCCCATTCATATGGGGAAGTTTCCTCCCATTCAGGCTGTGAGCAGAGTCAGAGAATAAATCTCTGTCAAAGAATTGTTCTGCCCGATTCTATTTTTAAAAACGTGAATTTTTTGTGTTATGTGCCACAAATACAATTATGTGTATTTTAACCAACGTACATGTCACTTTGCAAAGGAGTTTAATAAATGGGCACAAAAAAAGAAATACATGTTCTATCAGTGTGTATCTATCAGTAGCTTTCAAAACACAGCCATTTTAATATACCCTGCCTACCTTTCACAATCCTAAGAAGAACTCCGTTTGCTTTCTTAAATTAACTAGCTGAGTCCCAAATCAAAAATACACAGGACTGCTCCCTAAACGAAGCCCGCAGTTCTCGTGCAGCGGGACTCACTGGGTGCCGAGAATTGTGGTGGGTGCCACAGCAGAGGGCAGAGGGAACAGCAGGTGCACAGCAACGTAAGGAGCGTGCCTGGGCAGCTAAGTGGGTGCTATGTGGGGTCCATCAGAAACAGCAGAGACAGCCAGAGCTCAGTGACCACCGGCCTCCTCCCAACTGTTCTGCTGGAACACCCTCTCCCATGCGTCCCCAGGTGCACAGAACTCGGCTCAAGCTCTACCGGCCTCTGGGCGCCTTCCCTGCCCACCCCACCCGGATCTGGACGCCCATCCTCTGCAGCCCTCCACCGTTCCGCGCGCATGCTCCGTGACAGCCGCCTCCCAGCCACCCGGCGCACCTCTGCCCGTACCAGGCTGCCCGCTCTTCCAGCGGGGAGCCGCGGCTCTCTCACCCTGCATCACAGTGCCTGGCACACAGGGGCTCCCTTGGCGTTGGTTAAAATGAAGAAGAAGTGCATCAACTAGGCTGGAGACTCAGATGTGCAGAGGGAGGAGGAGGAGGAGTTTCCCCAATGGAGCATGGATCTGGGATCCTTCTAAGCGGGGAAAAGGTTTAGGCGGGGTGGAGACAACCGTCAGGAACTCTGCCTCCTAAGGAACGTGGTCGCCATTCTGCGCCAACGTGAGCCACTGTGGGTCTTTAAGGAGAGGAATGACGTGATGAAATCAATGATTTGGGAAGATTCACCTGGCAGCCACATACATAATGGATTGCGACCTGTTTCAGACAAGACAATCTTCAAACAAGTAAAGGCTACACTCTCAGCTCTTGCAGTTAGGAAGATTTGGCTCTCACGTACAAGCAGCCTTCAAAACTAACTGCGCGCGCACACGCACACGCACAAGATTTATTAAAGTATCAGCGTGTCTTAAAATGACAGCATAATTACATACCAACACAGAGCAACGTAAAACAATCACCACAGACCACCTCTTACTCCTCCTGACAATGACATTCAACCATAACTGGCAATATCCTTCCCCTTCCGATCCCGTATCAATGCTGACAAATAGGGGTGCCAGGGTTGAGGAACCATGAGGGGAAGAGCATGTGTCCCTCCCCCTCCCCCAACCCCCGGGGACGGTCGGCTCCAGGTGACAACTTCCTGCCTGCGTCATGCTGCTCTCCAGGGTAAGTGCTCGCCAGGCCCTGGCCACCTCGCTGGTCCTCTGCGCTTGCCCCTGAGGTCCCTGGCAGACCAGGTCCCCTGGACAGGGCACTTTGGCAGCAGCCTGGGCTTCCTGTCTGGCTCCTGGGTCCCACACATGCCTGTGCAGCAGAAGCATGACTCCAAACCTGACCTGTCTCCTACTTGGCTGAACGGTGTGACAGCACACTGTGTTATGTAAACGAGGAGCTGAGGTACAAGTGAAATGAAGCAATGCCAGTAAACTGAGGTTTCTACACTGGTTGACAAGAACGCTCTGGTTCTCACAGCTTTCTGTTTCAAAAACGTACAACTTACAACACCTCTTCCTGTGTGAACGGGAAGGGAAGGTGGAATTTTATTTGCAGGTCTACATATTTTAGTTGTAACTTCTACATGGTGATGACCCCAAATCTTTTCCCCTTTAAAAGGTTTGTGCCCTATGGGCAGCTGGGCAGAGTAGAACAATGTGAAACAAAGAATTCACTGTACACACAACTGCATGGGTTCAAGTTCTAGGGCAACTATCATGGTGAAAAACAGAAAATAAAGGATGTGTTTCACCATTATCTGCCACACCTTTCACAATGAAGCAAAAATGGTGACAGGAGCAACAGAATGTTCTTATTTTCAGGGTAAGGAGGAAAAAAATCTTTTCCAAACCTAATCAAAAAATTGAATGTACAATTCCCTCCAGCAAGAATTTATTTTTAATTTTCATTTACATAGTATCTTTCTTCCAAGAATCTCAAAATAATGGAGCTCCACAAATACTTAAAAAAAAAAAAAAAAAAGTTGTCACAACGAAGGAGGGGACAGGCTTGGCAGGGCGGGAGCTCAGAGAGGGCAAGCAGGGTGAGAGCAGGCACTCGGGGCTGGCAGCACCCAGGCTGAGGGCGGCTCCGAAGCGGCCCTTCCTTTGCCAGCAGCTCACGGGCCTTGCTTCTATTTGCATCTTCCGGCTCTTCAAGACAAGGATTTACCTTTGGTGTCACTTACTAGCTTTAAATCAAATTATTTTGATCTAAACAGCAATTTCTCCTCTAAAAATCCAAGGGAAGGTGGCAATAAACCAAAGACCCTTGCAGGTCCAAAATAACAACTGAACCAAGATGCCTAAAATGAGTTCATATTCTTTTTGGCCTTCAAAATATAGAACTATGTTAGAAAATAAAATGTTAACAATTTATTAGGGGAAAAGACCCAGTGTTTAAGAAAGACCGTCTTGCTTTTTGGGGGAAATTGGAAAATTGGAAAGAAGCTTTTGAGCTGGTTGGGTTGTTTTTTTGTTTTTTACAGCTGGGTGGACAGGATCTGAACGTCTTACATTTAGCAAAAAGCTGTCAACACCCAAATAAAATTTTAATGACAGTAAGAATGGCATTCTATTTCTCACAATTTCGCAATGTTCACTTAAGAAAGAGCTAATTTGTCAATTTGTTTTTCCCTTAACCAAACTCAAGACACCTCACAACTATGCATAACTTTCTAAAAAAACGTTAACTGCTTTAACTTATTAGATAAACACAGTCAAAGAGAAAGATGTCTAAGAAAATGGCCCCATGCTGGTATACTCAGGGTAATGCTAAGAAAGCACAAGCTTCAGAGAGAGCTCTGGTAATTTCTTCCGACATTAACTTCATAAATCACAGTCAAAAGCATCCAGGATTTCAATTGTCAGCTGACTGAGTCGGCCACAAGCAAGACTGGGTAGGCCCTGCTGTGGCCTCCTGTGTTTTATAAAAGGTGTGGATCACATAGTTGGTGTTCCCAGCTTCACAAGTGCCTCAAAGAAGGAAGCAGAATCTAGTCAGTTTCATGTGCGCCTCCCACCTATTCTTCCAGGGGCTCTGCGGTGTTGGGTAAATTCTTGGAAGGACTGAACACTCCCGGCCCCGCTCCTTTCCGGTCACCTGTCCCATGGTGTTCCTGAGGATGGGGTGGGGGGAAACCTCTGCGTAAGGATCCTACCAATCATACATTTGAAGAACTTCCCGGGCTGCCCCAGGCCCAGGGCTCTAATAAACACAAAACTTCTGCCGACTGCCGGGGGCCTCCTGCATAAGGAAAGGCCTTCAGATTCAAATGAAGAAACTGATAACATTTATTTTGCGCACTAACATCATCCTATCAGAATTTAATTACAGCAAGAATTAGAATTATTTTTATTAGAGAGTTGTTTACTTTTCAAAGGAAAGGTTCTTGATGGGGTTTGCAACAAATTAGACGTCTTTCAGAAAGAGCTGTTCGCCTTCATTGTGTTTTTTAACTATGTCACATTATGCGAACAGGGTAGCACACAGACTTAAGTCACAGGTGCATTATCCCAGGTGCTTAGCCCAGGTGCTTCAAAGCGGCTTCAAGCCATGGAACAAATGAAGGCTATGCCACAGGTACCCCCTCAATCCCAGGTAAGTCCCTGCAGGAACACCTCCTGCCCAGCCAAAGACCGTTCTCCTCTACCAGCGTTCTCAGAGGAGAGCTGAAAAGCAGGACTGATTACAGCTCAGCAAATCCAAGACTGTGAGAACCGACAGCTCAACACAAATCAGCACCTCAACACCAACCGAAACTTGGTTCTTAAACATAAAGCAAACACAAGCAATTAGCTGGCTTTGAAAAGTAGAATAGGAGAAATGACTGAGATAATTCAGAGGGCCCCACCATGAACATTTTATTGAAATATCCTCCAAACCTGGTTTTTTGTTTGGTTTGGTTTGGTTGCTATTTAAGGTTACATCTCTAAATGTACTTAGGGAAAGTAATTTCTTTCTGAATTTGAAATGTTTATCAGGGTATAAGAAAAGGTACCCAAATGCTCATGTCAACAAATGTTTATTAAATCAGAAATCACAAATTTCTTTGCTATATTAGTTATATGATACAGATATTAAATCGCTCATCTAATTATGCCATTAAAGTTCCCCTTTCACTCCGTGATCCACACATGCACGGTTCTCTTGGGTGTCCAAGCACACACAGGTATCCGGGCCCTAAAACGCCCAGCACAGCTGAACATCCAGGTAAACAGCAGCGGGGCACAGGGAGAGGTCACGGAGCCCCATTTCAAACAGCTTCGACAAAATGAATGGCCATAAGTAAAAAGTGTCTCTGGGCTTTGCTATAATAAGATTCAAACACAGGATTCCAAGAATTCCACCTGTTTCCAATTAGATACCAGAACTGCTTGAGTGTTTAAACTACATTCACTTGCTACTTATACAAAACAATTCTTCCGGGTTTTCTGAACATTTTAAGTATGTTAAAATAAGATTAAGGGTCTGGTTTAGACAATCAGAGGCAGGGGAATTTCAGCTGAAACCAAAACTATCTCTCTGCAGCCATAATGCAGAGCTTCAGACAAAACAATAGGATGAAATACACGAATTTCTATCTGACAATTGTAAAAATCAGAACTTTCATAGGGAAAGCTACTATATATATATATAATGTATGTATAATACATTAGATAATTTTAAATAGGTTTTTAAATAATTTCTAAAAATATATGATTCTGTATATTTAATGTTTATAGTAACTTTTAGTCAGCATTTATGTTAGTCCATCACATATACCTGTCTTTTAAATATGTGACACTTACATGAGGCCAAACGTGTGACCTGAAAAAAACGGAAGCACGAGTGGGAATCTGGCCTAGCTCTGCAGGATTTTTCACACGATGAATTTCTCTTTTTAAAAATGTACCACTTTTCCTCTAACAAATTTGTCCTTCCTTCCTTTCACTGCGGATGTTCCTTGTGCTTTTATAAATGAGCTGAAAGGCACATGGATTTTCTACTTGGAGCCCTGTTTTCTCTCCTAAGACACAGAATGTGAGCACAGCCTCAGGAGCAGTTTAGACTGCTGACTGCTCCAGGTAGACTCGGAGTGGAGGGTCTCAAAGCACAGCCTGGTGCTTCTGCACAGGGACCCCCCCCCCTCCACACCACCTTCCCCGCCCCCCGCGGCCCCACGTGAACCCTAGTGGGTTCGTTTGAATTGCATACAACAGGGCAGAGAACTTCTTCAACAGCCACTAAAGGTCTTGGGCTCCATCAACTCACCAGACAGTATTTTTAATTTTAAGGTTAGCTCAGGGGATTAGGAGAGAGTCATTCCTCAGGGGACCAGCAATCTGTCCGTTTCATGTCACTAACTACTGGCAGGAGATGGGTGAAATTGGGGAAGCAGGAGAAGAGGGCCTCTATGGACCCAACTGCCTCAGGAGGTGCTGCGTAACTCAACCCCTTCACTGACTTACACCTTTAAAAAAAAAAAAAAAAAAAAGGCAAAACAAACCCCCCCAAAAAACCCTACACATAGTTTTGTATAGAAGAAAAAAAAAAAAAACTTTAATCAACTGATAATGACCCCCTTCCCACACTCCATCTCAAAGACAATGATATTAAGAGAACCAAGAAAACAAAGACAGCAGCTGTGTGGAACCCCTCCATTTGTTTACTCATTATTTTATAAAGGTCCTAGATGAGATACATATTTTAATCAAAATAATATACTTCCTAGAGGGAAGAGTTCTGGAGGGCTGGGAACATACACACTTCCTTAACAGGAGAAAAATAAAAGCAACCAGAAAATGGACTTGCAGCAAAAATGAAATTGTTTTCTTATTTTGAAAAAGAGGAAAACATTTAAAGGTTACTTTTGCAGAGGTTCCTTAAAGGGAAAGACTAGTCACCACGTAGGAATAATGAACGCCCTAAAGGGAAGCCAGGCACTGGCAAAAAGCTACCCTAACATACAGAGTTACATGAGCTCGTTTTAGAAAGTGTCCTCTTTCCAAACGTGTATTTAAAAGGCAAATTTATACAATAGTGGTTTTCTTATTAAAAAAAAAAAAAAAAAGAATCCTGGTTTTTACAAGTCTGGGATAGGATAAAAACTTGTCCAACTAGTCTTAACAAGGCCAGAGCACTGAAATTCCCACACCAACAAGACTTTGGGACTAAAAAGGAGACAAAATAGAGCTCAGTCTTCAGAAACTCTCTTCCTGGGCACTCACTGCACAGCCCAAGGCAGCCTCAAGGCAGACCGAGCAGAGGGGCCAGAGCTCAGCCCGGGCTCCCCGCATTGTTGCCGGGGGCACAATTGCCTCAACTCACCTGGACCCTCCGAGACCCAGCCTCTTTACCCTCAGGTAGCAATACCACAACCCTCGCTGGGCTCTGCAGGCAACTCGATCTCGGTGTAAGGGGTTCTGGAAAGATGAGAAGAGTCTGAAACTAATGAATTCTCTCTTCTCAAACTGCAGTCCCACTGGCTCACTTACTGTCTGTGGGAATAGAGGTGACGCTAAACTAGATATCAATTCAAAAGGCCTCTTCAGGGCCCAGAGAAAGAACTATACTTTAGCCTTCTCCTGGAACTTGGGCGTTCCACAGGCAGCTGAAGGTTTTCAAACAGGCGATGAAGCGGCAATAGGAAATCATCGAAGGCCAAATCCTTATCTATCACCAAAAGCCAATGGCTGCTCAGTAACAAGAAACGATGCTCAAAGAATTTTTAAAATTCAAGATCAACATCGGAAAGTGCATTCACATGAACTGACAGGGAAACTTTTCAGTAAAGTTACACAGTTAACCATGCTACACTGAAGAAGTAGCTAATCACCAAAGGGGGGGGGGGGGGCCGGGGTCAAAGAGTTCATATAATAACTCCCTAGAAACCAAATCCACCTCCCAGGCAGTTTTGCCAAGATGCTTAAAGAAAAAACCGCATTGGTGTTAAGCTAGAATGTCACATTTAGGAAGACAAGAAAAAAAAATTAAGGTTTGTCTCCTAAAACTCCACAACGGGTTTTACAGTAAGCTCAGGAATTAAATTATGGTAAAAGGGAGCTATTTTTACTAAAACAGGGTAGACCAATTTATCAAAAATGCCATTCAGCTGTGTTCATTACATTCAGGAATCTAATTTACACAATAGACACTTTGGAGTAATCTATTTTAGTCAATAAACACGAACTCCTTTAAGTTTTAATCTTATCGGAAATACATATTTCACATAGTCTTCTTACTAGTTAAGTGAGAAATCTGAAAAAATTTCATAACGACTGTGAGTCTGCTTTACCACTCTTACGTAGGCAAGAGCAGAAAACAAGCACACACAATTAAAGTTGTCAGACTCCGTTTATATACATTTTAATCCAATCCGCTTCATTTCATACAAGCCCGTATCTGGAGTTCATTTGCTTTCCTCCTAAAAGTACTATAGGTCACTATCACCAGTCCTCCGGGTTAGGAAAGTTCGGCCAAGTTTACCTTCAAGCACACCTTAGAGTTGGGAGCAACAGCCGTCCCCCAGGGACGCCGAGGGCCCACCCCCCCGCCTCGGAGCGCCAGGCCGCCCAGGGTCCCTCTTAGCCGCAGACACCCACCCCCAACCCCACCGCCAGGGCTCGCGGAGCTTCTGGCCCACACGCCGCTCACCTTCAACTTGGCTCCGGCTACGCACAACATCCACCTGGCAGAGTCCCGGGGCCGTCCAGGCGCCGCGAGCGCGGAGCTGGCAGGTCCCGGGCGGACCCCGAGGGCGCGCCGCTCCCCTGGGTGGGGGTTGGCAGGCAGGAACGCGCCCCCTGGGCACGGCTGCGGCTCGGGCGCCGGATGTGGAGCCCCAGCACGATGCCCCCTCGGCGCCCGGGGCTCGGCGCATGGACCACGGCCCGGCACACCACAGTCCAGCGAGGCCCCCGGGGCTTTGCTTTCGAGAACCCGATCGGAGTAGGCATTTCGAAGAGGACCCGCCGCGCGGTCCATTGCCCCCCGCGGACCCTGCTGGGAGGACAGGGCCTCGGAGGAGAGGGTCAGAGAGGAGCGGGGGGTGGGGTGTTTACTGGGGTCCGCGGGAGCCCCTGGGCGCGGGGAGAGGACCGCCCGGACAGGCGCCGGGGAGCAAGCACCCCCGGCCCGGACAGAACGCGCGCCCAGGCTTAGAGCCGGGCCTGCGTTCGGGGAAAGTTGCAGTCCTCCTCCGGCGCCCGTACCCGCGCCCCCGGGACACCCGACACCCGGGCTCCGCGTGCGCGGCGCCCGCCGCCCCCAGCAAGTTTCCCCAAGCGCCCCTACCGGGGTTCCCGGCCGCGGAGGGGCCGGTTCCGCGCCGCTCCTGCAGGCACACAAAAGAGCGGGGCGGCTGCGGGGTCTGCGGGTGGCCCCCGGGCACCCGCCCGGACGTAAACAAACCCCGGGGTCCGCGCTGGGCGCCCCAAGCCTGGCGGGGGAGCGGCGGCGCGATCCCCGCCCGCTGACAGCCGGGGGCCGCGGCGGGGCCCGGGCCGGCCGGGGAGCGCGGACGCCCGCCCGGCCACCCGCCCGCCTGGCCGGAGCCGGGCCGCGCCGCCGCCGCCGCCGCCGCCGGTGGCCGCTCTGACCCTCCCCCGAGCCGGCGGCACCACAGCGCCACCAGCCCCAGCTCCGCCGCGCCGGCGGCAGTGGCGGCGGCGGCTCCTCCTGGAGAGGCAGGCGCTTCACCCCCACAGCAACTCCCCACAAACTTTCCCCGGGAATACGGCGGGCCGGGGGCGCGGGGCGCGCGGCCGGGCGCCGCCGCCGGGCCGCAGCCCCCTCCCGGCTCAGCGCCCGCCGCCGCCGCCCGCCGCCCGCTCCCCGCTCGCGCGCGCACCCCGCGGACCGCCGGGGCCGCCCCCTCCCCGGTCCCGCGGCGGCGGCGGCGGCGGTGGCGGCGGCGGCGCAGGGCCGGGGGGGCGCCCGGGGTGGGGGCCGACACCGGGGGCAGCGGTGGCGGCGGCGGCTCCCGGCGCCATCTTGGGCTGATCGATGAATTGAACAAAGAGGATCAATTTCTGATCAAGCGAGTTATCAATGGGGGCCGGGGAGCAAGAAGGACTTATCCCCGACTCGGCCCCGCTTTCCCCGGCACCCCCCTCCTCCCCTCCGCCGCGGCCCCCCGGCGGCCGGGCAGCCCGGGGCCCCGGGGGAGCCCGCGACCGCCCGCAGCCCCCACCCCCGGGCGAGAGGCCGAGCGAGGAGAAGCCTGACCTGCAGCTGCTGTAAATCAAAGCGCTTCCAATATTGAAACATCGATCCCACATTGGCCGCCATCTTGAGACATATTGAGACGGAGTGAGAGGCTGATAGAGAGGGGGCTGGAGTTCAGGAGCCGCCAGGAGGCAGCAGGCGGGCGGCGCCAAAACCCGGCCTGGAGCCGGCCGCCGCCGCCGCCACGGAGGACGCGGACTCCTCCTCACGGCGCCGCCGCAGCCATGGCGAGCCCGAGCCGGAGCCGGAGTCGGAGCCCGAGGGCGCGGCGGCGGCCGCCGGGCCTCGCGTGCGCGGCCCCTGCCCCCTCCCCCCCGTGCCCGCCGCCAGGCCCGCGACCCCCGCCCCTCCCGAGCCCCCGGCCCCTGCGGGCGGCGGCCGCCTCCCCGGCCCCGAGGGGGCGCTGGAGGGCGACGGGAGGGGCGCCCCGGGCCCCCGCAGGAGGCCCCGGGCCCGGCTCACCTGGGGCGGTTTTCGAGCGCCGGGGGGTCGCGGTCTCGGGCGGCGACGCAGCGCAGCCCCTTCTGGGCCCTCTGTTGGGAGCGGACGCCCGTTTGGGGAGGGCACCGGCCCCGCGCTGCTTTCACTCGCCCTCCGGCAGGGCGCCGAGCGCGCGGAGCCGCCGCGACCACCTGCCCGAGCCCCGACCCCGCGTGGACCCGGCCCACGGCTGCGGCGCTTGTGCGAGGCGCTCTGGCGGTCGGCTGCCGCACACCGTCTCCCTGCGACCCAGCCGGATTCAGAGACCGAGCCAGCCACGAACGGCGTTTCATGTTGGGGGCACTGGAGCCGGGGGAAAGCAGCCCTGACCCCCGTATCGCTGCACACGTTAATGTCCCGCACAGTGGCCGCGCGGTCCCCGCGCCGCACCGCGCCCCCGGTGGCCGGGGGTCCCAATGGCCCCTGTCCGCCGGAGCTGCGCCGGCTTAGGCCACGACAGGAAAAGTCTTGGAGCCCAGTTCTGTATCCCCCCGCACCGCTTAAGCGGAACAGCCTTAGAAACTTCCTGTAGTTCAGACACATCGGTTTGGGTGCAAAAACTTGGGAAGTGTGGGTACGCTCATAACAAAAAGCATGGCCCCTAGTTTACAGGAATGCTAAAATATAAACCCCAAAGTCAATTCTCTTTTGATTTCTTTCTTCGAAGAAACCTGGCAAGAAGTACGCGTTTTATGGTCGTCATCTTTAATTGATTATACACACGTGTGAGTTTGAGTTTCCAGTAGGAATACCGTACTTCTACTCTCCCGCCCTTCTTTTAACGTGTAATTAGTTAAAACAAATCCCCACATTCCTCAATCTCGAAAATTATATGTAAATAAAATCTGTAAGGAACACAAAATAAAACATGTAAGTGGGATATAATTGCATTTCAACTGAGTTCGAGGGTTTAGCGTTGATCGTTGGAGTGAACTCAACATTTTTGAATGAAGGGACTGGAAATGAAAGTCCCCGAGATTTGGAGAACACACGTGCCCCAGGTCCGCCACTGGCGACCAGGAGCCTCAGTTTCGACAACGCGCGACTCCCGAGGTCTGCAGGGGGGTTCCCTGGGCGTCCCGGCGGCAGCTTTGAGCAGCAGCAAGGGCAGGAAGCAGGTGGGTGGGAGCGGGCGGGCGCCGGGAGTCTTGGCCCCAGATGCAGTGACGCCGCGCCAGGCAGGGCACTCCCGACCTCGGGACGCCGAGGGCCGGCTCGGTGTGGGGCGCCCGAGCCCGCGCGGCGCAGTCGGCTGGCGACCGCGCTGCAGCTCCGACCGCGCCGCCCGGTAGAGGGCAGCGGCGCCCCGACACTCGCGTCCTCTGGTCCCTGCGCACGTGCCCACCCGCGCGCCCCGCGCTTGGCCACGCCCTGTCCCAAAGACAGGCCCCTAGCGGGAAACAGCATTGCCACCTCTAGCGATTCCCGTCCCGACGAAATGCCACATCTAAAGATTCCTCCCTCTCCCACACTTGAGGGTACGTCTGCCTTGCCCTCCTATTTGTGCAGTGGCAGGCAGGTGAGACCTCGGAATTGCCTGAAAGGTGACTAGACAAATAAAATGTGCAAGGGCTTAAAAAAAAAAAAAATCCCTCCCGTGGGGAAGGCTCAAGGAAGGATCAGGGAAATGGTTTGGATTTGGTGCAGATGTTCTCAATCTAATTATCGTGTCGATCCCCAGGGTTTGAACCAAAAAAAGTGAAATATATATGACCTGTGTAATACTCCAGAAATACATCTGGTTGGAATTCAGGATTCTGAATCCACGGCAGTATTTCAGAAATAAATTTGGATGAGTATTAAATACCCTTGTTACATTTCTGGTTATACTTAACGTTATTTACATGCTAACTGGACTTAGTCGAAAAAGCACTACATTGAATGGCCCAAATGTTAAGCTCTATTTAAATAAAGTTTAGATTTCTTCTACCAAAGTTTTGAGTTATACAAGGCTAATTGCTCTCTACAGGGGGAAAAAGGTTTAGAATAACTACCAGCACCACAAAATGTTACCATTATAAAGGAAAAGCACTCCAGATAAATCACTGATCAAAAATTACCTTAGCTGCCTGAAAGAATCAGCAGAGACCTAAAAAAACTTTTAAAAGTACATTTTCTTTTTCTTGAGTATAGACATAGAATAAGAACAAATTATATCTATTTCAAAAGGCTATTTTCTTTCTTTCTTTCTTTTTATATTGACTTTCAGCCTCCCCTTGGTAGAAGATCAGGAGGACCTGCTGACATCCAAATATAGTGTAAACAAGCTGTGTACTGTATAAAATAGTCAGAAAATGGAGAGGTTTTAGGACCTAGATCTCTATTAGTATCTACAAAGACAATAGAATAATGGCTATAAGAACCCAGAGCGAAGTGTGGGAAAGAGGCAGGTTAGTAAGATAACTGGCCCAGGAAACAAGAAGCGTCTTGACTTGAAAACGATATTACTTAGAATGAAGCACAAGAAAAACAACCCAGAGACACTGATGTTCTGGCTCTCCCTTTAGGGAAAGAAAGCTCACAGTTCCCAAATATATGACTAATTCACCATCCCAATCTTTCAAAAATCAAGCCCCAAGTAATCAGATGGGAGGACTGACCAAAATGATGTTTGTTCCTGAACCCTTTAAATAATTACGGTTTCACACCAGATCAGACAAATAAATATGAGTCCAGAATGCCTAAATTTCTTTTCTGACCCATTTTATTTTGCCTATAATGGGGATGTGATAATACTAATGAATGTAACTTACAGAACACTGTAAAGCACTTTCAGAAGTTCACACTTTCCTACCCTCCTGGCATTGGTGGACCCTCCTGTCTCCCAACAGCTACATATAGTTGATTAAATCAATTAAGGTGAAAATTGGCAAATTCTCTAAAATGCCATATGGGTTGATTATTACTAAATTGGTCCTCCTTTGATAGCCCCAAGAAAGGAAAATATATTACCCTGTTTCCTAAAGATTCTAATTTAGTAATCGTTCTGATATAGTTAACCTAATTCCTTGAAGGAATTAACCATCAAGAATTTCTTCCAAACTGAAAAATGTCTTACAATGTAGGGCATTATAAAAAAAGCCATCCTCTTTATCCCTCACAAAAGAGTCTCTATGTTCTAAGATCTTATTTATAATGAACTCATAAAATTAAGTTTCACTTAGAAACTTTATCTCCAGAAAAAGTTGGAGAATAGAGTTTTTAAGCCAACGCCAAGAATAACGAAAAAAATTCAGAAATATTCTGTCCTATGTGATATGCTTAAAAAGAAAACTCAAAAGAGATTCAGTTCTAAAACCTTAATTCACTTTCTGAATATTTTTGCATCCAAATTAGAACTGGTTTTGAATTGTTTCCAACAAGAAATATGTCAGATAACCAGAGACAATATATAATGCTAAATGTTTCCTTCATAATTTATTCACAGATAAACATAAAGACATGGCTACTTTTTGATGCACGGTAAAAAAATTATTCATACTCCTAATGAGTCATACGAGAGTCTCAGTTTTACAAATATAGAAGCTGAAATTTTATATCTAGGTATTCATTCAAGTTGACTGAATTTGCAAATGTTTTAAATTTAGGAATATCTAAGGCCAGACAGAAGTATTGAGACACTTTAAATTTGAAAAGGCCTTTTCCTTAAATCAAAAGATGATGAACAACAGAGGGAAATTACAGTGTCTTCCTTTTGTCTTTGGCGATGGTCTTCCAGAACAATTTGGCATGGACTATTGGAATAAATGAAAGGAAGATTCCAGATTCTTTTTTTTTTTTTCTGAAGCTCAAGAAAACCAAACGACTTTTGTTTTGTTTTTTAAATAATACTTTATGCTAATTATTCCTGAGTACACGATTCACTGTACTATGTAAATACCCACCAAATAAAAGTACACATTTTGCTACATGTAATTACATGCAGAATACATAATTCATCTCTATACGCCAAATGTATGTGTAGTTATATAATTGTACCAAGAACCTGCCAAACTTGTAAGAACAAACTATAATGATTTCTAAACAATAGACTCTCCTATTCACCAACCCCCTCAGCCTCTCTCTGGTGACAGCATCGCTCAGTTCCAAGACCCTTTTTGGAATCTTCAAAGACTTAATTTCTGGCCCACCATTTAAGTCTGCTTTCCACTTCTGGACAGCATATGTCAATGCCACTAGCTCTAGGTGTCTTTCCACACCTCTAACGATTACGTTCTGTTCTCTGCGTGTCTTAAACAAAAAAGCTTGCAGTTGGATCTTTCAGACAGAGCTCCATCTTACGCTTGGAAAATACATCTAGCTTAATGAACTCAAGGGCTCACTACCTTGGGACTTCCAAACCCCTAAGAGGGACCCGGGGCTTCTCCTCACCCCACAAGCGCCCATACCCCATCTCACCAGCCACACAGCCCCCTGCCCCAGTCTCTTTGTTACCAAACTTATATTCTAATATAAGCTTTTTTGAAATTTAGAGTTTATTAGAATATCACATCTCATTTTCCCCTTTTTACTTCTTCCTCCTCATGAGAGGCCCACATACGTGTCATATTACATATTTCCTGTATGCTATTGAAATAAATGCCATCCTATATGACTCTCACTGATGACATTGCTGAATCACTAGGAATTAATAGTGTACATCATCAGTAGCATGAAAGGCTTGAAATATGTAAAGGACTATATAAATATTATTATTATCTTGTTTAATGCAAGTTCAAGTTCTGTGCTAAGACCATATATTAGTTCCTTTTCTTTCCTCCTGGGAGATATGATCCCTATGCATTCTATTTACATTGACCTTTCATTATTAATATTGCTCTTATGATATCAGTTTGCCATCCAATATTTTAAACACACAACTATGACCCTGGTGCCAGGACATATAGGGCAGGGACACAGTTTTGTTTTTTTTAAATTGTATTCATGACATGAAGCAAAATATTGTTCTGTTTCTCCCCAAGATCCTTGATGACACATCTCTGCAGTTGTACAGTTGGAGTTGAATGAAGACTTGTTTTCATGAAATGTAATTAGATTTTCTTTTGTCATAAGCACTGTCAGACTGTATATTACTTTTTTCCTGGGTAAGTGTGGTTTGTAAGATTTTGAAAGCTTGTTCCAATGGAAAAGAGGGAAGCTGATCTACCTAGCGGGGAGTACAAAACTTTTTTCATTCCCTCAAGCTTCATTCACAGTAAATATTTGATCTAGTGTCAGCTTTGAGAATCTGTATTAGGATATCTTTAAAGGTTTAAGTAGCTAGCAGAATCTCCTAGGATGTCAAAATTTTGTTTGTGTGTGAGATAGAAGGAAGAAACCAGGAAAGTGGGCCTCTAATCTAGCAATAATTTTTTCTTATTAAAATGCTCACACACACACACACACACACACACACACACACACACACAATCTGGAAAGCATATATGTTAAAGAAAAGAATAAAATGCAAATACCTTCATCCCAGAAGTATTTCTGGTAACAAAACAAACAAACCAAAAAACAACGAAATGGAACAACATAAAAGTCCAACAGTACAGAAATGATTAAATGAATGATTAAAGTGTGTAGCCATTAAACATTATGTTTAGTAAAATACATAGTGACATGGGGAAATGTTTAGTACTTAAGAGGAAAACAGGATATACGGTGAGCTCAGTCACAAAGAATAACGTGTTCCACAGACACATAGGATACCAAAAGAACAGTAGGTGTCTCTGGACAATGAATTTATGGGTAAGTGTTATCTTCTTTAATATTTCTGTATTTTATATAATTTCTACATGAGCATATGCTACTTTTATAATGCAGGAAAAGAGCAAATATTATTTAAAGTAAGGATGGTGAAAAACTTGGTATGTCATGTCTTTCAACAGTAATTTAACTCTACCCTAGAAGGGATAGCATGATCTAGTGATTATGTAGACAATTGAAAACAAAGAGAGAAAAATCATGTCCTAATTTTGCCACTGAGTCACTGTTTGATTTTGCCTCGGGTTTCCTGCCTGTAAAATGGGAATAATTAATATTTTTTTGTAAAATGCTTTTGAGTTCTCTAAGGAAAGATCCTATAAAGGTGCAAAGTGTTATTCTATTAGTGCTAATTGAAGTCCACCATTTTGGATGATGAGCCATGGTAATGCCAAGTGACCTGCGGTTCCTGCAAATGACCCATTCCCACTGAGCTCCCATTTCCAATTCACCAAGTCAAAAAAGACCCTTGCCCTATCTGTCCAGCCAGCATCTAAACAGCAGAGCTAAGGCGAAGCGGTTTTATTGACGCATATAACCACAGGGTCAGACGTGGGCTGAAATTCTGGTGAAAAGCGCTTTGACCTTGAGCATGATGTCTAACCTTGCGAAGTCTGTTTCCACAGCAGGAAAGACAAAAGGTGTTTGAGAGAAATTGAAGTCAGATATGAGGCCAGATGCCAAACTGGCTGTGCAGGATTCTGCGTTCTTTAAAAAGGTTTGGGGGGTGGGGGGTAGATAAGGATGTAACCAGTAATGCTGGGATGTCCACTGTCCAATCACCAATCACTATCTGTTGAGCAAAGCACTCTGTCACACACTATAAAGAAACACAGAAACAGTGGAAAAGGTCTCTGCCCTTAGAAGCTTACAGTTTTGGGGGGAATAGAGCAATAACATGTGCGGGTGGGGTGAGGAACAATGATTCAACTTAAGCAGAAGACAAACAATATCCGAGAAAGGAACTGATAAAAGGCTGATACGCGCCATAGCATTAGCTTGGATATGAGCAATGAACTGAGATTCATTCTCAGTTTAGATGAGTGAAAGATTTCGGAAATGATGGGGTGCTGGACAGAGCAGGATGTAAGAGCTGGAAAGAAAGATGGAGGGTATTTGGGGTCAGGAAAAGCAGGCACAACGCAGCACAAACTAAACTCATACAAAGAAGGGAAACAGTGCGTGGGCTGTTCAGCTGGGAGCCCAGGAGGTGGAGAGCAGGCTGGGATCTTAAATGCTGGCCACATGGGAAGATGCTGGTGGCATCCTGGAAGAGGCAAATGGGAGTCCTCCACTGTGGATGATGAGCCGTGGTGATGCCAAGTGACGTGCAGTTGCTGCGAATGACGCATCCCCACTGAGCTCCCATTTCCAACTCACCACGTCAAAAAAGACCCTTGTCCTATCAGTCCAGCCGGCATCTAAACAGCAGAGCTACGGAGAAGCAGTTTGCATTGAAGCACATAACCACAGGGTCAGACATGGACTGAAATTCTGGTGAAAAGCGCTTTGACCTTGAGCATGATGTCTAACCTTGCAGAGTCTCAGTTTCCACGGCAGAAGCGCATGCTTCATTATGTGCAGGAGACTTCAACGAGAAAATCCACAGAAAATGCTTTGAGCTCTACCTGCATACACTAAGCGCCCAGTAAAAGTCAGCTGTTATTATGTAATCTCATTCAACTGCATTATATCCACCTACCCTAACTTTGCTTCTCTGCACTCCCGCTTATATTTTAATACCATTTTACAGAAAAGCAAACTGAGGTTCAGAGCACCAAAAGGTTGTTTGACGGAGAGGTTGAATTTCTCAATCAGGCTGCCAAGCACCCGTTCAATTTTCTGATCACCTCTTAATGTCATGATCTCAGCTGCACCCTCCCAAATGCCTTTCTGAAGCAACTGATGTGTTTATTTATTTATTCCTCCAGCAAATATTTATTGAGGGCCTATTGTGTGCCAGGTTTGGAGCCTGAGGGAGTTCCCTGCTCCTTCTCCATTGGACAGCTGAGCAGCGCGATAAGAAATCCCAGAGTGAGAGGGGACCTCTCCTCATGGCCTTCCCATCCTGTGCCATGTCATTGCTGGTTATTAAACCCCTTTCACTTTCCTGACTTACATTCTTCATGCCACAGAGCACTGTAATCCTTCAGCCTTCTTTGTTTTGGCAATGTAAGCCCTCATTACCAGAATAAAATCTTTGATAGGTCTGACCTTGGGGAGGGCTATCCTCATATTCTGCTTCCAGGCCTGTTTACCTGGGATCTTTCATTTCAGAA
Organism: Balaenoptera borealis; assembly: GCF_965194805.1. Classification (NCBI taxonomy): domain Eukaryota; kingdom Metazoa; phylum Chordata; class Mammalia; order Artiodactyla; family Balaenopteridae; genus Balaenoptera; species Balaenoptera borealis. The sequence goes on from NC_138872.1 coordinate 80,939,969, forward strand.
ATCAGGGCTGAGACCACAACCACCAACAGAGAAGCCAAGTTTCCTGCTTTCCCAAATGCGACGTGAAATAAAGTCAATTCAAATCTGCAGTTGCTCCTGAAGTCTGTATCAGGCTGGTATGGTGTGTGTATGTGTGTGTGTGTGTGTGTGTGTGTGTGTGTGTGTGTGTGTGTGTGTGTGTGTGTACACGGTCATGCGCACTAGGGGGGCAGGTGGGATGGCAAGGTGGGGGGCGTGTACGTAAAGCCACATGAAATGCAGTAGCTCCTGCCCTGGTGAGAGTCTAAAATCTGACTGAAAAGACATTAGAAACATGTAACTGGTTCCATCTTATAGGTTATTTGATGGGATAAGAAAATAATATCTGATGGAGGTAAAGGCCCTGAAAACCCCAAACACACGCAGGTGCGTTGCCGTAGCTCGTAGATACGGCTCCTGAGACACCTAGATCCGAGGCACCCAGCCCCGTTCTGCCTTAGCCATGCACCTCCCTTGGACATCTTTCCCCTTTGGGGACTTCTCAGGTCTGACCTCCCCCAAATAAAACATATTTATGGAAACTCTTGGAAGGGGGCTGGGGATAGAGCCAACGCAGGACATCCTATTATCTGCTGATGTCCTGAGGGTGGAAAGGCCAGATTGAAAGGCACATGCCTGGAAGAGTTATCTTTACTTGTAAAACCACCTAATAACAACAATTATTATCCATCCAGCATCTGCCCTCTGTCCTGCGCTTTACATACCTTTATCTCTGATCCTCGAAGCAGGTTTGCAAGGCAGGAAGCCTTATTCCCCTTTTACATATAAGAAGACTGAGGCTCGGAGAGATAAAGAGACTTCTCCAATGTGACTTGCTCACTGGTGAGTCAAATCTGGGCTTTCTGCACCGCCATGGGCTTACCTGCAGCTGCTCCGTCACACCTGAGCCCCAACCTGGTCAGAACTTACCTGGGTCGTCGGACAGGTCGCCTCTCTTTCACGCCTTCAGGAAGTCCAGAGTATTAGGTAATACTCTAGCCCAGGAGGGATCCCTCCATCTTACCTTGCAGCAGCCCGCTGGCGAGTAGCCCTTCTCGGCGGAGCTCTCGCCTCCAGACATTTCTCTGCCGCAGTGGAGGCTCCAGACACCCTGGTCCAGGGCATCTATAATAAAGATTGATCACCTGACCTTGGTCTTGAATGAGACATCGATTGCAAATGAGAGACAATGGCAGAGTCAAAAGTCCCTCTTAAGTCCAGGAAGACGGGATGTTTGGCAATCTAAGCGGCTGGTGACGGGTGTGTTTCCCTAGTCATCGCTGGGAATCTCTTTGCTAACTGCCCAGGGTTCTGACTTCTTCACCTTAGGGGAGTCTGGTCTAATGGACTGTCGGGGGAAGTATCTGATTAACAATCCCTTTCTGGCTACGAGTCTTGCTGGGAGGGTGGGGTCATGGATACACTATCAAAGTTGAAGGCATGCAGTTTAGTAAAGTGATTGCAAGTAATCCCAAGTTCGGTATCTTCCCCTCTCTCGTTCCAAAATTTAATGCTGACTTGTGAGCGGGAGGTGGGATTCGTTTACACAAGCTCCGTTCATCCGATAGCATTTTATTACCAACCGAGTCGGACCAGGTGGCGGGTTTGGTTTTGTTTTCTGTTGGAACCGCTCTGCATTTTACTGTTGAGCCGGTCGCCTCCCATCCCCACATTTGGATGCTATGTTTTCCTTCAAAAACGGACTCCCTTAGGAAAAAAAAGAATGATCCCTGGCCCCCTGCTTCTGTCCTCTGTAGCCTGATCTATTTAAGACGTTCCCTTCAAACAAATCCTGCCCCAGTTTCTCCGAGGGCCGCCTCTTCCCCTCCTGCCCTCCGCCGCGCGCATTTGACACCAGCTCAGGAATCTTGTAGCTTCTCGCCTTTCCATTCCCAGCAGAATTTGGTATTCAGCACTTCAAAGAGGAGACTTGTTTGCACCTCTTGTTTCAAACAATAGACCAAATTTCCTGTCGCTGCTTCTCTTAAAAACTGCCTCCCTCGAGCTCCCTGGAACAATTGCATCGACCACTATTCAGAGGAGCAAAAGAGCGAACTCCTCACCCACCCTCCTTCTCAGAGGAAACCGGGCCAGGGGGCAGAGAAGGTCACGGGCGTGGACTTCAGACGGGACAGACCTGTGTGCAAACCCTAGGCTCTGTAGCTTTGTAGCTGGGCGGCTTCGAGCTGCTTACCTAACCTCTCTGAGCCTCTCTGTCCTCACCTGGAATATCTGAATCATAACTAACCCATCCCATAGGGCTGGGGTGAAGGTGAGAGGAAGTGATGTAGCAAACTTCCGCCTAACGATGGAGGTTAAGAGCACATTCCCTGATACCGGGCTGCCTGAATTCAAATCCTAGTTCCTAAACAGGAAAACCTCTGTTTCCTTGGACTTACACTGCTTAAACTCTCTGCCTGTACCTCCTTATCTGTGAAAGAGAATAATTATGGCATCTACCTTGTAAGATTAAAGAGTTAAGACACCGGAAGCATTAGAGGTGGGCGTGGACGTCCCTCAGTGAAGTTTTATGCTTCCTCCACCTTACTCCTCACTCCGGAAGGGATTTTTGGCCTCACTATCCCTCAATAGCCGTTTTTTACTTTTCTGTCTCTAACTCTTTCCATAGCTATCACAGTGTTTGTTCACCAGCCCAGCTCCACGTCATAGAATGTTCACAGCCCATCAGAGTATAACACTCGTCCATACTTTCTTGTTCCAGGAGTATGGTTTCTGCTTAATTTCAGGATGATCAAATTGCCTGAGGAATGGGTCCGCGCAACACTGCAGTTTTAGGGCGGGGAAACTATTCTGTATGATGCTGCAATGGCGAATACATACCCTTATGCATTTCTCAAAACCCAAAGAATATATAACAGAGAGTGAACCCTAGGGTGGGGGAGGGAGTCCTAATCCCTAATTAGGAGTTGGGATTAAAATATACACACTACTATATATAAAATAGGTAACCAACAAGGACCTACTGTATAGCACAGGGAACTATACTCAATATCTTTTAATAACCTATAAGGGAAGAGAAAGTGAAAAAATAATATATTGTATATATATATATATATATACATATATGTACACACACATAACTGAATCACTTTGCTGTGCACCTAAAACTAACACACACTGTAAATCAACTATATTTCAATAAAAATTTTTAAATAAATAAATAAGTAATGAATTTTTTTTTAAAGTGTGAACCCTAATGTAAACTGTGGACTTTAGTTAATAATAGCACATCAATACGGGTCATTAATTGTAACAAATGTACCGTACTAACACAAGATGTTAATGGGGATCCTAATATGGAAATTCTCTGTATTATCTGCTCAATATTTCTGCTCATCTAAACTGTTCTAGGGAATTCCCTGGCAGTCCAGAGGTTAGGACTTGGCACTTTCACTGCCCTGGGCCCGGGTTCAATCCCTGGTCAGGGAACTGAGATCCCTCAAGCTGTGTCACACGGCCAAAAAATAAAAAAATAAAATAAAATAAAACTGTTCTAAAAAATAAAGTGTATTTTTTAAAAAAGGTAAAGCAGGTGCTCTTACGTGCCCCTGGCCCTCCTAAATACTCACAAATAATGATCCGCAGCTGGAAGTGACAGCATCCCTTCTTGGAGGACCTGAAATTAACAATTGTTATTTTGTCCTCAAGTCATATAGTAAGGGCCCACGGTGAGTCAGCTTTGTCCCTGGAGGTAGTGAATGAGACCCCTGGCCAGGGGTCTCTGGATCAAGGTTCCTTCAATGTTTTGTAAGTTCTGGAAGAGTAAATGGTACTGGGAGTGGAAGGCCCTGTCTCCTTGTCCCCCAGTTCACAAAGCAGGAAGGACCATATGTCATTTCCCACCATCCCCTCCCCCACCCCCGCCCCCATGGCCACACGCACACATACAACCTTTCAAATTCTGGGCTCTGCTGTAACCACGGGGAATTGCCTTGCCTTTCTCAGACTCTGGGCCTCTACTCTTGAGCCACTGGCCTCATCACCCTGACTTGCCAGCATGGTGCTGAGGTTGAGCGAATCCCTGAAGCTTCTCCCTGAGTCCAAAGGCTCTGAAGCCCAAACTCAACGAAAGAAGCAATGGATTCTGTGGAATAAAAACAGTCTTCTCACCCAACATAGATCCAGTCGAGGAACTGAGGTCTGATTGTTTAGTACCCCGAGGCCGAGATTACAATAACCATCAAGTAGAAAGCAACCACAAAAGGACAGGAGAAACTTCAAAAACAGATTTTAAACATAGACAGAAACTTCCCCCAGCACATCCTGTCTGGTTGCCAGGTCCCCAAACTCTTACCCTGTGAGACTGAATTTCCATGGCGTGTCACTGGTTAATAAAACCATCAATTTAGAGACACTCAGACAGCATCTCATGGAGGGGGGTCGGCCCCACTGCTGTTATCAGGCATTAAGGTTGCTACTGATCCAACAAAAGCCAGATCAATGGAATCTGGCAATGGAATTTGATGTGAACAACGATGCTGAGAATTATAGTAGGTAATTATTACAAGTTGCCCTAGCGGTGTGTTTTCGTGGAGAAAGCAGAAAATGGTGAGGCGGGACACGTGGGGTCAGATCAGGCTGCTTACTGGCTGTGACATCCTCAAGCCTCTCTTTTCCTGTCTATAAAATGGGGACAATAATACTTGCCTCAGGGACTTGTTGCAAAGAGTAATAACAGACGTCCACTCTCTGGGAAGATACCTAGCACGTGTACCAGCACAAGCTAGTTGTAGACCTTTGTGAATGATGTTTCTTTAAAATTGGCCTGAGCCCAAGAAGATATAGTAGGTGAAAAATAAACTTAAAATGACGCATCCATGACAACTGCCCTATTTTGCTTTGTGTTTCCAAGATTCTGATGTAAATAATTTACAGTGTTAAAAATGAGGTCTCAGCAGGTCTTTGAGGGACCGAAGAAAATTCTTTCTAAAATGAGGGATAGTCTTCATAATGAGGGACTGCTGAATGGAGGGGAAATTTAGAATTTAGACGAGCATCTTTTACATAGTTATTAATCTGGTTGGATAGGATTTTTAATAATTAAATGGTATTACTGCAATCTAAGTGATATTTTATTAAGCTTAAATGAAATGTACATTTAGGAACTTAATTTGAAACATTGCCTACTTTGTTATTCTATTTTTCATAATTGCATATACTTGGAAATTATATTTGCCTTTCTGCATTGCATTCTCTCCCTCCGTGCTGAGCCTTGTGCTTTATTTATAGCAGTGATATTTCTTGCGTTTTAAAGGAAATTGATATGAAAGCTCTAAATGACAAACTCCAAAGCTAGCTTCAAAAGTTTCTGACTAATTGCTAATGAAATATCCATAATAGATGAGGAAGAAAGCAGAAATCGCAATGAAACGCCACTTCATTTCATAAATGTCTCGTGTTTGTTTGACAGCTTTGGAAATTTTCTTTGTCATTTTGGAAATCAATACAAAATACAGCTAAACACCAGACTTAGCTGCTCAGCCCAAGACAGGAAAAAAGTTAGAAAGCCCCTCTATCACCAGCTGTCGATTGCTGGGGATCATATTGCAATACACAATCTTTTTTTTTTTTTTTCTCCCTCCAGACGTTACTCAGCCTCCATGAACTCTCGTGAAGGGCCAGATGCACACACATTATGGCTGTGAATTCACGGCACAAAGGGATGGAGACAGCTGGCGGTTATCGGTTTAGTTGATCAATACAGACAGGCCAGGGAGGAACCACCACGGTCGCCTACCCCGCCCTCCCATTTCTCCCATCTTGAGACTAAATCACGCACCCAAGCCCGGATTAACCGACTAGCCTAACTTTCCTTTTCCTTCTGTGCTAAGACTCTTCCTTTATCAACAAATTCGCCATCTCAGCAATATTCTCCTATGGAATGCTTTCGCCCTGGACACCTTCGCCTATTTCCCTGAGGAGCCCCCTTCCAATGCTTGCAAAGTTTACAGTTATTCTTGTGGAACTTCTCCACCCCTGCAGCCACTGTCTGTCCTTGAATCCCATACCTGAGCCCCACAGAGGACACTCTTGTAATTTCCCTTCCACTCTGGTTTCCCATTGGGTTGGGCTGATGGAGGTGCCTGCTTTGTAGGAGGTTGGAGGGTGGAGACCGGAGGAAGGAGCGTCTGGGACTTTGCTTCCCCACTCCTGCTCTGCCTCTGGGATTTGAGCATGCTCCCACAACTCTGGCTTCCATCAGGCCCCCATGGCCACATCCCCCTGCCCAGGCCTCAGGGTAGTAACCGCTTCCTGCTATTACTGTTACTGCTGATGGGGGGTGGGGGAGCAGGGGAGGGCCTCAACACCCTTAGTTGACTCCCTTAATTTTGCCCACACCTCATACCTAGTCCCTTCTTCACTTCCCTTGAATCATCTACGTTTGATTCTGTTTCCCCGCTAGGCCCCTGACTGATACAGCAGGAATTTCAAAATATAGATTTAATTTCTATTTAAGTGAATGAAAATGAATAAAGAAAACAAATTCGACTCAGCAATGTGGAATTCAATTAGGAATGGGTTCATTTTTACCCCCTGTTGTCAGTATGCATAATACCAACCTTTTAAAGCATCCCTGATTTGCTTATCTTTTCTGTTAACCTCAGGTGAGGCAGGGACCAGGTCTGTCTTCCTTCCTTTCCCTGTTTTGTCCCCAGGGCCTGGCTCTGTCAATAATGATGTGTCGAATGAGAGAAGGCATCAGTGGCCATCTTATTCAACGACACTTTCTCTTACTGGGGCTGAGAAATGCAATGGTCCTTTGCAGTTCTGATCTGAAGGCATTTAGGATTAAGAGAGGAGATACTCAGAAAATGTACTCAAAGGGTGGGATGGTTTGATTCCTGTTCTGGCAGCACACAGAGTGGAAAGGGCAGCTAAGAATTATAGACTCTTGGAAATGCCGGGACTTCCCTGGTGGTCCAGTGGTTAAGAATCCGCCTTCCAATGCAGGGGACGCGGGTTCGATCTGGGAACTAAGATCCCACATGCTGTGGGGCAACTAAGCCCATGCACCACAACTACAGAGCCCGCGCATCGCAACAAAGCACCCACGCACTGCAACGAAAGATCCCACGTGCCGCAACTAAGACGTGACGCAGCCAAAAGAATAAATAAGTAAATAAAGTGTTATAGGCTCTTGGAAATGGCTCACAAGGGACCCTGGGAAGTCTCTCTCTCTCTTTTTTTTAAATAAATGTATGTATGTATTTATTTATTTGGCTGCATTGGTCTTTGTTGCTGTGCGCGGGCTTTCTCTAGTTGCGGTGAGCAGGGGCTACTCTTCATTGCGGTGCTTGGGCTTCTCGGGGCTTCTCATTGCAGTGACTTCTCTTGTTGTGGAGCATGGGCTCTAGGCACGCAGGCTTCAGTAGTTGTGGCATGTGGGCTCAGTAGTTGTGGCTCACGGGCCCTAGAATGGAGGCTCAGTAGTTGTGACGCATGGGCTTAGTTGCTTCACGGCATGTGGGATCTTCCGGACCAGGGCTCGAACCCATGTCCCCTGCACTGGCAGGTGGATTCTTAACGCCTGCGCCACCAGGGAAGTCCTGGGAAGTCTTATAGGAGACCCCCCGCTCTCCAGGAAGACTTGCGGTTTCTGAGCCTGGATGGCAATTGGAATAGATTCTACTACAAGTAAGGCTTCCTCATCTATAACGTGATGATAATTCCATAGACCCTCAGCACAGGTGGACTTAACGTCTGTGGGTTCCAGGATTTGGGAGCAACTCTGAAGGTCTGTGATCTGGGCTAATTTGCAGTTTTACTGGAGGCCAGCAGGCAAGTGCACGGGAGCTGGTCACACTGCCAAAGACTTATCTAGCATATGGCCTGGCATCCTTCCTGGGCTCCACCCACCACTGTGGACCCATTTTGAGGAGTATATTCCGTGACTTTGTGATTTGGAGGAGGGCCTACTTAAAACATAAGTAATGCATGGAAAGTACCTGGTATGGTGTCTGGTGCATAGTAGAAGTTCAAGTTCTTGGGGCTAAGACTTATCGCTGTGGTTCCACCTTGATGTCATTAGTCTGCTCATGGTGCACTGGGGCTGTCTCAAGTCCTCTGGCCAAACTCTTAAAGGAGGCCAGGTGGAGGCAGCGCCCCCAAGGGGCATGGTAAGTGCGGACTTCTCCTCCAGGCCGGGCTGGGCTGCATCAGGTCTTAGGGAGAGCTGAAAAAAAGGGGATTAGAAGATGATGTGGCAATCAGGTCTGCACAGGCTTGTTCTTGCTTTCGGCTTCTAGGTCACGGACAAGGGTGACGTGAGGGAAGTGGACATCAAGTAACTGGATGCTGGGAATTCCCTGGTGGTCCAGTGGTTAGGACTCCACGCTTTCACTGCCAAGGGCCCCGGTTCTATTCCTGGTCAGGGAACTAAGATCCTGCAAGCCGCACCACGTGGCCGAGAAAAAAGAACAGTAGCTGGATGCTGGCTTTGCATTTACAGAGAGTGGAAGATGGGGACCAATGGCCCAGGCCCCTCTGCTTTTCACATCCCTTCATTCCCTCAAATTTGGCTTCTGTATTCTCAAGTACACAGGACATAGGGACCAATTCACCCACTTGACACTCCACGGGGCCATGCAGGTGAGCATCCTGAAATGCTCTCATCTGGTCTCTCTCCTGCTAATCTTTCAGGCTCTCCTCCCATTGTCCCCACCCACCATCTCGGCCTCCATGCTGCCTCTCCCCATTCTGCAGTCAACGTTCCAGCCACATTAGACTCTTCCCTGCTTCTCAAACATTCACACCAGTGTAGCCTGGCCGGTCCTCTGATGGTCAGTGTGCACTCTGATTGGTCAGTGCCCATCTATTCTGCTTGAGTTTTTAAAGTGTTCTAACATGAGGGCACCAGATTTGTTACTGACTTCTTTCTTTCTTCCTTTCTTTCTTTCTTCCTTCCTTCCTTTCTTTCTTTCTTCCTTTCTTACTTCCTTCCTTTCTTCTTTCATTCCTTTCTTTCTTTCTCTTTCTTTCTTTCTTTCTTCCTTCCTTTCTTTCTTCCTTTCTTCCTTTCTTCCTTTCTTCCTTCCTTCCTTTCTTCCTTTCTTCCTTCCTTCCTTTCTTCCTTTCTTCCTTCCTTTCTTTCTTTTCTTTCCCTGCAGCTTGTGGGATCTTAGTTCCCCAACCAGGGACTGAACTCGTGCCCTCGGCACTTTCTGGGGCAGGCAGGTGGTCTTGACTCCTGAGGTCAAGGCCATCCTTTGGCCCCCAGTGCACATCACAAATTCCATCCCAGAATCTAACATTACCCGCAATCTCTTTGACCACGTTTTGGTAATTTTTTAGTTTCTCCCACCAGACTAAACTATCTGAGGAGATGACCTAGTCTTATTTCTCTTTGCATTCCCATCCACCTACAGGTCTGGCACATAGTAGGGGTTTAAAGAATGTTTGATGAGGGAAGGAAGGAACGAGCCTGGTTCACTCCTCAGTTAAGAGTCAAAGGTCAAAGGTCATGAGGTCTAAGTCTATCTTGCCATGCCCTTCATTTCCAGGGTTTCTCTTTCTCCATATTTAAGAGTGGGAGAGTGATACCAGCCACAACACACTGTGGTCACTGGTGACCAGCCTGGTTCTCCACAGTTCCTTGAGCCTGTGAAAGGAGCCAGCTGAGGCTTGGAGCCAGCATTAGGCCATCAGCAAGCTCTGAACCTGATAAAATCCTGACAGCCCCAGAAGCCAAGCTGGACTGAGACGTGAGATCATCAGATGCCTAAGATACTTGAATCAACTTGTTCACAGCTCTCCCTAGTCATGTTTCCCATAATTCATGATTCACATGAGATTTTTAATAACAAAAACACTCAGATTAAATTTTTATATGAGATGTTTTTCACTCCTCATACAAGCATTATCAACCATTTCAATCGCAGAAAAAACTCTGCCCACTTCCATAATTATTTAAGGATTTTTTTTTTAAACTTGTTTTTCTACTTGATTTTATTTGGAGGTAGGAACTCTGGGTATTGAAAGGTGGCTTCTCAGGTGACTCAGGCAATTTGATGATCCAATTTGCTTTCATGTGTGGGACAGAACATTGTATATTAATTTTTTTTAAGCTGCTGCAATACCGTAAATTCAGTACGGAAAAACCCTCCTTTTTCGCTGAAAGAATATTCAAAGGAAGAGTCCATTTCTTTTTATTTCACATGGATGTTTTTCAGTGGTTTACATACATAACCAAGAAGGGACATATTATAACTTTGCTGAGAACCCCATCTCTTTGAATAGGGAGTGACTTCTTATTTCTCCAATAAGTAGCAAGTCAGCTCATGACTGTCATTATTATTGCCATTTTTAAATGCTCCACTGATTTTTATTTCTCTACTGTCAGAGGTGTTGCTGCTTCAAGGGTGAGCCTTGTACCCAAACGCCTTCAAAGAGTAGAAGGAGAGAAAAGAAGATTTAAAAACAAGGAGGAATGAATTCTATGTTATGTGAATTTTATCTCAGTTAAAAACAACAACAACAACAAAGAAGACATGGAAGAGATGTCAAGAATTGGGTTCCAGAAATGTTCTATAATGCAGCTGTTTTTTAAAGAGTATCCTATAACAGTCCTTTCAAACCAAGTTTGCCTTCTCTCATTTTATTTGTGCTGTGAGGCCAAGGGGACAGGTCCAATTATTGGAGATGAAGTTCCTCTTAACCAGGTGAAGGGTGGATCGGCCAGCCCTTTGGAAGAGCAACATAGTGAATAATGGGAGCACTGCCTAGGTCCTCCCTTCAGGACTGACAATCTCTGTCCCACCTGCTGCTGGGAGAGCTCAGCTGAATTCTTTCCCAAGGACGCCCCTTTCCCAAAGACATCCACCTTGTTCAAGGTCATGCCCCTCCCCAGGGGCAGCCCTCATCCTATGACTGGTTACCATAGAGGGTATAGAGGCCCAGCCCCCTTGCCTCCAAGTGAGACAATTCCGATGGGTCATCCCAGTTTCAGCAGGATGAATTCATGGGACTGGCTGAGGCCTTTTTTGTGACTGCATTGCAGCTCAATCCTTCCCCCTGCTCAAACCTGCTTCCCTTAAAAATCTTGATCCATTCCCAGTAGACTTCCTGGGCCTGAATTTCTGCCTCAGATCCTGCTTCCTGGGGAACATGACCTAATACAAGCAGGAAGGTAGGAAGGGATGAGACTGGGAATTGGCTGCTGAGGGGACCAGGGCTGCATTTCAAGGGTAAAACCCTAAGAACATGACTGATGACTCTTAGACCAAGAACTACCCTTGTGCTTCCTCTTCTTTTCTTTTTTAGCAGCTTTTTGAGATACAATTCACATGCCATACAATCCACCCATTTAGATCGAACCATTCAATGGTTTGTTTGCAATTCACCAAGTTGTATAACCATCACCTCAATCATATTTGGAACATTTTCATCACCCCAAAAAGAAACCCCATACCAATTAACAGTCACCCCCCTATTCCTCCCCAACTCCAGCCCCCTCCCCAGCTCCTGGCAACCACTAACCTGCTTTCTGTCTCCATAGATTTCCCTATTCTGGAAATTTCATATAAATGGTATCAAACAGTATGTGGTCCTTTGTGTCTGGCTTCTTTCACTTGACATGATGTTTTCAAGGTTCATTCAGCTTGTAGCCTGTGTCAGTGCTTCATTCCTTTTTATGGCTGAATAATATTCCATTGCATGGATACATCCCATTTTGTTTATCCATTCATTAGGTGATGGACATTTGGATTGTTTCCACTATTTGGCTATTGTGAATAATGCTGCTATGAACATTTGTGTACAAGTTTCCATGGGACGATTTGATTTCTTCTTTCTTGGGTACATACCTAGGAGTGGAATTGCTGGGTCAAAGGTTAACTCTATGTTTAACCTTTGGAGGAACTTCAGACTATTTTCCAAAGCACGAGGGGCTTCTTGAATAGGCTTTTCCTGTGGGGGTCTTTCTGGGACGTGCCTTCTTCACCCCCTCCCCATCCTCACCTCTGATCCACTTCCGTGATCTTTAGCGTTATCATCCTTGAGGCCTACCTGAAATCTCACCTCCTCTAGGAAGCCTTCCCTGATTAATCCAGTCCACAGGGGTCTTCCTCTGTTTCTCTGTGTACTGGTTGCTTTGTCTTCATGGTACAACGTGAGGTGAAGAACAACATTGCAGAAACAAGGTCATGTTCACTAAGTCCCTCAGCCCGACCAGCCAGTTACCTGTGGGCACAATGGCCTTCTTGTCACTTGCTCTCTTTTGTTCACCTTGACTGTGGAAAGGACCTTTGTCTCTGAAACCGACTGACCACACCAGCCTCAGCCTCTGTGGATGCCTTTTGGGGCCGAGCTTTCCAAAGCAGCCCAACTCCAAGAGTCCCAAATGTCCACAGTGAGGAGGATCAGAAGAGGAGGGTGTCCCTCTTATTAATCACAAAACAGAAAACCACTGGTCTAAGAGGATGCAGGTGGGAGGCACTAGAAAGAATACCCCCTGGAGGGAGGCCCTTGAACTCCCCTTAGGTGCCTTCCCTTGCCCAAGCCGACCAGGACCCCTGGGGAATTAACTCAGTGGTCATCTGATCACAGAATCACAGAAGTGCAGGAACTTGGGGCTGGACGAGATGTCAAAGACCAGCTGGTCCTAAGTGTGGTCCTGGGACCAGCAGCCTCACCCGGGAGCTGCGTAGAAATACAGAGTCTCAGCCCCACCTTGGACCTGCTAAGTCAAATTTGCCTTTTAACAGGGTCCCCGGGTGATTCATGTGCATATTGAAGGATAATAGTAGTGCTTCCCTACGGCACTCTGATCAACTAGCCATCTTTCCAGAGAGGCGTGGTCCATCTCTTAGGGCACCATCAGAAAACTCCACCTTCCAAAGAGCTGAATCTGGGTTCACTACAGCTTCCACCATGGGTTCTAGCTCCATACCTTGGATCTGTTCACAATAGGTTTGATATCTCTCCACATGACACCCATCAAACAGAGAGGGACCCTCCTGCCATTTTTGAGCTGAGCTGGTAAGATTGTTACTAAAGAGTACAGCATGCTTTTCAGAAACAGTGTAAATACTATTTCTGAAGCCCCCAGGAGTAGAGAAAACGGGGTAGAAGACAGCCCCCAAGCAGTATGTACCTATTTGGACCTAATCAGGATGGAACGCTGGCTGACAAGTTTCACCTCGTGCAGGTATTTATAAGAAGACCGTTAACGTACTTGGCCTCCCCATCCAACGGCTGCTGGAAGGTAGTTCACAAATCTGTAATTATCATGCGAGTGTTCTGTGAAAGAGAGAAACATCACATACCCATTTTACAGCAGTAAAAAGAAACACATAGAGACTGACACCCCACTCAGAAGCGATGGAGGTGGAATTGGTACCTGGGAACCTGGCCTGCAAGCCTCTCGCTCTGACCGGGAGGGACGGGGAACGATAGCTTTTGTCATCAATTAGCCAAGACGGATTCTGAAACTGAGCAGTTGCCTGGAGAATGCAGTTTAGATAAACCCCAAGATGCACACAAGATGGAAATAGAGACGGAGCAGGAGTATACACCACACTTTGCCCACAAGAGATGCAACACATTTTCATAGTTGAAATTTACATAGTTCTTTATTCATGAAATTATGAACAGCTGCTATTTTGCTGCATTCCCGAGAAGAGTTGAAAAGGCAGCAAAGAAGAGAACAGACACATTAGGCAAACTCCATCTGCCCCTCGTGTCTAACACTTTCTTCCCTGCAGATAGCAGACAATGGGGTTACCAGATGTCATTGCCTGCTTGGGAAGGACCCAGAAATTTTGTGTGACCATGAGCCAGCCAGCGTGGACAATGCCTCTTTTTTTTTTAAATGATAAATGTACCCACTCCTGTCCACTCCTCAGTGACTGTTCTAAGACACAGGCTCTTCCCAGAGGAATGCGGATGGTGGTGGATTCTCAGGGGAACTTCAGAAATGTCACTCCAGTCTGGACCAATGTCTACTCACCCTGGCATCCTCCTGACTTTTGAAGAGGGCTTGACAGAGTGCAAGGCTCCTGCATGCCCATCACACTTGACCTTCTAGGAACTCTGGGAGGTCAGTTATCACCTCTTATTACAGAGCAGGACTCCGAGGCCAGAGACCAGAAGTGACAGCATGGGGTCATCCAGCCAGTGGTATCAGGTTCTCCATGTGACATTTTCCCCATCACTCTATGTCCATGGAGTTGGCCCATGTGGGCTAAATGTTCTGAGTGGGTCTCTGGCTATCTTAGCCACTGTGAAGCACTCCTTTTCCAGCCCCTTTATCCCAGGTCCTGCCTCTTGGCAAATACCCGTTGGACACCTGCATGCCTGCTTCCAATGGGGTCACTCAAAGTTCCCCTGGGAAATCAGGAAGGGCCTCTTCCTCCTATCATAGGGGATATCGAATGCCAGAGACATAGCAATGTCGATCCCCATTTCACAGTTGTCTTTCTGTTTCCATGCATTTGTCTCTGGACCTTTATTCCAGAGGCCACAGCCTGGCTTCCATGTCTACTCAAGACAGAAGACTCTGGAATTTCATCCAGCAGGAAGAAGCTGGGACAGATCCAGTTGAAAAGGTCCCTGGACAACACAGGGACCCTCAGGGGCCCTCTCTGTTTGCAAGCATGGAAAAGGCCTGTAGCTATTTTGCACACTGATTAACAGGAGGATGTGTTTTTCTTGTTTCTTCTCCACACCTTGAGGCTGAAATTAAAGCAGGGAGGAGCCCATTCTGAAACATGTCGCAAGGGAGGTCAATGACCCCTCTTTCTTTGCCAATGCAAGCACTGAGCTGCCATCTCCGGACATCAAAATACCAGGAGGGTGACAAGAGGGTATCATCTTATCTCCTTACAGCTTGTTTGTGCCCCAGGCTTGCTTGTTCTCTCTCTCTCTCTCTCTCTTTTTTAGAGGAACAGAAAAGAAAAGAGGAGTGAGCTGGGAAGCCCCATGTCTCTTCTGCCTGGCCAGAAACCTCATAGGGCTGGGGTAAACCCCAAATCCAGGATGCTGGCTTAAGGCAAGGGTTGACGACCTTTGACATTACCTTTGGGGCTTTGATCTTTATCAAAGCAAAGAAGGAAAGCTAGATATTATTTTGTCTCAATGTCAGGTTCGGGTGGTTAAAGAGATGGCGGGCCAGGCAATTAGGTTAACTAGGGGAGGCCACTTTCTGGTAAGGAGTTAGCAAGCACCCAGCTAATACCCACGGTGCAAGGAAGGGGGTGGGATCCACTCTCTGGAGATAAGCTTTCAATATAAGCGTCAAGATTTCCCGACTGGGCGTCACCTGGGGGAAGAAGGGCCCACAGACCAAGGATTAGGCATGATGTTTGCAGTTCTGAAGGCTGACCCTACTGCCCGTCAGCCACGTGGCCTTGGGCTGGTCCCCTCAGTTCTCAACTCTGATTCTTAGTTTCCTCATATGTAAGAAAGAGATGACAATCAGGACGCCTTCCCCACAGGGTGGTCGCACATCTCAACCGTGACAATGTGTATGAAAGCACTTTGCAACCTGCATCTCTGGATGCAGCTAGGAGCTTTCTACGGGTAGGAGGGCAGTGGGTTAATTTTCTCATTTCCCTGTAAGGCTGAGCCTCTGTACTCTTCGAAAGGTACTGCAGGGATCTTGCCAGCAATCCTCAGTCTATCCCATCAGTTGACAAACAGGACACCGGCACAGAGCAAATCACCAGGGTGGACCCAGAAAGCTGCCATTGGGAATAATCAATGGAGGTTCCCAGGTCCAGACGGGCTTGGTTACCCCATGCTGCCTGTCTTAGGCTGTGATCTTGTCACCTGAGAGAGAGACAGACTTGCTCAGCTCTGGACAAGAAAACCCAAGGGCCCATTGGCATCCACGTCGGAGGGTCCCCTCTTAGCGGCTAGCATGATGGTGAAATGGTGATGATGATCTAACTTGCTGCCAGGAACACAGCTTTTCATTCCCCCCTCCCAGCCCCCAATTAGAAGAGACCCCAATCAGATGGCAAAGGGCCAGCCCCAGGCCCAACCTGCAAGGTGTTGCCGTGTTGAGGTTCCAGTACCTCCACACTTGACGGTCACGGAATCAGAAGAATGAATCGGTTGCAAAGCCCTCACCACGCGTGCTCTTGGCATCACCCTTTGGGAGGCTCTCTCACCTAGAAGGAAGTTGAAAGCCCATCTGTCCTCTTTTCAAAGTCACATAGTCACAAAATAAATCAAAGCACATATAAAAATGGTCTCCTCTAAACCGTAACTCACCCTGGGCTAGTAGCTATTTACAAGGCTGGCTTATTCTTCCAAAGCAGTTCAGGGGGACCAGCACATTCCTGGACCACGGCATCCTTGCCCATGTGCTGACCTGAGGAATCAGGTCAGAGCTTCATCTGCCAGCCTGGGGGTACCCGCCGTTGCCAGGTTGAGGCTGAAGCTGGTGTTGAGTTAAGATCAAGGACCCACTGGCCACCCAGATGTTCAGTGTTATAAAGCCCTTGACATTCTCACCTGGATCTGCCATACCTGGAAATGGAGCCTGACATGAGGATTTGGGCTCTGGCGGGCAGGACCTCTTGTACCCTAGAACCCCGAACACTCCTTTGAGAAAGAAGAGGAATCCTCCTGACTGGTCTTTGAGATGGGATAACCAGGGAGGCTGCAGTGACCTAGGAGAGCCTAGGAGGGGCCTAGGGGACCCTTAGCTGTCGGTTCAAGGTAGAAGTTGACACAAGCCCTGCTCCAGGATCCCATCAGATTTGGCTGTGGGAAATTGGAAGACTCAACTCTCTCCTGCCGGGAGCCGAGGTGGGAAAAAAGAACCAGGAAAGCATCTCTCTCCTGTTCTCAACCCTGACCACCTCTCCCCTGAGACCCATCTGCTCTTTGAGATAAGAGGAGAGAAAAATGAGGGAAGAGAAAGAGGGAGAGGGGAGCGGGAGAGAGGGGAGTCTGCCCTGGAGGGTCTGGGGTGAACGAACTGTGTTGCATGTGCACCCTGGTGGGCTGACGCCCTGCCTCTCCGCCAAAGCCCCCAGCCCTCACCAGGGACCCATCCTTGGGCTTCCCTGTGGCCCTGCCAGCAGCCCAATCTTTGCGACAGCCTTTTTCTAGTTCTGCTCTTTTCTGAAGCTTCCATTCAAACACTTTTAGCACAGATGCCTCATGCATCAGTCCAATGCTAAAAAGATGCAGTAAGTGAAATTTTTGCCATATGTTAATACACATGTTTTAGTTTCCATAAATGCTCAGCGTGGTTTTTATGATACTCAGGATGGTGGTGTTTATACTGGTTTGAGGGGCTTTGAATTCAAATGTGCAAATGATTCTTTACAAGATGTGGTTCAAGGACGAGCCTCAGTTGGGGTCGCCTGCTATCCAGACAGAGGAGGCTCTCGGCTGCCTTCAGCCTGGCACTTGTGACTCTGGGCAAAGCCCTGGTGCCCACTCCCCGCCACTTCTCACTGCTGGTGGATGGGTTTGGGGGCTGGTTCCAGAAGCCGAGCAGGACCTGGCTGTTTGGAGATCAGGTTAGAGAACCAGCCCGACTTCACACACCAGATGTGACCAGACCCTTCTGGTTGGACCTCGAGGAGGGGGTATCACAGAGGAGGGGTCCCCGAGCTGGAGCCTGAAGGGGACCCAGGCCTGGGCTGGCAGGAGGAGGAAGGGAGAAGGACCAGTGGAGTGTACAGGGAACTGAGGGGACACCGAGGGGTCTGGTGGGTCGAGTGGAGGTTTACACGAGGAAGAACAGGCGGTGAGGCGGGATGGGGTGGGACTGGTCCCATCCAGCGAGGAGGCAGCCTCCCCTCCCCACACTGCCCTGCTAGCCCCGTGTGTCCTGCAGGAATTCCCCCAATGCCTGAACACACCAGACTGTCTCACCCATCCCTTTATGCCTTTATGGGCGGGGGTGTGGCAGGGGGGGTCTCTCTGTTCAAAATCTCCTCTGCCCACCTGGAAAATCCCTACCCATCTCTCGAATCCCTGCTTCTGCCTTCTCGAACCGTCCCACCCCATGTCCCCCTGTTCTGCCCCAGAGTCCTGTCCAGGCATCACATTTATCTCAGGGTAGGGACTCCTTGGGCCATGAGCTCCCTAAGGACCGGCCTGTGCCCTTTTCATGGCTGCTTCCCAGAGCCTGGCTCAGAGCTGCAAAGGAGGCCCAAGGAAGGAAAGGAGGAAGGGAGGGAGGGAGGAAGGCAGGAGCGGACTGCAGGCTCTGCACCCAGTGGGGAGCTGGGGGCGCAACCTAGAGGAGCGTCCTTGTCCTGTTCCCACGTCCAGCTTGCCATCTCCCTTCAACCTGAGCTGGGCTCAGCACCTCCCAGCTCCCTGTCACCAGCCGAGAGGCCAGAGGGTCCATGGCCCACCTCAGACAGGTCCAGCCCAGGGGGACCAGGGCCCCCTGCAGGGACATGGGTATTGCCGGACCACTGCCAGGGCCTGGGCATTGCCCCCATGGAGTGAGGGCATCTCGGAGGGCACCCACGCTCAGCTAGTCCTGGGAGGCAGAGATGTCCTTGAGTGTGTTTTCCAAGGCCCGAGGGAGCCGCAGGGCTTTTGTTCCACCGAGTTGCAGCGTCCTAGGGTCTCCTCCTTCTGTCCCTTCCCCCTAGAGCTCCCCCTGCCAGGGCCCTTCTGCTCTCAGTCTCCCCCGGAGAGTTTGCCCTCACGTGTCTGGATTTGTCCATACCAACGTCTCAGGCTCTGTGCGCTCTGTGGGGAGAGCTGATCCATTCTTGGGGAGCCCGGGGGTGCATGCATGAAGATGGCAGGGGGCATCTCTGTTTGTTTGAACCAAGCATCTCTGATATTTGGAAGAAGGTAACCTCTCCTCCTGGCAACCAGGCTTTTTTCCCAAGGGACCGAGGGGTGAGGGTACTTAATCCTGGAGCCTCAGTCTCCTTCAGGGGATTCATATAGATGTTGCCTGTAATTATAGGTCGATAATGATATAATTTATAGCATGTATATCATCATTTGTGAGTGACTGGACAAGCTGGCAGGCGAGGAGGGTGAAACCATGTCATAAGCTCGTAAAAAGGTAATTATATTTCTTTCTGATCTACCTTTCGCCTACCTGGTCAGGTCGGGGTATTGTGAAATAGTGATGATGGTGATCGTGGAATCGTCGGAGGTTCAATAACACGGGAGAGCTTGACATCGGAGGCCAAGCGGCCCTTTCTTTTTTTTTTCTTTTTCTTGGTCTCAAGTTGGGTCTGACTTGGGGCCAGGGGCATTGTGGGAAGGGACCCCACCAGGACTCCAATTTAACACAAAGAGGGCACCCCAAAAAGAGAAAGCCTGGCCAGATGACCCAGGGTCAGACTGGCCTATAGGGTCTAGCCTCTGGATGAATTCAGAATAGCCCCCGATCTCCTAAGACCCCCCCAGAACTGCTGCTCTCAGGAGGAGACGCCGTGTCGCCCTTCCCCTGGGGAATTCTGGGCTGGAGACGCTTGTCATGTCTTCCAAGCCTGATGGAATCTCCAGGAGTTTAGATCTGGATGGAGTTTGGTTGGAGTTTGGAACAATGGTTGGAGGAGATTGGGTTTTATCTACACCCCATCTCCCGTTCTCGGTAATAAGCAAAGCTGCAGAAAGCCCCTGGCCTGAGATATAATAGTGTAATGTAATTACAGTAATGATACTTTGTAGTTCTATAGCACCTTTCATCTGTGGATCTCCACATCCTTTATAAACATTAATTAATTCTCATAACTCGGTGATGAGGTAGGTAAGTATCATCATCCCCATTTTACAGATGAGAAAGCCAAGACACAAAGGGGGTGAGTGATGAGCTCAAGGTCACCCGGAGAGCCCACTGGTTCAGCTGACCCTGTGGAGTCCATTCTCCCGTGCTGGGTCCCCCACCTTGGAGGGAGGATGGCAGAGCATCCTTGGGGTGCCCCCTCCACAGGCCTTGCAAGGATTTGTGTGCATTGCCTCTCTCCAGAGGTCAGGAGGATCATTCCCTGGTGTCCCCACACCCTGGCCTTGTGGACCAGGGAGGTCTCTGAAGCCATTTGGATCCCTAGGGGCCCTCAGCAGCTTGACCCCTGGAGGAGATTCTCTGGAATAGCTCCCCCTTACATCGGACAAGTGGAACCCTGCCCCGACTTCTTCTCCTTCCTGCCTATTCTGGAATACCTCCTTATCACCACCAACCTAGGCCAGGCAGCACAACGAACCAAGTTTACATTTATTTTTTGAACACCTATTGGGTGCCAAGGTCTGAGTTGCCCCCTGGGAAGGCCCATGAAACAGAAAGACATCTGGGCTGATTTTTTTTTTTTTTTGGCTGAGCTGCGTGGCTTGTGGGATCTTAGTTCCCTGACCAGGGATTGAACCCAGGGCCTCATCAGTGAAAGCGCAGAGTCCTAACCACTGGACTGCCAGGGAATTCCTTGGGCTGAAAATTAAAAAAAAAAAAAAAAAAAGTCATGTCTGGTCCAGGCTCTGTTCCTTGATAGCTGTATGACCTTGGACAAGTCACTTTCCCTCTTTGGGCCCTGATTTTCTCACCGTGGATGATGGGAGATGTAGATCATTCGTTATCTTCCCAGGGTGATGTTTTATAATTCCTCATTTCCCACTTGGATGGCAGGGCAACCTCCTAATGTCGTCTTCCTTCCCCCCGCACACACCCCAACAGCCCATCCCATAAACTTTCTGAATCAAGGGCCATCATGTCACCTTGCTAACAAACCTTCAGTCACATCTCCTGACATGCAAGGAGTCCAAACCCCCGAACCTGTTATTCAAGGCTTTGCACAATCTGTCCCAACTTTCCTGTTCATGAACGCTTGGCTTGGCCAGATCTACTTTTCCTCCAAGTAGGCC
Organism: Balaenoptera borealis; assembly: GCF_965194805.1. Lineage (NCBI taxonomy): Eukaryota > Metazoa > Chordata > Mammalia > Artiodactyla > Balaenopteridae > Balaenoptera > Balaenoptera borealis. The sequence goes on from NC_138872.1 coordinate 80,960,801, forward strand.
ATGGTCATTCCCGACTTTACAGCTTTGGCCAAACTAATCTCTGACTATTTTATATGTGCTTTTGAGACCAAAACCCTGCTCATCACTGCGTTAGATGCTGGATTAAAATCCTGTTATTCTTCAAAGCTCAGCTCCTAAATTCCATGCTCTAGGAGATGGCCACCCAGACAGCAAATGTGAATATAGGCTATATTACTAGAGGCCTAGTATCTATAAAAAGGGAGGTGACAGTCCTGTTCTCTAGAATATGTGTTTTTAGAGAAAGAGCAGGGTGATGCGAGAGATCTGCCATGTGTGGAACAGTTAGGGGACCCAGAATCATTTCACTGGGAAGAAACTCAGTGGGACAGGAGACCCTCCCTCCCCTGAAGAAAGATTGTTCTTTCAGGCCATAAAGCTTCCAGGAGGAAGGGTTTCAGTTCAACATAAGGAAGAACATTCTTTCCCTTTCCCACCAGAGCTGGCAGGAAATGCGATGGGGTAATGAGTTGTCTGTCACTGCTTACTGGCCGAGGCCGAGAACAGGCTTGTCATGGAGGCAGGGCCGGACCTATTCTTTGCAGCATCAGGACCCGGGGAGAGAGGATGCTTAGGATGGTGGCTTGGACCCTGCTTGGGTTGCCTGGTTACTCACCAACCCCCTCTGCTCCTGACCGTTGGAGTCATCTACAGAACTGGCGGAGCAGCGCCCAGCGTGGTGTGACCTCATAGCCTCTTACCTCCTGTTTCCCTGAGTCCCACATGTTCCTGGTGGGTGTTCTAAAAGTAGGGACCAAAGAGGGTTGCCTGACCTGTCAGACAACATTCCAGGAGAGCAGACTCCATGAGCAGAGCCCTGTCTGTGTTCTCAGGCCCTCACCCAGACCCCAGAACTGGCATCCACTGGGACAGATAGACGACAGAACTCAGGGAACTTAGGTTTGAGTCTCCACTCTGCTTCTTTAATAGCTGTGTGGCCTCAGGGAAGTTACTTAACCTTTCTGAGCCTTGATTCTGTGTGTAATTGTGTCTGCCTTCTCGGGTGATTGTGAGGATTAAAGGGGCAATGAGGCAGAATTACAAGCTCTCTGGCACTTTGCCTGGGACGTGGGAGAGAACATTCTCAGATGAGGAAAGAAGGACCCCGGGGATGGAGGTAGTGCCGGTGGTTAGGGCAACATGGGGAAGGGGGAAGGGAAAGATCAGCCACCCAAGGTCAAGAGGAAGATGAGGTTCCTATCTCCCTGGGAACAGTGACGTGTGACAGGCTGAATCTGCAAACCACAGAGGAGACAGAGGGTGGAAATAAGGATGCGTTCACCAAAATCCTGACACACTGGTGAGGAAATTCCTCACTACCCTCAGAACCTGACAGCCGGGTTGAATTCATTCATTCATTCAACAAATGTTTAGTGAGTGCTTCTTCAACGTCAAGTACTGTTGGGCCCTGGAGAATACAGCAATTAACAAAACAAATTCCCTACCATTCTGGCTTTTCTATTCAGGTCAGGGCAGACAGAAAGTAAACAAAATAAAACAATTAATATACAATATAATATTAGGGGATGTTCAGAGCTGTGAAGAACACGTGAGGGGAGCTATTTTACAAAGGGGGCTCACAGAGGACCTTTCCGACGAGCCGATTTGTGAGCGGAGACCTGCGTGTCCTGAGAAAATAAGCCCAGGCTGCCACCTGAGGGCTGGGGCGCCCCATGTAGGCCCAGCACCCTGTCCGTCCCTTTTGCTTTTCTTGTGGGCTTAAGTGTTCACAGCTGTGGGCGTTTCATGGGCGCTATTCCAGGCCCCTTAAATCAGCACTTCTCAAACTTTGACATGTGTAGGGATCACCTGGGGATCTCATTGATGTGAGCGCTCTGGGCAATAGGTCTGGGGTGGAACCTGAGATCTAGCAGTTTCTAACAAGCTCCTGGTATGAACGAAAAATTATTCAGTGACTCTTGTTAAAGATAGTTAAGGAAGATTTTATTCAAGGGAGGACTGTTGTGCTAGGTAGGGGGACCGCCGCAGTGGGGTCTTGCAGGAGGAGAGAGAGATTGGGCTCAAGTCTGAATACCACAAGGAAAAGTGGGAATTTGTAGCCAAGGAGCAGGGTGGGGGGCCAGTGTATGGAAAACTACTAAAGGGAAAAATCAGGGGTCAGGGGGCTCTGGTCAAATCAACCTCACAGGATTCTTGCAGAAGGCAGGCCAGGGTGATAAGCCATCACCTGGGGGATGGTGGAAGGGGATGAGGAATTTGGTCAAATATCGAGGGTGATCAGATACAGAGAATGTGGGATTCTGGTTAAACTGACTTAGCAGGATTCTTGCTAAAATTCGGCCACGTAAAAATGAACACGGAAGTCCAAAATCAGGGCCGAGTCGAAAAAGTTCCGGGGAGCCTGAGTAGACTTTGGTCAAGCACACAATCTTTGTCACCAGGTGACACTGATGCTGCCGGTTCAAGATGGTGCTTTTAGTGGAAGACCACAAACACCTGCAACTCAGCATATTCGAAATGGAGCTCAGAATCTTCCCTTCCACACCCACTCCTGCCCTTACGCGATATTCCCCACGGCACTCATAAGCAAGCATAGCCGTTTTCTTCCCCTCCAGGGCTTTTTTTAAAAAATCAACTTTATTGAGATACAATTTATATACAATAAAATATACCCATTTTAAAGTGCATTTTGACAATTGTATACACTCATGTAACCATCACTCCATCAAGTTCTAGAATTTTCCCTCATCGAGTTCTAGAACTTTACGTGATCCCAAGAAGTTCCCTTTTGATGTTGGTGGCCCCCACCCAATCTCCTCAAGGTTGTTGCCCCTGCATTTCTCTCCCACCTGGTCCACCTCATCTCCCTTACTGCTAAGTCTTTCCCTGTTGCCTGTTGACCTGTGGCACCCTTGAAGGCAGGGATTGAGTTTTGATTTCTCATCATATTATTCAAGATCAAGAAGCACTTGTTGAAGGGAGGAAGCTTATTCTTCCAAGCTCCAACTTTTGTGTTGATAACGCATTGTTCAATGGAGAGATGATTGTCTATTTTGAGCGTGAACATCCAGTTGTTTCCATAGATACCTGATCATAATGACTAATTAAACAAAAAAGGTTTAAACAAAAAAGGTTTTCTATTTTACTATCTCTCTAATATTAAAAAAAAGTCTAACCTTTTATCGAGTTGTTCACATTTTTCTTCTTTTTGGAAAGATTAGTGAGTCTTTTACAACTTGAAGAGAGATGGCGGAAGTAGAAATCAGGTTTCTCCTTTATAATGTGGTCTTGAGAGTTTATTCTCAAAGATGATACTGGCTAAAAATCTACTATCACCGTTTCTGAAATTTTACTCATTCATTCAACCAGCCGGCCCTGTGGGCATCAGGGAAGGGTAAGTAGGACTCAGTCTAGTTGAGGAGGTGGATAAGTAAGTGGACTCAGGGCTCCATGTGACATATGTTGGCACGGAGGTAGACGGAACACAGAGGGGGGAGTATACAGCCCAGAGAAGTCACAGAGGGCTCCACAGCTGGACTTTGCGTACTTTTTTTGAGGAAATTCCTGTTTCTTTTCCCTTCTTTTTTTTAAAGATTTTTTTTTTTTGACATGGACCGTCGTTAAAGTCTTCATTGAATTTGTTACAATATTGCTTCTGTTTTATGTTTTGGCCTTTTGGCAGCAAGGCATGTGGGATCTTAGCTCTCCCACCAGGGATCAAACCCGAACTCCCCGCATCGGAAGGTGAAGTCTCAGCAACTGGACCACCAGGGAAGTCCCTGCGTTTTGTTTTGAAGGATGAATTGGAGTTCACAAAGTAACCGGAGTGGAAGGGCATGCAGGTGGAAGGAGAAGGGTGAGCAAAGACACAATCATAATAGCAAATATTTGTGGGATGCTTACTTTGTGCCAGGCATACTTCCAGAGGCTTTATACGTGTTAAATCTTTTAGTCCTAACACAATCCCATGACACAGGAATCTTTATCATCCTCATTTTACAGATGTGGCAATTGAGGCACATTTGCCAACAAAATGCACCTGTAGAGGAGACTCATTCACAAGGAGTTTCTGTTTGAGGGGGGGAAATCTCTGTAAAAATTCTGAAAACACAGAAGACGTAAAATGCATCTGAAATCATTGCAGTTGGGAGGGAGAGAATATTGATTTCCTGGTGAAACTGTCACTAACAGATTATTATCTGTTCACTCACAACAGCTTGAGGAAACTAGAACATACCTGAAATTCAGAGTTAAACATATTTTATTCTTTGGAAAACAGTGTTTATTGTTAAGAAGTCATGCCGAATCTATTTCATCTGTGAATAAAGGCAATTTGGAGGGAGATGCCAAAAGAGATAAAGCGAGGTATTCTAACTTATAAATCAGGTGATGCCTATAGAAGTTAGCAAATTCAAAATGAAATCAGCAGAAAAAGAAAACCTGCAACGTTAGAAGACACAGCAGGTGAAACCATTAGTTCCTGACTCAATAACCTGTGACAAGGCCACTGGCTGGGTAGTGAAAGAATCACTGTAGTTTATGTAAGAAAAATCTCCATCACTTTCCCAATTACAGAGATGCATGGATTTAGGTAGTATTGAAAAGATGACGAAGATCAACTTAGATGTGGTCATAGAGAGTTATCTGCAGCAAATCAAAGCGGGGTTCAAAACAAAGTAGGGGTCAAATCCACCACTGAAGGCTTGACATCGTGGGGAAAATTTGGCCACCCTGCAGCATGGCGTGAGAAGGAATCACACCTATTGGTTGGACGGTGCAATGCTGAGGACTTTGCAGAAACAGGAAAAAACTTCGATGTGCTTTCACAGTGTTCAACTCTTTGATCTACGCTATACATTCATCTGTGAAAAGATTGGCCATTACCCAAAACACATGTAACAGGAGTGGCAAAGCGACACGAAGGTATTTTGCTGAAGTCACACTGGGTCATCCATCACCAGGCTTTGTCTGCTGTGATTGAGCGGCTTCCAAAGATTATTGAAACTTTGGAAGCATCATTAAATGATTATCAGACACGCAGGTGGCCCATGAATCGAGAATTCCTATACACGTGCTAAATGTTATAAGAGGGTTTTATTTTTTTTCCTGATGAGCTTCAAAGTGAAACCATAGACATATTTTCATTGCCTTCAAAAGTAAAAGCAATCTTTTAGTGTTTATCATCTAGAGAAATGATGACTATTTCAAAACCATTTGGTAGAGAGTGAAGGAAACTTGCCAAAAACTAATCTCAGGGGTTCAAAGTAAAAACAAAACAAAAGGGAAAAACCCTTCCCTTCAGAGAAGAAAAATTCTGGCATGGGGCAGGGTGTGTGTGGCAGGGAGAAGATCTTGGAAATTCAGATGGTGAATATTTCTCTATTTTGTCAGAACAGCATCCGACAATAGTCAACTCATAAAGGTTTGGTTACTGTATTGCTAAATTTAAAGGCATACTTTTCAGCCAGTGATTACAGCAAAACAAATTATGTTTTTAAATAACTGTTTAAATGCAATGAACAGGTATGTGAAGCAGTGGCCAGACATATGGGATACATTTGCAGACCCCACGTAAGAAAGACCCTAGAACCTGAGTCTCACCAGAGCTCAGCCTCTGTCCTGATGGCTTGTCCCAACTGGGGGTCAACACCATCACGCACTAAGTGCCTACATGTTAGCCCTGAACTTGACTCCGGCTTGGCCAAGCCATACGGCAGGTGAGGAGATTCATTTTTGTTTGTTTGTTTTTGTAAATAAAGTTTTATTGGAACAAAGTCACACTCGTTTGTTTACATATTGTCTATGGCCATTTTTGTGCTACAACCAGAGTTGAGTAGTCACAATCAAAACCCTGAAACGTGCACAGTCTGAAATATTTACTATCTGGGCCTTCATAGGAGAGGAGATTCATTTTTGACCCTGTGTTAGACCTGGTGACTGATACTAAGAGCATCTGGGCAGGTGCTGGCATCAAAACTAGGGAAACGAGGAGCTTGGTTGTGCCTCAGAGAACCGTGTGGCCCTGTCTAAGAGGTGGGTGGGCTTTGCGAGTTCTGTCTCACCTCTGAGAAGCTGACCCTGGGATGGGCCCAATTTCCATAATTTACCCTTGAAACCTTAACTCGCAGGTCCCCACACTGGCTGCCCCAGTTCAGTTGAATGAGGTGTGGTTGAGGGAGGGACATAAAAGGAATCACCATGTTATTTTGTGAAACCGTTCACAGCTTCTTAAAAAAAAAAAAAAAAGAACCGGAGACACCTCATCCACCTCTTGCTCAGGTCCACTGCTGGAGAGGGAGTTATCACTGCGTGCCAGTAAACTGTCATCCTCTGCCTGTCAAACACTCGATCAAATTCTACTGAATGAATGAATGAATGAATAAATGAATGAATGGATGGGTGACAGGGCAAGTCTCCAGGGTGGCTGAAGGCAGGCAGACAGGAAGGTCTGGTGGGCTAGAGGCAAAGAGCCTGGGCCCAGGAGGAGTGTCAGGGTGGCAGGGCGACTGGTCCAGCCTCCTTCCCACAGACTCAAGATTTTGGGTCTGACTCCTTCGAGGATGCTGCACTGGGCTCCAGGTGGCGGCTGCCACTGGATGAGACAGAGCAGGTTTGGGGAGCTGGAGGACTGGGCAGGGTTTACCAGCTCAGGGATGCCTACTTTCCTGTTTGCAGTGACTTGGCAGCCAGCTCCTGTCACGCAATGCTGCTACCACCTGCAGCTGTGTCCTCCCCCAGAAGCCACGTGTCGCACCTGAGGGTGCCCTGACCTGCCACTTCTTTCCTCCTCTGCCTTTTTGTTCTATTCAGGCCCTTGATGGAGCGGATGGCTCCCACCTACCTTGGGGAGGGCAATTTGCTTTACTCAGGCTGCTGATTCAAACGCTAAACTCATCCAGAAACACCCTCACAGACACACCCAGGAATCAGATATCTGGCCACCTCATATCCTGGTCAAACTGATGCATAAAATGAACCATCGCAGAGATAGATGGTGGACCCCGAGCACTGCAGCTGCGGGCTGGTAGGTCCTGTCCTGGAGCCCCATTTGTGGGTCTCAGGGCCAACATTTGTGGTCTGTTGGGGTCTCAAAGAGAGGACCTAAGGTGGGGGAGAGCCTCTCCTGAAGACCAGACAGTGAGACTGAGTTCTGACTCTGCACCTTGTCAGCTGGGTGGGGGCCCTGGATCTCTCTGAGACTCTGTTTCTCCAACACTAAAATGGGTCATTGTGTTTTCACAGGTTTTTCACTGTTGGTGGGAATGTAAATTGGTACAGCCACTATGGAGAACAGAATGAAGGTTCCTTAAAAAACTAAAAATAGAGTTACCATATGATGCTGCAATCCCACTCCTGGGCATATATCCAGAGAAAACCATAATTAGAAAAGATACATGCAGCCCAATGTTCACTGAAGCACTATTTACAACAGCCAAGACATGGAAGCAACGTAAATATTCATTGACAGATGAATGGATAAAGAAGTTGTGGTGCATATATACAGTGGAATACTACTCAGCCGTAAAAAAGAATGCAGTAATGCCATTTGCAGCAACATGGATGGATGTAGAGATTATCATACTAAGTGAAGTAAGCCAGACAGAGAAAGACAAATATATGATATCACCTTTATGTGGAATCTTAAAAAAAAATAAAAAGATGCAAATGAGCTTATTTACAAAACAGAAATAGACCCACAGACATAGAAAACAAACTTATGGCCACCAAAGGGGAAAAGGGGTGGGGAGGGATAAATTAGGACGATGGGATTAACATACATACACTACTATATATAAAATAGATAACCAACAAGGACCTACTGTGTAGCACAGGGAACTATACTCAATATTTTGTAATAACCTATGAGGGAAAAGAATCTGAAAAAAACTGAATTACTGTGCTGTACACCTGAAACTAACATGACATTGTAAATCAACTATACTTGAATGAATGAATGAATGAATGAATAAATAAATAAAATGAGAATAAAATACTACTCTTCTGGAGGGTGACAGAGAGTCTTAAGTGAGATGACGGACAGAAAAACACTTTGTGAAATCCAAAGAACAGCACAAACATGAGACTTTACTATCAAAAATCCCAACTTGGTTCTGAACTTCTGGCATGCGTCCCTTCCTAGGGCTCTGTTTCCCCATCTTACCAGATGAAATACAGGCTGAATAATGTTTTTAGCATAAGCATGTCCCAAATACTGCATGAGACATACTTATACTGAAAAATGTGTTTATCTGAAGTTCAAATTTAACTGGGTGTCCTGTAGTTTTACTTGCTAAATCTGACAACTTTATCCCTGCAGGAAACCCAAGGTGAGTGCAGGCCTAATCGCGGGGAATCTGCACTACACCCTCAGATGATTGGGAAAGCAGAGGTGTTTTTGCTTCTTATTATCCCTGCCTCAGGTGCGGAGAAAGCTCAGGGCTCTAGGGACTGACCAGGTCACCCAGAGAGTAAGGCAGAAGGGCTGGGCCTCACCCCAACCCAGCCCCAGTTCCTCCTGACCTGCCTTCTGCAAGGAGGGTGAGGCTGCGGGCTGCTTTTCTCAGGGGTAAGGGCAGCCTCTGTCTTCTTGAAAACTATGAAAAACAATTTTTCCTGACACGCACGTTGAAGTATTTAGGGGGAAATGTACTGTTGTCTGCAGTTTACTTTAAAATGCATAAGAAAAAAAAATAAGGTGGATTTATGGGTGGATAGAGGGAGGGATAGATGGATGGATACAGAATAAAGTATTATAAAAAAAATTCAGTGGTAGAGGTTGTGTACTTCACTGTGACATCATTTCAACTTTGCTATAGGTTTAAAATTTTTCATCATAAAATGTTGGGAAAAAATTTAACTAATGAAAAAGAATTTAAACCACAGCCACTCATTGTCGAAAATTTGGCAAATATGGCAAAACGAACTCCCAAATCTCCAGTCTCACAACTCAGCAATATTCTGTTGCATTTCCTTCCTGCCTTTTTCTGTGCATTTGTGAGGTGGTTGTTTTACAAGATTGGGATTGTTCTGTGTATGCTTTTTTCATTCCTGCTTTTATCACACCCAACCTGGGGTCACCAGTTTGTGAGTGTTTGTGACATGCCGGCACTGCGATGGGTCCTTTAAGAAAATTAGCATATACACATGACTGTATATAAAGTAAGTAAACAACAAGGACCTACTGTATAGCACAGGGAACTATACTCAATATCTTGCAATAACCTACAATGGAAAGGAATCTGAAAAAGAATATATAGATGTATAACTGAATCACTTTGCTGTACACTTGAAACTAACACAACATTGTAAGTTAACTACACTTCGATTTTTAAAAAAAGAAAAAAAAAAGAGAAAATTAGCTTATCTAACCCTTAAGTCTTATTGACAGCATTTCCTCCACATCGATAAACCAAATCCACGAGCATCATTTGTAATGGCTACGTGATATTCCATCACATGAAATTATTTAACTGTTATTGGAAGTTTAGGTTGTTTCCCATTTTTCACCATTATAGTACACGCATACCTTGGAGATATTGCAGGTTGAGTTCCAGACCACCCCAATCAAGCGAACACCCCAGTAAAGCAAGTCACACAAATGTGTTGGTTTCCAGCGCATATAAAAGTTATATTTACACCATAGTCTATTCAGTGTGCAGTAGTATTATGTCTAAGAAAACAATGTACATACCCTAATGTAAAAAATATTTTAGGGACGTCCTGGTGGTCCAGTGGTTAGGACTCGGCACTCTCACTGCCAGGGGTCCGGTTCGATCCCTGGTGGGGGACTAAGATCCCGCAAGCCATGCTGTGCTGCCACAAAAAAAAAAGAAAAAATTTTTTTATTGCTAAAAATTGCTAACCGTCATCTGAGCCTTCAAGGGAATTGTCAACTTTTGGTGATGTTTATTTCGAGAAATATCAAGATGTGATCAGAAACCCAAAGCGAGCAAATGCTGTTGGAAAAAGGGTGACAACAGACTTGCTTGACGCAGGGTCCACATAAACCTTCAATTTGTAAGAAAAGCAGTATCTGCGAAGTGCCATAAAGTGAAGTGTGATAAAATGAGGTCTGTCTGGAAAGCTTCTGGAACACCCTTGGGCAGAAGTCTGGTCACTCATTCTTGTCTCCCTTCCCTCAGGGCGGCTTCCTAGCCTGAGCATTTATCTGGCATTTATCTGTCCCATGAAAGAATCACCACCCCCCTCCCCCCTTGCAGACATTTTAATGTCCTTCCTGGGCTCCCTCTAGGGACCCCGTGGGGGCTGGAGGCAGGGGGTCGCTAAGGCAGAGCCCCTCCCTCCCTTGTCAAGCACTGAAGCCCAGGGAGGGGCAGGACCACACCCAGGTGGCCCCCAGCGAGTTAGTCTGGGGGCTGTGGCTCCAGCTCCTCTCTGTTCCCTAGAGAGAGGGGCTAGTTGGAGAGCGTGGGCGTCAGATGCCACCTTTGGGGGTGCAGGACATCTCTGGAATTGGGGGGGTGCGTATAGAAAGAATGTGGTCATCAGTGAAAAGCAGCAGGATGGGAAAGCTCTTTTAACTTTATTTTTCGAGTTGAAGGTGTCATTTACATCCCATTCCTGTCCGCTCGTATCTCCACTTCCCAATACTTAGAAGATATTTCTGCCTTGTTTCTCTACCTCTGTGTTTAACCTGGAGTTAATAATCAGACCACCGCCTCGGTGCTGCCCTCCAACGGGGAGATATGAGGATGGAGAACTTCAGGAGCCCAATATTCCTTTTGCTCTGCGTTTTCAGGGAGGTGCTGAAGCTCTGGGGACCGGGGCACCTGGCCTTGAACCCCAGCTCTGCTTTGCGCTTCTGTGGCTGGGGAGACAGGGCCCAGGCAGGTGTGCGGCACGGGGGCCAGACACACAGTAGGCCCTCATCTCGTGAGCGGGATTGCTTCCTCCCCACCCCAACCGCCTCCCGCCTCCCTGGGGAGGGCGAGCTGACTTGCAGACTTGGCCGTGCTCCATCTTGTGCGGCGCTCTTCCCTGGAGCCCGAGTGGAATGTTTTCTCTTCCCTCCTCCTCCTCCTCTTCCTGTGCACTGTCTGTGGGACTCCTCCAGTGTCCTGGGCTCCCCCCCAGGGCGGCCCGAGCCCTCTCCCCGCCCGGCTCCTACCCCATAGCCCACCAGGCTGTTTCCAATTTGGACACGATGCATCTTGCCCCCTCAGATCATAGCCGCCTCTTTGATGGAACTAATGATGATCTAGGGGCTCTGGGGCCCCAGACCTCCCCAAACTGAGATAAATCCTGCCTCTGCGCAGACAAGGGGCCTCCATCCCCGCATCTGATCCCCCTCCTTCAGGCTGCACTGCAAGGGGAGGCGGCTCTGGGAGATGCCGTGAAGGCTGCAGCTGACCCAAGGAGACCGGAAGACAGGGATTTCTCCAAGTCTCCGAAGAGGGTCCTAACACCCACTGGGGGTGCAGGGAGGGGGGTTGGCAGGCTTGCGAAGAGCCACCTGGGCACGCCTCATCCCAGCGAGACTCAGGGCCACAAGCTGAGGCAGGAGGGAGATCCCTTAGGCTGGCTCTTGTTTCCCCAAACAGTCACTGACAGCTTCTTTGCACTGCTGGGGACACAGGGAAGAATGGGACCCCACTTCCTGCTCCCACGGGCTCACGGTGAGGGAGAGGGGTCGGCAAACAGACTGTGTGCTGGAGTGGCAACAGTGGAAGTCCGGGGGCCGTGGGAGCATGACAGAGGGAACCTGACCCAGCCTGGGGAGCCGGGAAGGCTTCCTGGAGGGGGCAGCCCTGATCTGGGCCTTGTGCAAGCCCCATACTGGGCAGATGATGTGCCCCCCCCACCCTTAGAGAACTGAAAATAGAAAAAGCTGTTAAACCCTAAATCATAAAACTTATACATATGTGAAAATGAAAGAGATCTTTCTAAAGATTTTCTGATGTGAAACTTTTGGATGAGCTTTTTTTTTAAGACCTGCAAAGTAAATTTATTAAGTGGCTGCTAGTTAAATTGCCAAACGATGAATTTCATATATCATTTACAGAATCACAAATTTCAACAGAATTTACATTGCCACTTAGCAGTGGTGGACATATACAAATAGAAGAGTTGATCATCTCAGAATATTTCAGGGCAAGGAAAATGTAGAAAACTTTTCTTCTATCTTTGTTTTTTTTGTTCTGCTGGTGCTATATGCAAACGCTTGGGTATTGTTTGGCACTGGCTGCGTGGAGACTGGGCAGAAAAGGTGAATGAGTACAGGAGTGTGTATGGGTTGGGGGATTCCACAGAAGGGCGTGAGAAAATGCAACGCAGAGGGTGTTAGGGCTGGCAATGGCTCTGAGTTCTGGGTGCCTGGTGGTGGATGTGTGCCCAGGCAGGAGGTGCCACTCGGGGGGTAGTCTGCTCTAATAACCCTCTGGCCTTCCCTGAACCCAGAGTGACTCTGGGGCAGGGAATGTGTCACCTCTACTGCACCAATCAGGCCGAGGCAGGAGCTGGTACAGGCCCGTCTAAGGGACAGATAGAAGAGGGGGCCCATGAGGCCCCACTGAGAGACTGGTTTTATCTAGTGAAGGATGAGGAACCACTGTCAGTTAACAAGTTGGGGCCCCCCAGGCCGCCCGGAAATCCTCTCTGGGCACTGGGGCTGCTGCCATACCTCCCATCCTGCTCCCTGATTTTGCTCAAGAACACTCCTTTCTGGAGAGGCAGCCCCCCAGCCAGCACCCCTTTCCTCCCAGCACCCCCAGCCCTGCTCTTCTGCCTTCTTATCCTTTCACTTCCTCCTCTTTCACCCCCTGCGGCGGGCTGCCCAAATTCCACCTCAAATGTATTAATTTTAAAACTTAAACTTAATTCAGGGTAACAAAAGCACTTTGGGGTCTCTGGGGGTGTAACTGAACTGAGCGTGGACTCATGAACCCAGCAAAGAACTCCACTCAAACCACTGTGGCTTAGCAGCAAAAAACACACGTGATCCTCAGGTGGGGAAGCAGGTGCTCAGCTCCCCAGCCAGCTTCTCCCTTTGGGGGGCAAACTCCAAACAGATTTAGTGCTTCTGTTGGGGGCCTGCCTCTCAGCCATCTGCTTGGGTGGCTTCAGAGAACCTGGGCCCTGCCCCTACGTACCCGCACCTGGGGGTAGGTATTTTCTGAGCCCTGTAGCTTCTTAGAAGAGGCTCTGAGAGGCCTTCATCCAGGCTGGCGGCGGCCCCTTGCAGGGGTGAGAGGAAGGGATGAAGGTGATGGGCGCTGGGGGAGCTCTGTCGTGGAGCTCTCCTTGTGGAACCCTGCCACTTTGAGCTGCTTCTGTCCAGAATTCCACCCTGGAAGCCCCTCTCATCTTCCCAGATGAGGGGTGTGTGGCCCCAGTCTCCTCTGGACCGGGAGCCCTGAGGGCAGAGGCTGTTCTTGCTTGTGTTTGAGGCCAGCGCTTTGCTCAGGGCCTGTGAATACAGTAGGTGCCTAATACATGTTTGCAGCATGGAACTCTGGACCCAGCACACCCTCTCTGTTCAGTCATCCATCAGACAGCCATGTCCCCTGGAGAGTGGGCTTTGGGAGAAGTGACCTTGGGTGGTGGGTCATGTAGAGGCCTCATGGGGGGCAGTTGGGGGTCGTCCTGCCGGGCTGGCCTGGGCCAGACCCGGACCTCGACCCTGGCTTTGCAGATGGCGCCTGGGCAGTGGCTTCTTGCCTGGGTCGGCAGCCCTGCATCCGGAGGAGGAGGCGTCTGCAGTCTGTGCCCATCACCTGAGCTGCACCGGGCGGGGAGGATAACAATTATTTGGAGAGTTAAAAAAAAAAAAAATCATTATCAAATAACTACAGCTTGAGAAAGTTGGCGGGCGGGACGCAAAACGCGGCCTGGATCGCGCTGTGGCCGCCTCCGCTCCAGGCGCGCCGCGCTGCGGTAGCCAAAAATGGGAGGAAGAACATCTGTAACGCATTTAAGTGATGTTCACCTTTGAGACCGCGCGGCTGGATGGAGGCGGTAAGTTCACGCGAAAGGAAAAACTCTTTAAGAGGGTTTCCCATAGGGGACCTGCCTGGCGCGGGCAGAGCGGGGCGGGGTGGGGGGGCGGCATTCGCGGGGGGGGGCGGGGGGCGGAGGGAGGGGGGGCTGGGACCACGTCTTTGAGCCTCAGTTTCCCAGTCGGTACAACAGGTGGCTGCATTTTTAAGGGCCCTTCCAGCGGGGACATTCGAAGAGTCCGTTCTGGTCACTTGTGATTCTGTAAAGTGTCCCTGATGAAAGGAGAAGGACCAGCCTTTGGGCGGGGATGGGCGGGCCCTCCTCCTGTCCTGCGGGTTGCCAGGCCCCTGTCATTGCATTCCCAGCCCTCTCTCCACATTCCAGAGCCCATGACGTCTTCTGGGTGAGCGTTTGTCTCCTGAGAGAGGCCAAACCCACCTTCCTGAACAGTCACTGCTCTGTCCATGCAGAGGAGAGCAAGGGACCCTCCCTTCTCAGGGGGGAGGTGACCCTGCCCCTCCCACCTTCTCATTTCTGGTCATTCTCACCTCTTGGGTCTTCAACACACCCCTTCCTCCCTCAGGCCCTGTCTCCCCTAAAGCGCCTTTGCCCTGATCCCCACCAACCATCCACCTTCCCCATGGGGATGTCCATCCCAGAGTGGTCAGCGTGGGGTCCAGCCCTCCCCCGCTCCCTCCCCCAGTCACTTTGAAGGTGGCCCACGCTTCCCCACCCTCACATCGCAGGGGCTGGTCCTGCCTCTGGAGCAAAAGCAGACTGCAGGCTGACTCAGGCTTCCAGAAGGGCCTCTGAGCTTTTCAAAGTTAGAGGAGAGGCTGGGGAGGTACAGAAGTTAAGTTCAGGGACTCTTCCCCAGGGACGCCCCTACACACACACACACACACACACACACACACACACACACACACACCCACTTGCCCAAGAGAGGCACAGCTGGAATGATCCCAAGGCCCAGGATTTCTATCCATAATATCATGTCCCTCCCAGCCTTTGCCCACCAGGAGACAGAAAGCACTGGAAAGATATTGTTAGGTGGAGCCAGAAGCACAGACAGTCCCTTTGCACAGACTGTGGTCAAGTGCTCACTGAAAAATAGTTAAGATGGTAAATTTTATGTTATATGTATTTTGCAACAATAAACAAAAATTGCAGGGCAGGGGGGGGGAACAGAGCAAGTTTGGCCCCAGAGTCTATGCTCTTATCTCTGCACTGGACTGTAAACCTAGAAGATGTTCGATAAATATTTGTTGAAGGAATGAATGGGAAAGTGAACGAGTGACTTCAGAAACTGTCAAACAAGTCAGTTTTCCTTCCACTCCCTGGGTCCTCGGTGTCCCCATCTTACCCACCGTCCCGGGGCACGTGAGGTCCCCACATGTGTCTTCACAGTGTGTCTTGTGAGCACTAGTCTGCATTCTCAGCTGTCTCTGTCCTTCCTTTGGCTTTCTCTGTCCTCCCTCAAGCACCTTCTGGGCAGCGCTGCACTGCCTGGTTGTGTGTGTGTGTGTGTGTGTGTGTGTGTGTGTGTGTGTTGGGGGGTGAGGTGGGGTGCCAGGGAGCAGAGGCACTGACTGAGGACTGCCACCTGGGGCTCTCACGCCTTCTCCTCTCTCCTCAGGTGTCACTTTTTTACTTACCTTCTACATGGCCCTCTTCGGCACTGACTTCTTTCCCGAATCTCGGAGTTCTAGAGTGGTGGGTTAGTAAGGCTGTTGGGATTCCATCTGGGCCATTTCCCTGAGTTTTGGTTGCACCTGAGCTAAAATCAGGACTCCAAGGGTCTGGCTTCCCCTCCTGGCTGTGGGAATCTGTTTCTACGTAACAGGTGAGAAAATTTCCTTTTCCATCCCTGGTCAGAGTTTGGCCAACCCAGCCTGAGACCATGCCTCCGACTCTGGTTACTCTACGAGAATTTCTTCCAATGAACCCAACTCAGCTCTACCTCTCTGTTCATTCATTGCACCTGTTCCTCGCATGGTGGGAGGATTGGACAGAGGTTCAGGATTAGTGAGATCTGGGTCAGCCTTGAACATGGACCCTGGACAGGCCCAGAGGGCTATTCAGGGTGCTTGGGAGCTGGCTGGTCTACAGGTGATTGGTGATCAGGAATCCAGACCCTAACTCTCCCAGGGTGAGAGGCAGAGTAATGTTTGGTTAGGATGTATCACGGGTGAATGGGCATCTGGGGACAGGAGCTGATGGGGGAGGGGGGCGCAGCCTGGCGGTGCTGAGGGAGGCTGAGGAAGGGCTCTGGTGTCTGGGAGGGCTGAGGATGGCCAGGTGTGGATGTGGCCCCAGACTGCCAAGGGTTCTGAGCAGATTGCTGAGGACAAGGTGGGGTCCAGGGTGATGTGGAGCCCAGGGCTAGGGGGCTGGGCTATACCCTGGAGACGCCAGGAGACTGGAAGACACTTATGAGAACTGGGCCACAGGGGCAGACAGAGCTCACACTGCTGGGCACCAGGAAGGCTTTTTTTTTTTTAGTTGATGTGCTTTAATTAATTAATTAATTAATTAATTAATTAATTTATTTATTTATTTATGTCTGTGTTGGGTCTTCGTTGCTGCGCGCAGGCTTTCTCTAGTTGCGGCGAGTGGGGGCTACTTTTCGTTGCAGTGCGTGGGCCTCTCATTGCGGTGGCTTCTCTTGTTGCAGAGCACGGGCTCTAGGTACGTGGGCTTCAGTAGTCATGGCTCGCAGGCTCTAGAGCGCGGGCTCAGTAGTTGTGGCACACAGGGTCAGTTGCTCCGCAGCATGTGGGATCTTCCCAGACCAGGGCTCGAACCCGTGTCTCCTGCATTGGCAGGTGGATTCTTAACCACTGCACCACCAGGGAAGTCCCTATCAGGAAGTCTTGACCCAAGGAGTGCTAGGAAGCGGGAGGATGAGGAAGGGCCAGTTTCTGCAGCCGATTCTCTCACTTTGCAGTGTCACGAAGAACCCAGAGCTCCTAATTCACAGACCAACGAAAGCCCCTGGGCCCAGCAGACCCAGCCGCCTCTCACTTATCTATTTGGTGGATTCTTTTATTTGCAGCTCCCTGCCTGCTCCCCACAGCTGGAGGAGCTCAGGGCAGGCCAACTCACTTCCACTCGCCTAAGTCAACCCCATGCAGAAGATAGAGCCTGACACAGCAGGGCAGCTGGACGGGGCTTTGGTCCTTGACTGTGTGCGGCCCGCTTGTCCCATCCAGTGTGGACCCCGCAGCCGTGCAGGTGACTGAGGGGACTTGCTTTGCTCCGCCTTGCTTGTCCCAAGAGGCTGGTTCTGGCACCAACTGTCACCAAATGGTAAACAGCCGGCACAAACCCCCTAAGAAGTTTAAGATAAGAGACACCCCTGCGGGGAAGGAAGAAAAAAACCTAACAGGAAGCCAAGTGGGTAAACCGTTGCTAGTGTCGATGTGAGGGTTGCACCTCTCTGTCCCAGGCTGGAGACACCATGCCTCTGGCTTTCAGGCTAGCCTGGGGGGAGTCACAGAGGGGAGACTGCGGTGCACCTGCCGGGGTGCGGGGCTGGGGAGCAGAGTCACTGTCATGTGATTCTCTGGGTGTTGCTCAGGTCCCTCCACGTGGCAAGTGGAGGCAAAGTGACCAGGAACAGGGACCCTGAGGCTAGACAAGTCATTCCGAGGTTGCTGAGTATCCTTGGGAAGTCACTGACCTTCTTGATCCTCTGACCCTCCTGAAGGTATCCCCTAAACCACGGCATGGGGAGATGAGTGCCCACGGCATGGGGCTGTTGACAGGATCACCAAGATAAGGCAGGTGAAGAGGCTAGCACGGCGCCTGCCATACAGGAGCGCCATGGCTCAGCAAGGCTTGGGGGCTGGAGATAGGCTGGGTGGTGCATTTTGCAGACCTGGCACCTGGTGAGAAAAAAAATTCCTTAACCATCCAGAGCTGGGGCAAGTCTCCTGGAGAAGAAGCCCTCCACCCCAATCCTGGACACTATCATCTCAGAGAGAGAGAGGAGAGAGAGAGAGAGAGAGAGAGATATCTTAATCATAGCTCGAGAAATATGAATCAAGAGCTTTTAGTTGAACACACCAAACGCTGATTCAGCACCTAGTGTGTGTGGGGTGAGGGGTTGAAAAGATGCCAGGGCTGCCCAGGATGTGTCCTCGGCCGCTCACCATCTGGTGGGGGAACCGGAAACGGGTGCTCTCACGTAGGCTGTGGTGAGGGGGCATGGGAACGGAGGAGGGCCTCGCAGACAGGTGGGAAAGCCAAAGAAAGGAGGGGAAAGGACTCTGGGCCTCGGGAGGCGGCTGGGAGGGAGCAGGGAGGAGAGGGCCTTCTAGGTGCAGGGGGGCTGTTCGAGGGGCTCAGAGAAGCAGGGGAGGACGGAGGGAGGAGGAGAGTCCCCAGGGCCAGGGCTTGGTCACCGAGTTCCCTACCTTACAGCAAGTCACCCTCCCCTGGAGGTGGAGGGAGAGAAGGGCGGCCAGTGACTCACTCTTGCCCAGCTTGGCCTGGACAGCCGTGCAAACAGACTGAGGAAGGGGCTTCCAGGCCGCGTCTCTGTGCCCCTCTCTCCTCCTCCCCCTCCTCGCTGGAGGCTGCCTCCATCCCCCTTCCTCGCACCGATGCCTCTGCTCTCCTTGAAACTGCAGGAATGTCCTCAGCGCCCCTGAGCTGTTGACCTTGGAGGACGAGGAGCAGGAGGTGGGAGGAGGGGCTGCGCCGTCCAGGGCGCCCTCCGCGGAGAGTCTCCCCTCCTAGGTCCTCTGAAGAGTGACTCCAAGGCTCAGACCCCTAGCAACAGCACCCACTTGCCCATCCATCCCCCCATCTGATCCCTTCGGTCATTCATTCATCCTCTCGCCCACTGGCACTCACCCCTGAGCCAGACCCACACACCTTGTGGCCCCTCCTCCTGGCTGTCTCTAGGCTGTGCCCAACTCCCCATGTCCCAGGCTCACCTCTTACTCTTTCCCCTCTCAGGAAATATCACCACTGGCAGTTCCCTGGTGGTCCAGTGGTTAAGTTAGGACTCCACGCTTTCACTGCCCTGGCCCGGGTTCAACTCCTGGTCGGGGAACTAAGATCCTGCAATCCGCACAGCAGGGCCAAAAAAAAAAAAAAAAGGAAATATCACCACCCTCCACCGAGTTGCTCAGGCCAGAAACTTGGGAATCTTTCTGACACCTCCGTGTAGGTTCCAGCTCCAAAATGTACCCCGTCCACTAGTCACCGTCTCCATGGCCACCACCCCAGTCTCCTCTGCCCTCGTCCATTGCCTGCACGTTGTATGGCCATAGCCCCTCCACCTGTCATCCGTTCTTTACACAGCAGTCTGAGTAATTAAAACATGTCAATCAGATCCTTTCTCCCTGCTGAGAACATTGGGGGTGGGAGGGCTTGTGTAGGGAGCCAGTGAGGGGAGTGGGGGTGGGCTGGGAAGGTTAGAGTTCCTGTTTCCCTGAAAACAGCCCTGGGCTAGAAAGCAGAGAGCCTGGCTTCTTTATACAAGTTACTGCCTTTCTCTGAGACTCAGTTCCCTCATCTGTAAAATGGGCATAATTAGTCCTCCCCCAAGAGTTGGGGTGAGGACAGAATGAATCAAACTGTGGGTGCTAATGCCTGGGCCAATGGTGCGCCCCTCACAAGGGCTGGATGTGAGCAGCCGAATCTGTCTTGAATCCCCCCGCGGAAACTGGAACAGAAGTCTGTTTTCCTGGCCACTGTTTCCTTCCCTGGTGTTTCTGTTGAAGTTTTACAGTTCACAAGGATTTCCACTGCCCGACTAATGATTAAGCAGGCACTTGTTTGATCCTTTCTGAGAGCAGGGCCCCGATCCTGCCTCTTCTTGCTGCCATTTATTCCCTCTCTATTGTCGGGGGACTTAGGAAAGCCCAGAGGAGTCGACAAGGGAAACGGCACAGACACCCACTCCCCCTGGAGTCTGAGCAGTCAGCTCCCCATTGGCTATAACTTTGCTCCAGTTTACTCATCCAAAAAGTGCAGAGAACTCGGCCTCCCTGATACGAGGGTGAGATGTGTAGAGGTCAGGGACGAGGGGAGTGCGTGGCAGAGGGAACAGCCAGGAAGAATGTTCAGAGGCTCTTCCTGTTTTGCTCTTATCCCCCCTCCTCCTCCAACAGCACCATCTCCCAGAATCCTCCCAGCCTCTACAGAGGCTCAGAAGAAGGATCCAGAATGCCCATGCTTATCACAGAGGAAGCTGACAGATCCTGTGGGGATGGCATAGCCCTTCCCAAGCCCCAGTCCAGAAAGCCTGTCACTGCTTGAATTCCTGCAGTCCGACCACGTCACTGAGTCCGCACTCCCCTCCCTGGCAGGAAATGACTGTCCTGCCCAGCCATGTGGGGTGACATAAAATTCATGCCTGTGTCTGCCTTATCCCATAGCAGGGAGCGCCTAAGGGGTGAACATGAGATTGCAGCCTCCCTCTTCCTACACTTGACTGAGAGGGGAATGAACAGTGGACATCGTCCCGCAGAGCAGTGTCGTGTTAAGTGGGGGGCACCGGGTGCAGGCGGTAAGGGGGCGCATCATCTGTCGAGAATTTAGTAACAATAACAAAATTGACTCACAGTTGGCCCGCTCTGTATCATCACCGTATGCTGGCAATTCTAAACCATGTCAGGGATAAAACGTGCCTTTGCACGGGGGCAGCCGGCGCCCACCCTCCACCTCCTGCTGTCCCACGGGGGTGCTGGCCCCGCACAGGTGACTCTTGAGCTTGTCCTCAGTGCTGGCCCTCCTTTCTGATTGATTTGGCACAAGGTTGAGATGGAAATGAACTTGGAGAGGTCAAAGGGCACAAAGAGGTCAAAGTGGCAGGTCAGAAGGCAAAGCCGTTCTCGGCTTATCACCCTCCAGGGCCTTCCCCCGATGACATAAGAGAGAGGTGCGGGGCCCAGGCCCTGCAGGGCCCTGTCCATCGAGGCAGGGAGTTTGGATTTTATTATCGTTATGGTGAGACGCCCTAGGAGGGTTCTAGGCATGGAAAGGATGTGATCTGATCTATGTTTGGGAGGAACGGGAAAATTCAGGAAGCTGAACACGAGAATGGGCTTCATGGAGACTTCAGAACAACATTCTTTTGTTCTATCTACAAGGCTTTTTGAACGGCTGCTATGTGCCAGGCTCTGGGCCAGCTGTAGTGGGTGTCAGTGTGGGTGAAGCAGACAGACCCCTGCCCTCACGGGGTGCACAGCCTGAAGGGGGAGACAGACATTAATTCAATAATCCCAGTGACGCTGACACGCTGACCAGTGCTGGAAAGAGACGTGCAAGAGTCCTGGGGCATCAGGGAAGGCTTCCTTGAAGGGTGAGTTTTAGCAGGGGTCTCAAGACAAAGTGAACTAACTAAACAGGTTGTCCACGGGCCTGGAGGTGAGAGGGGACAGAGGGACTTGGAGGAGCTGAAGTGAGGCCAGTGTGGTCGGGAGTGTGATGGCCGTGAGCTGACAAGTCCTCGAGTGGGCAGCGCTCCTAGAAGACACATCAGGCCAGGTTCAGGAGCCCTGTCTTTATCTTGGGAAGGGCTTTAACCAAAGGAAGTGGCCCTGATTTGAGTTGTGTTTTTTGTTTGTTGTTTTTTGTTTATTTTAGATATAATTGACCTGTAACATCGGATTAGTTTCAGGTGTACAGCATAGGAATTCGATATTTGTATATATTGCAAAATGATCACCACGATAAGACTAGTTAACATCTGTCACCATACAGTGACAAAAGTTTTTTTTTTCTTGTGATGAAAACTTTTAAGATCTATTCTCTTAGCAACTTTCAAATAGACAGTATAGTCTGATTAACTATAGTCTCCACGCTGTACATCCCATCCACAGGACTTATTTATTTTATGGCTGGGAGTCTGTACTTTTTAACCCCCTTCTCCTAGTTCGTCCACCCCTCATGGTGTTGTGTTTTACAATATCACGTAAACAAGAGCAAGAAAGCCAAAGCCAGAGAACCCAGCGCCGGCCTGGCCCGGCCTAGCTCGCTCACCAGGGGTCACTGAACCGGCAAGTGGGGAATCAGACTGCCAGCCTCCGAGTGGCACAGCCGTGACGGCTGTGGGAAAGGTATGGTCCGGGGCAGTGTGTGGTTAGTCCAGCAGGTTCACGGGCACGGCCCCCAGTGGGCACCAGGGTTCGGCCCAGCACTCTGGCATGAAGGCGCCGAGAAATATTGAGTTGTTCCTCCTGCAGGCACGGTGACCGCAGCCTTTGGTCTTGATAAGTAGCTGATGTTGATGCATGGCCTTGGACTTCAAGTCACAAAACCACAGTCTGGCTCAGGGTATTTCACTGGGGAGTATAGAGATAGCTGCTCAAAATGCAGCTGTGCATCTCCCTGATCTGAATCACGAGAAACTCTGTCCAGTGGCTGCCGGTTTTGCCCGGCCTGAGAGGATGCCGCTTTTCTGCTTGGCTTGTTGGGAGCAAGTAACCTTTGTAAGCAAACAGTGGCTGCTGCAGACAGGAACTAGGGGGGCTGGGCGGGGCGGGGCTGTGGAGGCCTCCTCTTCCCAGGGGGCTCCCAGAGGGTTGTCGCTGGTGTGTGTGTGTGTGTGTGTGTGTTTTAAATAACAGCCTTACTGAGATATAATTCACGTACCGTGCAATCCACCCATTTAAGGTGTAAGATTAACGGTTTTTAGTATATTCATGGAATTGTGCAACCATCACCACCATTTTTAAGCATTTTCATCACCCCCAAAAGAAACCCCGTACCTATTAGCAGTCACGCCCCGTTCCCTCCCTGGCCTCAGCCCCCGGTAACTACGAATCTACTTTCTGTCTCTATAAATGTGCTTATTCTGGACATTTCATAAATGGAATCATACAGTATGTGGTCCTTTGTGGCTGGCTTCTTTCACTTAGCATCATGTTTTCACGATTTGGCCGTGTTGTAGCGTGTGTCAGTACATTCTTTCTTTCTATTGCTAAAAATATTCCACTGTATGGATAGACCACATCTTATTTATTCATTTATCATTTGATGGGCATTGGATTGTTTCCACTTTTTGGAATTAATAATGCTGCTGTGAACCTTTGTGTACAAGTTTTTATATAGACGTATGTTTTTATTTCTCTTGTGTATATACCTAGGAGTGGAATTGCTGGGTCATATGGTAATTCTGTATTTAACCTTTGAGGAAAGGCTAGAGTGTTTCCCAAAGCAGCTGCATCATTTTACATTCCTATCAGCAGCATATGAGGGTTCCAATTTCTCCGACACTTGTTATCTGTTTATTTTATTATTTTTTTATTATAGCCATCCAAGGGGGTATGAAGGGATATCACACTGTGGCTTTGATTTTCATTTCCCTAATGACTAATGATGTTGAACATCTTTTCAGGTGCTTATTGTTCACTGGTAAAAAAAAAAAATTTTGGAGGAATGTCTATTCAGCTCCTTTGCCCATTTAAAAATTGGGTTATTTGTCTTTTTATTACTGAGTTGTAAGAGTTTTTTATATATTCTAGATACAAGTCCCTTATCAGGTATACGAGTGCCTACTTTTTCAAGATTGGCAGTGGCTGCATTCATCCAACTAAGGCAGCCATGAGTTGGGCAACCCTCTCCCACGCTGCCGCTTTTGCTGGCCTCCCGTGCCCTTTCATGCCTGGAGAGGTGGGCGTAACAGTTAATCCTGGTGTCTCACCATCCCTGTTGATTCTCTTCACTCTCACCTTTGTAATTAGTCTCGTTATTAAGTTTCTTCAATTACCCCTTTAGTGCAAGATCTGTTTCTTACCAGGTCTCTAACTAATACACCCAGTTAACAAAAATACCTTCTCCTTCAGACAGAGAAAGACAAATATCATAGGATATCATTATATGTGGAATCTAAAAAAATGATACAAATGAACTTATTTACAAAACAGAAATAGGGGCTTCCCTGGTGGCGCAGTGGTTAACAATCCGCCTGCCAATGCAGGGGACACGGGTTCGAGCCCTGGTCCGGGAAGATCCCACATGCCGCGAAGCAACTAAGCCCGCATGCCGCAACTACTGAAGCCCGCGCTCCTAGAGCCCATGCTCTGCAACAAGAGAAGCCACTGCAATGAGAAGCCCGCACACCACAACGAAGAGTAGCCCCTGCTCGCTGCAACTAGAGAAAGCCAGTGGGCAGCAACGAAGACCAACGTAGCCAAAAATAAATTAATTAATTGCATAAATTAAAAAAAAAAAAACAGAAATAGACTCCCAGGCATAGAAGACAAACTTATGGTTACCAAAGGGGATAGCAGGGGTGGGGTAGGGGGATAAATTAGAAGTTTGGGATTAACACATACACACTACTATATATAAAATAAATAAACAACAAGGACCTACTGTATAGCACAGGGAACTATACTCAGTATCTTGTAATAACCTATAATGGAAAAGAATCTGAAAAAGAATAGATATATGTGTAACTGAATCACTTCGCTGTACACTTGAAACTAACACAACATTGTAAATTAAAAAAATGCCTTCTCTGGATTTTGCTGTTATTGTCATTTTTCATCTAACTCTATAAATGGTTAGTCTTTGGGGGAAAAAAGATTGTTAAAGATACGGCGGCTTTACTCCATCTTAAATGGAGTCCCTTTGTCTCTATATGAGAATGGGCCCTAGCAGCCTTTTCTGTGCTACATGACCCCATGCCCCTGGCCTCAGCTGATTGGTGTAGGGCAGACACTTGACCAGGCCAATCAGAGTCCTTCCCTAGCATATTTCAGCATGAAGAGATGTGGTCCTTAGTGATGTTAGTGAGTCTTAGAGCCAAATGCCCCTTGGACCCACCTGTATCCCATACCCCATAGCTACAGATGACACGCCAAATCCTTCCTTTGGCTGGACTAGTTCCAGTTGGTTTCCCATCATGGATAGCCTAAAGCACGTGACTGATACCACTGTTCAATATGGTGGTGGTGCCATTCACCAAGGTCCTGGTACAGAGGGAGCTCTGTACTGTATGCTTCTGTCCCTGTGCGGTTATATTCTGGAGCCTGAAGTCTCTCTGGGCTGGATGTTGAGATTTAGGAACCATCTGATGCAGTGGAGAATGGAGGCTTTTGAGGTGGATGAGATCAGAAAAGGAACAAAACTTAGTACCAAGAGCCAGTCTCCCAGGAACATATTTCCCAGGAGCATTTGCTGCATTTGTGGCAGGAGACGCTACAGCAGACGTTCTCAGCCCTTGCTGCACACTAGAATGATCGTTTTAGATGAATAGAATACTGATGCCCGGGCCCTACCTCAGACCAGTTAAATCCGTCTCCTTGGAGGCGGAGCCCAGGCATCAGTCTTTTAGCAGACCTCCCAGATGAGTCTCATGAGTAGCCAGTGTGCAGAGGGAGCGGCTGACCCCGCTGGGTTTGAAGGTGCGCTGTGGACCTGCTTCAGGGCTGGCACTGAGGGGGGTGGGGGACGGGCGGCGGTGGGCCCAGAGAAGATGCAGGGAGTACATCCTCTGCCCTCGAGGATCCAGTACAGATGAGGAGCCTCCCAATCCTGAAAGAGTCGTTAGAGAACAAGGCAGGGCAGCCTGTGACTAACTGCCACACTGCCCACTCTCACTGCTTTGCAAGTTCCAGGAACAGGGGGACAGCAGGGACCCGGGACCCTCCTGACTAATAATCTCACAATGTGCGGAGCCTAGAGCTTACCTTGTGTCCCCTGTCCATCCTCTCCCTCGGTCTTGTAGGGTCCACACCTTGATTCCACTGAGCTCATGGGCATTAAAGCATCTTCCTACCATAAAGTGCTGGACAGATGTGAGCCCATGGCTCTTGTCAGCGCAGAGGTCTTGTGATGGGATTGCTGGTGCGTCACGAGTGCTTGATGTAGAAGCCTTTCATAGGCGTGGCCCAAGGACCCGCCGGCCCCCTGCCCTGTTTACTTTCGGTGAAGTGATCGTGTCCACTGCCACGTGGAGGACGCAAATCCAGCCATTTCCGCCTCTTGTCTCTGCCGCAGCATCAGGGGTCCTGTGGCCTTGGGCGCCCTGGGACTCTATGCAGCTCCCACCCCTACTCGTCTTCCTCCCTTTCCTCCTCCTGGGGCTGAGATTGATTGAACTTGGCCCTGGAAGGGCGATCACCTTCCAGGAGCTCCCAGTCTGATGGAGAAGGCAGACACAAAATCTGACGCTGACAGTGCAGAGTGAGCAGTTCACCTTAGACAGGAGGAACTGATGGCAGATTCTGTCCCAGCTGCTTCCTCTCCTCGTGAAGCCCTTTCAAGGCTGTCGTTCCCATCACCTCGTCGGTGAAGCCCTTTCTGGCTCCTCCAAGTAGAGGGAGCTGCCCCTCATCCGTCCTCCCTGGGTCCGTGTCGGGGGTCCCTCCTCCCAGCATCACCTGTCTGCTCTGCCCGCATGCTCTCCTGAGCGCTTCTCCACCCCCAGGACCCCATGACGTCTGGATCTGTGTTCCATTCAGTTCTGGGTCCCCGTGATGCAAGAGGTGCTGGGGACTGCGTCTTCTGTGAAGATGAGTCTGGTACCAGGGCAGTGGGATAAAAACCCATCGTTCTGAGAACTGGTACCAAATTCCCCTTAGAAGTGAATCCTCCTGTTTCAGAAAATTGATTAGACTCTCTAGAAAACAGGACCCCAGGGGCTTGGGCTGTTGTGCTTTGACAGGAGGCAGGATTTGAGGGGCAGGAGGAAGAAGGAGAAGGGGGTGCCAGGCAGAGATGGCAGAGACACATCTAGGGGGAAGGACTTCAGTAGGTTCTTGTAATTGCACAGCACATGCCTCTGCCTATCCAACCATCAGTAAACCTTCTATCCACACAAATGCCTGGTGTGAGTGGGTTTGGGGATGGAAAGTAAGGAAAAGGATTTCTACATCTGGATGGCGGTGGTGGAGGACTGAGCCATCTTGAGCCAAGGCCATCCCCAAACTGATGTTCAGTAGAAGCAGGGTTCCACGTCAAGGGCAACCGAGATGTGACCGGTCTTGCCCCCACCCAAGACTCTGCAGACCTCTTGGGAAATGAGTTCACGTTCCTCCACCATCCAGGGGCCGGGGTGGCTGTGAATCATCCTGGCGCAGCCTTGCAGGGTTGCATGACCCTGCTGACCCCAGCTTGCAACACTGGGGCGTGAATCTCTGGTGGCCGCCGCCTGGAGGCGCAGAGACCCCTCACGCTTTGACTCTTGCAGCCCGGTTGGTGGGGTACAGTGGCCTGATTCCCTCCAAGGAACTTCTGGGGAACCTCCCCTGCCTGCATGTCGGGGGAGGAAGAGTGATTCCAAAGGGCTGCACTTGACTTCTACTCAATGCTGCTCAGGGAACCACTACTGCTGCCTTGTGCCTGGACATCTGCTTGACAAGTATCCCTGGCAAACCAACGGAGAGGTTGAAATGGCCGAGATTCAGATCAGTGTGGGAGAACGGGGGCCTTGAAGCCAGCCGGTGGCTCCAGATTTATTTCCTGGGAAATTTTTTTCCATTGAATTTGCTGAGAAACCCACGGGAGTTGGAGTGGCAGGTGTTACCCCACCCTATACAGCCGCTTTGCACAGACACAGCCGAGCCTGGCCTAGGGAGGTTCTGGCAGGAGTGGGCTTGGCCGCCAAGCCCCAGGGCCACCCTGTAACTGCTCTTCTCTCTGCTGCTCTCACGGAGCCTGGAGACCTCCAGCGTCTCCCAAGGGCGAGCACACTCACTAACACTCACTCAGTCATTCAGCAAACATTCCCTGATTGTCTCCTAAGTGCCAGGACTGTGCTTGGTGCAACTGCTCAGGGTGGACCAGACATGACCCCTGCCCCCAGGGAGTCACCGTCTAGCAGGGAGACAGATAGACGTGGCGATGGGCAGTTACCATGCAGTGTGGAAGGGTGTTGGCCGATGTGACCTGGGAGCACCGTGGAGGCACCTAGCCCCAAAGGGATGGGCCTGGAAGCTTCCTGAGAGAGATCATGAGAAGCTGAGTCTTAAAGGACGAAGAGAAGGAGTTAGTGGAGGTTGGGGGGGGAGGAGCAGAGGCATGGCGGGGAAAGCCACGCCCCGTAGCCATGGGGTGGCCTCGGGATCCCAAGGCAGCCCTTACTCAGACCCTTGTCTTGGTCCCGTTTTAGTGGGTGGGCATCTCACAGGCCAGGGAGGACCCGCCCTGCTGACCTCTGCTCCCTCCCACCCCAGCCTGCTGCCCCACACAAAGCCCAGCCTGCATGAGGCTTCCTGGGGAATTTACTCCATCACTGTGAGATGAACAACCCAGAGTCTAGAATTTCAGACGCAGAAACCAACTCCAGCTGGGTAAGGCACACAAGGAATTTATTCAAGGATACCCCATAGCCCAGACTCTCCAGAAAGCCGGAGTACCAGAACCAGGATCCCACTGCAGGTGGGCATACCCAGGGCAAGCCCCCTGATGGGCTCCCACACCAGTCACAGCACTGTCCCCGGAAACTGGACACGGGAATCCACCTCTCCCCAGGTAGAATGGATTCCACAGGGAATCTGCTTCCTGGGTCACCCCCTCCCATCTGAGTCTGGTGGGTGTGTGATTGGTAGAGCCCAGGTCACACGATTAAACCCTAGCTGCAAGGGAGGCTGGAAGGTGGCAGGCTGGCTTTTGTGAAAGAAGTTGGAAACTCATAAGGTGGGGTATTCCGCAAACATAGGAGACACATTTAGCGGCATTGGGCAGGCAAAGGAATGATGAATAGGTACCCTTTGACATATAGGGTGAGGCTCTGGCTGGTGAGGGAGCCCCGCTGTCTGGCATGACCTGACCTTATGGCCCAACCCAAAGGCCTGTCGTGGGCCATCTGTTTCCTCTTCTTTCATGTGTCCTTTTGCTCCTTCATCCATTTGGCCAATCATCAATGACAGCTCTTGTGTTCCACCTCCATCAACCTTTCTTTTTCTTCTTCTTTGTTGTCATGGTGACAGCTGTTGACCTGCCTTGGCAATCCAGGGAACATGTGTGCACCAGAAATCACAAATTGCATGGAGGAAGGGATCAGGGCCACAGAGGAAGGGAGGGTGGGAGAGGCATCCTACATGGGGCCACGGTGAGCATTTTGTGGACCCTTCTGCTGTCACCCAGTACCCCTTTTTCTCCTGCCTGGGAAGGCAGGTGCATTGGGCGTAGGGAACCTGCCTCTTGTTATTTCTTGGAGGGATGGCTTGTTTCCTCCTACCCCTTCTGATCTTTGGGGTTCCCATATGGAAAACAGCAGCTTCCCTCTGGAGAAGCACCTCTGTTGTTGAACTTGATTATTCCCGCTCATGCTTTGTTCGCTGTTTCTGGAGCCTGGAATGAAATGTTTGCCATGGCTATTTACAGAAATGGCTATGACCATGGAGTTCCACCCGACTCTCCCCCATTACATAGGTGCATCTCTTCCCATCCCAGGGCGGCACGGTGGGGAACAGACACAAGATCTGGAGTCAAGCCCCTGGGTATCTCTAGCTTTGTGATGTTGGAGAGGCCACTTCACCTCTGGGAGCCTCAGTTTCTCATCTGTATAATGGGGCGACTATTACTCACCCAGCAGGGGGAGGAGAAGGACATGGTTGATGAGCCCAGGGAGGGTGGGGTGCACTGAGGGGGTGGTGTCCTGAGTCACCGGCTCGCGGGGACCGCCGTCTTCCTGCCCCTGGGCGAGACTTGTCTGACTTGTGTGGGCCATTTGTCCTTTTCCTAGAGACCTCGTGGGAGGAGACGGCCCTGTGCCCCGGTCCCCTGCCCTGGGTCTCCACCTGAGGGAGCCTGAGGCACCCTCCCCAGGGAGGAGGAGATGGGCTCTGTCACCCTCTCAGCTCCCCAAGGGAGCAGCGACCGCTCTGCCTGCGAGCTGGAGGAGTCGAGAGAGAAAATGTGGAACTAAAATAGCTCTTTTCCATAAACAAAGCTGCTTTTCGTTGGGGGAATGTAAACAGGCAGATGCATTAGGAGACGGTGCCATCCGGCAGAGCGGTGGGGGAGGCGACAGTGGGAGGCCCGGGGCCTGGGCTGCCAGCGTCCTGGTTGCCCCTCTGCCAGCAGGAAGCCAGGCACCCAGGCCGCTCCAGCGCCCCGGGGATCAGGGCAGACTGGGCGCCCTTCTGGGTCTCCCGCCGCACCACGGCCGCCCTGCCGGCCCCGTGTGGACAGGGCTGGGGGCCTCTCCTCGCCCCGGGTGCTGCCCCTCCATGGGCTGAGAGTGTCTCCTGGAGGGTCTGGAGCAGGGACCTCTGACCCCAGAGGCTGGCACTGAGCCAGGAGGAGGGGGTGTGGCCATTCCTGTCCGCCACTGTCCCAGCCCCGGTGCGGGGCCGGTTCCCCCTTCTCTGCTCCCCATCCTGAGTACCTAGTGCGTTTGCCTCCCTTTGTATTTGGTTATCGTGTGAGTCAGTCTCAACTCCCTTGAATGTGCCTTACACTGGGAGGGACGCGTCAAGTGCAAAGAAGAGCTCCTGGGTGCGGGCATCCACGGGGGCGGGGGTATCCGGAGGGGATGAGCGGGAGAGAGAGAGAGAGATTCAGCTGCTCTGCCCCCACTGGGTGGGCAGGGGCTTGTGGTGCCTCCTGAGTTGTTGCCCAGCCTCAGGGGTGTCGAGCCCACCTCCCCCAGAGACCCCTGGATTTGGCTCTGGCAGCTCTCTGAGGGCTCCTGGGGAAAGGGCTCATTTCTGGTTTTGCCGCTGTGGCTTTACTGAGATCATGGGCCTGTTTTTGGCGAGGGGTTGGTGGTCCAGCCTCAGAGCTGCTGAGCTGTCCCTGGGGAGATGGTCTGTTAAGGAACAATAAATGGTTCTAGAACCAGATGGAACCTTGATCATCCCGCTGAAAACATCACACAGTACCCCCGGTGCACCTGCCCTAGGCTATGTATGAGAGAGATGTTATTATACCCCATTTACAGATGAGAAAGCAAGGCCCAGAACAATGAGGGAGCCCAGCTTTAAGAGACAGAGCTGAGGGGCTTCCCTGGTGGCGCAGTGGTTGAGAATCTGCCTGCCAGTGCAGGGGACACAGGTTCGAGCCTTGGTCTTGGAAGATCCCACATGCCGCGGAGCAGCTGGGCCCGTGAGCCACAATTACTGAGCCTGCGCGTCTGGAGCCTGTGCTCCGCAACAAGAGAGGCCACGATAGTGAGAGGCCCACGCACCGCGATGAAGAGTGGTCCCCGCTTGCCACAACTAGAGAAAGCCCTCGCACAGAAACGAAGACCCAACACAGCCATAAATAAATAAATAAATTAAAAAAAAAAAAAAAAAAAGAGACAGAGCTGAAACCCCAGCGGCCAGCCTGTACTCAGAGGCCTTCGTCCACCATGCCCTGATGCCATGTCCTGACCAGAGAAATGGAGGCCACTACATCCTTTTGCGTGGGAGGAAGCAGAAACCCTGTGATGGTAAATAACTCCACAAGATGATGGCCCAAAAATCAAGGGCAGAGCTGGGACTGCCACCCCCAAGGCCAGGTCACATCCACTTCGAGGTTACTTCATCGTGGTCAAGGGTATCCCAGGCATTGGAGGCCAGGGTTGACAGGACAGGGCCCTGCCACATGGGAGAGGCGCATCCCTCATCTATAAAATGGGATGATGACAGCCCCTGCCACACAGGACAGGTGTGAGTGTCAACTTGACCCAGGCGCCAGCCAGAGGAAACCGTCCCCCTACCCAGCCTTTGCCTGTCTGGAGGTGGTGACACTCTCCTGTAAAGACAATACTTGGAAAACAGCCTCTGGCAGAGGGGATGTGACAGTTCTGCTGACAGGTCCCTGCCCCCAGGACAGCCAGTGGCTGCTTGAGGGCAAGGTGGCGACACTTGCTATGGGGACTTGGCCGCGAGGAGGCTGCACTGGGAGCCCGGGTAGCAGGTGGGGGCCGAGGTGCGGGCTGAACAGTGGAGGGACAGGCGTGGGCCGTGTGGAGGTCTCTGTAGAGCCAGCTGAGGGGGCTGGCAGGCTGGGGAAGGCTGCTCTGGTGACCCTACAGGGGACCTTGAATGAAGCCCTTGAGAGGCCAACGGAGGGGAATCTGCAGGAAGAGGAGATGGGCCAGGAGATGGGATCCGGGGAGAGAAGACTTTTGGGGGGAGGAAGGGGTTTGGGTCCTGGAGTAGGAGCCAAGGACCTTATAGACCATTTCCTTGGTTGATGTGTCCCTCGGGGCGTGTCTGACTGTCTCCAAAGTTCTGATCAAAACAGAGGGTCAGCGTCACTGCTGGTGGAGGGGCACGGCACCAGCTGGGGTCCTCTGGGGGCTGATTTCCACAAAGACCCCCGAAGTCCCATGTGAACCCCTCCCCGCCTCTGTGGCCCATTTCTGGGGAGGGCCCCCTCCTGGTCCCAGCCCTCCCAGCATGGAACCCGATCCAGGGGGTCCACTCCCAAATGTCCTCCGGCCCACACCCCTCTCTGCTCCTCCTCCACCCCCTCATTCTGGCCCTTGTCCGCATCTGGCTATTGTCCAGCTTCCTGGCCATGCTCTGTGCCTTCCTCTACCTTCCCCTGGAACCCGTCACCCTCTTTTTTGCTGGCTAAGAAAGGGCTCAAAGTACCCTGGTGCACTTGGAACCCCCGTGGTCGAAGACCTTCTCCGGCTCCCCCGTGCCCACTCAAAGGAGTCCTCGCCCCTGGGCCTCCCCTACCAGAGGCCCCGGCCTTGGCTGGGTCTGCGTGCTCCCCACCTGGCCTGTGACGTGTCCCAGACCCCGTGTCTTTCTCCGCACTCTTCCCTCTCCCTGGCGGCCTCTTCCTGCACCTCCTGCCCCTCCTCTCCAGGGGTGGGTCTCCTTGGCTCCCTTCCTGTCCTTTGCGAGGTCCTGCCAGCGACCCACCCAGACCCTCTCCTGGAACACTTTGGAGATGTGTGTGTTGGGGGCAGGGCGGGCACGGGGATGGAGGCTCAGGAGGAGGGTGGGGGCCAGTTCTCACCCTGGGCGAGCTCAGCATGGCTCCACTTGGCTTTGGGGGGCGGTCTCTGCCCACTCATCTCTCCCCTTGGCCAGCTCGGGGCGGTGCCTCTGATCCACCCCATGAGAGCTGGGAGGTTGGGGTGGAGGGCTCAGCATCGCTCCCACTGCAGGTGTCTCTGTGTTGGTTGGCAATTCCCCTCCCCTGGACCTCACCTCCCTGCTGCAGCTGACGCTACGCCTCCTCCATCCTCCACTTGGCTTCCTAAAGGCGGAGGGGTTGGGGTTCAGATGAAATCTTGGATGGGGGCTGAGCCAGATCAAGGATTCCGAGTTGTGACTCTGATCTCCTGCGGAGGCCGGCAGGGTCCGGGAGCCTCCCCGCGGCTCTTTGGAGACGCCGCCGTGATGGCAAGGGGGTCAGCTGCGGGCGTTGAGCGGTACCTCTGAGGACCCACATGTCTGCCCTCCCCCAGGGAAGTGGGAACGTGGTCGGGGCGGTGATTCACAGCTGCTGCTTCCATGAGGTCATCTGTGGCCTCCTCCCCGCAGGGGGCTGGGTGAGGTGGGGGAGGCCCAGTGGGCTGGGACAGGCTGGCCCCCTCCCTTTCCCTCCCCCTCTCCCTCTCCCGGTCCCTGGCAAGCAGGAGGGAACGCGGGAAGGCAGGAAGGTGGGCGATCTATCTCTGCCACCATCTAATTACCCCGAGAGGTAATTGCTCTGGGTTTTCTCTGACACCTTGAGATTTCTCTCCGGGGCCTTCCGTGGTGGAGCCAAAATAACCCTAAGGAGGCTGCAGGCCCCAAGACAGCGCCTATCTCGAAATCCCAACAAATCCCCGGCAGCCCCGCCGCGACGTGCCCGAGCTTTGAGACGGCGTGAGTTTATGACAGGTCCCATTATGTCTCTTGCACAAGCACTGAGTGTTGAAATACCCAACGGATGATGACAGTGTTGAAATAACCTGTCGTCTCAGCACTTTCCCCGTCATTAGCCAGATGTTCCAGCCCTCAGAAGCGTTTGCAGCCTTTCGCAGGGAGGGAGGGGGCCTGGAAGGAGGCTGCCGGCCGAGGCCTAGGTGGGTGGGAGGATGGGGGAGGATGGGGCTGGGGCCTGCAGTACGCGGGAGAACAGGGCGAGGGTGGGTCAGCCTTGGAGGAACGTGGGTACAGATCTACGGGGAGGTGGGGGCCCCCTGGAGGAGGAGGAGAGGCTGGCCTCTCTTGTCCCTTTTACAAATTTTTTTCTTAATTTATTTTATTTTATTATTTATTTATTTTTGCCGCACCGCCGGGAATGTGGGATCTTAATTCCTGACCAGGGATCGAACCCGTGCCTCCTGCAGTGAAAGCACAGAGTCCTAACCACTGGACCGCCAGGGAGGTCCCTAAAGTTTTAAAAATTAATTGATTAATTAATTAATTAATTTATGGCTGTATTGGGTCTTCGTTTCTGTGCGAGAGCTTTCTCTAGTTGCGGCAAGCGGGGACCACTCTTCATCGCGGTGCGCGGGCCTCTCACTATCGTGGCCTCTCTTGTTGCGGAGCACAGGCTCCAGACGCGCAGGCTCAGTAGTTGTGGCTCACGGGCCTAGCCGCTCCGCGGCATGTGGGATC
Organism: Balaenoptera borealis; assembly: GCF_965194805.1. Taxonomy (NCBI): domain Eukaryota; kingdom Metazoa; phylum Chordata; class Mammalia; order Artiodactyla; family Balaenopteridae; genus Balaenoptera; species Balaenoptera borealis. Next base: position 80,995,210 of record NC_138872.1, read on the forward strand.
TTCCCAGACCAGGGCTCGAACCCGTGTCCCCTGCATTAGCAGGCAGATTCTCAACCACTGCACCACCAGGGAAGCCCCCTAAATTTTTAAAAATTTTTATTTATTTATTTTAAAATATTGTAGTGGAGTATAGTTGATTTGCAATGTTGTGTTAGTTTCAGAGGTATAGCAAAGTGATTCAGTTATACATATACATCTATTCATTTCTTTTCAGATTCTTTTCTCAGATCGTTTATCACAGAGTATTGAGTAGAGTTCCCCGTGCTATCCAGTAGGTCCTTGTTGGTTATCTATCTTATACACAGTAGTGTGTATATGTTAACCCCATATACACACTTTGGTAACCATAAGTTTGTTTTTGATATCTGTAAGTCTGTTTCTGTTTTGTAAATAAGTTCATTTGTATCATTTTTAAACTAGATTCCACATATGAATGATATCCTATGATATTTGTCTTTCTGTGCCTGACTGACTTCTCTTAGTATGATCATCTCTAGGTCCATCTATGCTGCTGCCAATGACATTATTTCATTCTTTTTTATGGCTGAGTAATATTCCATTGTATATATGTACCACATCCTCTTTTGCATCATTTTTAAAAAATTAGATTCCACATATGAATGATATCATATGGTATTTGGCTTTCTCTGTCTGACTTACTTTGCCCTTTATCCCAGAGTCCCACAGTCACTGCGCGGGGTGTGGGGGGGAACCTGTGTGTGCTCTGCATGGGGAGCGGTCCTGGGAGGACCCACATGAGCCAGTCATACGAGCTCTGCTTTGCTCAGAGTGCAGCTCAGAGAGGTGACATCCTGAGGCCCCCCCACTCTGGCTAGGAAAGGATGAAGCCTCGTCCTGAATCTGACTCTGGTCTCTGAGGCCAGTGTCCCCATTACACAGTGTCCCACACCCTCACCCCGCAGTGGCCTTCGGGAGACCATACTTTAACCAAAAGGACTGCTAATGAAGGGGCAAGTGGGCCCTTGGTTGGGAAGAAGTTGAGGGTCCAACCTCTCAAAGGAACTTTCTGGTAGCTGTTGTCAAATAACATAAACTCCCTTGATAAGCATAAGGCCCTGTCACTGGTGGCGTCCAAGCCAGGGGAGGGACAGCCACCAATGGGGGAGGGGACCCCAGCATTAGCGAGGGGTGGACAAGAGGCTGAGTTCCTACATCTGTTGTTGATTTGGGGAATTAAGTGGAAGAGTTTGCAGCTAATAACTGAGCCCCAAGGGGTTACAGCTGCCTAGAGCGTACAACTGGGGACGGAGGGAGGTTCAAAGTTTTTATCTTTAGTGCCTTCTCATTTCTCCTGCTTCTGGAACCCAATGTATGACCCCATGTGCCCTCTGCCTTTCAGGAAAGGGCTAGAGCTGTCAGTCATTCACACCTTAGTGAGAATGACTATCCTGGGAGCCTGGTCTCCCTGGGCTGAGGTCCCGGCACTCTGGAGGTGAAAGTGCTGCCATCTTCAGGCTGTGTGGACCCAGCCTGGCTCGGGCTGTCGGTCCTGCCCCTGTTTGTCAAGAGCACCAGGGCAGCTTTCTGCCAGCACCTCCCTTCAGCCTCCTGGCTCAGAGGAAGAGGTGGGCTCCAGTTAGGGACTCAGCCTGGGGCAGTGGGCCAGTCCGTCCTGGGTTCCACTTGCTGTGTGATGTTGAGTGAATGCCTTCTCCTCTGTGAACTTCGGTTTCCCCATTGGTATCAGGGACTCCAGGAGCACGTAACTCACAGGGTTAATGTGGACATGGTATATTAAGACCTGTGGGTGCCTCCGCAGGAGGGGACCTCGTGGCCAAGAGGATGCTAGGCTGGGGGGCAGGAGGGCTCTCACAGCAGGTGCTGGCTGAATGTGAAATGGCACTTTGGCCCTGCTGCCCAGCAAAGGGACTGGTGGTGAGAGTGGGGCTGCCAGGGGGCTGCTGACTCCAGACCTCGGCTCAACACAGAGGCCTGTTTCAATGCGTCGACACCTCGTCTCCTCTGTTGCCGCCTCTCTGGTCCAGGCCACCATCATCTGTCTCCCAGACAGAGCTAGGAGTCTCCTAGAAGTTCCGCAGTGATCAGTCTCCACTTAGCCAGAGCGATCTTTTTGTTTCCCAGAGATCTTTTAAAATCCTAACTTAGATCAAAGATCATCCCCCTAACCCCACTCTGCTTCAGCTCTTATTGAAGTCTTCTCACTGCACACAGAATGAAACCCAAACTCTTCATCATGGCCCTTCTCCCATGCTCCATCCCTCGCTGTAGCTGCAGGGCTGCCTCAGGGCTCTGGCACATGCTGTTCTCTCTGTATCATGTCCTCCTGTCCACGCTGCAGCTGTTCCCAGACCTCCTCCAGCTGTGTCTCACCTCTGGACCTTTGCACAGGTTGTTCTCCTGCCTGAGACATGGCTCTTCTCCTTTCCCCGCTTCCCGCCACTCTTCCTCCAGGACACAGAGTCAGGCACGCATCACCCTTTCTGCACCATCAAACTGGTCCTATGCCTGCTCTGGAAAGGGAGGGGCACCCCTTGGGCTTCCCTTGATGGTGGTACTTGCCACCTGCCTTGTGTCCCCTGTTACTGCTCTGGATCTCCTCTCTGGCCGGACTGTGAGCCCCTTGAGGGCGGGGATTTGGTCTCCAGATCCCCGGCACGTAGCACATCAAGGTGTTTGGTTAGTGTTTATGGAATGGATGAAAAATGGACTCCAAAGCCCCTTGCTCTTTCTGCTGCTCTGTGCACCTACTGTGTGCACAGGGAGAAGAAACATGTCTGTAAAACTGCACTAAGTGTAGCAGGGCCTGAGGAGGAGTCAGCATTGGTGGAATGTCTACTAAGTAGCAGGCATTTCACTCCATCGGCAGCAGAGTCTCCCCCCAACAATGTCATTATACAGAAAAGGAGATGGAGGTTCAGAGAGGTGAAGTGACTTGTCTGGGGTCACACAGCGGGTTCGTACCAGAGCCTGCGGGATGCCAGAGCACACGCACTAGCCACTACCCCACACAACCTCTTCACACCCAACTAGATGGACAGTGCCTTGTTCAGACGCAGAGCTTCCTACGGGCCCCAAATCTGGTGGCTTTATGTGGCCTTTTTCGTGTCATTAATTGCCCTCCAGACCCTGCCTCTTTGGGTGTTTCTGTTATAGTTAAAAGAGCAGTAAAAAAAAGCATAATTAGTAGAAAAAGGCAACTGCCCAGACAGCTCGCCCTAAGGAGCAGAGTGCCAGTAAATTGGGTGTGATCCTACCTGTGATTCATGCAGAAAAATTACAACCTTCCATGTACAGGTGTGTACAAGCCGCCGGGTGGGGTGCAAGCAAACATGGCATTTAGTGTGGGCAGTAAAACCCAGGCCTATGGTCGGGAATAAAGTCAGAAAGCTTCCTGCTCTACTTCCCCCTCCACCCCAGGGAGACATTACTGGTGCACAGCCCTTTAAAGTTTGCAAAGTGTTCCTGCTGGTGTGTTTATATGGACAGCAGAGCCCCACCCATGCTGGGGCCGGGACAGTGAGGGCTGGGTGCTCCAGGTCAGGGGACCAAGATGCCAGTGCTGACGGAGAGGCTCCTGGGATGTGCCATCAGGATCAAGGGTCCCAGCCCTGGACAGGTTGCAGCCCGCCCAGCAGAAGGGGTCCGAAGAGATGTCCCACCATTCTGATGGACCCAGGAAGGCTTCCTGAAGGAGGGGGTGTGGAGAGCCATCTAGGAATCCCTTCTTCCCCACCCATCCCTTGTCTGAGGCGAGAGGGAAATCTTCATTTTGAAAGAGAGGAAGAAGAGAGACCCATCAGGTCCCCACTGAGCGCCAGACCTTCTTCCCTGGCCACCTGCTCTCATATTGGCTGAGGGCCCTGGGTCCTGCCAGCGAGTCCCTGGACCCTGGGCTCAGAACCTGGCTCTCGTGGGCTTATTTGAGCCACTGAGGTGGCTGCTCTCTCCCCAGATCAGGGAATCCTCCTTAGTAGAAAGAAGCCTGCAGAGAAGCCAGGAGCTGTGTGCCAAGCTGCCTCCAGGGAAATTGGACATTGAGATTGAGGGGTGTGGCGGCTTGGGCCGGTGGAGGTCCCGCCTTGATCCAGGGCTGCCCCCATTGCTCCAGCCACAGGTGCCCTTGCCCTGCAGGTGTCCACTGGCTCCCAGCCCTGGTCGACGGGCTGCGGGCTTTCTTGCCCACGTGTGTCTACCCTGCTCCGAACCCTCAGTGGCTCCCCGCTGCCTACAGCCCTTTTCCCAAATTGAGGTACAGGTTCCTATGGGCCTAGGTCTTAGGGACAAACAAATACCTGTAAACATCGATGTTTGCTTACCTGGCAAGTTATTTACTTTAACATCATTATCAAAGTTTGAATGTGTGTTACAGTCACATGGTTTGAAATCCACATGAGAAAGCATCCATCAGAAGCTCCCTTTCCACCCATGTCCCAGCTCACCCATCCCCCTGCTCCCTAGAGAAACACGCACTTTCTTATGTGTGCTTCAGTATTTCTTTACGTAAATGCATCAAGCAGTATGTATTTGCTTCCATATATGCTGTTCTACTCTAAAAATATATACTGGAGACTTGCATATGAGAACATATAGAGCTGTCTCCTCCCCTTCCTTCTTCCTCTTGCTCTCCCCCTTCTTCCTCTTCCTCCTCCCCTTCCTCCCCCTCCCCCTCCTTCTCTAATAGCTGCATAGTATTCCACTGTGTGGATGTACCATTGTTTATTTCACTAGTCCTTTTCCATAGACACTTGGGTTGTTGCCAGCTTTTTGCTGCTACACACGGCTGCGACCAATATGCTTGTACCTACCTCCTTTCTCACGTGTTCATGGTGTCCGTTGAGCAAATTCCCAGAAGTGGGATTGTTGGGTCACAGGGTAAGAGCGTCTGTAACATTGACAAGAAATGACTAAATCATCTCTCATCGGGGTTGTACCATTTTGCATTCCTACCAGCAACACATGACAGTGTCTGTTTCCCAACATGAGAGCTTTACCAACAGGCTGTGTTGTCCTGTTTTGGGATTTTTGCCTATCTGATAGGTAAAAAATGGCATCCTGGTGTAGTTTTAATCCATATTTCTTTTCGCGTGAATGAGGCGGGGTATCTTTTCATATGTTTAAGGGCCACTTATATTTCTTTTCCTTTGAATGCTCTGTTCAAATATGCCCACTTGTCTATCTGATTGTTGGTCTTTTTCTTCTTGTTTTCTGGATTACATATTTGGGAGACTAGCCCCTTGGCTATGATGTGAGTTGCAAATATTTTCTCCGTGTTTGTCTTTGACTTTGCTTATGGTGTTCTTTATCATGTAGAATTTGTTATTATTATTTTTATTATTTAACTCATCATCTTTTCTTTTCTGGCTTTTGGGTTTTGAGTCGTTAGAAGACTCTCCCCATGCCACAGTTATAAAGGGATTCACTCATGTTTTCCTCTGATTCTCTTATGGTTTTAATTTCTACATCAAAATCTTGGATCCACTTGGAGTTTCTCCCGGTGTTCTAGTGAGGAACAGATCCAGCTTTATTGCTCTCCAGATGGTTTCCCGGTTGTGCTGACACCATTTATTAAAACTCTCATCTTTACCGTCCTGATTTAAGAGGCCACCTCTATTGTACGCTAAACTCCAGTGTGTTTTAACGTGTGTTTCTGGGCTTGCCTTTCTGTCCCATGTGTCTGTCTACTCATGAGTGTGATAAGTAATCTGAAAACGTATTTTCAAGATAAAACCCTAAGCTTTGAGGCAATTCGGAGCTTGCCCCCAGCCCTGTATCCCCCCCCTCCACCTCCACTGCCCCAGCCCCTCTCTCCTCCACACAGCTAACCCACCCCAGGGTGTAAATCACCATCTTCCATCAGGAGAATCGCAGTCCAAGTGCCCCCAATGGTTATTAGCTGAGTTGTCCTCTCTTCCAGGAAGTCTTCCTGGCTGTCTCCTTGCCTCTGGGCAGAGCTAGTAACTTGCTCAGCAAGCCCTCTGAGCTTCTTTTTCTCTCACAGCACCTATTAGAGTTACTGGGCTGCATTGTAATCGCCTGTTTACTTGTCTCCAGCTGGATTCCTCCCGGTTGTGAATCCGTCAACGTGCTTCTTACTCATTTATAAGGCAATAATCTGGCTGCAGCCCAGAGTGCCACGAGCAAAGTGTTTGATTCTTGTAAAGTGTCAATCAATCCTTGGACATTTTCTAGTTCCCCCTGGGGGCTTGGCACTGGATGGGTCTCCTCTTCCCCGTTGCCCTCACTCCTCAGCCTTGGGGAGAAGGCTTTGAAGAGTGGCTGGGGCCCGGACCTCCGCTTGTCCTGGAGAACTGAAGGGCTGCCGTCATTTCTTCTTGGACGCCTCGCTATGACACACGGGCCCAGCTGACACATCCCCAGCCCCAATCACAGGTCCTGGCAGCTTCATGGGCAACAAGTCACAAAGGGTGATGCACTGGCTGTGACTGAGACATAGAGGATGGAGGAGTGGGGTCTCATCTTGTTGCAGAAGCCCCTTCCTTCATCTTTCAGAGCAGGAAGCTGAGGCTGTGTTGGGGAGGGATCAAAGGGGACCAGAATCAGGGCCCCCTGCTTCTCAGGCTGGGCAGACTGGGGGCAGGTTTTGGCAGTGCACCCCCATCCCACAACAGGCCTCCTTGGGTAACCCTGATTTCCCAGCTAGTGCCCTGGGGCCTGGGGATGGGGCCTGGGAGAACGGGTCCAGAGGGCTCAGCATGGTCAGGGCTGGACCCACAGCAGGGCTAGAGACCAGCTAGTGCTGGTTCTGAGCAGGTGATGTGAAGCTGGGGAGAGAAGAGGGTGGCGGGAACTGGGCACGGCTACCCAGTGCCAGGGACAAAGCCTTGCTCTTCCAAGCCCCTCCCCCCACCACCTCCATATGAGGCCCCAACGTCCTCATCTGAAAAATGGGACGGTAACCCTGACCTGGGTTTCCTGCCTCACAGGATTGTGTGTTGAGTAGACACACAAGAGGGTACCCTGGGAGCCATGGAGCTGCCTCTGATATTTGGCGGGGTTGCGTTGCTGGATGACCACTGTCTTAAGAGGCCCCGAGAAGAATGGCTCAATGAAGAGGCCAGACTTACAGAGGGGCTGAGTCCACTTCATCCACAGTCAGAGCTGTAAGATGGACTGAGCGGGCTTGGAAGGGGGTGAGCTCCCCATCACTGGAGGGTGAAAACAAAGGCCAGAGGTTCCCCCGAATGGGAGGCTCTGCATCTGATGCTGGTCTGTCCTCTCCAGCTCCAGAAAGCTCTGGTGTTTGCTTTTAAGATGTATTTCCTTTACTCTACCTTGCAGTGTACCCCACCTCCAGGCCCTCTCCTTTCCCGCCTTGCAGTGGGGGGAGCAGAGGCGGAAAGCAGGAGCCTCATACTTATCCAATGCCTGTGGTTCTGCTACTTTATTTTATTTTTATTTTTTAAAACATTTATTTATTTGGCTGCGCCGGGTCTTCGTTGCGGCATGCAGGATCCTTAGTTGCGGCATGTGGGATCTAGTTCCCTGACCAGAGATGGAACCCAGGCCCCCTGCCTAGCGAGCGACGAGTCGTAGCCACTGGACCACCAGGGAAGTCCAGGTTCTGCTACTTTAATAAGCTTTGTGACCTTGGGCAAGTTACTCAGTCTCTCTGAGTCCCAGCCCACGTGCCCACCTCCCTCGCCAGCTTGTTGGCGGCTGAGATGAGTTAGTAGGAGGAAAGTCTTTGGCTCTGGTCAGCCAGACAGTAGCTGCTCAATAAACAGAGCTGAAACCCCAGCCTCTGCGCCCCACTCTCCACCCCCCCGGCCCCCTACATTCAGAGTCCCCTCTCCGGCTCCAGGACACAGACATTCCCTTCTCTCCGTGCTCCCCACCCCCACCCCATTAGAGCCAGATCATAAAATCGCCAGGGGAGGGAGGCTGGTGACATCTTTAGTGGCGACATTTGGGTGAAAAATTCATGACCATCAGTTACTCAAGGAAGGCGGGGGGAAATGAGCTATTTCCGCGGCTCAGGAACGTGGCTCTCCCTGGCTGTGAGTCCACAAATCTATTTTATGTGACGAGATCTATAGTCTAATAGAAGGAGCTTATCACAGACTTAAGAAAAAGTGCACAATAATGCGCCACTCTCCACCTGTCGGCCCCACGAGGCGCCCTTTTGGAAAATGAGGGCAATGGCATCTCCGGGAGCCGCGGACAGTTCCCGGACCAGCAGAGTCCTGAGGGGTCCTTGACCCCCAGATTGAGTCAAGCTCCTCCCATGTGCCCCCAAAGGCTCCACCTCCTGCCCTCATGAGTGCACATATGGCTCCAGGCTGGGGTTGCCTACATCCTTCCCATCATCCACTCACACTGCACGGAGGAAGCAGCTTTGCCTCACCCGGGCCCCATCGTGTCCCTGGTACCCAGCACAGGGCCTGGCCCGTAGGTGATGTTGAGTGAATGAACCACTGAGTGATTGGCTGTCACTTGGGCAGTCATGGGAGGTGGTTCCCGGTCCAGTCTGTCCCGGGTGCAGGCAGGGGCGGTGGGGGGCAGGGCTCAGCAACCCAGCATCCCATTGATCTGGTAGAGGCTGTGCCAGAAACATCATTGCTACAGTGCTACTGTGGAGCAGTAGAGGGGAGAGAGCCGCCAGCAGCCAGGAAACAAGAAAGTTCTGTCTGGAGGTTTCTGGAAGTATCCACAGAGTAAACAGGGGCAAAGTGGCTAAAGGTGGAGCCCAGGAAGATGAGGAACCCCAGTTCTGGGGATTGCTATTGTGACCTCCAGCTTCCGTTTCTTGTATTTTTTTTTTTTTTTTACATCCGCATGTTGGAGTGACCTGTAAACCTGGGCTCCCGGATGAAGGGAAGGATCAGGCCTCAGTGGAAATCAAAGTTATTAAAGCTGGAAGACTCCGAGAAGGTCCAGGAAGAGAGGCAGCTGGCGACACGCACTTCACCTGGAGCTGTTCTGTTCTCATCCGTTTACATCCCAGGGTCCTGCCTATGATCTCACATGTAAAGCAAGTTCGATGGCTGAAACAGAATGAAAAGCCAGTGATCTCGTCCAGAGCAGGCAGTTACTGGCTTTCTTCCCCCAGGCCCCTGCTACCAACCACTTTCTTCAGGTGTGAGCAGGACCAGTCAACATGCATTGTGGGGCGAGTGAGACCGAGGCGGGAAGTCAGCCATGGCGCCTGCGTACCTGGAGGTGCCTGTGGTCTAATGCACTCAGATCCCACAACAGGGGTGGCAAGGCCAATGTGACACAGAAAGTGTCCGAGTGTGTGGACTCATCAGGGCTTACCCACAGCTGTCATTTAAGAAATGCTGCTAAATGGAAAAGAGCAAAGCTGGCTGGCCGAATGCTTGGCTGGATGTTCTTAAAAGGGAGTTTTATTAACATTCAGCAGGAAGAGCAATTCTGCCTTCTGGGTAGAGCTAAGGAGGCTGTCAATCTCTAGGAGCGAAGGGCAGTCATAATCAGGCTATCACTTTGGGGAGTGCTTAAATGCATGCCTTAAAAGTGTTTGAAAGTGATCATTTTCCTTGAGCAGGTTAAGCATGTCCATCGCGATCCTGCTTATAGTTTAGCAAAGCCTTTTTTTCTTCTTTTTCCCTTAGAGTGTTCGAAGGCCGGGTTTAGCTGAGCCCGTGTCCAAATTAGGCCAGCTCCACACTGGGGCTGCCCAAATTCACGAGAGCCCTGCCTTCCAAGCTCACTGATTGAACCCTCTGCAATCCTTCGGGGAGGAGTGAACTCTGTGACTCAGGTTTACTGCTGCGTGGCCCCCCCACCCCACCCAAGGTGAACATTACAAGCCCTCTCCCCTTGTTTTTGATGGTCCGTGTGAGGCCTGGCAGTGACTCTGTTAAAAGTATTGTCTCTTCCAGGGACACTCTGGGACCAGACAAGCTTGGGGCACATGGCAAGTAGGGTGGGGGGATCAGCTTGTTTTCCCGCGCTCGTGCAAGAGGAAGAAGAAAGCAAGCAAGTGGCAAAACAGATGTTGCCTTGTTCCGTGCGCCCTGGCAGGTCCAGGGGCACCAGAGGGCCCAGGCCCGCTGCTGGGAGGTGCTGGCTGGCTTCCTGGGCCGGCCTGTCCTGTCGGTGGAGGAGAAATGTGCCTCTCTCCCAGGCCCTGAAGATAAATGATTAACAACCGGCTCTAAAAAAAAGAGAGAGACAGAGGCAGAGATGGAGAGAAAGAAGGAAAGAAAGAGAGGAAAAAGCAGTAGTGCTTACTGCTTTCCGTGGTGTAAGTTTTCCCGCCGTGGCCGGGGGCACAGCAGCTCTCTATAGTAGGGGGTGAGCTGCCTCCAGCACATTGCTACTCAGAGCCCACCCACCCCAGCCTGTTGTTGTATTGATGAAACTCAAAGAAGGGCCCAGGGTTACCCAGGGGCAGGGACAAAGCAGGGCCAGAACCTAACTCCAACCCCCAGGCCGGGGTTGGCTCCATGATGCCATCTTTTTTTTGGGGGGGGGGCTGTGCCACGCGGCATGTGGGATCTTAGTTCCCCCACCAGGGATCAAACCTGTGCCCCTGCAATGGAAGTGCTGAGTTCTAACCACTGGACCGCCAGGGAAGTCCCACATGATGCTGTCTTGGGGGCAATTTCAAGAATGCCCGATGAATCTCAGCCTGAGATGCTTAGATGATGACGTTAGTGGGTTTCTGCTGTCCTGGGGACAGCAGGGGCTGGCCCGGCCTGAACCAGCCCAGCATACCTGTAGGTGGTCAGGGGCATCAGTCCTGGTGACTGGATGGCAGAGCTTTCTCGGTTACACAAACTGGGTGATGATGTGCGATGGGGGGACAGAGACCTGGGGCCTAGCACAGGGCACCCCCAGCACAGTTACCCCCTCTCCCAGCTGTATTCTACAACTTCGCTTCGCCCTGCCCCTTGAGGGAGTGTGGTTTTTTTTTTTTTGGCCTCACCTCATGGCATGCAGAACTTCCCTGACCAGGGATCGAACCCACTCCCCCTGCAGTGGAAGTGCAGAGTTTTAACCACTGCACCACCAGGGGAGCCTACTTTTTCCTTTTTTAAAAAAAATTAATATTTATTTATTTGGCTGTGTGGGGTCTTACCTGCGGCACTCAGGATCTTTACTGCGGCATCTTTCGTTGCAGCGTGCAGGCTCTTTGTTGTGGCACGTGGGCTCAGTAGACGCGTGGGCTTAGTTGCCCCGTGGCACGTGGGATCTTAGTTCCCCGACCAGGGATCCAACCCGCATCCCTTGAATCGGAAGGCAGATTCTTAACCACTGGACCACCAGGGAAGTCCCTTTTCTTTTTTTTTTAACCTTGGTTTGTGTCTAGTCTCTGCTCTGGTTTGCTGTGTGACTGTGTTGGTCACTTGGCCCCTCTGAACTGTGGTTTCATCATCTACCCTGTCTTGGTCACCTTGGGCTACTGTAACAAAATACCATAGGCTGGGGGGCTTAAACAACAGACATTTTTTTCCTCACAGTTTTGGAGGCTGGGAAGTCGAAGATCAAGGTGCTGGCAGATTTGGTTCTTGGTGAGGGCCCTCTTCCTGCCCTGCAGACAGCCGCCTTCTTGCTGTGTCTTCCGCAGGGCAGAGAGAGAGAGAGAGCTCTGGTTTCTCTTCCTCTTCTCTATGGACACTAATCCCATTGTGTGGGCTTCACCCTCATGACCTCATCTAAACCTAATTACCTCTCAAAATCCTGCCCAGCCTCCTAATACCATCACGTTGGGGGTTAGGGCTTCAGCATATGAATTTGGGGGGACACAAAACTTCAGTCCATGGGATACCCTAAATGCCCCTCTAAAAGCTTCTTCGTAAACTGGGTTTGGGATGTGGTGTAGGCTCCCCCATGGAACACATCACGGTGGTGATGTGTTCTCAGCTGGTCCCTAATAGCTGCCTGAGTCCACAGTGTGTCTGAGCCAGGGACCAAGTGCGGCTCTGAGGCTGGGGACCCCTGTAGTCATGGAAGTCTTCCTGCAGGAGGTGATGCTAGGGTCGCCCCTATGGAATGAGGCTGGGAAGACATCTTTCCTGGCAGGATGGTCAGCCCCTGCAAAGGCTAGGAGGTGACTGAGGACAGTGGGAGCCTCAGAGGGTCAGAAGTGGACCACAGAGTCAGAAAGTCTGAGAGTGGCCTGGTCACCACGCCTCGGGGTAGAGTCTCAGGCAGGGAAGGAGGGGCTCATGGCATAGAGGGTCTGGGGCACCCTGGAGCAAGGCAACTCCAGCTGTCACTGACCCCCTGTGTGACAGCTCTGAGCCCCAGCTTCCCTCTCTGAGCCCCAGCTTCCTCGTGGGAAAAACACTCAGAGTTGTTGGAAGAATATATTAAAGCAGCCTGGCACAGTGCCTGATGCAGAGTGGGGTCAATGTGTGTTGTTAGTGCCCTCCTTCTTACATGAATCAAATTAACAAGCATTTATTGGGCATTTACTGCGGCCCCCTCCCTGTGCCAGGCCACGCTGAGCGGATGGGCTATCTCTGTCCCAGGGGGTCCACAGCCTGGCAATGGGGGTGGGACTACCCTCAGGACAGACTCAGAGGCCAGGAGGAGTCTGATGAATGGCCTCTCCTGTCTCTCTGGAGGCTGAAAGGGGGGCGGGGACCGGGCCAATTTTGCCAAGGGGTGGAGGATACGGCCTTCCTGTTCTGGGCGTGGCGGGGTGAGATGCAGGTAGCTGTGCATTAGATGCTTCCGAGCTGCAGTCTGTACTACGGTGAGGCACGAGGACCCCGGAACCAGGAGGGCAAAGGCAGAGGTAAGGTACGATCCCTGGGAGGTGTAAGGGGAAACTGAGGCACTGTTGCTTACTGAGTACCAAGTCTGTGCCACGCCCGGTGCCAGGAGTCGTCCGTGCTGACCTCATTTACTCTGTGGGTTGGGATCAATCCCACTTCATAGATAAAGAAATTCAGAGAGAGGAAAGGACCCATCTGGAGGTCTGGCCCCAACCCAGACACTCAGGCTCTTCTTCCTCACAAGTTTCCTATCTATCCACCTCTGCACTGTGCCCCAGAATCAGGGTCACCTCCTCCAGAGAAGGTACGGCCTTGGGGAAGCTGGCCAAGCCAGTGGGACCAGGTGAGCTACCCAGGGACCAAGTGCAGAGGTGGTGAAGAGGGCCCCAGGGTGCGTGCCCTGAGCCCCAGGGCGAGCCTGGAGCCTTGAGGAGAGCTTGGGCCGGGGTCGGGGGCATGGGGACCCGAGGCACGAGGACCCTGATGGTTGCAGCCTCGTGGGAGGAGTGGGCGCGGCGCTCAGCTCTCGCTGCGCAGACCTTCCCGTCCGTCTCGATCCTCGTTGGCGCGGCGCCACCTAGCGGCGTCGGGGGGAAGCGACGGCGCGACCTCGTCCCCAGCCCTCTGTCTGGGTCCTGAGTTCCTCTGGCCTCTGCCCCACCGGAGACAGGGCGGCCAGGAGGAAGGGGCCGCCATTAGACCTCGCCCAGAGGAGCGGAAGGTGACACCTGATGCCTAAGGGTCTGTATGGGTGGAGGCAGGGGCTGGAGGGAAGCAGATAGGCACACTAAGGTTTGACCTTGACCCCCTGGTACCTGTAGTTTAACCCTGCCCAGCCTCTGGGCAGAAAGGGGAGGCAAGAGAAGGGAGGAAACTTTGAGACTGGGTGGGGAGGAAGAAAGGTCCCGAGGGTTCAGCAGGGGTGGGGGAGGTCTGGGTACAAGTCTGGGGCTCAGGGTAGGGCTGAAATAAGGAGGGAGGGGCAGGCTTTGGGGTGGGGGCCTGAGCCAGAAGATTCGGGGATGGGAGGGTCAAGGACCTGCCAGGGGCTGCCAGAGGCCAGAGGCTGGTGGGCTGGGCTGGGGGCACCTGTGTGCTCTGGCTCCCAAGCCGAGGGGGACGTGGTCCTGGCTCTGCTCTGAATTTGCCAGTGGTCTTGGAAGAGCCGCGATTTTCTCACCAGCACAAGGCCCCGTGGCGCTAAGTAATTCCTGCTTGTGAAGCTGGAGGTGTCCGTGGTCCAAGGGCCTAGGAGTGACTGGGAGCCCATTGCTACTGGAACCACAGGGAAGGCAGGCTTGCACACCTGCTTTGGGATGTTGGGGGCATTAGTGTGGTGGTGGTATTGGTGTGTGTGTATGTATGTGAGAGTGTGTAAATGCACTTCTGCGTGTGTCTGTGTGTATATGTGAATGGATGTCTCTGTGTGTGCTTTGAATGCATATCCATGTGTGACAGTGTGAGTGCAGCCCTGGGCAGAGCTGCCCCTTTGGCTGTGCATTTGGGGACAACCTACCCTCCAGGCCTTACATCCCTTCCTGGGGCAGCTGGGTGCCCTCCTTTGTCCCCAGAGGGACCTGCAAACTCCTTGCAGTGGGGCCCCTTGTCTCCTTGACCCCATCCCCAGGCCTCAGCTCCCATCCCCTCCAACTCTCAGAAGACACTCACTTGGGCCATGACCGTGCAGGGAAATTTCTCTGTAAAGCTGGACTTTGGGGCCACCCAGCTTTACTTCAGTCTGAGAATCCCATATAAGGATATTCAGGTGGAAAATATGAGGACACTCATATAGTCACAAATAAAGCAGCCATTTGGTATGTGCTTCAAAAAGCCAGGTGCCCAAGGACTCACGTGTTTCTTCTGCTATGTCTGGGGCTTGGAAAAGTCCAGAACCTGCTGCTTTGGACCCCTAGTGAGGAGGCACGGAGACCCAGATGCTCAGTGGGGCCTCACGGACCCAGGCAGTTACTGTGCCAATTTGTTGGCCATGCTTGGAGTCTCTGTTTTCTGGAGAAGAAGGGACATGTCAGCACATGTTTTATTTCTTGAAACGACAATTGTTGTGGAAATTGGAGGATGCCGACCACAAATTTGACCAGCATTGTTGGTCCTTTTATAATGCCCTTCCAGGAGCGACGGGGCCAAGATGTCCACGGTGGAGGGGGAGGGGGCTCGCACTGGCCCAGGGACACGAGCTCATTTAGCCCCCTGTGTGGGTACCTCCTTACAGAGGCAGGGGCTGAGCCTCAGGGAGGTTATAAAACCTCCTTGCTCAGGGTCCCTCTGTTTGTAAGCGACAGAGGGAGGATTTCAGCAGGGCTCAACCGACCTCAAGGCTGTACAGAGGAGTACTGGCTAGTATCAAGGTCATGGTTGGGCCTGGGTGAGCCTCAGAGTGGGCACAGCTGGTGCCAGCTGCCCAGAAACCTGGCCATTGCTCCCCCGGGCTGTGATGTCATGGGTGGATGGTTATTCTGTGCTTGGGCCCTGGGCCCCGAGTTTAGGCAGGAGTCTGGGATGGGGTCCTGTCTCTCCGAGCACTGCTGCGGGGTGTCAACCCACAGGGAGAGATTTCCTAGCGTTTCTCCTGGGACAGGCATCTCTGTCCTTCATTCTGATAACTACTCCTGGGTTTCCCAAGGAAGCAAGATGCCCTCCAGGGAGACCAGCAAACATTTTCTCCGCCTCTCTCCCTTCCCACCAATTCCCTATCTCTTGACTCCCTCCCGCATCCCTGCCCCAAGTGCTGGGACTGGCCGCTGGGGTCCTTGCTGTCTTCCTCTAGGATATTGGCCGCCCCCCTACCCCCACGGTGCCCCGGGGAGACCCACAGAGTGAGCTGGCACAGTAGGGGCGGGGAGACCACACAGAGCCCTGAGCTCGGAGGGCTTCTGCCCCCATTTTCTCATCTGGGAGTGAGGGCGTCAGCTCCGGAAAGCTCTGACCACCTGTACCTGAGCGGTGAGGCCGCCTGCTTCTCTCCTGGTCCTCCCACTCTGCGTGGCTCTCCCTGGGCTCTGGCAGCCTCCCAGGCCTCTTTGCTCTTCCCCAGCTTCCTCTCCTGTAAGATGGGTTTAGCAAGAGGACCCAGGGCTGGGTGCTGCAGGCTCCCTCCGCCCGTCTGCTCTGGCCCGCTGTCAGATCCACTGGGACACCGGTCCTGCTCCTCCCCACTCCTCCAAGTGATTTTGCTGCTTGGACCTCTCATTAACCAGACTTGGAAAATTGAGGCTGACAGTATTAGTGTCCGAAGACAGATAGGGAAACTGGGGCTTAGGAAAAAAAATGATTTACCTGAGGTTGCACAGACGTTGGTGGGTGAGTTGGACCAGAACCCAGAATCCTGGGTCATGTGCCCTCGCTGGGGATGACTGGGTGAGGGATCTTAGGGAGGATCTCTTGTCCTTGTCCCAATGAACGAACTCCTTTGAATGGTTTTAGTTTTCTCCATGTTTGAGCATGAATATTTTTTTAAAAACATAGTTTACTTCTCTCACATATAACAGTCTGAACACAAGCAATCCAGGACTTATTCGGCAACTCTACAATGTCACAGGAACCACTGTCCTTTTATCTTGCTGTTCTGCCACGCTCAACAGGTGACTTCCATATTTGAATCCAAAAAGGCTGCCCCAGCTCCTGCCATCATTTCTACATCCCAACCAGTGGCAAGGGGGGAAGAGGAAGGGAAAGCTTATGCCTTTTTTCCCCAATTTAAAAAATTGTGTTAAAATACATACAACATAAAATCATTTTAAGTGTACCATTCAGTGGTATTAAGTACATTCATATTATTGTACAACCAGATGAGGAAAATATTTTATAGAAAAAAAAAATTGAGGCTCAGAGAGGGTAAGTGCCTTGCTCAAAGTCACACAGCATGTAAATGACAAGATTGGGCCTGGGGGCCTTCTAACTCCAGGGCCTGCCTTGGGGGCTTCTGCCCGAGCTGGGAGCTGCTTTCATTAGAAATGTGGCCAAGTGAGGAGTATGGGTGGTAGTAGTGGGGTCTCAATATTCCCTTCACTCTAAGTAGTCGGGAAAGCCCATCTGGGGCCTCTACCCATGGGATGCTGGGCCAGGAATTTCCACCCAAAGCTCAGCAGAGTTCGCATTAGTACCCTGGCTAGCCTCTTCTCCCTCTAGGATCTTTAAGATGCTGAGAAAATAGGAATGACTGAGAAATGAGTTACTTTAATTGGATTTTCCCCCAGTATTGGTATGCAGAGGTTATCGCTGGATGATTTACTGAGTGGCCCATCTCAGTTTATTGTGGCATCCCAAGCGCGTGTGTGTGTGCGTGCGTGTGCATATATGGATGTGTGTATGCTTGCCTGCCAAGTGTGATGTAGACACACATGCTTCTGTATGGACTTATGTGTGTGAGTGTGCGTGTGCCCCGCAGTTTCAGAAGTGCCACAAACAGCTCTCTATCCGGTGGGCACTTTGCTGCCCCGGCCCCCGCCTCTCACAGGCGGGAACTGGTGCCTGTAGCAGTGAGCGGGGAGGGCGGCTGCCAGCTGGGCCCAGCGAGGAGTCGTGTCTGGGATGTTGTGTTGGAACTGGCAGTCTGGCATATGAGTCACCAGCCAAATTAACTCAAGTTTCCTTTGGGGAAAAATGTAATCAGTTATTGCACTCCATTTCATTCTAGCAAATTAACTCGTCCAGTTTTTTATTTCTATTTCTTTAATTTGGGGGGTGGGTGGTTCCAGATGGGGGGGAGGTTGGCGGGGGCCTGAGGCGGAGCTGAGGCCGCTTCTCTGAGAGCCCCCCGAGGGCTGCTGAGGAGAGACTTCGAGGGAAGGTGGGTCCAGGCTGAAGCTGGGGACAGGGGCCACTGTCCCTGACGTGGCCTCAGGTCCTGCCAGGACCTGGGGGAGGAAACACACATTTGAGGAAGTACGTGCGCACATAGCACATTTCCTGGATGATTTTCCATGCCCACCAACTAGAAGAACATAGTAGCCCTGGTATGAGCAAGTGGGGGAGGTTCCTGGGGCCAGAGCAGGCCTCCTGGGATGTGCTGTCCCATTGACAGAAGCCATTGGTCTGGAAGATTCCATCAGGCCTGCCTGTGCATGAATGATGGCCCCAATGCACACAGGCCCAGCCTGCAGTTCTAGGGCTTTTACGTCCACTTCTGCCTTTCCTTCTCACATCTACCCCTGAGGCAGGTATTGCAAACACAGGGGAGGAGTCTTTGCCCTCTGAGAAGCGACACAGTGACACCAGACATTGTTCCCTCCCATCTCAGTAGGGCCATGTGCTCTTTTCCCCCCTCAAATGCTGGGAGAGAAAAAAGGTATTGGATCTTAAAAAGTCTGAGAGTGCCGGCGGCTTCAGTCCCTGGGGGTGGGTCTCCCTGGGGGATGCTGTGACCTTATGGGCTCCCAGCCGGCTGGGTGACATCTGTCTCTGGTTGGGGCCTGGGTGCACATCCTTCCTCTCCTGGGAGGTCCACCCCTCTCTTGGCATCAGGCCCTATCATGGCTCAGGCCTCACCAGCTCAGCTTCTGCTTTCTCTAAGAAGCCTTCCAGGCTGTTCCCAGCCCATGTACCACACCATCACCCCCATATCCCATTGCTCTGCACCATGATATGCTGATGTTGGAAGGCAGATTTGTGTCCACTGTGGGCATGGAAAAATGTCCCAGTATGCTGAATGTAGGGTGGGATGGGTCATCCACTCGGAGCCATCAGTCTGAGCAGGCGGTGAAGGTGAAGTGGAACCCAGCCTGGTCCCTGGCCTGGGGTCTGGTCTATGCAGAGGGGGCGGCTGCTGGCCAGAGCTGGGGCACTGAGGCTGGGGAACTGTAGGATCCCGAGGTACCAGGCCCTCTGCCCAGAGCCTGGGTGACAGAGGGGGACATCTCAGAATGGGGACTGCAAATGGGGGTGCCCTGGAAGGCAGAGAGGAAGGGTCTCCTATGCAGGCAGGTGGTCTTGGCCAGGAGGGAGAAAGCATCACGGTGGTCCCGTGGGTAGCAGAGAAAATCATGAGCTCACATGCAACACACCCAGGGCACTTCCAGCTGCTGAGTGAGGTTGTGGGCGGGAGGTCCTACAGTAGCAGGGGGGTGAGAGTCAGAGAAATAGGGCTTATTATAAGAAAGTGGCTGGCAAGGCCTGGGGAAATTCTGGATATAATAATTATAAGGTGACCATTTATGGGGCAGTTTACATGCATTATCTCATTGCGTTCTCCCAATAAACTGATATTGTGGGTACAGTCTTTATACCCATTTTAAAGCTGAACAAATTGAGGCTTAAAGGGCAACTGGTGAGTGGCAGAGCAGTGTGTCAGCAAGGCCGCCCTTAAGCCCTGCACAGGCTGCCCTGTGGTGGCACATGGCTGTGCCCTCACTCCGTGGCTTCATGGGTGAGTCTGCCCCCTTGAAGAAGCTGTGAGTCCAGGACCGGGCACCACCCTCAGAACTTCGGGATCCTCTTGGTTCCTAGCACAGGCCAGGCAGCTACGAAGTGCCTCCCAAAGACCCGGATCTTCTCTGATGGGACACTCATGTCCCGGCATGTTTGCTGACCGCCAGCAGAGGGCAGGATATTCAGGGCAGCCTCTCTGGCTGGGGAGCTGAGAATGGTGCTATATTCACATTGAACAGGTCGCCCCCAGGAAGAAGCCCCATTGGATCCCAATCCTTCCTCATCAGCCCCCAAGTTTTGTGCAGCCCTGGAGCAGCGGACTTGGTCTTGATGCCAGGAGTATCTTCTGGGTCTCCTGAGCCCTCTTCCTTCCGCCAGGAGGCGCGCATTTCTGCTCATTGTCTCCACGGGGCTGCCCTGGGGGACCGTCACTCTCCAAATGGGAGCTGGGAATCCCACTCCTTAGGTGGGAGAAAAAATAGGGAAGTTTAAGTTAATTAAAGTTCATTCTTACTATCCTATAGCATATCTATGTATATGTATATGTATATATATGTGTGTGCATGTTTGTTCGTATATGTGTATACATATATGCATAGACATGGAAACACATGCACACACACACACACCCCAAATGCTAACTGGAGCTACCTCTGGGTCATGGAATTACCAGTGACATTTATTTCTATCTTCATGCTTTTCTGTGTTTTCTAAATTTCCTATAGCGATCACATAATAGAAAGAAGAAAACCAAAACCATCTCACCAGCCGTCCGAGGCAGTTGTAATGGAAACCCTCTCTTGCGCCTGAATGATGGCCCCCTTAAGGCTCTGCATATCTGGTCTTGTCCGGAGGAGGGTGGGCTGCAGACAGCTGTGGATGGGATGTGGAGGTTGACGGGTCGTAGGGGAGATGTTTATTCACGGGAAGGACCCAGGAGCTTCCTAGACTTTCTGGAGCACAGCTATTGTCTTCAAGACGTCTTGACTCTTACAGTTAATTACAGCTAATTTCCAACCCTCCCGCTGCTTCCCAGTTGGGTTACAAGAAAGAGTTAAGATTCATATATATATTCAATCAAGCAACAAGCCCTCACCATTGTCAGCGCTCGGGGGCAAAATCCACGCTCCCTTTGTCACCTCTTTGTGGAAGCTGTCCCCTTTCTGCTCCTTTCCCACTGGCTGGACGCTGACAGTAAGGACACCACGAAGGGTGTTCACCTCCCCAGGAGCCCGGCTCGGCCCCCTCACCTCCTCTAGGGCGCTCATGGCACTGCTGTTTGGATGGCTTGGAGTCCCCGCTTGGGGTGTGCCCATCAGACACTCGACTTCCCAAATGGGCAGAGTAGGGGAGGGGAGGGACCAGGGAAGGATCAGGCATCTCTTCCACATACTCTGGTTCCAGCCTCCATTCAAGTAGCGGTGGGTGTGTCTGGAAAGTCCAGTCACCGCTGCCACCAAAATGTGACAGCAGGGCAGGAACTGGAGTGGTCACCTTGTGGCTGGCCTTAAGGTTAGTGTTTGTCATTGAGCCACACGTGGGGGGCATCAGATGCCCAGAGCAGTGCAGAAGGGCTGCGGGAACAGCTTGTCTGGTGGCTCTGTGGACTCACTCCATCCTGGCGGTGTTTTGGACGTGAGTGGGGGCATTTAATTGGTCATCACGATGCTGGGAGGGGGGTGCCTAGGATTCTGTAATGTGCCCAACGGCCCCGCTCCGTGAAGAATGCCTACTGCATCCCACACAAATTGCAAATGTCCGGCCAGACATTCCTATGGGTGAGAAACCTGTTGAAAATGATCTGAGCCAAGAACTGACACACAGTGGTTTTTTTGTTTGTTTGTTTGTTTGTTTGTTGCACAGTTTTAACCTACACCGACTCTCCCAGGCATGCTACTAGAGTGAAAATTGAGGAAGATGGTCCTTTGTTTTGTCGCAGGATTTTACCAAGAGTGCTTACGGTTAGACGATCACGTCCCCAAATGCAAGGCTGCTCGTGGTATTTGAGTGGCCAATATAAGTGCACGGTGTCAGCCTGTGTTTGGAAATGCCATATTCATGGTGAATATATGAACAGGTACATATCACTGGGTTGAGGCTTTACTATGTTGATTTTTAAAATTGTGTATGCGGATAGGTTATATTATCGAACTTTATTTCTAGAGAGAATAAGAGATGTTACCAAGCATTTGCTGCAGGACAGGGATGCTGGGTCTGATGGACTGAGGACCACTGAGCCCCCTATTTCATAGATGGGAAAATCGAGTCCAGGCAGGCACAGTGACCTGCTGGACGTCACACCATGAAAAAGCAGAACCAGAATTAGAACCCAGGTCTCCCAATTCCTGGTCCAGGGTTCTTTCTGCTCATCCAATAGCTTTTGGCAGCCTTTCCCAGCCTCTTCTCTCATGATGAGCTCCGTTCCCTATTATAAAGGTGGATGAAGATTTTTTTTTAACTTGTGGATTTCTGTTTGTAATTTAATGGAGACTTCCTGTAAATCCAGTGAGGGCCAGGGCTCTGGAAACCCAGCAGTTTGCTGGTGTCCAGTGCCTGCCCCTGCCGGACCATACTCTCCCTCTGGGCAGGGCTGGAGCCAGGGGACGGGGCCAGATGACCTCCTGTGACATCATAGCCCAGACACCATTTTCTCTCCTTCTAGATTGTTTTTCCAAGCACCAAGTGGATCTGAGTGAGACTCTCTATTCTTTTGACGACTACCTTTCAACTCAAGTTATGGTTTTATAAATAATATATATGGCAAGTCGGTGCTGTGGGAAGGACGTTCATTCCGCTCTGAAATATTTACGGCCTGGAGTGTCTGCTTACTTTTCTTTGGAGTCATTTTTTAGCACAGCATGCGGGAGAGTGCGACAGGCCAGAGCATCTTGGGAGGCAGCGGCATGGATAGCCCTTCCAGCTGGGCTAGGGGCCTATCCATCCCGTGGCCGACAGGGGAGATGGCAGGTCTGCCCGGGGAGCACTCCCAAACCCAGACCTCTTAAATTATCTCAGGGAAGGCTCTGAGCCAGGGACAAGAATCAGCGCCACTGCCTTCAAAACAGACGTTGCTTTCCAGCATGCAGTTTGAAGCATAACAGACACTACATCAAGACTTCTCAGATATGATCTTGAATCCTTAGGCATTTCCCGGGAGGTGTGTTTGAGGACGCTCATTTTACAGATGGGGAAACTGAGGCTCAGAAAGGTTAAGGAATTTCTCAAGGTCATGCCATAACTAAGTAGGAGCTGAGATTTTTACCCAGCCTTGGCTGACCCCTCATCTCAATCTTTTCTCCTACACAAAGCTGCCACCCAGCCTGGCCCATCACTCAGCTGTAGCTGGGAGCCAGTGAATGGATTCCAGATCAGTTTCCATGGCAGTGTCTGCCTGTCTACAATGGTTTGACTGCAGGGGGGACTTGGACCTGGGAATAACAATCTGCACCAAACAGCTGGGCTTGAATCCCGGTCCTAAGGCGATGGATGCATTCTTGCATGTGCTGAAGTGAGTCCAGATGGGAGTCTGAATTAAAGAATGACGGTCCTCAAAGGACCCTAGAGTCATCTTGTCTGACTTTCCATGTTACAGGTGGGAAGTTAAGAGCCTGACAGGAGTAGGGACTTGCCCAAGGCCACAGAAGTAGTTGGAGCCCACTGGTCTTGATGGTGTCTCTTGGAGTCCAGTCATCTGGTCAACCTCATCTCCCTCCCTTCTCTTACAGGAGAAAACCAAGACTTGGAAAGGGAAGAGCTTGATCAGAATCACAGGGGTGGATAGATATAGAGCTGTGTAGTTCCTTGGACTGGCTATAAATCTGCTAGTGAGTTAAACAATTTTGAGATTGCGTTTGAGGAAAAAGTTCTGGGGCATTTCTAAATTAGCTGGATCATGGAGTAGGCTGTAGTTAATTAAAAATATAGATATTTAATCAGTGATTTGGATTGAATAGTGAGGACTATTCAATCCAAAAACAGTGTGAATATCTCACACTATTTTTCCACCTTGAAGGACAATCTCCTGTAGGAAAAACACACTTGTATTCCTGAGAGTAGGTGACTCTGGGCACCCTGAGGGCAGGACTGGTGCTGAGTCCTGGCAGGTGGCAGGTGCCAGAGAACAATTGTGAAATCAATGAATGACAAAGTTTCTGAAAAAGTCCCGCTCAATTCTGAGCCAGAGGGAATAGTCAGGCTGTCCTTCCCTGGCTGCCTTTGTCCTTTTCTCCCCCTACCTTGCCCCTGCTGTAGGAAGACCCCCTTGTGGTAGATAGTCTCCAAAGATGGCACCCACAATGAACCATGCCTCCTGGTATTCACGCCCTTGTATAGCCCCCTCCCCTTAAATATGGGCTGGCCTTGTGTGCACCAATAGAATGCAGTGAACTTGACCGTGTGCATTCTAAGGCCACATCCAAAGAAGGCTGTGCAGCTCCCACTTGGACCTCTGGTAAGGCTTGCCCTGGGGGAAGTCAGTTACGATGCTAGAAGTCTGACTACTCTGAGACCGCCATGTTGTAAGGAAGCCCAAGCTAACCACATGGAGAAGTCTGGTGGGGGGAGAGAGAGAGATCTGGGCAGGCCCCAGCTGAGGCTGCAGACGTGTGAATAAAGAAACCATGCTGGATTTCTAGCCCAGCTGGGTCTTCAGGTGACTCCTATTCCTGCTGACACCTAACTGCACCTACACGAGCAGACCAGTGCCATTCACCCAGCTGAACCTGGTCAGCTCTATAGGACTATGAGTAAGATAACAATAACATTTTAGAAGCCATTATGTTTGGGGGGAGGCTAGTTATGTAGCAGTGGATAACCAGAGCACCTGTGCTGGTCATGCCACCTGGACCTGGCCTAGGATTCTGGGGTCACGTGGAGCCTTCTCCCAAACGGGACACAAGCCAGGCAGCCTCTCAGAGCCCAGAGAGTCATGTTTCCCCAGAGGTGGCCTGTCCACACCAGCTGAGAAGCCTCTGAGAGCATGTGCAGGTGTAGTGGAAAGGGAGCCTCAATGCCCTTCCCCTCTGGACAGCACTCCTAGACCTCAGGTGACTCTCAGACCTTGCCTCTGCCCTTGCTTTCTGACCCTCTCCCAAAAAGTGAGGTCAGGAGGTCCCAGAGTGTCCCGGGGGGATTCCTGAAGTGTGGGGGCAGGGCTGCCTCCAGGCCCAGTGCCGTGTGAATGGTTAACTGGTTGAGATAAAATAGCACCAAAATTGAGCCTAAGTGTCTCGGATGGAAAATTCGACATTGCAAAGACAGCGCAATTTTGATCCATGGACTTATCTCCTCAAACAGGAAATACACATTATGCAGTTGGTTGTTGTCAGCTTGTGGCAATACAATTGTGAAATGTGTCACATTTATCCTGAGCAGTGTCCTGATCATGTGCAGAGGGACCACATGCTATCCCTGATGGATATGAGTTTGAGAAGCTGAGTTTGAGCCTGTACTGTGCCTTTGTGCCTCCCACTCTGGGAGGAGCCAACTGGAGGGCATACGTGCCATTGATGAGCACAGTGTGGGCTGGATCTCAGCCCCCATGCTCACTCTTCCCACACCCCAGCTGGGTACATTTGTGCAGTGCACAGACTGCACAACTGTCCATAGTAGCCAGGAGTGGAAGCTTGTCCCTGCAGTAAGGACTTGAGCAGCCTAAACCTGGCCTTCCTCCCTAGACTTTTGAAGACTCAGGGCTTACCTCACAAGAGAAATCTGACTTCCTGTCTCTCAAGGAAAACGGCTGAAGGATTCTAGGACTTTGCATGTTTTTGTAAAAAGCCAGTGACATGAGACTCTGGAATCATTGGCTTGGATTTCATTTAAATGCACAAGCCAGTGACATGAGACTCGGGAATCAATGGCTTGAATTTCACTTAAATGCACAAGACGTCAAATAGCAAATTCACTTAGGCCGGGGTTCTTTGAAATATCTGAAGAAGAGTCAGAAAGCTCAGTGCACAGCCAGTACTAGCACTTCCAGAGGCCAGGAGCCAGCTGGCTTTGGCTGACTGGGAGGTGGCCCCCCAGCCCGTTGTACCTGGGGTTGTTTTGGTGAATGCCAGATCTGGGGTGGGTCATTCCCAGCAGCTCCAGAGTTTGGCTTTGGAGTTCTGGTTGTGCCAGGGTTAATTAAATCCTGGCATACAACTCAGGCCAGCTCACCTCCCAGGAAGACATCCTAACGGTGGAGTGAGAGCCTCCAGCTGGGGGGAGAACTTCCCCTAGGGACCCCCTCACTGTCAGGCCTGTAGCTGACCACGGGTGGGCTTGGGGATGCAGGGAGGACCTGCCCATGGATCCTTGAAGTGACCCCTTTAGTGAGGAAATCACATTCTATCCTTTTTTTTAAAAAAATTTTCAGCTTTATTGAGGTATTATTGACCAATAAAATTATAAGAAGCATCATGGTGATTGGATGTACATATACATTGTGGAATGATTCTCCCCGTCTAGTTAATTAACACATATGTCACCTCACACATTTATCCCTTTTCGCGTGTGTGTATGTGACAACACAAGTTTGACTCTCAGCAAATTTCAATTATATAATACAGTGTTATCAGCTCTGGTCACTGTGTTATACATTAGCTCCTCAGACCCTATTCATCTTATAGCTGAAAGTTTGTGCCCTTTTACCAACCTCTCCCTATTTCCCCCAGCCCCCAGCCCTCAGCACCACTTTTCTATTCTGTTTCTATGAGTTGGACTTTTTAAAATATGTTTTTTGTTTTTAAGATTCCACATATAAGTGATACCTTGTGTTTCTCTTTCTGGCTTATCTCACTTAGCGCAATGCCCTCAAGGTCCATCCATGTTGTCACAAATGGCAGGATTTCCTCCTTTCTCGTGGCTGAATAATATTCCATATTATGTATATACCACTTCTTCTTTACCCGTTCATCCACTGATGGACACTTAGGTTGTTTCCAAATCTTGGCTATTATGAATAATGCTGCAATGAACAAGGGAATACAGGTCTCTCTTTATCCTGCTTTCATCTCCTTTGAATAAATACCCCAAAGTAGGATCGCTGGATCATCTGGCAGTTCTATTTTTAATTCTTTGAGGAACCTCCATACTGTTCTCCATAGGGGCTGCACCAATTTGCATTTCCACCAAGAGTGCACAGGGGCTCCCTTTTCTCCACATCCCGTCAGCACTTGTTTTCTCGTCTTTTTGTTTTTTTAGATGTTTAATAACTTTTTTTTTAAAACGTTTTTATTGGAGTATAATTGCTTTACGATGGTGTGTTTCTGCTTTATAACAAAATGAATCAGTTATACATATACATATGTTCCCATATCTCTTCCCTCTTGCATCTCCCTCCCTCCCACCCTCCCTATCCCACCCTTCCAGCTGGTCACAAAGCAGCGAGCTGATCTCCCTGTGCGACGATAGGCAGCTAGCAGGTGTGAGGTGCTGTCTCCTTGTGGTTTCGATTTGCGTTTCCCCGATGCCTCTGCATTTCCCTCGAAACGGTTTCTTACTTAAATAACTTAGTATAAAAAAACACATACTCAGAGGGACCACTTATTAAACATCTACTTCTGATAGCCACTGTGCTTGGGGCTCTTATCACACAAACTCATCTTTTCTTTCTTTCTTTTTTTTTTTTTTGTCCACACCACAGGGCTTGTGGGATCTTAGTTCCCCGACAAGGGATTGAACCCGGGCCTAGGCAGTGAAACCTCCGAGTCCTAACCACTGGACCGCCAGGGAATTCCCCAAACTCATCTTTATTTCATAAGCACTCAGTAAGGAAAGCGGGTGTGGTGGGCAGAATAATGCTGCTTCCCCTGCCCTCTCCCATAAAGATGTCTGTGTACTATTCCCAGGAACCTGTGAATATGTTGCCTTAAGTGGCAAGGGAGAATTAAGGTCACTGATCAGCTGATGTTAAGATAAGAGATTATCTGGGTGGGCCCAATGTAATCACAGGGTCCTTTATTTATCTTTTGAAATATTTATTTATTGATTTTATTTATTTATTTGGCTGCACTTGGTCTTAGTTGCTGCATGCAGGATCTAGTTTCCTGACCAGGGATCAAACCTGCGCCCCCTGTGCTGGGGTTGTGGAGTCTTAACCACTGGACCACCAGGGAATTCCCAATGTGTGTTGTTTTAAGCCACTAACTGTGCGGTAACTTGTTACAGCAGCGACGGGAAACTAATACAACGGGGTTCAGAGAGGCTTAGTAACTTGCCCAAGATGGCACAGCATTGAGATCCAATCCCAGGTCAGTCTGGTTCCAGTGACCCTGCTCTTTTCCTCTGCTCCACACTGCCTCCTGCTGGCACTCAAGGTGGCCTTGGAGTGAGGGGTGGGAGAGGGGCGAGCTCTGGGGCACTGGGTGGCCGAGGGAATGGGGCAGAGAAACCCAAGGAGTGGAGAGGAATCGGTGACCCTCTTGGCCAGAGCTCTGAACAAAATACTTCCTTGGGTCTTCAGGCAGCTCATCCCCAACACCAAATGAGATAGGTTCCCTGCAGGTCCAGTGTCAGAGACCAGGGCCCACCCAGGGAGGGGTGCGGTAGGTACAGATCCTAGGGGGTGGACTGTCTCTTGGAAAGAAGACGACCCTGGTTTGACTCCCCACTGTACCCCTGGGAAAGGTGCTTACTTTCCCTGAGCCTCAGCTTCCTTACCGATAAAAAGGAGGTGATGACGCGTACTTTATATCGGGGTCCTGGGTCCGCCCAATCCACGGCTTTTCCCTTGCCTTTGAATTTGTAACTGTTGCCCACTGCTACCTAATCTCTTCCCAATCATCCTCCAGCCTTGAGCAGAGTACTTCTTTTTAACTCCCACGAACCTTGTGAATTCAGACGCCTCTCAGGGTCAGCTCCGTTCCGAAGGACCCTGAGCAGTTTGTCTTGTATTTGCCATGTTTTCACCCCTCCATCTGGTACCTTCCTTAGCCTTTCCTCCACACATAGGAGCCAAAGAGAGATGTTTTGGTCACGTACTGGGGAGAACATGGCGTTTGTCCCTGATTCCTCAGAAAGAAGCCTTTTCCATCAGAGAGGGTGGCCAGCACAGATTCACCAAAGGTCTCTCGCGGTATGTCACAGAGCTCTAGCCTGGGACTGAGCCTTGTCACTGGCTGGGTGCCAGAGAAAGACATGGAAGCCAGCTAATCAGATCTGTGGAATCTGCTGATGCTTGGGTGTTCCCAGGAACCGTGGCCAGGAGGACCTTACCAGGTACACCTCCCATGGGAGCTGGGGGCCCTGGTTGAAGCTAGTAGGCGGGGCCCCCTGGACTCTGCTCCGGGGAACATATGATACCTCTGGGCAAGTGATGCCCTTCTTCTGGGATCTCTGGTGCTCTGCCAACATCCAGTCATCTTTGCAAGGAACGCGCAGGTATTTCTTCACTAGGATGCACCTGAGGTCCTGGGTGTTGGGAAGGGCCTCCAGAGTGGGGCACTGGGCTTGGGCAGGGCTCAGAGTTGTCCACAGGGACAAGGGAACCCTCTGCCTTCTCACAAGCTGCCTCCCCTGGGTGGGTGGTCCGAGCCCTGACGGCTGCCCCACAAGGACCACCAGACGAGGCAAGCAGGGCTGCTACAGACCCTGCTGGGAGGAGTGTCCCCATCCCCACCAAAAGCCCAGGAAAAGGGCTCCAGGTGCCCTATCATTCACACATGGGCCTTGCACCCTGTAGCCCAAAGTCCCCTTCCCCATGGGGCCTCCCGTGGCCACGCTGTCTTAACTGTCACCCTTTAGGCCCCACCCCAAGCCTTTCATGTCCCCTTTTTCTCCTTGGCACTTAGCACCATCTGACCTAGTGTATATTTATTTTACTTATTTATCGTGTTTATTGTATGTCTCCCTCCATAGAATATCAGCTCTGTGAGGACAAAGACTTTGTCCATCTTCTTTACCAAGGTGTCCCCAGCACCAAACACAGTGCCGAGTAAAAAATAGGTGCTCAAAACATATTTGCTGAATGAATGAATGAGTGAGTGAGCGAATGAATGAATGAGTCGGTGAGTGAATGAATGAAAGCAGTTCTTTGTAAACATGATTCTCCATCCGAGGCATCAGTGAGGGCAGGGGAGTTAAGAGGTTGATTTTCTCACAAAGCTGGCAGCGAGGGAAGGGGTGTTTAGGAGGTCGGCCGAGGCACCTGTGAGCTGGGTGCTGGGTGAGAACCAGCTGTGGTATGAGCTCTGACACTTCCCAGCTGTGCAGACTGGGGCAGGCGACAGCTTTCCCAGTTCCTTCATCTGTAAGACGGGGATGACACAGCCGACCTCGGAGGCATAAAGGGCCCTGAAGGGGTCCTTGGCCTCCAGAGACTCTCAGCTGAGCTGCCGGGGGTATTTGTAGCTTGACTGCCGTGTCCTTCCTTCTGCAAGAGTAGAGGAGCCAGGAGAATGAGCTGGGTTTGGGTAACGGGCAGGGGTGTTGGGGGTCTGGGGTCCTGGGCGGAGGGGGTAGTGGGGGTGGGCAGAGTGAAGGGAGCAGGACCTGGAATCCCACCTGGAAGGATGGTTCTAAAAGGTCAGGTCCCCTGAAAGCGGACTCTAGATGGAGAGTGTGTGCGGGAAGTTTAATGCGGATGCTTTAGGGATCAGCACCCCGGGTGGAGGGACAGCAGCAGGGGGCACAGAGGGAGAGCCGGGAGGGACAGGCAGGCCTCAGCCAACCCTGCAGGACCTCACCGCTGGGGCTGGAACTTCGCAGCCCTGTACCCATCCCTCCTGGGCACAGGCTGCCCCAGGAAATGGCCTGGCCTCGGGTGGGGTGGCTCTCTTCAGCAGAGAGTAATGGATCAACTTCCCAGCCATTGGGGATGATGCTTCAGACCTTAAGGAGACTTGGGGTGGGCGGTAGAGCATCCACTCCCATGGGTCATCGGGGCAGGGCCAAACTCAGCTGTCCTGGCTCCACTGTGGCCACAGGGGCCCCCCAGCCTTGGACCTTCGTGACCTCTAGCCACGGTCCTCTGGTCCCCCTCCCATTCCTCCATCCCGGCCCGCCTCTGCACATTTGCAGGACCCTAGGTCCACTCCCAGAATGACCGAGGAAGTTCTCAGCAAGGGCTGTGGGGCGTGGGAGGGAGTTGGGAGGGAGGAGAAGGATGTGGAGGTGGAGGGCAAGAAAGTGAAAACGTTCGTGGAAGTCAGTGTGGAGAGTATGGCAGGAGGAAGCCCAGCTCTGCTGCCTGCCTGCTGTGCGGCCTTGGGAAATCCTCCTCCCTCTCTGATCTGCAGCTTCCTCACTTGCACACGGGGACTCGGGGCAGTGGGGAGCCTCAGAGGAGATGGAGATGAGAATGAGCACGGCCACAGGTGGACAAGGTCAGCGGACACCTTCACGGGCCCACTGTGTGAGTGGGAGCCGGTCTGCACCCAGGCTGTGTTGCTGGGGGTTATACCTGGAACCCTGTCTCTGGGGGGTGGAGAGCCTGCCTCCTTCTTTAATCTCTCCCCCTAGGAGATACCAAGGGTGTTCTGGGGTGGCCCCCAGGGTGCGGGACACTGGCCCCCCTCGTCCCACTATTGAAGCCATGGGGAGTCTTGGCTGAATACAAGTGGGTGAATATACAGCTGGAGAGCATTGCCAAAGTCAGGCTCAGGAAACAAAACTCCAGGTCCCCCCAAGGCCTGCACAGCCAATCCGGGGTTGGTGAAAACAGCAATTATGAGCTGTGTTATTAAAGGCTGCGGGATTTTAATTAACAGTGGAATTACCAGGTGGTGGGATCGGGCGAGGGAAGGGATAACGATGGATTGCAGAAAGGCGGTCGGGCCATCATTTCAACCTCTCTCATCTCCTGCAAGGCCTGGGGAGGCGGTGGGGCCAGCTTCCCAGTTGCTAATAAGGTCCCTTTGCAGAGACATCAGGGGCAGGCTGGCCAGAGGGGAGGGGCTGCGTGCACTCCAAGCCCGCCCAGCCCCCTACTTCCACCTTGCTCCCCTTCCCCCAGCCCTACCGCTAATTTCCAGGTAGGAGAAGTGAATGATGGTCATCAACAGAATTTTTAGGGGGCACCCTCCTCCCCAGGGCTGGCAAGGCCTGAGTGAGCCCAGATCATGGGCCCAGACGCTTGCAGGCGGGGCCAGAAGGGGAGCCCAGCAGAACCCTGGGACCCCCAGCTACAAGGCCCATAGGGAGGAGGTGGTACTTCCTACTTGGGTCCTATAAGCACCCCAGAATCTCCCAGGGCCTCTTGACTTTCCAACAGCAGCAATGGAAGTCAGAAGGCAGTGGAAAACAGTATTTTCCATGTGCTGAAATAAAATTACTTTTTTAAAAAATTGAAGTATAGTTGATTTACAATGTTGTGTTAATTACTGCTGTACAGCAAAGTGATTCAGGTATACATATATATACATTCTTTTTATATATATTCTTTTCCATTATAGTTTATCATAGGATATTGAATATAGTTCTCTGCACTATACAGTAGGACCTTGTTGTTTATCCATTCCCTATATAAAAGCTTACATCTGCTAACACCAACCTCCCACTCCATCCCTCCCCCAGCCTCCTCCCCCTTGGCAACCACCAGTCTGTTCTCTGTGATTCTGTTTCTGTTTCATAGATAGGTTCATTTGTGTCATATTTTAGATTCCACGTATAAGTGATAATCATATGGTATTTGTCTTTCTCTTTCTGACTTACTTCACTTAGTATGATGATCTCTAGTTGCATCCATGTTGCTGCAAATGGCATTATTTTGTTCTTTTTTATGGCTGAGTAGTTTTCCATTGTATACATATGTACCACATCTTCTTTATCCATTCATCTGTCAAGGAATATTTAGGTTGTTTCCATGTCTTGGCTATTGTGAATAGTGCTGCTATGAACATAAGGGTGCATGTATCTTTTTGAATTATAGTTTTGTCCAGATATATGCCCGGGAGTGGGATTGCTGGGTCATACAGTAATTCTATTTTTAGTTTTCTGAGGACTCTCCATACTGCTTTCCATAGTGGCTGCACCATCTTACATTCCCACCAGCAGTGTAGGAGGGTTCCCTCTTCTCCACACCCTCTCCAGAATTTGTTATAAAATAACTTTTATCTATCAACACAGAAAGTAGAATGATCATTACAAAAACTCAGATAAATGTCATTTTGCTTGAAATGCTCCAGTAGCTGCTGTCTTTGCTCAAAGCCTGTACAGTGGCTACAAGCCCCTCTGTTAGCGCTGACTGCCTCTCACACCCTTTCCCTCACACACTCTGTTCCATCCACTCTGTTCCTTACTGTTCCCTGAATGCGCCAACCACGCTCTCATCTTAGGGCTTTTGCACCAGCCCTTCACTCCATCTGGAATGCTCTTCTTTTACAAGTCATCTTCTCGGAGGTCTACCCTGACCACCGGCTCTTCTGCAGGCATTTCTGACTTCCCTTATCCTGCTCTACTTTTCTTTTTGATGTGGGTTTTCACTTTGTAACATACAAGACACTTGGTTTGTCCATTTTGCTTATTATCCCTACCTTGTCTTCTAGAATGTAAGATCCTCAAAGGCAGGAAGTTTTGGGGTTTTGTTCATTGAAGTGTCCCAAATGTCTGGGATGTGTCCTGGCACAGAGTAGGCCCGCAATAAATATATGCTGAATGAATCAGTTCTATATTTGTCATGAGTGTGAGATAAAGACATTTTCAGATAAACAAATATTCAGCCAGACTTTTATAAAATGAAATTTCGTTGTGCTTGAGGAATGCAAAGGACCTCTGGTGAAAAGACTGAGAGGAGCAAAAAATACTGGTAAGTGTGGGGACAAAAAATAAGCATCGCCTGTAGAAAACATAATAATGCCTAATGTGTGTGCGGGGAAAGAGTTGAGCACTAAAATGCTGATCAAAAAAAGCATGGCAATTGGAAGGAGAAGTGATTTCACTTAAGGAGTTCTAGGGTTCTCATATTTGTCAGGAGGGGGAAATAAGTTAACTGTAGAATTTATTACATATGAATGTTAAAATAGCTATCATGGCTGAAAGAATAGACATGCAATATATTACTCAAACAAATGGCAACAAGGTGGGAAAATAAAATGGAAAAAAAAAGAGAGGAAACCCCCTCTAAAATCTTCATATATATCTTCTAAATCTTCTAAATCTTCATATAAATCTTCTAAATATATCCCACTCATGGTGGGATATATTATCGTTTAGCAGGTATTCACCCTGCCTACGTCCCACTCCATGAGAGGAATAGATAGCCCCACTACACCGAGCTTGAGCTTGACCACGTGACTTGGTTTAGCCAATGGACTGTGAGTAGATGTGGCACAAACAGGGGTTTGAGATGTCCTTGCACGATTTGGCTTTGTCTCTTGTGTTCGTGCCACTGTCACCCGCCCTAGAGAGCCTTTGCTGCTTCAGCCCAGCCCCAGTGAGCATATTTTTGGAACTGACCCACAATATGGAATAATAGGAAGACCAGGCAGAGCTGCAGCCAACCTCAGACTGAGAGTGAGAAATACCTTTCTGTCGTTGTGAGCCCCTGAGATTTTGGAGTTGTCTGTTGCAATATTACTGCAGTCATATCAAATTAATCCACAGGTCAAAAGAAGACAGGAAAAGAGCGGGAGGAAAGAAGCAGAAAATGCAGGTCAAGTTAGAAAATATAATGAGATGGTAGAAAGAAACCCAAATTGATCACCAATCACTAAAATATAAATGGACTAAAATTCTCTAGTTAAAAGACAAAAACTGTCGGGAATTCCCTGGCGGTCCTGTGGTTAGGACTCAGTGCTTTGCCGCGCGGTGCAGCCAAAAAAAAAAAAAAAAGACAAGGACTGTCAAACAGCATTACAATAAAATTCAACCATATGCTATTTACAAGGGATGCACACAAAACATAAGGACACAGAAAGATTGAAAAGCAAAGGAAAATATGTTGTAGGCACATGAAAAAAGAAAAGAAAAGTGGAAAGGCTGTATTCATGTCAGAAAAAAAATTGCTTTTAAGGCTAAAAGTTTTACTAAAGATAAAGAAGATCAATGAAGAATTAAAAAGAGTTAATTCACCAGGGAGGTAGAAAAATTCTTATTTTTTTATACATTAATAACATAGCCTAAAATATTTACGGCAAGAATGGACAGACAGGGACTTCCCTGGTGGCGCAGTGGTTAAGAATTCACCTCCCAATGCAGGGGATGCGGGTTCGATCCCTGGTCAGGGAACTAGATCCCACATGCATGCTGCAACTAAGAGTTCGCCTGCCACAACTAAGGAGCCCGCCGGCCGGAACTAAGACCCGGCACAACCAAAAATAAATAAATAAAATAAATAAAATTAAAAAAAAAAAGAATGGACAGACATGAAAGGAAATACAGAAGTCCAAAATGATATGGGACAGTTAAAATTATTGCTTATAATAGTTAATAAATCAAGTACATAAAAACCAGAAAGTATTTAATAGTATATATCACAGACTCGATCAAGTGGATACATAGAGAACATTGTACCCAACCAGAGGAGAATATTTATGTTTTTCAAGTGCACATGAATATTTATGAAAAAGACCACACGTTACTTCATAAAGCTAGCTTCAACAGATTTCAAAGGATGTGTATCAAAAGACTATATTCTAGTCTTAGAATAAGACTAGAATTAATTTGTAAATTAATTTACAAATCAATGATAAATAGATAACCAGAAAACCAGTATACATTTAGAAATTTTTAAAAAATGTCTCAGTTCACAAGTCAATCAAAAAATATCCATGTTCATGGGGTAGGATGTTATGGAGAATAAAAACAAAGTAAATATAGCTACTACATACATCAATGTAAATAAATCTCAAAGCAATATTTATCGAAAGAAGAAAGTCATAGAAAAATGTATGCAGTATGAGTCCATTTATTTTAAGGTCACAGAGAAGCAAAGTGAAAAACATACTATTTAGGGATACTAAAACCACCTACTATGTAGGTGGTTTTAAAGAAAAGCAAGGGAGTAATTAACCTGAAATTTGGAACAGTGGTTACCCCCAAGGGCACACAGGGGGCCTCTAAGGTTCTAGTAATATTCTAGTTCTTAAGCCAGGGAATGGGTTCTTGGGTGTCAAGTTCATGTTTATCATATAAAGTGTACCTATACATTTACTCCATTCTGTGTAGAGCTGATATATTTCACAAGAAACATCGTTTTACCAAAAAGCCTCAGACATGGAACTTCTCTGCGGTCATGAGCCCTCATCTGGCCAGAAGGATGGTCCAGCTCCTGGAAATAAAGAGCTTCTTTCTAAACAGATAAATCAGGATGGGCACAAAACTTGGCTTAGTTCATTAGCGGGGGGAAAAAATGAGTCCTGTTGAATTTGGTATTTTTTTCCAGATGGTATTAATTTTAGGAGACAGCCTGGGCATCATCACTGTCTCTCATTTGCTGAAACAAATTCCCCACAAATAAGAGCATGTTTCCGTCTTGAGCTGCTGTTCCAGCAGCTGCTATTGTGGCATCTCCTTTCTTGCCTTGGGCCCTGTTTTGCTCTCCTTCCCTTTGCTCCTTTTCTTAAAATTTCAGGGTTGGAGGATTCTCATCCCATGCAGGAATCCTGCCAACACCATCCCAGCTGGGTGGAGGTGCAATCTCTGCTTACACACCTCCCCTGATGGGGAACTCACTCCTCCAGCCCTGCCCCTCCCTGCCCACGTCCCCCTCTTTGGCGACAACCACTTATAATTACAGTTCCTTAATAAGCCCTTAATAAGGGCTTCCTTATTTGAACCCAACTCTAACTGCCTGTAGCATCGACCCATGGCTGATGTCTCAGCCATCTGAGGTCCCAGATGGGGGACCACTCAGAAGGGTCTACCTCTCTTCCTTGGATATCCTGCAGATGTGGGCCAACGGCATCCTGGCCCTCCCTTCTGCCCCACCCCCATCTTCTCCTTCTGGGAAAACTTCTTTAGTTTCTCAGTTCATTCCAAACATCACTGCTGATCTGTCTGAAAATCAGATCCACGCCCTCCCGTGCACATACCAGTGTGGGGCTTTATGAGGGCCTGGGGGATGTTTCTTAAGGCTTTTTCAGGTTTTGGGTGGACTTGGCCATGGAATGGGAGGGGAACCTGTGGGAGGGCAGGGGGATCAGCCTGGGGGCCTGGAGGGAGCTTGGGGCAACGGGCCAAGTACAGAGCTTGTCTCCCAGGGCTGCAGGGCGCCAGCCTGGCTTGGCAGTAGAAACTGCTCTGAGGATCCGTGGACCCCCGGTTCACCCATCCCCATCACCCCCCCATTCAGTGAAGACCTTAGTCCCCCAACCCCCCAGCTTTCTCTCACACCACCCTGATGGCCTCCTGCCTTGTGGGTTACACATGCCACGCCCTGGCCGGCAACTTCCTCTCCACGTCACTCAGCCACTTCGCCCCACTGTCACATCTCAGTCTTATCATCAACTAGAGCTTGACCCCTGGAATTTAAAAATAAATATATTAAATTTTAATCAAATTAATAAATGCACTTGGGTTAAAAAGAGATCATACAGAGGGGCTTATATAATATAATGAAAAACACTGGAGCCCTGCCCCTCCCTGCCCACGTCCCCCTCTTCCGCGACAACCACTTGTAATTACAGTTAGCTCTTGAACAACACGGGTTTGCACTGCTCAGGTCCACTTATACTGATTTTTTTTCCAATAAATATGTATACAGTCTGCCCTCCATATCCTTGGATTCCACATCCACAGATGCACCCAACAGCAACAATCCGCGGTTTGCTGAATCATCCGTGGATTCGGAGGGTCAACTGTGGGACTTAAGCATCCTCGGATTTCTGTGTCTGTGGCAGGTCCTGGAGCCAATCCCTTGAGGATACCGAGGAACAGCTGCATTTTTTTTTCACTTCTCCCTGGAGATTACCTTCTTATCTCTAAGAACAAGCCAGTATTGCTTGTTTTGTCAGCAATGTGAGTTGTAGGCAATAGAAACCAACTCTGGGAAATTTAAGTAGAAAAAGCATTTATTAGAAGTATATATATCGAGAGATTTACAACATCAGAGGGAGGCTGGAGATCTAGGGGGTAGAGGTTCGCATAGGAATGACACCCAATTCGCGTTCCAGCATCGGTGTGGTGCAGCCTCTTGTTCCAGAGCCCTCAATGCTGGACACTGCTCTGTGGTCCCTGCCACTTCTAGAATCTGAGTGTTGTCTCCCCAAGCAGCCTCTAACCTCACCAGAATGGAACCTGTGTGACGTCTGCTTCTCCACCTCGTGGCTTTAGTATCAGAGTCCGAGTGGGTGCGTTTGATTGGCTGAGCAGGGGCATGAACTTGACTCTGGCTTCGGGGGAGTCTGGGAAAGAGGGTTTGGAATTTTCCCTTTTTTTTGGATGGGAGGAAGATTCCCCAAACAATGGAGAGGGGCCCAGACTCAGAGTGGTTGACAAGGATGACATATGTCTACTATGTTGGTATTTCTTGATTTATCAATTTTAAATATCTGATGACTTCTTCCGCCAAGACCTGAAGATTTAACTTATTTATCCTCCCTCCAGCC
Organism: Balaenoptera borealis; assembly: GCF_965194805.1. Taxonomy (NCBI): domain Eukaryota; kingdom Metazoa; phylum Chordata; class Mammalia; order Artiodactyla; family Balaenopteridae; genus Balaenoptera; species Balaenoptera borealis. The sequence goes on from NC_138872.1 coordinate 81,032,756, forward strand.
CCACTTCTTCCAACATAGTTACTCCCCATTTATAATTATTATTTATCTCCAGAATTCCAGTTCTCTGAGGAGAAATATACGACCACACAAAAACGTATACACATGGGCTTCCTTAGTGGTGCAGTGGTTAAGAATCCGCCTGCCAATGCAGGGGACACGGGTTCGAGACCTGGTCCGGGAAGTTCCCACATGCTGCGGAGCAACTAAGCCTGTGCGCCACAACTACTGAGCCAGCGCTCTAGAGCCCACGAGACACAACTACTGAGCCCTCGTGCCACAACTACTGAAGCCCATGTGCCTAGAACCCATGCTCTGCAACAAGAGAAGCCACCGCAATGAGAAGTCCGTGCACCGCAATGAAGAGCAGCCCCCGCTCGCCGCAACTAGAGGAAGCCCGCGTGCAGCAACAAAGACCCAATGCAGCCAAAAATTAGTTAATTTTAAAAAAACAAAAAAACTTGTATACACATGTTCATAACAGGGCTATTCATAATAGCCCCAAAGTAGAAACAACCCAAATGTCCATCAGTGGGTGAATGGATAAACAAAATATGGTGTATCCATACAATGGAATATTATTCAGCCATAAAAAGGAATGAAGTACTGATGGATGCTACAACATGCATGAATCTCCAAAACATTATGCTAAGTGAAAGAAGCCAGTCGAAGACCAAGTTACTATAAGATTTCATTTGTATGAAATGGCCAGAGTTGGCAACTCCATAGGGCCAGAAAATAGATTAGTGGTTGCCAGGGGCTGGGGGGAGGCTCTGGCAGCCACTGGCAGGGGTTGGAGGGTAACTGCTGAAAGGTACAGGGTTTCTTTTTGGGGTGATAGATATGGTCTAAAATCAATTGTAGTAATGGTTGCCCAACAATGTGAATATGCTAAAAGCCCATGAACTGTATGCTTTAAATGGGTGAATTGTATGGTATGTGAATTATATCTCAACAACGCTGTTAAAAAAATTGGATAGGATGCTGGATGGTGTGGACTCTGTCTCCCGAGGCCCTCCTGGAAAGGCCTGCTATGGTCCGGCGGCTCCCACCATCTTGATCTCAAAGAGCAAGTGGCAGCTCAGAGAAGGAGCTCTGGACCAGGAGTCAGCAACTTGCTGTGTGTGCTGGGGTGAGCCTGTGCCCTCTCTGAGCCTCATTCTCTCCCCTGATTCCCCCAGGAGCACTGAGAAGTGATGCAGGAAGCAGCAGTGGACAGAGGAGCCAGTGGTCCCCACGGCAGAATTCTGCCTGAGGTCTGTAGCCCGGACGCCAGCAGGACAGGGGTGGTGGTAAGATGCCCCACTCTCCCTGCCCTGAGGGATGGAGGCCACCCCGCCATGCTCTGTCTTTTAACATCCCAGAGCCCAAGGGTTTAGGTTCTGAGACTGCAGAGCATGAGAACAAATTACCTACAACTAAAAGCCCTGGGTTTGTGGTGGTAAACAGGGCATTCAACTGTAACCTGTATCCACAACGATTTTGCCAGTCTTTTTTTAGATGATGTTTTCTTAACAACCTACAGAGAACTTCAGTCTCCTCCCCTCCTAATTCCCTGCTTTGCACAAACATGAAATTAATCTTCTAAACACCCAAGGCAGTTCCAAAAAGAAGTGAGCAGAGAGAAAGCGTGGGGGTGGACTTGGGGGGAGCCCCACCCTCCCATACTCAGAGATCTCTCTCCTGTTTGACTCACAGCCCAGGAGGGGCAGGTAGCTGAATGGTCACTGATGCTTCATAACATCCCCTGCACCAAACCCTCTAAGCATCCATCGGGCCCTGCTTGCATATCTCCAGTGACGGGGGACTCATCACCTGTAAAGTCAGCTTGTTGTATCTGAAATAGCTTTGCCTAGGGCAGAATTCTCCCTCAGAGTAAGCTGGCTTCTGCCCACTTTTGTGCTTCTTCCTTGGGCCTAGCGCTGCCCTCTGGGGATTTTAGGACTAGCATCTTATGCCCCACACCTGTTATTGATTAGTCCAACCATTAACAAGAAACCTGTGTGCCTGGCCCTTAAAGGGAAATGATCCCTTCCTTGGTGTTGGCCACAGATGGGGAAGCCCATCCCCCACAGATACCCAGATACCCCCCCCATCCCACCTGGAACACATCCTCTTTCCCTGCACCCTGCCCAGGCTCAAAGAATATCTTATATAAATTAGAAAAAGATACCCCTGAATCCAGGTAGATGCAGCTTCATGCCAGGATCAGGGGTTCAGCCTTTGTGGATCCCTTAGCCAAGTGCCCTTGAGCAGTGAACGACATGCACAACTGTACCAGGTGGCCCTGCACCTGCCCCCTCCTGGGTGCCGGGTCTCAGCAAATGGCTCTGTCATTCCCCTGTGGTGGCTCATGCCGATCAAGTTGGCTGGAACCTTGTTCCCTAGAATCCTCTCCCCTCTAGCTGGCCTGAAGAGAAATTTGTGCTCTGAGGCCATCAAGGCTAGAGGTGGGAGAGACAGACACAGAGATGCCAGCAGTTTCTGGTTGGTCCTTGCCCTTTCCTCTGTCCTCCTTTTGAGGACTGCTGGCCCTGCTGGCTCACAGTGACCTGGGCCTTCCACCAGATGCCTGGCTGTGATCTCACAGAGCAGAAGCTGTGAAGGCACGTCCATCGACGTCTACACTGGCTCTGCCTTCCCACTCCAGCAGCCAGACCCACTTGGCTTCCAGATTTTTCTGCAAGCTCCACCTGCACCCCTGCTTGGAGAGGGCTGGCTGGTGACATTCCCTGGTTCCCATAAAGCTCCCTACTTTGGACCTTTCCTTCCCAGACCCTCCCCAGCAGTGTGGGTGCTAATTCCTATACTATAACCCTCACCGGGGTTCTGCTTCCCTCACTGAGCCCGAATGATGCCCACCCCTTACCCACATCAGAGCAAGTGAGGGCGGCCTGGATGTCCCCTTCCTCCTCAGCTCATAGTAAATTGCTCCGCATGTCCTGTTGGCTGTACGCCCTTATTGTCCCTCTAATTGAGGGACACTCCCCCCATGTGCGCCTCCATCCAGGCCTCTGTCACTTCTTGCCTGCACTATTTTATCAGTCTTTTCTGGTTTTCTAGCTCTGGTCCAGCTCTGTGTCTGTGGCTTCATATTTCTCTCTGCCCCAAATCTCTCTGCGGCTCCCAGCCATGCACAAGGACCAAGACTTTTACCTGGGGTTCAGGGACCCTGCCAGGCCCACACTCACCACCTTCACAGGCAAGTCCCCACCATCTCCTCATCCTGTGCCCTGTGTCAGCCACTCCAAACCGCCCCCTCCTCCCCTGCTGAATCAGTGTCACTAGTGATTGTCCTGGGAAAAACGAGAGGGAAAGGTTGTGTCCGGCAGACAGGCTGTCTGAATCCCACACCCCACTTTGTCCACCGCTCCCGTGTCTGTCTGGAAAACTCCTATTCATCCTTCAGAACTTCAACCTCAGTGTTCACCTCTGCTTACTTGTTCCCTGGGCCACACCCTCCCCACTGGCCCCCATTAGAACGGATCACTCCCTCTGGTTCTCCTGCGGTTCCCTGGGCTTCCAGTGTCCTCGCCCTGTCCCACTGGACGACAGTGGCCTTTTGCTCTCTGTCTCCCTCTGCCTATGAGTGACCAGTCAGCAGACCCCCCACGTGCCAGGGTGATGGGAGCCGATGCGCTGAGGAGCAAGGGGACGTCACGGGGCGGGAGCCACGTGGTCCAACTGTCATCAAAGAACTTGCGAGGGAGCCAGGGCCACACCACTTGGGGACGTCGAAGGGGCAAGAGAGTTCTGGGAGAGACCACTGAGGGTGTGTGTCCTGCCTCCCCTCCTGGGAAGCCTGGCCCTGGGCAGTGTGGGCCCACCTGAGTGGACATATAGGAATAAGGGGTGCCTGCCTCGGAAGGAGGGACCAGCTTGGAACTCACCCAATTTGTCCTCATCCTCTTCTTCTTCCTCATCAGCAGCAGGAGTACTGCTAACAATTACCATCGCTTTTGGGATTCAGAGTTTACAAGGTGTAACAATCCACACTTGCTCTGAGGTTCTCAAGGGCCCAGCAAGCGGGGTACTGCACATGCCCACTCATGGGGGTGGAAGCTGGGATTGGAGTGGAGTCAGGCCTGCGTCGGGACCTCTGTTAAGTGTGCTCTGGGTCCCAAGATGCCCAGGACACCTGGTTAGGCCGAGGGAGGCTGAGTGACAGTGACGGCGAGGCTGTGCTGAAGTCAGGAGCTGGGCTTTGGGTACCGGCAGCTCAGCCTTTTCTGGGTCTAAACTTAGTTATCCCACAATCTCTCTATGGGAGTCGGGCAAGTCCCTTTTCTTCCCTGGGCCTCAGTTTCCTCATCCACAAAATGGGAATAACAAAGTACAGCTCCGGGGTTGGCCAAGCGACCCACATGGGTAGTGGCTGTGGAGTCGCTTTGAATCCATACATCCACTTGCTCCGGGAAGGAGGGTTTGGGCCACAGGCTGATGGTTGCAAGGCTCTCTGTGCCTCAGATTGGATGGCTGGAATGCCCTTGCCCTCTTTTTCTCAGGAGCTGCAGGATGCCCCTGTGTGGGTGAAGGGGATTCTCACAGGTGACCCGTCATGCTCATGTGGCCAACGGGGCACACTTTGCACAGAGAAGGAACAGACTGAGACAGACACTAGCCGTGGGATGGAGTGGTGGTGGTAGTGGTGTGTGTCCTGGACCCAGAGGGATTCTGGGACTATAGCCTGGCCTGGGGATGGGTGGCCAGAGCTGGAGGAGGATCCTGTGTACATAGAGTGAGTGGCACAGACTCTGTAGTTGGACTGCTGGCCCCATCCCGGCTCCTCCATGTCCTAGGCTGTGTGCACTCTGCTGGTTACTTGCAATGCCTTTACTTACTCCTCTGTACAATGGGGTAATAGCAACACTGCCCTCTGAGAGTTGCATGAGGATTACTTGAGTTTATATACTACGACACCAGACCCATATTAGCTGTTATCATTCCTACAAGCTGCTGACCTGGTGCAACAGGAAGCCAGCAGGAGGTTCTGGGGAAGGACAATGCATTCTGCAGTCCTGGCCTCCATGCAGCTCTCTCAGCCTCCCTCTGAGCCTTCCTCTGAGGTCTCCCTCTGAGCCTCAAGTCCCCATTTTGGGTAGCCATGTGGGCTCACTGGGACCCCAGCCACCGAGGGGCTTGTTGGCCGGAAGCCCCGCTCTGATAAAGCTGGCAGTGGAAGCAGATTCTGGACCATCAGACGCTTGTCTCAGGGCTGTCATGCGGGCTTTTATCAGAATAAACAGGTTTTGTTATGCATTTCACAATCTTAGCATCTTTAATTTATCGCACAACAAATTGGAGAGGATTTAGCATGTATTTAATTAATTTGACGAAAATAGTTCAACAACTGTAAACAAGGCTGCAGAAACACTGTTGCCGGGAAGCGGTGCGCCGACTCCTTCAGGGCTTAGAGAGGGCTGTGGCTTGAGGCTGCGCTGACGCTGCAGGACAGAAGAGGTGACACAGCCTAGGCACGGGGGTGAGGGCTACACGCTGGGCGGGAGGCCAGGGGACAGCCTGGTCACAGACTAACTGGGAGTCTCGGTTTCTCGTGCTCATGAAGGGACAGTAAGCCCTGCCCTGCTTCCTGCTCAGGGGACCAGGTGAGGATTTCCTGAGATGAGGATCCAAGAAAGTGAGAGCTTGTCATGGGGTCTTTGATGTGAAACTCCCAGCAGGAGGGTGCTTGGTGTGTGCACGCCCTTCCGGCTGCCAGTGATGCCTGGATACCTGACCGGTGACAACCCCACCGGGGTCAGGAGTGCCCCTCATCCTTCCTGGGGGCACATCAGGAGCAGACCCTCATATGACCCCCAATGTACAATCCCTTCCACTTGAGTGTGTGTGGACCTGTAATTTGCTTTTAACCAAAAAAAATGTGGCAAAAGTGATGAGATGTCACTCCCATGATTATGTTACATTATATAAGACTCCGTTTTAGCAGACTGGAGAGAGACTTTCATTACTGGCTTCCCGAAGTAGTTATGTTGGAGAAGGCCATGTGGCAGGGAATGACACAGAGCCTCTAGGGCCTGAGGCCACCTGCAGTGGACTGCCAGCAAAAAGTCCTCAGCCATACAGATACCAAGAAATGGAATGAATTCTGAAAAAGCCAGAATAAGTGTGGGAGTGGATTCTTCCCCAGTCAAGCCTCCAGATGAGAACACAGCCCGGCTGACAGCTTGACTGTAAGATGCTGAGCAGGTGACTCAGCCAGCTGTGCCCAGACTCCTGTCCCAAGGAAACTGTCAGATAACAAATGTGTGTGTTGTCTTAGGTCACTAAATCTCTGGTTATGTTTTTATGTAGCAACAGAAAACTAATTCAGGAGGCATCAGGGAAAGAACTGATCTCTGGTGTAGCTGTCCCTCACCTCTGGCAGAACTTACACTCCTTGAGGATCAAGCCCCTCATTTGTAAGGACAGGTTATCGGAGATACCCTGGGGTAGCTAAGATCTGAGATCCACTCAGCACGTAGTAGATGCCAGAACACAATAGGTCACTTTGTGAAATGCTGAATACAATCATCTCCAAGAACCATGTGATTTTGGGAAACTGAGCTATCTATGCCTGTACATTTGACCTGAGTCTTGTAAGACTTGCTTCCATTATTAGGGACTTTATAGTTTACAGGAACCTTCCCACTGCGCAGGGGAGCAGGAATTAGCCATCGGCCAGTGGTAACCAGGTAACCAGGGCACGCGGTAAAAGGAGCCGAGTCTCTTTGTGGATCTGCTCTGGGCTGCTGGGTCCTGGCCCCAGGTTCCACTTGGCCCATCAGAGACGTGCAGCCTCTGTTCTCTGCGAGCTGATGAAATTTGGAGAGCAGGGAGCAGGAGGAGTTGGAACTGGTCCCAGCTCACTGGCTTGGAAGTTTGAATGGATGGTTCTCAGTGATGGGGATGCAGTCAGCATGCGTGTGCGGAGGAAGTGCCTGACTCCCTGATCTGGCTTTGAGGGGCTTCCAGGAAAGAGGCAGGGCTGGAGAGGGGTTCGAGTCCTCCTGGAGGCTGGGAGTCTGCAAGGTGAGGCTGCCCATCAAGGGATGGACGCCAGCCGGATTACCAACCTCGCAGCTGCAGGCAGGGCAGATGCCGAGGAGATTGGGGGATGGGCAGTGCAGTGGTTACTTGCTCAGAGCCTCGAACTTCTCACTTACTAGCTGGGTGACCTCAGGAAGTCACTTAGCCTCCTCTGTAAATGGGGATCCTAACAGACCACTTTCTAGGGTCAGGGTGAAGGTAAAAAGAGCCAGCCCTTAAAGCACTCGCCAGAGTTGTCTGGTCCGTCACAAGCACCGATGAGGCTTGGCTACTAAGGGTTGCGCCCTAGGCGGGCAGGATGCTTGTCTTGTCCACTGCCTCTCTCCAGGCGCCCGGCATCACGCAGGAGGGTCCTCAACAGGGGTTTGTGAGATTAGTGAAAGGGGAACCCCAGGGCTCGCTCCCCCTTGTTTGTCCCTTCATCGAGGTTACATCCTGCAGAGGATGTGGGGATGTCCCTGAGTTCAGTGGAGGTGCCCCTCCATCTGGGCCGGTCTAGTAATTCCTCCATTCCTGCCAGGCAGGGTGGAGAGCCGTGGGTGGGGCCTCTCCTGCCACCCTGGGGATGGGGGGGGCCCTGCCGCTGTATCTCTGCTGACTTCTCACCCTCGGGGTTCGGGGGAGGGAGCTCTGTCCTCACTTGACCCTGAGCTCTGACTCACACTGGCTTCTGAGGCCCCCCAGAACGACTTTCCCAGGCTGGGCCCGCCCCCACTGTTTACTCTTGGCAAATGGGACCTTCCTGTTTCTAAGAAAATGGCTTTAATTGGTAATTATCTCATGTGTTCATACAGCGTCTTTCAACCAGGTGCCTGCAGCACCCAGCTTGTTAAACGGAATCCTTAGAGGGTACTGGGACTTCAAAAGTGCTCCTGGGCCACTGGGGCGCCTTGCAGGCTCCCCACAGCGTGAGCACGCCGAGGTCAGCACCGGGCGTCTGCTGCACCACTGGGCCCCAGGGTCTGGTGACAGCGAGAGCGTGACCTCGGGTGGCTTCCCTGAGGACCACCATGTGCCCAGCCCTGCTCCCCACCCCATTCCCCTCAGGGCCCCCAAGACTAGGGAGACAGAGGTCGACTCAACAGTACATATTTCTTCTTTTTAATTTTAATTTGTCAAATGTAAGCAGGCCCCTCAGTTAGAGGCTGTAATAAGAGTTGTGTAGTTACACAGTTACACAGGCCTACCCCTCCTCCTGCCCCATTTCTCCCCTGCCGCAGAGGCCATTGCTCTCAATTCTAGCTGATTCTTTCAGAGTTCCCTCCGTAGCACTAAATAACAAGCTTGTGTTGCTACCAGCCGGCCTCTCAGTGTCAAGTTTATCTAAGGACTTCCTACTATAGGAGGCGAGCATTTATCTACACACACACACACACACACACACACACACACACACACACACACACACGCCCTCCGCATTTCCCAACCTACCATCCTCCCAATATATCTGTGCTCCGTTCCACCTAAGATGCTGACACTTCCTTGATCTTTCCAGAAGGTCTCAACGAACGGTTATCACACAACTGGGACGAGTTTGAAGCTAATCTGATTCTTGAACAGTGGAGGGTGCAAGCCCGGCCTGCGGTCGGGCCAGCGTTCGCAGGAGGAATCAATGCAAAGCGCGATCCACGGCTGTTGATGATAAGTGCCCACTGTGTTTTGGGTCCTCCGCTTCGGGCTGGGGTGCAGGCCTATCTGTGCGTGACACAGACACAGCCAGCATTCCCCTGCAAGTGAGCATCTGGAAGTGCAGTGACATAACAGCCGGCTTATACGCTGGGCGCAAGGACGATTGGGCCACATGGCCTTGCAGCTGGGGGATCTTGTCACTGACAGCCATGTCTTCTGCCAATGACCAGACAGGGTTTGTAGCCCCAACTGATAATCACCGATCATGTTCCAGGCGTGCTGCTTTAACCCTCATAACAAACTTGCTGAGTAAATACAACCAATTTCGTTAGCAGAGGCAAACGCTTATATGTAGGATGGATAAACAACAGGGTCCTACTGTATAGCACAGGGAGCTATATTCAGTATCCTGTGATAAACCATAACGGAAAAGAATACGGAAAAGAATATATATATGTATAACTGAGTCACTTTGCTGCGCAGCAGAAATTAACACAACATTGTAAATCAACTATACTTCAATAAAATTTTTTTAAAAATACAAACAATTTCGGGTTACGGGTAAAGAAACAGAGACCCTGAGGCAATTCAGTGATGTGCACGAGGTCGCAGAGAAATCAGGCCCAGCAGGACCCGAACCCAGGTCTAATTCCAAATTCAAGCTCTAGTCTATCCACAGCCCCCAGACCCTGGGGAGAAGATTGCAGCTGTACTGCTGGTCCCCCTACGGCTCAGGCCCGGGCTCGGGGGAGGGGTGCCTTCCAGGCAGGGCTCTCCTCTCCACCGTCCCTCCACCGTGGGTGCTGCAGCCTGTGGAGGGGGAGGGGGCCCGGCTCCATGATCTCCTTCGCCGGGGAAGGAAGCTCCATCTGCAGGCTCTTTTCCTGGGGGGTAGGGGTGGGAGGGGGCATTAAAAAGTGGCCCACCCCCTGTCCTGGCTTCTGATTCACCCCACCCTGAGCCAGGCGGGGGTGGAAGCTGCTGGATGCTGGGCAACTTGGCTAATTGCTAAGCCAGGGCAGCAGGGCGTGGTTTGACATAATTATAGTTTGTCCTGTTGCCTCTGGCCCGGCTCACAGGAGAGGGTGTGAGGAGGCCCCGAGCAGCAGAAAGCACACATTAGTGCAGCAAATTGGCCTGCTTGCCAGCCTCCAGGCCCCTGGGAGGGCCCCAAGTTCAAGCATCGCCTGTGCCACCGTCTGCCGCCAGGATGTCCCGCATCTCGAACAGGGGGAAGCCCATCTGGACGTCCCCGCTGACTCGGCTCCCATGTGTCTCTTCCAGGATGTGGTAAAAGTCTTCCAGTGGCACCTCGAGCCAGCCCTTCCCTGCCTCAGGCCTCAGTTTTCTCAGCTGTCCGGTGGGATGAGCTCTGCGCTTTGTGAACCAGGGGGCTGGTCCCCACCGTTCACCGCTTGTCCCCCTCCCCCCTTCCCAGCCCAGACCCCAAACGCATGCGTGGTCAAGCCTTCAGACGTTTCCAACGTTAGCTGTCCAGCGATCCCTGGCCTTAGTCCCAGACATTACAAAGTAGAGACAAGCCTTCCTTGCTATGCATTTTCTGAATTTCTGACCCATCGAAACTGTGACCACGCCACTGTGATTTGGGTGATTCTTTACGTAGCAATAGCTAATAACCCAAACAGTAGAATTAAAATGGGATAACAGAGGGAAAGTTCTTCCCAAGGCACAGAGCTTGGAGAAGGCCTATGAGCCTGACGGCAAATACCTGGAGGAAGGACAATGAAGGCTGGAGAGCTGAAGAGTGGTCCCAGCTGAGTGGGTACAGGCCATGCATGGCTCAGCCGATAAACTGCCACAATTATGCTTCCCACCAAGGCTGTTTGTTACTCTCTAGCTGAGAGTCCCCAACCCCTCAGCCGCAATTCATGTGGCTATCCTCCAAAAAGCCCTCCCCTGCAAAGCGCAGTACTAGGTTCAAGCCTAAGTTTTCTATTGTTTGTGTAGGTCAACAGAAGGTAGCACTGTCACCTCCCTGGACTGAGGACCTAGACCTCTATTAATGCAACCCAAGAATACCTGCACTTTTACAACCGCATGTCTGAGCTGAGCTGACTGTGAGCTGCAATCCCTAGGCTGCTCCTGTGCAACTCCTCAGCACAAGTTGCTGCCAGATCTGACCTGCCTTGTGGCTACTGAGGCTGGGAAGACAAGTCACTGTCACTCACCCTCTGCAGTGACGCTGCAGTGAGAGCCCCCACTTCTACCCGTGGACCCCTGGATCCTCCTGGCTGTGACCTGGTCACCAAACCGTCCTGTCGAACTCTGTAGCCACTTAACGCTGAGGAAGGCAGTGTGAGCGTGTGAGAAGGATCTCCCCTGGGGGGGCCGGGGGGGTGGTCAAGCCAGGGGTCAGGAGGTCTGGGTTCTGATACCTGCTTTTCACCATCCCCCACCTCCCCATCACATCCCCAGTCATGAGATAAGAGACTGGACAAAGGGGTCGGTCCCCTCCCTCCCCCAAGGAGGCTCACCAAATAATCCCTGGGAGGCAGGGCCCTAATACCAGGGAGGTGCAAGCTTCCTGAGGACCACTTTCCCCACTCAGAATCCAGACCAATAGATCCGGCGTTGGCCGAGGAACATCCAACACGTGCTGCTGGCACAGTAGTCTCTGTGCTCATGGTTGAGGCATCCGCCCCCTCCCAAGTGACCGGGGGCGAGACTCAGGCCACCACTCTGCAGTTAATATTTCAAGCAGAACACAGACTTAGAGCCGATTTACCCTTTGCTCCTTCTTAACCCAAAGGAAATTGCCTTTCGCGTACATCAACTTTCTAATTAGCAGATGGGATGACCGAGATCTTAAGGATAATTAGAGGGAGGTCTGTCTTTTCCCAAACTCCCCGCTGTCCCCTCCTCCCCAGGCCCGCCCCTGTCTGGAGCCTTCCTCTAATTTGGAGCCACTTAGAAAAGACAAGGAAACCTTTAAAGCTAAGAAGAATGTCTCCCAGGATGCCTCCTGCCTGTTTTATAGCAGCGGCCAAGAGGGCCGGCCAGTGTGCTCGATCTGCAGAAGCATGGGAGAGGCACCCGTTCAAGGGGCCTGTGGCCACAGCATCCTGCTATAAAAATAGCTGCGGGTTTGAAGGCTGCAGGAGGAGAAAGGACGGGATTCCTCTGCTCAGTGTGCCGAGTGACCCTAAACCAAGAGAAGAGGGAGCCCCAAGCCCGGTCTGGGAACTCTGTGCTGGGTCCTGCTTGGGCCCTCGAGGTCACCTCTCGATGGTCGGGATGCCACCTCTGAACAGCCCTGCCCCCTCTGCTCCCCTCTCCCTCTGGACCCCGGCCCCTCCCACTTGGCCCCTCATATCTGAGCAACTCCGTGGGTGCCCCAGGACACCCACACCTTATCTGCCCTCCTCCCAGAGCAGTGACCTCTCCCACTGCGTCCCCCTCATCCTTCAAGGCCCAGTTCATTGGGTCCCAGCCCATAATGTCCCCTCTGAACGGGTGGGTGTTCGCACTTTTTGTCTGGTCCCCTCACTCTCAGAGCCACACCTGTTTCGTTCAGCGCTGTGCCCAGCACCCAATAAATAATTGATGAATAATTGATGAATGAAGAAATGAATGATGAATAATTGTGAATGAAGAAACTCAGCGTACATTGTCTGACTGGGTTACTACAATGACCCAAGCCCAGGAGTTGTCAAGGCTGAGTTCTTAGTCCCCCAGAACACCCAGCGGAGGGCCACAGTAGACAATCAATGAGCATTTGCCGATTTGAGTTGCCTTTGCTTGGGAAGTGGTGAGCTCCCCATCACAGGTGGTATGCAAGCAACAGCCACTTGATGGGGAGGTTGCAAAAGACACTCAGCATCTAGCAGGGCTGGACTCAGAGGGCTGATGGTTCCCTCCATGCTCCCATAGGCCAGGTGAGTGGAAGCCTCTAGGTGGGGCAATGGTGGTGAGGGAAAAGCAGGTGGTCCTTGCTCTGCGGAGTAGAGGTTGGAGATAGACAGTGACTCCAGTGGGGGAGGGGAGGGGGCATGTGACTTGGGCAAAGGCTTGGAGGAAGGAAAATGAAGGAAGGATTTGGAAAGCACTGGAGGTCAAGGTGGTGGCTGGCTGGGGCGGTGGGGACAGTATCCAAGGGCAGTGGGCCTGGGAGGGCAGGGGACAGCCTGCTGTTCACAAGGAGTTAGTGGTGAGAGGTTAGGGGTAAAGTCACCTGCCCCAGCTTGCTCTCATGTGGTCTGGGTGACAGCTGTCACCCTGCAGGGGGCTGGCCTTGTCCTAAGGCAATTGGTCTCTTTCAAGTTCCCATCCTGGCTTGGTCACCCCTGAGACTTCCGGTTGCCCTCTGGAAAGTGGGGTGCTCTTCACAACCGTCTAAGTCCTCTGACTCCCTGGGGCCCACCTGAAATTCCAGTTCCGAGACTAATCGCTCCTGGAGGCACCTGGCTGGGAGCACAAACCCCTCGGGGGTCTCTCGGACCCCAACAGCTGGCCGTCTCCCAGTGGTCAGCCGAGCCGAACAATGTGACCTGGTGATGGCAACAGACTCGCCGTAGCCCCCTCAGGCTGATGGGGGACTGCGGTGGTAAGTTTCATCAAGAATTCCATCCAGGGACTTCCCCGCTGGCACAGCGGTTAAGAATCCCCCTGCCAAAGCAGGGGACACGGGTTCAAGCCCTGGTCTGGGAAGATCCCACATACCGCAGAGCAGCTAAGCCCATGTGCCACAACTACTGAGCCTGCGCTCTAGAGCCCGTGTGCCACAACTACTAAGCCCACGTGCCTAGAGCTCGTGCTCTGCAACAAGAGAAGCCACCACAATGAGATGCCCGCGCACCGCAACAAAGAGTAGCCCCCGCTCGCCGCAACTAGAGAAAGCCCGCACGCAGCAACGAAGACCCAACGCAGCCAAAAATAAAAATAAATTTATAAAAAAAAAAAAAAAAAAAAAAGAATTCCATCCATGTGGGGGCTCTGCCGTCCAAACCGGGCCAGTGACTCCTTCCCAGGGCACTGGGCTGCCTGATGGCCGCTTCCAAGCAGCCAGCTTGCTGGCACCATTTCTCAGATGGGGAAAACTGAGGGTCTGTGTGTTGCTGAGAGAGAGTCCCACAACGAGGGTGGAACTCAGAGCTTCTTTTTCCCAGGACCGCTGCATGCTCCCCACATCTCCCCCTACTCCCCTCTACCCCTGGGACAAGTGTTTCCCGACCATCTCTCCTTGGGGGTTTCCACGGTCTCCACCAGATTTCTGACTAGCTCTTCCTGCTTTCATAATATGAAGGAGGAGGCGGCCGGGGAAGGAAACCATGGGGACTCATTTACTCAGCACTTGTGAGCTCTGTTGTGACTCGCTCCGAGTTCCATTGCGATTCCCTCTTGCATTTCCCTCCTCCTGGCAGGCTGGGCGGCTCTCCGAGTGCTCCGGGCTGTCCTGGGCCCTCAGGAGCCCCTGCATTGTCCTGAGCAGTGATCCCCAGAAGCAGGCGCTCAGGGGCCTCCAGGCCTTGCATATGGACACCTCCGGCCAGCAGGAAGCAGGGGTGGAAGCCCCGGATGGCATCACCTCTGCCCGCTCAGCAAGCCCAGAGCCAGGAGGCCCCAGGCCCAGGCTCATGGACCGGGCCAGGAAAGGCTGCTGCCAGAGCTGGCGTGGACAGTGGCCACCTGCCCCTCCACTCAGGCCCAGAAAGGGGCAGGCGCCTGCCGTGCCCACACTGCTCGTCTCCCACAGTGAGCGGAGATGGGGCCGGGACTGGAATCCTGGCTCCTGTGGCCAGAGCCAGTTTCCCTTCACCCTGACCTGCTGAACACCTGTAGCCCCGTGTGGTTGGTCCCTGTGCCAGGGGGCAGCGTGGCAGGGCCTGGCCCCAGCTCAGGGCGGGAGATTCCATCACAGTCCTCGGGGAGGTCAGAGGGGCTGGTCAGAGTCAGCTGGTCCAGGATGGCTCAGGGAGGGGAGCATCGCAATGGGCACAACCTTCTGGAACCACTAGAAAGGAGCCCTCGCCCTGGCACCACTACTTATCAGCCTGGGTGAATGACTTAACCCGTGTGTGCCCCAGTTTCCTCACCTGGAAAATGGGGTAAAGGAGTCCATGTGAAGACACAAGTTTTAGGACGTAGCCTGACTTGCTGTGTTCCGTAAACGTCAGCTACTCTAATTGTTTTCGTTATCATCACATTCCCTCCCCCAAGACAGGGGATCAGCCGTACCGGGGCCTGGAGGCCTAAGGCCAGCTCCAGGGACAGTTAAGCTGTCCTGTGCCTGGGGCCAGGTGGGCCCACAGCCTGAGCCCAGCGCTGCCGGCCCTGGCAGCCCATCAGACGTGGTGGCCCCAGGTGGGGGCCGACTTGGCTGGACGGACTGGGCAGCCGGGCTGCTTTGGACACACGGGGCCCCTGCCAGGGGCAGGTGCAGGCTCGGCTTGTCACATGAACTGGAGAATTCTTGGGCTGGCCCAGGACTGGTGGGGACGGGCTACGTCCCAATACGTGTGTGGCCAGAGTGGATGCGCATGTGATTTCTCAATTCTCCTTCATCGGAGTCACCTCCCTTTTTCTTGTTTGTCTCTTTGCTCTTTCAACTCCCTGGACTATTTTCAATGCCCTGAGGGGGCCCAGGCTGGGGTGGGTAATGGTGGCAGTAGTCCTACTGGTTGAGGGGGTCCCTGCGGGCCAGGCTGATGCAGAAACCCTCCCCATGGGCTGACCAGACAGAGTCACGTGCTCCTCGCTTTTCATATGAGAGGACCGAGCCTTCTGGAGGATGGTGTCCCACCGAGAGTCACACAGCTCGAGGGGTCAGGCCACGGTGCAGCCCTGAGTTTCCCCAGCTGGCATGGGTGGCCTTGCCTTGGGAGCTCTCCTGAACTTGCATGGCCCAAGGCCAAGTCTTCCCAGCTGGCTCCAGGCCTCAACTTACCGTGTGTCCTCAGCCAGGAGCCCCTTCCTGGGCCTTTGTCCCTTGGCAGCAGAGATCCTGTTGGCCCCGCACTGGTGGAGATCCTTGTGGTTTGGACGGTCTCTGGATCCCACAACTCCACCCACTCTCAATGGCCCCTGACAGGTGCCTGGCAGGGAGGCCCCCTTCCTGTCCTTTGTCACCTTCCAAACTGTTGTCCGGACCTGGAGCACTATTTAAAGAGCTGTCGCCGAGCTCCCCCAGCCCTGCTGCAGCTCGAGGGAGCCATCCAGACCATGGTAGGCTGGTGCTGCCCCGCCTCCTGACCTTGACCTCATCCTGTGACCTTGACTTCATTTGTGATACTGACCTTTACCTCATTGCCTGAACTCACCCTGACCTTGACCTTGTCTCTCTCACTGACATCCTTGACCTTGACCTGATGTTGTGCCTGTCCTGACCTTTTCTTCACCCTTGATGTCATCCCTGCACCCGGCCAGTCCATCCTTGTGGGTCCTGATTTGGGTCTCTACCTTCCTAGACTCGGTGGGGGCTGCCGAGGTGAAAGCTGGGGCGGGGGGCGAGGAAGAGGAGGGTGGAGGGGGACAGAGTGGGCCAGGCTTGGAGGTTTCAGGGAAAAGTGGGGCTCTGATCTCACTAAGAGAGCATGTTTCCTATGGGGGCCGGGGTCACTATTCCAGGACAGCCTGGGTCCTATGGAGCCTGGCATGGGGGCTGCTGGCCTTGCTGCGGGGTCCTTCAGGCCATGTGGGGCCTGCCCTGCCACCTTCCCCTTGCCCCTGTGCTCCAGCCCCTCGGGTCTCCCTGCAGGCTCTCAATGGTGCTGTTCTTTCATGCCCCTGTCTCACTCACCCTCATCAGTCCCTCCTGGCCTGAGAACTCTGTCAAGCCTCAGCTCAGAAGCCACCTCCTCCAGGAGGTCTGCCGTGAGTACCCCAGCGGTACAGAGGCTCCTCTGTGTTCTCAACATCTTCCCTCCCTCCATCACCCTCTACTGATTGTCTGTCTCCCAGCCGGACTGTGAGCTCCTTGGGGACAAGGACCAGGCCTGATTCAGCTCTAGGTCCCTGGGATTGGGCACAGGGCCTGGCTGGAGGTCAGCAGGTACCTAATACATGTCCGCATGCTTTGAGGGAGACGTTATCTCGGTTTTATAAATGAGGCTCAGGGCAGAAAACTGATTTTCCTAACATCACAGAGGCTGTGATAGCAAAGCCAGGATGAGAACTCAGGTCTGGGTGACGCCCTTCTGCCCTGAGATGTTCCCTTCAGCGGAGTTTTATTTTTTAGAGGCACATTATAAAATGGAATTTCCAAGACAGCTGGGCTGGAAAGGGTCCTGGCTAGGAGATCAGAAGCCCGGTCAGGGCCCTGGGCCTCAGGTTTGCCTGTGCAGTAGGAGAAAACAACCCCTTCCCTCCTTGCAAGGTTCTAGAACAGGGTCTGTCACACAGTAGGGTGACGTTTCCCCCAGATGGACTTGAAAGGCTGGGGCGAGACAAGGATGGGGGATGCCGTGGCCGAGGGCAGGTCTAAGGAGAGAAAGGACAGCATATCCCACAGACGGAAGTGATTGCTTTTTATTAACCAGAAGGAAATGTATATGTAATTATGTGAGATGTATTCCACAGGGAGGTTCTTTTCTTTATGATGTCTGAAGGGATTTATAAATATTACAGGGGTTTTACAGCATCATAACGTCCTGGCCGCCCTGCCAGCCCCCTTTCAAAGGATTAGTGGAGACAAAGGACCCAGTAACAGCTAATCATAAGTCAGCCGGGCACTGCGGCTCCTGAAGTGAGCCCAGGAACCCAGGGGAGTTGGGGGCAAGTGCGGGGGTGGGGACATTGGGCTGGCGGACAGGAGTGAGCCGGGGGGAGGGGAGACCACAGAGGCGCTGGGGGCGGGCACGGGGGCGCCGGGGAAGCCTGGGTTCTGGGGTGGGGTAGACAGGGGCTGGGCACAGAGGGTGGAAGGGGCTGAGATGGAGGCCCGAGCTGGGTGTGGGGACGCCCACGTCTGTGGGGGGGTCCCCTTCCACCTCCTCCTTTGTGAAGTCCCGGCTGTCCTTTTCCCCCATCACAAGCCAAGTCTGGGGCTCCTTGCACATGGAGACCTTAGTGACGGCTGCTGAGAGAAAGGTCCCATGGAGGGGTTTGGGAACAGAGAGCTTTCAGCAAATGCCCAGTAGTGGACGACTCTCAGGCACCATGACATCCGGAAAGAAACACACGGGGGCAGGAAGTCTGACCAGAGACCCTCCACGTGGGTGGTCACCTGCTCTGCCTGCTGCCCTGAGATATGCCCTGAGCTCTGGGCAGCTATTTCCAAACCAATCCCTGATCGGAGCCAGGCCCTGGGTGGGGGAGGGGAGCCCAGAGGTGGGACAGACACAGGGAGATACGGCAGGACAGTGTGCTACGTGCTACAAGGTGTGGAAACCCAAGACTGGTGGGGAGGGGCAGAGGGGATGGGGGAGCTCTAAGTTGGCCTTGGGTCAAGGTTAGTCAGGGAAGGCTTCTCAGAGGAGGAGGCGGAGGAGTTGAGCCTGAAGGATGAGGATTCATCCCAATGGAAGGCAGGGAGGGTGTCCCAGGTAGTGGGAATGGCAGGAGCAAACGTTGGGAGAGAAGGAAGCTCAAAGCAAGTGGGGGGGGACCCAGGTCGCGGGGCGGGGGGAGGCGGATGCTCTGGGAGAGGGACAAGGGGCAGACCTCGCAGGGCTAAGGGATCTGGGTGTTACCCTGAACACCGGGGAGGGTGGCAGGAGAGGAGGGCCCCCACGTGGCGGCTGGTGCTACAAAAGACGCCCCTCTCTGCTCCGCATCCTGGGCTCTGACCTCCTGCACTCTGGAGTCAGGGGCCTGACGGGGAAGCAGCAGGTAGCCCCGCGGGGTAGGCGCTCTGTTGGCTTCTTGCCGGGAAGAAGAAGCAGGGAAACGCCCTGCTTCTCTGCCAGGCTTCATGAGGAGCCTGGTCTGTCTGCTGGGGTCCGTGGGGGCGGGCGGTGTGGTTCAGGAGATGAGCCCTGAGGGGTGGGTGGGGCGAACGGGGGACCTCCCCGGGGAAGGGGCTTCTGTAAGGCCTCGCCCGGAACCTCACAGGCACCCAGAAGAGCCCGGAAAAGAGCAGAGGGTGGAGCCAGCTCCAACGTCTTCTCCATGTTCGATCAGTCCCAGATCCAGGAGTTTAAAGAGGTTGGTCAGCCTCCCCCAGGGCCGTTGGGAGGGTTACAGGAATGCACCGAAAGCCCTTAGGGAGCCGGCAAGGCGTGGGGTCAGCCCTCCGTCCCTGGGGGGTGGGGACATCACTATCCTTAGAGGCTGCCATGCTATAGCTTAGACTCTGGAGATGTGACGAGCTGTCCTCGGGCAGCCCCTACCCCTCTCTCCCTGAGCCTTTGCTTGCTGTGTGACCTAGGGCAAGCCCTTCCTCTCTCCGAGCCTCAGTTTCACTCTCTGTAAAACGGGGTTGCTGGGAGCATGATATGAGGGATGGGCACGAAGCCCCAGCACGTGCTGGCGCACAGTAGGAGCCCAGGGCAGGTTAACCATCACTCTCATGCTGGTGTCATGCTGAGCTGGGTGACCGGGTGGCCAGAGGGCCTGTATTGAGGTTGCCCAGGCAACAGTGGTTGGGAGGACAGCCCCTTGCAGGGAGGGGGGATCTCTCTGGGGAGGGGGCCTGGGCTTGGGCAGGTGGGCGGGCGGCTGCTCAGTGCCCGTGTCTCTGCCAGGCTTTCACCATCATGGACCAGAACCGGGACGGCTTCATCGACAAGGAGGACCTGAGGGACACCTTTGCTGCCCTGGGTGGGTGACCAGCAGCCGGAGGCTTGGGGACTGGGGGCGAGCCGAGCCCTGGCCATCCAGAAAGAGTGGGCAGCTGGGGGCAGGCCAGGGCTGTTGGCGCAGTGGGTGTGAGGGGCTGGTGTTCTCTGGGGGTGCCGAGGAGGGGCGGCTACCACCTGGCAGGTCAGGGGAGACTCCCAGGTGTTAGAGGAGGACTGGCCAGGGGAGGGAGGGGGGCATTTCAGGGGCAGTAGTGGCCTGTGCAAAGGCCGGGAGTGGGAGGGGGAGGAGTCAGCAGAGCAGGGGAGACACGGGGTGGGGAAGAGGCTGGAGATATCCAGGGGCGGGACTCGGGTCACCGGGCGGTCTTCAGCTGCCAGCGAGGCTTTTGCCTTCTCTGAGGGCCCAGGGATGGGCCTTAAGCCTGGATGGGGACGCTGGGGCTGGGGGACAGGGGCGTAACCAACTCACTTCCGGACTGAGCCTTAAGCTCCCAGAGATCTGGATGTCCACTGGGACCGTGAGGAACCCGAGTCCCCGTCTCCTGGCAGCCAGTGCATCCCTCCCGGGGCACCTGAGCCCTGAGGCCCAGGTCTTCCACCCCTGTGTGCCTCAGCTTCAGCTTCTTTGGGTCTCAGTTTCCTCATCTGTAAAATGGGGATAACCACCAACTTGCTCTCCTTTCCAGGGAGGCTGAGGTGGTGGCAGGGGGGTGGTGAGGCTGGGGGCAGCCCAGTGCTGGCCACGGCTGAATGTGCCTCCGTCCTGAGGTCCCCCAGCAGGTGGGCAGGGTCTTAGGGCTGAGTGGGGGGGCGGGTGAGACGGTAGGGCTGGGGGATTCTGCAGGATGCTCCGTGGTCCCGAGCTCTGCTCTCTTGGGTTGCCTGCAGGCAGGGTCCCCTCTGACCCTCCTTGTACTCCTGGGTGTCTCCCCCAGGTCGCATCAATGTAAAGAACGAGGAGCTGGAGGCCATGGTGAAGGAAGCCCCTGCGCCCATCAACTTCACCGTCTTCCTGACCATGTTTGGGGAGAAGCTGAAAGGTGATTGAGGCCCCAGGGGGCCCTGGGGAGGGGATGGGTGAGTGGGTGTGGGTAGGCAGGGCCCTGTGTGCTGACGTACCCCCCACCGATGCACGCCACAGCTAGGAGCATGGTGCAGCCCCAGACACCAGCCCCCGGGGCACACACACCAGACCCTGCCTCAGTTTCCACCTCTATATCACAGAGTGGGGTGAATGTAATGACCCCCAGTTTGCAGGGCTGTGAGGTGCCCAGCGGGACAGTTTGCAAGAAAGTCCTTTGCGCACCATCAGGATGGTGCCCCACCCACAGCCCCACCTTCCTAGCCCTGGGCTCATCTTGCCTGTTCTGCCTTACCACCCGCTGCTGACAGGAGAAGGTGGTATGGGGGAGGGGGGTTCTGGAAGCTTCTGTGGCCAACCCCAGTACAGGATGGGCTTCTCCTCCAGGGAGAGGATCAGGGGCCTCATTCGTGAGTGAGGAGACCCAGGCTCAGACGGGTCACCACACCTGCTCCAGGTGTCCCAGCATCGAAGTGGCAGGGATGCAACTGTAACCCCGACGCTGGCTCTAACCACTGCACTCCCCTGAGACGCAGCATCAGGCCGGGCTGGGGTTCCGTGGTCAGAAGGAAGGGCCAGCCTGGGCTGCGGCTGCCCTTGCGGGGTGGGTCTCATCGTCATCCCATGCTCAGGCGGCCCCTGCCTGATACCCTCCCCTGGCGCCTCGGCTACAGCTGGGCTTAAGACCTGGTCTCCCGCTGACCCCCAGGGTGACCTTGAGCAAGGCTTATCTGCTCTTTGCACCTCAGTTTTTTTTTTTTTTTTTTAAATTTATTCATGGCTGTGTTGGGTCTTCGTTTCCGTGCGAGGGCTTTCTCCAGTTGTGGCAAGCGGGGGCCACTCTTCATCGCGGTGCGCGGGCCTCTCACTATGGCGGCCTCTCTTGTTGCGGAGCACAGGCTCCAGACGCGCAGGCTCAGTAGTTGTGGCTCACGGGCCCAGTTGCTCCGCGGCATGTGGGATCCTCCCAGACCAGGACTCGAACCCGTGTCCCCTGCATTGGCAGGCAGATTCTCAACCACTGCGCCACCAGGGAAGCCCTGCACCTCAGTTTTTTTGTCTGTAAAATGGGGTTTGTGTTAGTTTCCTGAGGCTGCTGTAACAGATGACCACGAACTTGACGGCTCAAAAAAACCAGCATTGTATACTCTCAGTTCTGGAATCCAGAAATCCGGAATCTGTCAGGCCAGGCTCCCTGAGAGGCTCCGGGGAGAGCCCGTTCTTGACCTTTTCCGGCTTCTGGTGGCTGCTTTGCTCCCATCTCTGCCTCTGTGGTCGTACTGCCCCCTCCTCTTCTGTCTCCCTCTGCCTCACTTTTGTAAGGACACTTGTTATTGGATTTAGGGCCCACCCGGATAAGCCAGGATGATCATCACTCCATCTCAAGAGCCTTTCCTTACATCTACGGAGGCCCTTTTGCCAAGTGACATTTCCAGGTCCTGGGGATGAGGACCTGGGTATATCTTTTGGGGGCCACCACTAAACCCACGACAGCCTGGTGTTTTCCAGCTGACAGAGAAGTGCCCTCAGGCCCACCTCTGGGCAGCTGTTCGGGGTTATTCCTGGGACCATGGCCACCTCCTTGAAGAGCGCAGAAGTCCAGGGGGCAGGGCAGGGGTACACTCCCAGGCAAAGACATGCGTGACTCCAGCCACGACTTTAAAGCAAGTCCTGGAGCTCGTGTCCGTCCGCAGCTGAGCTAAGAGCTCTGACCCAGGGCTGCAGCTTTTTCTCATTTTCGCAGGGGTTCCGGGGCTGGAGCTCCAGCTGAGCCTGTCATGCAAACTTGGCTGAGCCTGGGATGGGGACAGGAGCCGGGGGGGCTGGGCAGGCACCACCTCGTCCCTCTAACTGGGACAAGGACACTGTCATGAGGTTCCCAACAGCAATGAGGAGAAGCAGTCTCTCTGCAGCCCATTTGATGAGGTTTGCCGTCTGCAGAGCAGAGGCCCATTCTGGGAGGAGAGAGGGGAGGACCGGGTGCGGTAAATGTCCAGCCACGGGGCCGGAACCCAGGGCAGCTGGTCCACGTGCAGCCTGTCCTGAGGAAGGCAGGCTGGAGTCAGGCTGCCCCGGCACGGAGGTCTCTCCGGAGACCCTGGGAGGCAGAGACTGCACAGCCGCGCCCCAACCATAATCCCGTGGCCACCCCTTCTCCTCCTGCAAGGCCAGGCTGTGACGGACCCTGGACTGAGCCTCTGGCCTGGGCACACTGGCTCCCTGCCACCCTACCTAGAGGAAGCCCACGACTCTGCCTCTAGGAGCTCCCAGGCTGGCAAGGCCAGCACCGAGCCCGGCCCAGTCACTCAGGGCCAGTCTCAGAAATGTTGAGCGACTCAGACATCATCCTGTCCTGGATGATCCTGATGGTGGGGACACAGCTGGCCCTGACCCAGTCTGATGGGGGAGACACAGATGACCCTGACCCGGTTTGATGGAGGAGACACAGCTGGCCTTGACCCAGTCTGATGTGGGAGACATAGCTGGCCCTGGCCCACTCTGATGGGGGGGACACAGCTGGCCCTGACCCAGTCTGAGAAACAGGAGCACAGCGTGGCAGAACAAGAAGGGGGCTCTGGAGGTTCAAGGAGTTGGCTTCAAACCCTTCCTCCCCTTATAGCTGGAGACCTCAGGCAAGTAACAGAGCCTCTCTGAGCCTGAGTTTCCTCTTTGACAAACTGGCGCATCAGGACCTACCACAAGGGGTGTGCTGGAGTCCCACGGGGTACAGTGCCGAAGCTGCAGGATGGACTTGGCACAGAGCACTCAGATGTGTCTGTGGCCGTGATAATGTTGGTCAAGACCTTTACCATTAATGACCCTTTATCTTAACTGATCCTGGGAGGCGGGCAGCAAACCCCGCCCTTGTCTCCATTTTACCAATGACACAGCTGAGCCTTAAGAAGGAAGGGGACATCCCCTGGTTCCACGGTGAGAAGGGAGGGCAGTGTGATGGGGGGAAGAGCACCAGGTAAGGGTCACCAGGCCACCTGCTGTCATTCACACAGTCCCTGAGACCTTGGGTGAGACCCTTCCTCTCTCTGGGCCTCAGTTTCCCCATCTGTACCAGCAGGGGGCTGGGTATTTAATCCCATTGTGTTAGTAGAACCATTTCTTCTAATGACATCTTTCGCCAAAGCCCACACTATAAAAGTGATAAAACCAGAACTGCTCTGGATGCACTCTGCCTCTCCCGTCCCCCCACCCTCACTCCCACAAACCTGTGGACCCACCTGCCCGGCCTCTGGCCTGGACAACCTCTCAGACTCCTCCAATGCCAGAGTCCCCACCTCCAGCCCCCAAGTAAAAGCTCTTTCTCCTCCATCCATAGCCGAATCACATAGCATCAGTTGTGAGAACTTGGACAAGTCACTTAACCTCTCTGAGCCTCAGTTTCTTCATCTGTGAAATGGGACCAATGGGCAGGAGGGTTAAGCACATAGTAAACGCCTAGTAGGCCTTTCCAGGTGCATCTGTGCAGGCTGATTGTTACTATATGCAGAGCCCTTGGCTATTATTACTGTTCCTTGTTTCTCTGAAACATCCCTTCTCTGGCCTCACTGTGGACTAAAGCTAGGGAGGAAGCTCCCTGAGTCCTTGGCCTCTGTAGGGGCCACGGGACCTGCCCCACCCCCAGCCGCTGCCTGGCCTCTTCATCCTGACGCTCCCCCTGCCTGTGTGTGCTGCTTCTAGGTACGGACCCGGAGGAGACCATTCTCCACGCCTTCAAGGTTTTCGACACTGAAGGGAAAGGTTTCGTCAAGGCTGATTTGTAAGTCTCCTCTGCCTTCTCTCCCCAGAGTCTCAGGTGATAGATGGACTGCGGTCGGGTCAGGGTGGGTCGCAGCCCGGTCTCCTGTCCTGCCTGGAACTCAGGCATCTCAGGCAGCTTCCAGACAGGAGGCAGGAGGCCGCTACCCTGCCCAGTTCAGCCATTACTAGATGTCCCTTCCCCTCTCTGGGCCTCGGTGTCCCCATCTGTGTGGATGTGTATGGGGAACATGGGGTCCGCAGGCGAGGGCTTCCCAGTAGCGAGGGAGGAACGGGTGGGGGTAGAGGTGGGCCCTGAAGGAAGACTAAGGATCGCCCTGGCTGGAGCAGAGAGGGCATGTTTGGGGTTGGTGAGGAGGAACGGGCTGTGGCTGGGGGTGGGAGGGGAGGCTGGGGTGGGGTGGGGTGGGGTGGGGTGGGCGGGGGGCGGTGCAGGCAGCACAGAGAGGAAAGCAGGGCCTGTGTGGGGTAGCCCTGGACCTTGAGTCTGCCCTGGGGGCATGGGAAAGCCTAAGAAGCAGTTAGGCAGGGGCAACATGGAGGCCAGCCTGGAGGAGGAGAAGAGAGGGTTGCAGCCGCCACAAGGGTCTTGGCCATCGGGATGGAGGCGAGTGGATGGGTGAGTGAAATACAAGAGGCCAGCACCAATGGGACCCAGGGTGTTGGGAAGAGGACTGGGCCAGATGTTAGCCAGGGCCCGAGTGGATGTGGGCATGGAGGCGGAGCCATGGGAAGGAACCAGCTCAGCTGGGGCTGCAGAGAGAGTGAGGTGGCCGTGGGCAGCTGTCCGGCCGCCACTGGGCTGGCGTCACCGACGGAGGGAGCGCTAATGCCTGCTATGCCTGGGAGCCTCAGCCCGGGGAGAGCACAGGGCAGACAGCCGAGACTCGCGGGCCGGGGCGGGCCGGGCCGAGGCAGCCTGTCCAGGGGCTGAGACGCTGAGCCGACTTCTGAGCCGACCTCTGAGCTGTCCCTTCCGGGCCTCCAAGGCCTCCCTGGGCCTGTGGGTGACCCTGGGCGGGCAAGATTTCTTCCTTAGTCACAGGCTTCATGACCAATTACTGTGAGGCTTGAGGCCTCGGCTGGAGGCTGATTTTGCTTTCTATTCAACATTAGCACAGCACGTGATGGAGGTGGGGTGGGAGCGGGCAGCGGGGCAGGGAGGAAGAGAGGAGGGTCTATCTTGTCTCTCAGACGTTCTTACAGCCCCTCACCCCCCAGGGTTTTGAGTCACACTCTCCTCAGGGGTCGGGGAGGGGTTCCCGAGGGTTTCTTCAGGCTGCAGCCCTCTCCTTCACCCCTCCCTCAGAGTCCGGGTTCCCACCCCCATCTTGGAGACCTAGGGAGGCACTGGGGGAACCCCCCAGGGTGGCCCGAACCCACCCCTCTACTGCCACCCACCTTCCCTCCCACTAGAGCAAAGTCAGGGCTGGGAGGAACCCTTTGGAGACCCAGTTTGGGAACCGCAGGCGCCCTCCCCAGGCTATGGGATCTGAAAGACATGGCTGCCTGCCAGGCAGGCCACAGAGGAAGCTCTGGTTGAAAGAGAGTCTGTGAAAAGTCCCCAGCGTGGAGAGACGGAAACTGTGACTGTCCGGTAGTAACATAAATAGTGGAAAATGTGCGTCGGTCCGGAGCAGGGCGGCGGCTGCCGGCGCCACAGGGCACATGCGTGCTCAGGGCTCTGCTCAGCCCTCTGGTCCCACCCCTGCCCTCTGCACCCCCTGAGAGCTCTGTGGAGCCCTCTGAGCTCCTGGGGGCACCAATCCCCCCCCCCCCACAGCCTCAAATGCCCCACCTCTGGCCATTCCTCCAGGCCCCGGGCAGCTCTGGCCCCTGTGGGCAGCTGCTCTTCTGGACCACCCAGGGGGACAGGCCCCACCCTGCCGCTGCACATCAGTACCCCTCCCGAGCCTCAGTTTCCCTCTCTGTAAAAGGGGGATAATAGTACTCACTTCCCAGGGCTGTGAGGAGCAAAGGAGACCTGGGCAGGCGCAGGAGGACACGGACCTGGGTAGCCTTCCTGCCCCTTGGCTGAGTGCAAGCACCTTGCACGCTCCGAAGCACCTTACAGATGTCAGCAAAAATCATAAGCTGAAGAAGCAGTGCGTCTAGAACCAGGGCGAAGAGGCTCCCCTCAGCGACCTAGAGGTTGATTATTAGTGCACGATGGGACATCAGAGTGGCCCCCACAGTCATGTCGGGGTCCCAAGCTCATTTCATTGGGTCCCCATCTGATGTGAAGAGGGGAGTCCACATTACAATGGAGGCTGAGAGCTGAAGTGGCCGCCCGAGGCCACACAGCCATCTGGGGGCTGTAGGGCCAGCCCTGGTTGGTGTCCTCCTGGGCCATCAGCCCCAGGATCCACGTGTCCACATAGAGTGGCCCTTACCCTGAATGTGACCCTTTCTCTCCCTTGAACAGCATCAAAGAGAAGCTCATGACGCAGGCAGACCGCTTCAGTGAGGAGGAGGTGAGTGCCGGCTTTTCAGGGCCTGGCCCAGCGCTGACAAGCATCTTCCTGGGAAGTGCTCCTTCTTTAGTGATCCGCTGAGATGATGTCCCCCTTGACTCCTAGGATGGGAACAAGGATGGGTGGGATCCTGGCCTGCTGGCCTGGCCTCTGTGGCCTCCACCCTGATGCCTCCCTCTCCAAAGAGGGGAGCCACATTCTGCCTAATGCCCTTGGGTGACCCCTGGCTCTGGCCCCCACCTCGGCCCTGGTTGAGGCTGACTCCCGGCTCTTTCCCCAGATCAAGCAGATGTTTGCTGCTTTCCCGCCAGATGTGTGTGGCAATCTGGACTATAGGAACCTGTGTTACGTCATCACGCATGGCGAAGAGAAGGACTAAAAGGGGACCACCGACGCCCACCCCCACTCCATACACACATTCAGAGGCAGCAAACACAGGGCCGGGGGTGGGGGAGAGGGGCGGCCGTTGAGGAGTCCCTGCAGCCAACATGTGTGTGTGCAAGGAAAAAGCTCCCTGGCCTGTGGGTCAGGGGCAAAGTAAGAATAAATAATGTACCAAGGTCTGAGGTTTTGTGATTAATGCTCCGGTTGGGGAGAAAGCTAAACATTCCTATGTTGTTGGTTTTTCCAAAGTTTTTACTTCCTGGCTTTGCTCAAATGTTCCTGATGAGCTGGTGTTTAGAACTAATTGACAGTTTTAATGATCCCCAGCTGGGGCACGGGACACTGCCTTCATTTATGAAGCTTTTATTGAGCACCTAGTGCGTGCCAGCCCTGGTGCCAGTCCCAGGGATGTGGAGATGAGCCAGCCCTGTCCCCGGGCTGAAAGATCATGCAGTGAGGGAGACAAGAACTGGGGTGGGGACACAGTGGGGAGGAGGTGGGAGCGGGCCAGGAGAGACCTGGCAGCTAGAAGCCAGACAGAGGCAAAAAAGGCGGTGGGGGGAGGGGGCGGGGGGGGTGGATTCGAGGGATGTTTAAGGAAGAGGCAAAGATTTCTTGAACAGGGCACGCATAACACCAACCATATAACAAAAGGGCAGAAACTGGACTTCAAATTGAAAACTTCCACTCAGCAAAAGACACCATGAAGGGCGTGAAAAGGCAAGCCCAGGCTGGAGAAGATATTGGCAACAATAGATATTGACAAAGATCTTAAATCCCGAATATACTTAAAAAAAAATCCTACACACAGGACTTCCCTGGTGGCGCAGTGGTTAAGAATCCGCCTGCCAGTGCAGGGGACACGGGTTCTGAGCCCTGGTCCGGGAAGATCCCACATGCCGCGGAGCAACTAAGCCCGTGCGCCACAACTACTGAGCCTGCGCGCTAGAGCCCTAGAGCCACAACTACTGAGCCCCGTGTGCCACAACTACTGAAGCCCACGCGCCTAGACCCCGTGCTCTGCAACAAGAGAAGCCACCACAATGAGAAACCTGTGCACCACAACGAAGAGTAGCCCTGGCTCGCCACAACTAGAGAAAGCCTGTGTGCAGCAACGAAGCAAAAATAAATAATAAATAAATTAAAAAAGAAAAAAAGGATGTAAGGTCCATGGAAGCAAGGGTTTAAAAAAAAAATCCTATACATCAATAAAGGAAAGATAACCAAAACAGCAAACGAAAGCCAGGTAGGTGACGAGGTCAGTGGCAGAGCTGGGGGTGGAACCCAGGCAGCAGGGCTCCGAGCCTGTGCCCACAAGCTCTAGCCCACACTGCTACACCCTGCACTGGGACATGGGGGCGGGGACTGAATTGGGGGTCACAGTGAGGAGGTCCCTTTCCTTGTCCCTTGCCCTCCTGCACTCCATGTTCCCTCTGGGGGAGGTGGGGAGAGAGGCGTCCCCATCCGCCTGGGGCTCCCAGGCTCAGGACACAAGGGGTAAGATCTGCGGAGCAGGGCTGGGGAAGGCCCGAGGCAGAGGAAGAGGAATATTCCAAAAGATCCCTCCCTCCTCCCAGGCCTTGCTCTCTGCTCTCGAAGAGTTTAGCTTTCCTGGAAATCAAGGACTCAGCTGCCGAGGAACTCGTCAGACCTGTTTGTGTCCCCAGGAACCAGGCCAGAGCCAAGCTTTTGGAGGGAGTGGGAGCCATGGCTACCTGCTCCCCCGTCTGGCAGCTCCGGGCTGCCCTACTCCGTGACACCAGGCCTGCTGGCCCTGCATCGGCCCGGCTCCACGAGGACACGGGGTGGCCAGTGGGGAAGGCCGGAGGCGCTCCATGCAGCTCAGGAGGGGAGACTGGGAGCCTTTCCTTTGCTCATTCATTCCTCCACCCTTCAGACAGCTGTCCACTTACACCCACTCTGTTCCAGGGCCCAGACGCAATCAGTAGCGCCTATAACACCCAGCTGGGCTCTGGGTGGGGGACCCACAGGGACAGGAGGCTCCAGTGGCCTAGGGCAAAGAAGGCGGGAGGGGAGTGGGGGACCAGTCGTGAGGCTATTGGTGGCTCCAAGGCCCTGGCCTCTGCTTCTCTTGGCGTTTTTCACAGCATTGCTTGCTCAGGGTCCCTCCCCTTCCAGCTGGGGCTCATTGGTGGTCTTGGCTGCCCCTGACCTGGGCCTACCACCAGCTGCCTTCAGTCTCCATGACTCTCTGTCTAGTTCCCGAGGGACACCTGGGTTGGCACTCCACGACCCCTAGATGGGTTCCTCTGGGTCCTCCTCTGGTCCAGGCAGCTGGGGTGGTCCACAGAGCTGCCCCTTCCAGGGGTGGGGGCTGAGGCTCCTGAAAGCCAGAGAGAAATTGACTCCTCCCTCCTGAGTCATCATATCTGGAATCACCTTTTTAAAGGTACAAGAACTACTTGTGGCCTCCCCCACCTGCCCACCTGCCCCTTTACCACCATCTTTATGGCTCCGTGCTTCCCTGCACAGCCTCATTCAGCTCCTTGAGTGCCCTACATTCCCTCCTGCCACAGGGCCTTTGCATATGCTGCTCCTGCTGCCTAGGACACTCTCCCACCCACTCTCCCACTCTCCCATTGGATAAGTGCCCAGTTACCCCTACTCAGCTTTCTGCTCTCAGCTCCATGTCACATGCCCTGTCCCTGAGGCCTGGAATAGGTCAAATCCCCTTCTGTGTACTTTCATGGCACCAAGTACTTTTGCTGGGGAGATGTACATGATGTTGGTCTTCCCCAGAGAGCTGTAAGCCTGGGATCAGGTTGGATTTTGCCCATCACTCTACCCCTAGCAACCCTCACTGGACCTGGCACAAAACAGACTCTTGGGAAACATTTAACCAACTCCAGGAGGCCCAGAAAGCTGATCTTGAGGTGCATGAGGCCACTGGAGGGGGCTTCTGTGGCCAGCACTGAGGTCTGGGCCTCCAGGAAGACACCACGGGCCAGAGGCTGAGGTCAGGGCCTGCACCCAGGCCAAAGCCATGCCCGAGGCTCCATGGGACCTGCCTGTCTGTCTGGGCCTTAGTCTCCGCATAGGCAGAATGGGACCCTGTGGTTGTCTGGGTCCCAGGGATTTCCAGCTCCTCGGCAGCAGCAAACCCTGAGGCCGTGGCCATCCCCGAAGGTGACCTGTCTCGTAAGCTGGCCAGGCTGGCTCTCCTGGAATGCTTGGTGGCCCCAGCGCGCCCTGGAAGGTGACGGGCAGCAAGCCCAGGCGAGGCCATGGCAGGTCTCCGAGTCCCCAGGGAGCTGCGTGCAGGGATCCTGCCCTGCCCTGGTCCCGCCAGCTCCCCCAGCCAGCTGGGTCTTATTGAGGGTAATTAGCCCAGTGAGACGCCTGGGTCTGGACCTTTCATTTTCCACTGTGATCCGTTAACTGGGGCCTTCGGACAGTGGCCCCCATATAAATCACGAGGGGGTCACTGTTAAGAGAAATGGCAAATTCCTTCCACCCGTGTGGCTGGCTAAATTGATCCTGAGAGCAGATTCCCTCCTGGCGCTCACTCAAGAATGGCCAAGTCCTTTGAAGGTCTTTCCAGGGTGGACCCCGGGGCTTAGAGCCGGCTGGGCGGGGAATCTCCCCGGGAGGCTCTGCTAACCGCGGGCGGGTGGGGCCCCTCCAGGACCTCGTGGCTGCTGCAGAGACCCTGCCTGATGCGGCTCCACCATCACTCTGTCTCCGTGGCAACCCTGGGGGCGACTCTGCACCTCTTCACAGCCAGGAAGTGGCAGGGGTGGGGGGCTGGGGGGAGCCAATGGTGTCCTGAGCCAGGAACGGGGACGCTAGACCTCAGAGCAGTAATGAAACACCCCGGTGGAATTTCAGGCCTGGGGGTGGGGAAGGCAAGCAGTGAGGTTCCGAGGGGACGCCCCAGTAGCCATAGAGCCTGTCTGGTGGGAAAACTACTCCATTCCCTCTGTGAGCTGAGCCCTGGGCTGGGCTAAGATTTCAGTCTGGCTGAGGGTTCATCTGGGCCTCCCGGGACCCCTAAGTATCTGTGTCTATTCGTCTCTTCCTGTCTGTCTCACACATGCAGCCCTCAAGTCTCACTTGACAAAGGTGAAGGGAAGCTGAAGGCGGGGAGGCCAGGATCAGGGATGAGGGAGGTTGGGGAGTGTCCTGTGAGTCTGTGCACGCAGGGTGGGGAAAACCTATTTTCTTTAAAATTTATGTAGTTATTAATTTTTGGCTGTGTTTGGTCTTCGTTGCTGTGCACGGGTTTTCTCTAGTTGCGGCGAGCGGGGGCTACTCTTCGTTGCAGTGCGTGGGCTTCTCATTGCGGTGGCTTCTCTTGTTGCAGAGCACGGGCTCTAGGTGCGAGGGCTTCAGTAGTTGTGGCTCGTGGGCTCTAGAGCACAGGCTCAGTAGTTGTGGCGCAAGGGCTTAGTTGCTCCGCAGCATGGGGGATCTTCCTGGACCAGGGCTGGAACCCATGTCCCCTGCATTGGCAGGCGGATTCTTAACCACTGCGCCACCAGGGAAATCCGGGAAAACTTATTTTCAAATCCCTGTCCTGGGGCAGAGCGTGGAACTGGCTCAGGTGTCCCACAAGGCAGAGCCGGGCAGGTGTCTGGAGGAACAGGGACCCAGCCTTTGGACCTCTCTGGCTTTCTGAGCCATCCTGGGGACAGGCTCCTTAGTAGGGAGTGAACTACCCGTGACTGGAGGTATGCAAGCCGGAGATGGTGAACACGCGGTAGGGATGGGGCTTTCTGGCTTTTAGAACCTGAGTTGCTCCTCAGGGCAGAAAGATAGGGGTACATAAAGCACCTAGCTCATTGCCTGGTGCACAGTGGGGTATCCCTCCCCCCACACCCACGTGGCTTCACTGTGGTCCAGCTGGAATCACAGAGCCCAGGGCAGGCTGAGCCAGAAGAACCCTTGGTGACCAGATGAGGAAGCCAAGGCCCAGAGGGAGCTCCCCCTTCCCAGCTCCAGACCTACCACATTCCTTCCCTCTTTCCGTTCACACCCCTGAACATGGTCAGGATCACATTCCTGTCCAAGACCTGTTATTGGGGTGATGGGCTCTAATGCGTGTGTGTCAGTGGGACAGAGCGGGGGGCATGTTCGCATGCAGCCTCTTGGGTGATGATGGGGGACTGTCAGATGTGATTTGGGGCCTGTGGCGGATCGTGGGGGACCTGGGGCTCCTTAGTGACCAAGAAGAGGGCATCCAGGAGACGGGCTGTGTCTTGCTGAGCAGGTCCCTCCGTCTCTGGGCCCCAGACTTCTCGGTACCACGAGGATGCTGGACTGGGCTGGGGAAGCCCATGGCGCGGGCCTGGCAGTGGGGCCGGGAGGGACAGGCCGGCCTGGAGCCGCCCTAATCGGGGGCTTAGCTCCGACTTCACAGCTGGCGGCCTCAGCTTCATTGGAATTGTCCAGCCATGGTGGGGGTGGAGAGGGGGTGCCTGGTTCCCATCAAGCTCCAGAGGGCCCTTGGAGGGTGGAGTGGGTGGCAGGAGGACAGGGCTGAAGATCTCAATTGGAGCATCTGGGGTTGGAGAGCCTCAGCGCCTTATGGCTGTGTGACCTCAGGCCAATGGCTTAACCACTCTGGGCCCTCGTATTTCTCATTAGAGAAACAGGGCGAGTGGTACATCCCTCTGAGGGCAGCACCCGGTGTAGGGCCTGGCCCTGGGTGGTGGCCTCAGTCTGCAAGGCCTGGTGTGTAAGCTCTCACTCTGGCTGCGAGGGTGGCCCTTATGGCCCCACAGCGCCATCTATTGACGGCTGAGGAGCCTGGCCCGGCTCCGGCTTCCCCAAGGCCTTTAGAGGCCTGCATCTTCGAAGCAGTCATGGGTGCAAGGTTAAAAGTGCAATTTGAGGGCAGACAAGTTGGCATGTGAGTCCCGGCTGCCTCAGTTCCATTTCTGGCTGGAAGACAAGGCAAGCTCGTTTACCTCCAGATTCCTGCAAAAGGCAGCAGCAGCACTTACGAGCACCCTCTGTGTACCAGGCGCTGTGCTTCACATGCATTCACACGTAGAACTCCTCAACAACCACGGGAAGTAGAGCCTACTACTATCCCCTTTTACAGATGGGGAAACTGAGACCAGAGAGGGTAAGACACTGGCCCTAGGCTGCACAGTAAGTGGCAGAGCTGGGATTTGAACCCAGGCAGTCTAGGTCCTCATCCCCTACTTGTCACCACAGGCTAAGACACACAGCATAGCTGCCTTGCAAGTTTGCGGGTAAGAGTTACTCTTGGTAGTTGGGCTGAAACCCTTGGTTCAAGTGGTGTGTCACAGTGACTCCAGCACAGGAGTTGCGGTTGCCCTGGGTTCTCGTCCTGGCTCCACTATTCACTCGCTAGCTGTGGGGCCTGGGTGCCTCAGTGTCCTCATGGATGGCTCAGCGCAAGGGTCAGAGATGACGCATGGAAGGGACACCCAGCTCCTGGCAACCGTGAGCGCCTCATTGTTCTCAGGTCCCAGGGATGTCCTTGCTCTGAGCAGGTGGGGCCCTGCTGGTCCACGTGTACCCGGAGATGGTTGGTCCACAAAGCCATCCTCACACTGCCACAGTCCTGCATCCCTGGGGCACCAGAAGGCTGGCAACTGGGGAGGAGCTGGGCGTTCAGAGGGAAGGGAACTTCATCCTGGTTCCCGCATCCGGGAGAGAGGGCTGAGGCTGCCTGAGCCCTGGGGCCTTGAGTGGAGGGAGAAGCAGCCGTGGAGGGACCTCATCTGTCGAGCCCGCCTCACACCTTCCTCCAGCTTTGGTGGGAGAAGTTTCCCTCTTCTTGTAGGCCTCCGGGGTCCCCTGCATAGCCTAACCCTACCACCCACTTGGGAATCCGGGGTCTCCCAGGACAATGATGGGGGTGGGAGGAAATGCCTCCCACCATCTGTTTGTGATCTGCTCTGAGACCCCTTGTTTTCTGGTCCGCAAAGGGGGTTACATTATACCTCCAGCCACTTCCAGCTCGAAAGCTCCCACCTTTCCCTTCCTCCCACAGTGGGCCCATCGAGGTGTTGGATTAGCCAAGGACATGGTCCTAGGCCTCCAAACACCTCCACTGGGGAGCAAGCTTCCTGGCCACCACGGTGGGGGATGGAAGGGCCAAGGATGGGGCCACAAGGCTCAGGCTGCTGGGATGGCCGTCTCGGTCCAGCCTCCCTCTTTCCATATGGGCCTCCGTTGAGTGGAATGCCCTTCCTGGAAGTGCCCCCATCAGCTCTGTAATTACTGTTTTTTCTCCTTCCTGCCCCATCTCCAAGCTTAAAGTGTTTGCCAGAGATAGGAGTCTGCTGTAGAAGCAGGAGGCCTGGGCCAGCTTGAGCATCGCCAAATAAAATGGAAAGGAAAGTGGGGGCCCCAGAAACCCGCTGTCCAGTTTGGGAGACTTGGAGATGAGACCATAGATCAAGCTGGCCCAGAGGAGCGCTGACCGGGGGCCGTGGGCACTCCCTGGGCCACCATCCAGAGGCCCTCCTGGATGGAGCCTGTCTCTATGCGACCTGCCAGTGAGGGGGTGAGCTCCCTGTCACCGAGTGCTGGGGCGGGGGTCGGCCTGAGCCACCTGGTACTTAGCCCTTGACAGTCTCCACAACATTTGGACCCCCACTCTGAGGTTCAGGCCTGCCACCATCTGGGAGGTGGGCCAGGCAGGCAGGAGAGCCCATTTTACAGATGAGAAAGCTGAGGCCCAGAGAGGAAAAGCGACTTGCCTTTGGACATGCAGGCAGGAAGTGGCAGAATAAACCCCAGAGGCTGAGGCTGAGGACTCTGGGCCCAGTGCTCTCCCCATTGCCTGCCCTAGGGGTCTAGTCCCTGGCTCTGGGCTGTTTCCTGGGGGTGGGCACAGAGGACATGGGTGCCCAAAGAGTGCTCAGGGATGCGGCAGGTCATGGACCCCGAGGCAGACACCAGGGAAATGGTGAAGGTCTAGGACGAGGGGGCGTTTTAGACGGCCCGGGGATGAAGCAAAGAGGTGGACTCAGAGGCGGGTGATGGGCAGTGCCTGAGGCTGGAGAGAAACTGACGATTTTTGAACACCTGGGTGCCAGGCCCTGTGCCTGGGGCTTCATGTGTGATCTCTCTGAAACCTCTCTTTAGCGCTGTGATAACTGAAAATAGATTCTGACAAAGACCTCATCTCCTAAATACACTTTTTAAAAATCCTACAGATCAATCATGGAACAACAACAACCCCAAATCTACAAAAACCCAGGTAGGTGACAAAAAAAAAAATCCAGATGGCAAATAAAGACGAGGTGTTCAACGTCATTCCTCATAAGGAAAACGCAAATTAAAACGTCAGTGAGGTACACACCCCCCAGAATGGCTAAAATGAAAAAGATGGTGCGTATAGTATTCCCATCCTGCCAGTGAGGAAGCTGAGGCTCAGAGAAGCTAAGACCCCCGTCCAATGGCCAAGGATGCCCAGGGCCTCCTGCCCTCCAAGCCCGCCATCTTTCTACTCGTAAGGGTGTGGCAGGACTGCCTTTTGCTGACCAGAGACTTCCTGAATGCCTCAGTCACTTTGCAAACCACCAGTGGGCACCTCCTTTGGCCAGGTCCATGCTGGGGGCTGGGAGTCAGGGCCAGCTCACCCCTGGTCTCTGTTCCAGAGCAGCTGTATCCATAAACCGCCCACATATGGGCTGCACAGAGTCCTGGGGGGCCTGGAGGACGGAGCGCTTGCTGCCAGGGCCAGAGGGAGAAGCCTGGGCCCCGATGAGCCTGAATTGCCAGAACAGGAGGAGCTTCGGGGGGGCCAGCAGATGGCCAAGTTCACGAGTGATCAGGAGGCAGGCCCTGAGACTGAGAGAAGCCCTCAGGGTCAGATGGCAGGGCCTTGGGCCTCCAGCCAGAGCTGGAAGTTTATCCTGAGGGCACTGGGAGCTGCCCTCCAGGGCTTGGGGGCCCACATGGGCAATGTGGCCTGGCCTTCCCTCCAGGGAATGGATGGCAGGCCAGTGTTGCCATCCACAGAAGTCGTGACAGAAGCCACTGCTGGACACGAGGCTGGGCGCAGGGAGAGGTGTGCGTGCCCCGTCCTGGTCTCCTGTCCTGCGGGCACTCGGAGAAGCCGGAGGCCACTGTCCCGTCTTTGCAGGGGGAGCCAAGTAATTGTGCCAGGAGGACAGAGGGCAGTGGCTTCTTTGGCCATCTGAGTTCCATTGCTTCTGGGTCAGTTTTGGCTCCCGGGCCATACCCTGTGAGCTCACAGAACAGTCGGGCGTCCCATGAGCTGCCGGCCAGGGAATTCTCCATCCAAGCGGGAGTCAGCTGCTCCCCCTGGCTGGTCCCTCCCCTTCAGAGAGCTGGTGGCCATCAGGGGACGAAGCCCGGACCCAAAGTCCCTCTAGCTCCAGCCCCAGCTGGGCCCGGTGTGTTATGGCCACCGGTTTGTGGTGGTGTGTGTCTGCCTGGTGTCACCAGTCAGCTTTGTCAAAGTCGACCAACCGGAGCAGACGGGCTGCCGGGTCCCAGGGAGCAGGGCCTAGGGGCCTGGGCCACCTCTGGCCCGGTGCTTGGCGGGTCCTGGGCCCCAGTCGGGCCTGGGCTTGCCGTCAGTGTGGACACCCTGCTGCCTGCCTGTGCAGCCCGCGGCCCCACCCATCTGTGCCCCTTTCTGGGCTGGAATGTGAGTCCGTGGAGTGAAGTGCCGGCCAGGCCCCGGAGGCCCGGGGGCCTGTGATTTGTGTCCTGCACATGGGTCATCAAAGGCTTTACGAGGCCCGCTGGCAGGCCCTCTGCGTTTCCAAAAGGTGAGATCATGCACCTGAAAGCAGGCCCGCCTGGCCCTGCGCCCTGAATGGGCTTCTTGTTCTCCAGAACCCGGCTGTCAGCTTCTGGCTTGTGAAAGGGAGGTGGCTCTGTCAGCCGCTCCTGCCCGGCCCGAGGCCCTGCCAGAGGCCGGGCAAGGGTGGGGCAGCTCAGGCGTGACCCTGAATGTGCCCACCCGGTCGGGAGGCCCTGATCCCTCTGCATCCCTGGTCCCAACAGGCTGGGCGTGGGGAGGGGGTGCCGCATCACGGAAACCTACACTGTTTGGCCCACTCAGCATCCTTGGGGCTTCTGATCGTCACCGCTCAGTAAGGGCTGTGGAGACCCTTCATTCAGCAGCTGGGCTCTGATACCTCCCCTGGCATCCAGCCATCTGCCCTGGAGGGGCTTCCAGCCCAAGAAGCAGAAGGACAATAAGTGGGTCTCAATGGTTTGATACGGCAGGTGGGATCTTAGAAGGATGAGCACAGAGGAGGGGGTGAATGCTGGCCTGGGGGTGGGGGAAGGCTTTGTGGAAGGGGAGCTATGGTAGGGGCGGGGCTCACGGCTGACTCAAAGGTCTGCAGGGGCACCGGTGGAGGGCAGGAAGGCAGGCAGGGCACGAGGAGGGGGACAGCTGCTGTGACCCCTCCCAGAGAGAGGCATGAGGCCTGGAGCGCTGGCCAGGGCAGGATGGTGGGGGGGAGGTGGGGGCAGGGGAAGGAGGAGGCGTCTGCCTGGATGCTTAAGTGGGTGACCCTGTCCAGCTGGGCCCTCTTTTCAATTTTTAATCCCTTTCTTCAAAATCCTCCATTCCTCCCCATCATCAGAAAGTTTCATTTTGACCTCTCCTCGAATGCTTTCTCAGCATTCCTCCCATAATTTGTTAAATTTTTGTACACTCTTTGACCATTTTCATATTTCTTCGAACTTTCAAACTTTCAAATAAACAAATAAATAAGCCAAAAAGTCCACAATTTTTTTTTTTTTTTAATACTTAGTGGACCAAGGAAATAAATGCTTAGAAACACATACAAATCTTTTGATGCCGTGTTTGAAGTTCAAAATGATGAGGCACATTTAATGTCCTCCAGCAGAGGTTGGTAAACTTCCTGTAAAGGACCAGACAGTAGATCTTTTAGACTCTGCAGCCATTTGGTCTCTGCCACGACCACAGAAGTTGGCCGTTGTGCAAAAACAGCCATGGATCATACGCACACAAATGACGCACACCTGTGCTCCAATCACACTTTACGTGCCGAAATTTCAATTTCATATAATTTTTATGCACCAGTCACCGAATCATATCCTTCTTTTTATTTTCCAGCCACTTAAAAAATGTGAAAACCAGGACTTCCCTGGTGGCGCAGTGGTTAAGAATCCGCCTGCCAATGCAGAGGACATGGGTTCGAGCCCCGGTCTGGGAAGATCCCACATGCCATGGAGCTACTAAGCCCGTGTGCCACAACTACTGAGCCTGCGCTCTAGAGCCCGTGAGCCACAACTACTGAGCCCACATGCCGCAACTACTGAGCCCGCACATCTAGAGCGCAACAAAGAGAAGCCACCGCAATGAGAAGCCCACGCACTGCATTGAAGAGTAGCCCTCACTCACCTTGACTAGAGAAAGCCCACGCACAGCAACAAAGACCCAACACAGCCAAAAATAAACAAATAAATAAATTTTTTTTAAAAAGTAAAAACCATTCTTTCCTTGTGGGTTGCACAAAAACAGGCAGCTGGCTGTTTTCTGTAGTTTGGGGACTCCTGTTCTATAGTGTAGAATGGTTAATCTTTTGAAAAATAGTAGTTAAATACTTAGAAATGCATACACATCTGGTAAATGCATATACTATATGTTTTAGTTACTTGTTGCTGCAACAGAGTGTCCCAAAATTTGGTCGTTTAAAACAGAAACAATCTTGCTAAATCTCGTGATCCTGTGAGTTGACTGTGCTCAGCTTGGAGGTTCTTCTGCAAGTGATGTTCGTTTGGGCTGCAGCCACCCAGGGGCTCGACTGGGCTGGAATATCCCAGTGGCTCATTCACGTCACAGGCAACTGATGTTGGAAGTTGGCTGGGACTTTAGCTGGCGCTGTCAACCAGAGTGCCTGAATGTGGCTTCTCCACATGCTTGACCATGACGGCTAGATTCCAAGAGGGGGTTTTCTAAGAGGGAAGAAGCAGAAGCGGCCAGTCTCCTTAAAGGCCGTGACTGGAACTGGCACAGTGTCCCTTCCAGGGCACGCTAGGGGTTAAGCATAGCCCATCCACTCAAGCAGAAGCGGGCTGAAGCCCATTTAAGGACTTAGGGCTAAAGCAAACCTGCTCCCTGGATTCCAGGAGCTCCTAGGGCAGCCGGCCCATGAATAGTTTGACAGGATCAGGGCAGAGGCCTGTGCTAAGGGCTGGGGGCACCGAACATTCTGGGAGGTGGACTCCGAGTCAGGATTTCAGAGGAGGTGAGGCAGGGCTGAACCTGGAAGAAGGTGCTGGAGCTGGCCAGGTAGAGAAAGAAAAGGCTGTTGGGCTTCCCTGGCGGCACAGTGGTTAAGAACCTGCCTGCTAACGCAGGGGACACAGGTTTGAGCCCTGGTCCGGGAAGATCCCACATGCTGCGGAGCAACTAAGCCCATGGGCCACAACTACTGAAGCCCGTATGCTTAGAGCCTGTGCTCCGCAACAAGAGAAGCCACCGCAGTGAGAAGCCCTTGCACGGCAACCAAGAGTAGCCCCTGCTCGCTGCAACTAGAGAAAGCCTGCGCGCAACAACGAAGACCCAATGCAGCCAAAAATAAAAAAATAAAATAAAATAAATACATTTATAAAAAAAAAAAAAAAAAAGAAAAGGCTGTTGATTCCAGGCCCGGGCTGTGCAAGGGACCCCAGGCCACAGCTGCTCGGCCCCCCTGTGGGTCAAGCCAGGCATCCGGGGCAGCTGCAGAGGGGGATGGGGGGTGGAGGGGTGGACCAGGCCAGGGGAGCTGGCAGGCATGAATCTGCAGGGCTTTGAGCTCCAGGCTGCAGAGTTGGGACCTTGTCTGAGGCACTGGGGAGACATGAAGGGTGCAGATGTGAGGGGGTCTCCCCAAGGAGAGAGGAAGGTGCTGGCCTT
This sequence comes from Balaenoptera borealis, assembly GCF_965194805.1. NCBI lineage: Eukaryota > Metazoa > Chordata > Mammalia > Artiodactyla > Balaenopteridae > Balaenoptera > Balaenoptera borealis. The sequence goes on from NC_138872.1 coordinate 81,072,695, forward strand.
CACCCAGACGACCACTGGGCCCCTCCTATCCTGGGCTCCCCCTCAGCACCATGCCACCCCCTGACACCATGACCTTGGCCAGGCCTGGGCCCCAGAGCCACCCGCATCGGGCAGCAGAAAAGCCAGCCAGCCAGAGGCCCACGCACGACTGCCCACCTGGGCGTATAGCCCCGGCTGCCGATGGGCCGCCAGCCGTGCTGGGACACCCCAGGGTCTCCACAGGGGAGGCCCCGGCGCTCCCTAGGCCCGGGTGTGTGGCCCAGGCTCTCAGTGCCTTTCTGAGAATCCCCGAAGAAGAAAGAAATCAAAGGCTGGGGATTGAAAAACAAGGATGGGGAGATATAAAACAAGATTTCTATTGAAATAATTTCCTCTAATTGCTGGTAAGAGACATTAATTTTCCTTTTGAGGCTCCCCGCGGCCCCGGGCGCCCCGGGACGTGCCAAGGTGGCAGCCTGTCTAGCCGGATTATCTCAGCGCCCGTCCACAGGGCTGGCACGGCACCCACGGCGGGGGCGGGCTGGGTGCTGCTCAGCTCAGGGCTGGGGGGGCCCGGAGTGGAGAGGGAGGTGGGGAGGGAGGAAGCCCCTGATCTGGGGGCTGAAGAACGAGGGGCCTACGGGGCTCTGTGTCTCGGGCAGGCCCCCTGGTCTGGCCCCACCCGGGATGGACGCAGGGATGTTGGGACCCCAGGAGGCCTGGGCCCCTCTTCTTTGCTGTGAAACCACTGGGCTTTGGACACGGGGCATCGGCGGGGTGGAGGCCTGAGAAACTACTTCCTCACCTCTTCTGCCCTTGACCGTGGCCCCCACAGAGGACAGGTGAGGCCAGCACGGGTGAGACCAGGGTGACAGAGGCCTGCGTGAGCGCCCGCCTGTCCACGGCTCTGCACGGCTCCCCTGGGGGAGGTACGCCTCATTATTACACCCATTTGACAGAGGTGAACACTGAGGTTCCAGGTCTGGGATAGGTCCCACTGTAAGAGGGAGGCTGAATGGAGCTTCTGTCCCCAAGCCCAGGGCCCTTCCCATCACACCCCGGTCCTCAGACAGCAGTGGGGAAAAATGCAGGGGACAATCCAGATTCTTTAGCAGTGCCTTCAAGGCAGTCCTCGTCTGTTCCCACCTCTCTCACCTGTTCTCTACGTGTCCCTGCTCCTGGTCCCTCCATCAGCTGGGCTGGAGGCTTCCTCTGGGTTCCCCCAGCGCCAGGCTTCCTCTCCCAGCACCCGTCACACACAGCGACTGCCCTGGCCCCTCACTGGCTGGTGCTCCCTCCCTCCTGGGGGCACCTCGGTGTCTGGGCTGCATCTGAGCTCCCTCTGTGTCCCACACCAGCCTGGGGCCCACGTCCACCGGTGTGCACGGGGGATGCCAGGTGGAAGGAAAGCCCCAGGCTGCAAGGCTGTGGTGTGGAATCTTTCAGCGGGTGGGGGATCTCATGTCATCTTTTACCCTAAGAGATTTTTCCTTCCCTTTTGATCCCTCGCGATTTATGAAAAATAGAACACATGTGTTCCTGATTAATTTCTACAAAATCACAGAAATGTTGACTTTTTAAGAGAGTCATTTTATGTGGAGTCTCCTCTTAGATTCTTTCAAGACTTCCTCCGCCAGGGAAGTTGAGTTTGGGGAGGAGACGGGTCACCCTGCCACCCTCCAACCTTCCATCGACACAAGAAGCAGCTGTGTCACAAAGGCTGACCCTGGTGGCCAGGTGTCCAGGGGTAGACAGTCCTCACTTACAGTCCTCCTCGGCTCCTCGTGGCCCTTAGGATAAAGTCCAGGCTCCTTAGCCTGGCATTCAAGGGCTATGCAACCCAGCTCTCCCGGCAACTCTGGGTCCCCCTCTTCTCCCTCGAGCACCCTAATATCCAGCCTCATGGAACTTCTACTTGCTCCTAAAACATTCCATTCCGTTCCTCTCTCTATCTCTTTGCACATACTGTTCCCTCTGCTGGGAATGCTCTCCCTCAACTTTTTCCACCTAACAAACTTCTACTGATCCTTCTAAACCCAGGTTCAATGTGTCCTCATCTGTTCGGCGTTGGCTGCCTAGCCCAGGCAGCCCCCCGTGCTTACCCCAGCATTCTAAGTATTGAGTCCTCATTTGACCAAAGAGGTCCAGTCGCACCGCCTTTGGCCTGCCTCTTAGGGTCACCAACCCGGGCACGCAAAGATGAAAGGCTGGTATGTCATGGTAAGAAGTAATTAAAGGGGACAGGCAAACCCTCCCCAAATGAAAGCCAGGCACAGTGTTTATTTTTGGTGTTTTATGGGGTGATTTTGAGGACGGGAGATGGAAAAAGAGAATTCCACTAGGAATAAGCAGCAGATTTCATCATTGGGCTGGGAGGAAGGAGAGAGGAGAAACAGTCCCTCTGGTCCAGCTCACCATTGGGCTCCACCTGGGTCCAGAGGAACTGAGTTGCTGCCCTGGCCCAGAGCTGGTCCCAGGCAGGATTTTAGACCCCAGCAGAGGTCCCCTGGCTCCCCACCTTCCACCCCCATGCCCATCCCCACCCCGAACCCTGTTCTCAAGTGTTTTGTAGCTGATCTTGTAAGCTGGATAGATTGAATACAGATCTCCATTTTACAGATGAGCAAGCTGAGGCCCAGGAATGAAAGCATCAGCTTAGGCCACATGCTCAGTTAGTAGCCGGGCAAGGATTGGAACATGGGGCATCTGCCCCTACCGCTTAGGCTGATTCTTTCTAGCCCAGCTGTCTCCAGCCATGGGAGAGTGGCCCTCGGGGTCTCCAACCTCCCACCCTGATAGCAGAGGGCACCAAATCAGTCTGTTTCCTCCAGCTGCACCAGGCCCTGGCCTCCTGGACTTCCTGCTTCCAAGCCTTACCATGACCTGCTGCTTCTATGCATGAGGAAGGGGGGCAGAAGTCATGAGGAGTTCCAGCTGTGAAATCACATGGCCCTGCTGCGGGAGGCTGTTAAGTGGGTGGGCGGGCTCTGAGACAAGGAAGACCCTCCTATGCCAGATCACCTCCTCCCTATCCAGCCACAGTTCAGAGAACCACCTACCCTCTCCCCAAATGCTAGAGCCAGGGAAATCACAGAGGGCTTCCTGTAGGTGGGGCCCAGCTGTGGGTGGGAGCCATCCTCTTGAGTAATGGGAGCCTGAAGCCACAATGGAGGCTGGGAGGAACCAGGGGTTGGGAAAGAATAGGAACTGCTAAGTGCTGGTAGGAGGAGCGGGTGGTGGGAGCGTGAGGGGAGAGAGCTTGGCTCGCAGGGAGCATGCAGTGTATCACGGAAAACTGCATGACCTTGGGTGAGTCCCACTTCCTGAGCACCTAGTAGGAACCTGGCTCTGTGTCCTTCACAACCAGGCCCCAAAGAAGGCATGATGGCAAATGCTTTATCCATGAGCAGGGACCAACATACACCATTTTGGAAGAGGGCTGGGGGTAAATCCCCCACCAGCCAATACTGATCTAGATTCATCTCTGACATCTTGAGCTTCTACTAGAGCCCTTCCTTGCTGTCTCTTGTGAATTGCATTTAATTAAACATTTTCAACCACTCTGGCAGGAATGTAAATGCTCACCAATCAGCCATGTGCTTCTCTATTTCCCAGCATCCTTTGCGATTAGCCTGGGGCCATGTGACTGGTTCTGGCCAATAGGATGTGAGCGGAGGTGACTCGCATCCCTTCTGGGCTGAAGCTGTTATGAGCCAATGTGTCTCCATGTCTCTCTTCTCCCGCTGTGGCAATCTCGGAGGGCCTCTCGTTCCAGATAATGAAGCTATGAGATGGAAGAAGGCCTCCACATCGGACTTTGCAGCAAAAATTAAACTTTTGTGTTGGGTTATGCACAAACTTAGGTTTGAGGCTTTCTCTAACGCTGGTTACCTGTGCATTATTACCCTGAATAACACAATCCTGGGAAATAGGAATTATTGTTTCCATCTCGCAAATGAGCACACTGAGGGCCAGAAAAGGGACTTGGCTGAAATCTCTAGAACCACTGTCAGTCCACTGTGCCCAGCTCCAGACCCTGTGAGGTGTTCCCGGCCCCTTGCATTGTCAGCGTATTAACAATAGCCCACAGAGGCACAAGCCCAGGAGACGGAGAGGCAGAGAACAGCTACAGCCTGCTTTGAAAAAACTGCATGTTGTGAAAACCCCATGAGGCTTGTGTAAACCACGATGTGCAGGGTGACTGCTGTTCAGAAAAGCACAAAGGACGCCTAAAATGGGCCGGACGCCTGGGTGCCTCAGGGGAGAAGCAGGATGCGTGCGGGGCATGAGGGCAGCGTGTGAGGCCAGCTGCCGGACGCTCCACCTGCAGCATGACGCACGGCAGGTAGGGGCCGGCAGGATGACAGAGACAAGGCAGAGATAGGGCCTGATTTACGGGCACCAGGGAAGAAAATGCAGCCAAGATTTATGGGGGCTCAAGTGACTCGTTGGAGCCGAGTTTATTATCCATCATGTGCATCTGAATGTGTATTTATGGCTTTCCAAATGATTCTGTCTCGCTGAAAATTATGTGCAAAGAACATCAACAGCAGTTCATCTGCATTGAGAAAGGCTGATCCAGAGTGGAGTTCAAGGCCTCTCCTCATCGGCCAGGGAGGCTGGGGGCTGGTCTCCTTTGTGTGCGCACAGGTTCGAGAAGCGGACACGGGTCAGTGGACGCTCTGAGCCCGGCCTTGCATTGGAGCCAGCATGCGGAGATGGACCCAGCTCACAGGGCGCTCGCTGTCTGCCCGGCACTGTACCAGGCACTGAGCCAGGTGCTAGAGCTCACAGTTACACTGAGGAGGCAGGGAGGGTGAGAATACTAACTCTGCCACTTCACTGCTGGGTGACCCTGGGCAAGGTACTTAACCTCTCTGAGCCTCAGTTTCTTCACCAAGAAAATGGGAGTAACAATGATGGCTACCCCAGACAGTAAATTAGGAGGCATACAAGATACTGCCTGCAAAGTTCCTGGGTTCTCTGATCAGAGGGAATTTTTTTTCTTTCAGAGTTTTAGGTGCATGTGGGTCTACTGGAACCCCAGGAATGCAGATTCCTAACAGGGGCTTGTCTCAGGACAGAGACAGTTAAAAGTGAAAGAAAAAAACTGGGATCACCACACCCCCACCCACCAGGTTCTCAGTCTTGCAAGATGCCCCATTCCTGGTTCTCCTGCCAGAAGACAGGGTTTTTCTTAGAGCTTATTCTGTTTTCGTTCACTTCACTTCACTTCCAGGATTTGGGTTATGCTAAAGTTTAACCCAGGAGATGTGGAGAAAAACAAACAAACAAACAAACCAGAAAACTCACAGCTATTTCAGTCATTCTTTGCATTTGGATTTCCCTCCCCAGTCCGCTTCTTAGGATTGACTTTCCAGAGTCCTCAGATAGCTGCTTTATGTATTCTGTCCAAGCTTTTTAATTCTCATCAGTGGGAGAGGTAAGGTGGAATGTGCCTACACTCTCTTAGCTGGATCCAGGAAGTCCTATAACTGGGATTGGTATAACACATTCAGTGACCTTGTTAAACTCACTTACTAATGCTAACAAGTTGCTCACAAATTTAAAAAAAGTTTTTAATGCAAAAATCTCTTCATCTGTGAATAGCAGCAATTTGTTTCCTCCAATCTTTATATCATTTTCTTGCCTTACCAAAGGGGTTGGCAAACTTTTTCTGTAAGGGCCAGATAGTACATATTTTAGGCTTTGCCGGCCATATGGTTTCTGCTGCAACTACTCAGATCTTCATTGTAGTGTGAAAGCAGCTATAGATAATATATAAATGAATGGGCATGGCTGTGTTCCTATAATATTTTCTGTACACAAACAGGTGGGAAGGAAGCACTTCCGGAACGACAGAGTAAGGATTTCCAAAAATATGCTACTTCATAAAAGCAATGAAAATGCTGGCAAAAATTGTCAAAATCAACTTTTTCATGGCTCTAGAAATTAACCAAAGGCGTTAAACACTTGAGGAGTGTTTTGTTTTGTTTTGTTTTTTAAATTATATGGCCAAATCACAGTCAGAACAGCAAGCTTTGTGAAGTGTTAACTTGCCTTATTCCCATTTCCCTTTTCACAGCTCCACTGTAGGTTTTGAAAAGCAATAGCCTCACAACTATGGTGGTTGTGAAAACCAGTAGCCCAGCAGCTACTAGAAGGGAAAGAAAAGGTTTGGAGCTTCCCCAAAAACCCCATGGCCAGAGAATTGTCACTGTTTGACCTGTCTGGCAGCTCCCTGAAAAGCTGCATTCTCAGGGATTGTCTTTATTTGGCCTCAGTCTTTGCTCTGTGTGCCCTAGCTCCAGGGCATTTGTCAAAAACAATCAGCTGCAATTGTTTAATTTTGTAGCTGCCTGAAGTGGCGATACTAGTTGGGGCTAAAGAAAATATTAAAAGGAAAAGCTGGCAAATGAGATGTCCATAGGGGGCTTTGAAAAGCTCCAACATATTCTTGGGTTGCTTGAAGGCCATATGCATGTGCATAGCTCTGCACACGCCCAGGAAAGACCTGTGACGGACCTAATTTCTCACCTCTGGCTGACCTTGAGGCTCTGCACAATCAGGAAGTGAAAGCTAAGGCTAGAGCATTGAAGGTATGCCCCATCACATATACAAAGCCCCTCAACAAAGGCTGGAAGACTTAATGGTTTAAGGGATTTAAGGAAATCTCTATCTAATCATTAGCTGACCACTAAGCTAACTGAGCAGAAACTTCAGTGGCCAAACACAACAAAGAACACAGATTTTGCAGAATTAGTTCAGGAAAGTCACTAAAGAAATAAACAGTAGCAGCAACAATAACAACAAATCCTTGGCAAATGGTGTTGCATGGGAGGGGGGAGATCTGATTTCCAGATTCGCCTCATTATATTATTTTAAATGTCCAGTTTTCAACAAAAATTTATGAGACATGCAAAGACACAGGAAAGTATGGCCCATGCACAGGAAACTGTTCCTGAGGAAGCCTAAACACTGGACTTACTAGACAAAGACTTTATTTTTTATTTTTTAAATTTTTTAATATTTCTGTTGCATTTCTTTTATTTATTTATTTATTTATTATTTATTTACTTATTTTTATTTATTTTTGGCTGCTTTGGTTCTTCGTTGCTGTGCACGGCTTTCTCTAGTTGCGATGAGGGGGGGCTACTCTTTGTTCCAGTGCGCAGACTTCTCATTGCGGTGGCTTCTCTTGTTGCGGAGCAGGGGCTCTAGGCACGCGGGCTTCAGTAGTTGTGGCTCGCAGGCTCTAGAGCACAGGCTCAGTAGTTGTGGCACATGGGCTTAGTTGCTCCACGGCATGTGGGATCTTCCCAAACCAGGGCTCAAACCCGTGTCCCCTGAATTGGCAGGTAGATTCTTAACCACTGCGCCACCAGGGAAGCCCTAGACAAAGTCTTTAAATACACTGTTATAAAGATGTGCAAAGAACTAAAGGAAACCAGGTCTAAAGAATTAAAGGAACAACACTAGTAACCAACTGAACCTAAATAGACATCTACAGAGCATTCCAACCAACATCAGAACACATATTCTTCTCAAGTGCACATGGAATCATATGTTGGAATCATATGTTAGGCCATAAAACAAGGCTAAATAAATTTAAAAGGAATGAAATCATACAGCATGTGTTCTCCTGTCTCAACAGAATGAAATTAGAAATCCATAGCAGAAGTATATTTGCAAATATGTGGAAATTAACTAACACACTCTTAAATAACTAATGGGTCAAAGAAGAAATCACAAGGAAATTAGAAAATACTTTGGGATGAATAAAAATGAAAACACAATATACCCAAACTTGTGAGATGCAGCTAAAGCAATGCTGAGAGGGAGTGTTATAGTTCTAATTGCCTATATTTAAACAGAATAAAGATTTCAAACCAATAACCTAAATTTTTACCTTATAGGAATACAATAGAGAAAAAACAAAACACAAAGTTTGGTTCTTTGAAAAGATCAGAAAATTTGACAAACCTTTCGGTAGACTGACCAAGAAAAAAAGAGAGAAGAGTCAAATTACTAAAATCAGAAATGAAAGTGGGGATATTATTACTGACTTTACAGAAATAAAAAGGATTATAAGAGAATACCAGGAATAAGAGTATGCCAGAAATTATATAACCTAGATGAAATGAACAAATTTCCAGCAATCACCAATCTGGGTGACTGTATTTTTCTAGTCTAATTACTCTGGGTAGTATCTCCAGTACAATGTTTAATATAAGTGGTGAGAGAGGAAAATCTCATTGGTGTTTTACTGGGCATTTCTTTGATTACCAGCGAAGGTGAATATTTTAAAATATGTTTATTGCCTTTTTTAATTTCTTCTTTTGTGCATTTCTTTTTGGCCATTTTTCTATTAGAACATTCATTTTTATTTATTTGTAATTGCTTTTTTAAACATTTATTTATTTATTTATTATTTATTTTTGGCTGCATTGGGTCTTTGTTGCTGTGTGTGGGCTTTCTCTAGTTGCGGCGAGCGGGGGCTACTCTTCGATGCGGTGCGTGGGCTTCTCACTGTGGTGGCTTCTCTTGTTGCGGAACACAGGCTCTAGGTGCGCGGGCTCAGTAGTTGAGGCACACGGGCTTAGTTGCTCCGCAGCATGTGGGATATTCCCAGACCAGGGCTCAAACCTGTGTCTCCTGCATTGGCAAGCAGATTCTTAACCACTGCGGCACCAGGCAAGTCCTGTAATTGCTTTTTATATATGACCCTTTGTCATATTTGTTGCAACTATCTTAGCCTTATTTGTAGTTCCCCAATAAATTTAATTAAAATGTTCTTTAAAATACAAAGTGATTTAGTTATATGTATTAAATTCGACCTATCTTATTCTTTTTATTTTTTCCACTGCTTTTATGTTTAGAAGTCTTTAGTCACCCCAAGATCAAATATTTGTCTATAATTTCTTCTCGTTTTTTAAATAATTTCCCTTTTTACATCGAATTCTTTAAATCGTCTGGAATTTATACTGAAGTATGGTGTGAAGGAAAGAGCTAATTTTATTTCTTTCCAAATAGCTAAGCAAATGTCCCGGCATAATTTATTGAATAATCTGTTCTTTCCCCACAGATTTGCAATGCCACCTCAGTAAGTTGAGATGCGGTGATCACCTTGGCAACAGGGCTGTGTTAAAAGCATTTGTTCTCACCAAGTGGAGGGCTGGTGCCCAGCAGGGCTCAGTCTGGCCTCACTGCACATCTTCCCTAATTAAGATGCACTTTTTGGTTTTGTCTTTTTACAAAAAAAAATTCTCCTTTTATAGCCATGATGCCAAAAGAAAATTAAGGCCAAGGTCCTTTCACGTCTGATCTGTTATGAGCTGGGCCTGCCAGAGTGGTTGGAGCATGGTGGGGGGGTGCATGGATGGTGGGGTGAGAAAGTGGAGAGTGATGTACTCCTGATACATCCTGAGGACCTGGATGGATGTCACCAAGGTCCTTGAATAGCTGAAGGGCGGGGGTGGAACGGTTATGTCTGAGAATACAGCTCTGATGTAAAACAAAGCAGAGACTTCCGCTGTTGGCCCAGAGGAGCCCAGCCTGGGGCCCTAAGCATTCCCTCCCCTCCTGGGAAGGCAGCTTCTGCCACCAACAGGCAGCAAAGCTCACACTGCCCGTTCTCTGGGGTTTTGGCCTTAGGTTCCCAGAGTTCTCCTTCCCTATCAGGTATCTGTGTCCAGGCTGGAGGGGATGAGACCTGGACCTGAGCTCGTTTGCCAAGAGCAGGAGAAGGAGTCCTCCTCTGGGGAAGCGCCAGGGAGCCTGAGCCCAGCAGGGGAGACCGTGAAGATGCTTGATAACCACCCTGAATGCTGGGTGACCGCAAAGCCACCTACTGTGAGAGGAGAGTGAGCAAGAGGCCATGGCAAGCTATGGTGGGAAGACACAGAAGCCTTGGTGGGAACACGCAGAAGCCGTGGTGGGAAGACGCAGAAGCCGTGGTGGGAAGACGCAGAAGCCGTGGTGGGAAGACGCAGAAGCCGTGGTGGGAAGACGCAGAAGCCGTGGTGGGAAGACGCAGAAGCCGTGGTGGGAAGACGCAGAAGCCGTGGAGGGAACACGCAGAAGCCGTGGTGGGAAGACGCAGAAGCCGTGGTGGGAACACGCAGAAGCCGTGGTGGGAAGACGCAGAAGCCGTGGTGGGAAGACGCAGAAGCCGTGGTGGGAAGACGCAGAAGCCGTGGAGGGAACACGCAGAAGCCGTGGTGGGAACACGCAGAAGCCGTGGTGGGAAGACGCAGAAGCCGTGGTGGGAACACGCAGAAGCCGTGGTGGGAAGACGCAGAAGCCGTGGTGGGAAGACGCAGAAGCCGTGGTGGGAAGACGCAGAAGCCGTGGTGGGAAGACGCAGAAGCCGTGGTGGGAAGACGCAGAAGCCGTGGTGGGAAGACGCAGAAGCCGTGGTGGGAACACGCAGAAGCCGTGGAGGGAACACGCAGAAGCCACGAGCAGGCAGAAGCCATGAGGCCGGAGACAGACAGCGAATCGTGGTGAGAGGAGGGATGGACACGCGGCAGAGCCATGAGAATCACCAACCTGCTCCCGCTGCAGAGGTACCCAGGGCTGACTCAGATCCAGCGCTATTCCCTTGGGGCCTGCCCCTGCTCCCGCCCATATCCTTTGGGTCCCCTGCGGTCCCTGGAGCCTTACAATAAGCCCTGTTACTCTCGGAGGCACTTGGAATGGGTTCATCTTGCTTATAACCAAAGCAGCCCCAATCACAGTCAGTGTGAGGGGCCCCAGCCTGGTGCCCTTGGCCTTCCACTTGGCACAGCTGTAGGTGGTGCTGGTGGCCCTGGGTCTCCAGGCTTAATTAACCACCCACCCCCTTCCTCTTCTCCTTGGGGACCCGGGTACTGAGGCCTGTAGAGCCCCGGTCCAGGCATCCTTCATCTCGTGCCCTCCCTTCCCCTCCTCAACCAGCGACAGAGGACGGCCTGAAGGCCGGGCCCCTGAAGACCCAGCTCCTCCTCCCGCCTCACACCCAGCATGAGTATCCTTTGGGTGAGAGCCCTGACCCCCGAGATCAGAGCTTCCCCGCCCTGTGCTGCGGGGGGGCTCCAGGCAGTCTCAGGTGGCGGCCCTTGGAGGCTACCAGGGTGGTGCTGGGACAGCCAGAGACCCCGGGCTGGGCACATTGCTGGGTGCAGTTCTGGCTGTTTACCCCGAGTGCTGTGCAAATAATATCCTTTTCTCTGTGAGCCGTGTCGTGAGAAAGATCAGGAAGCTCTGCCCCAGGTGAGGGCAGAGCAGCTGCACTTCAGGAGTGACCGGGCCTGACGGCTGCTCTTCTAGCTCACCCACTGGTGCCCGGCCTCGCCAGGGTTCTTGCCGCGCCAGGAATCTGGTGAAGAGAGAGGACAGTGCCGCGGGCAGAGAGGGTGAGGGATTCTGTTCCCCAGGTCCTACAGAATCTTCGCAGATCAAACCTCAGGGTTTGACTGAGATTTCTGGAATGTGTCAGTCCTAACAGGGGGGCTTTCAGAGCGGCCAGGGACCTTACAGGTCATTGTAGTGGTTAAGCATATAGGTTCTTGTTTTGCCACAAAGAGAAATGAAGCCTGATACAGCCACAACATGGATGAGCCTTGAAATCATCATACTAAGTGAGAGAAGCCAGACACAAAAGTGTCTGATTCCATTTCTATGAAATGTCCAGAATAGGTAAATCCATAGAGACAGAAAGCAGATCGGTGGTTGCCTAGGGGCGGGGGGGAACAGGAGGATTGGGGGGTTTTACTAAATGATGTGGGATTTCTTTAGGCGGATGCAAATGTTCTGAAATCAACTGTGGTGATGGTTGCACAACTCTGAATATACTAAAAACCCCTGAATTGTGCGCTTGAAATGGGGGAGTTGAATGGCATGTGAATTATTGCTTGATTTTAAAAAGCTTAATTACAAAAAGGGGGGTATAGGTTACAGGGTGAGGTGGCCTGGATTCAAATCCTCGCCCCACGACTTGGTACCTGGGCAACCTGGGGCAAGTCACTTAACCTCCTGGTGCCTGGATTTGATCACCTGCAACAAATGAAGATGACAAATCCTGGGGCTGGTGTGGGGATTGAATGAATCAATGCACATGACGGGCTCGGCATGATGCCTGACCCATGGCAGCAGCTGCTCTTACTAGTTCAGTGAAGCAGCCCTTTGTTGGACAAGGAAAACGGAAGCCCCGAGAGGTTAAGTGACTTGCTCAAGGTCACTGTCATAGACTGAAGAACGGCCCCCAAATATATGTCCAAGTCCCAATCACGGAACCTCTGAGCATGACATTATTTGGAAAGAGGGTCTCTGTGGATGGGATTAAGTCAAGGATCTTGAGATGAAGAGATCATCCTGGATTACCCAGTGACAAGTGTCCTTATGAGAGACACATAGAGGACAAGACAGACATAGGAGAGAAGGCTGTGAAGACAGGGACAGAGGTTGGATTGATGTAGTCAGGAGCCATAGGGATGCCTGGGGCCACTAGAAGCTGGTAAAAGCAAACATGGATTCTCTCCTGGAGACATCAGAGGGCGCACGACCCTGCGGACACGTTGATTTCAGATTCCAGCCTCCAGAACCGTGGAGGATAAGTTTCCGGAAATTTGTTAACGCAGCCTCGGGAAACTGGTCCGGTCACTCAGCCCGTGGAAGCAAAGAGCCAGACTCTTGATTCTAATTATCACTTGAATCCCCTTCAAGTTGTATTTATGTGAATAAAAACCAGCTTCAACCCCAGATACTATGAGAGTTCCGGAGTCGGGTTCTGTGATCCCCTTTCAAGATGGGGACACTGAGGCCCGGTTATCACTTGCCCATCAATATGTCACACACCCATCAATATGGGGGAGTGGGAGACTGGGACGTGTGAGCCCAGCTGTCTCCTTCGGGACACATTGGCTCATTAGATTTACCAGCCCCCACCTGAGAAAGTATTTAATTTGCCTTTTACAATGCACCAACTGCATGTTAATTAACTGGCAATTGAAAGTTATAGGTGGCATTAGAATTTATTAATAACATTGGACATAAATCTCCCTGGAATTCAAGTAATTGCAAATCTCATGAAATTCTCTTTTTTTTATAATCCATAAAACAGGTCTGGCAGAGAGGTGTTCCAGAAACCTCGAGGTAGTTGGGATTGCAGGTGTGGGATTGCCAGTGGGCAGGAGGCTTCTGTTCTGACCTAGGGCCGTCTTGGATGCCCACCTGGCCCCCTACCCACCACCTCAGTCACTGCCTCTGGGGTCTGGGAAGGAGTCCCTCTCCTTCGTGAATGTCCTGTGACTCACGGCAGCAATCAGAGCTGGGCGCTGGGGATGCACGTGTGACCCTGCCCACAAGAAGATCACAGCCCAGTGACGTGGGGTCGGGGGTGGAGCTGTGAGGGTGCCTTGTTGATCCAGGGAGGTGCAGGCTTGGGCTGGGGGACCCCAGTGGCACCTGGACCACCTCTGGCTGGGGCCCAGGGCCAGAGTTGGGCAGTTCCTGCCCATCCAGCAGGAGAATAGCCCCCTGTGTGTCTTTGGGACATGCCAAGTGCAGGACGAGAAGAATGTGTCCCCAAGTGCCCTTCCCCCCAGCCTGGAGGGGGCCAACCTCGCCCAGTGCATTCTGGGAAAAGAGATACTCACAGGTGACCTCTGAACCCCCGGGGGTCAGGCGAGTGTCTGATTAATTTCCAGCCTCACCCTGATTCCCTCCTGGTCCCAGGAAACAGGTCACCACGTTTTCTTGAGTTCCAATCCCAAGGCGGTGCAGCAGGAAACGTGGGGTCCTATTGGAATGCCCAAAAGGAACCCCAGCCTGGGCTCACCAGGGCTTCTGGCCCACTTCTGATTTTTTGACCGTTACCATCCAGCCCCTCCATCCGGCTCCCCATCCCAAGGCAGCACATCAGCTGTGAATTTCTGCCTGAGGTCAGGATGTGCCCCGAGCAGCAGCAAAGCGTACCCCCTCAGCCCCGGCTCTTGCCATCAGCTTCTCATTGCCCGCGTCGGGAGAGATGTTAAAAATATTTTATGATCCGTATGGCACAGGAACCCACCCATCAGAACAGGTCCTCTTCCTAGCACTGGAGCGGGGTCCTAGATTCTGGGGAGGCTACAGGAGGGGTCGGGATGGTGGGGGGCATGTGAGGAGCTGGGGTCCATCAGCACAGGGGTGTTTTGATATTTTAACTACAGGTTTCGCTGCCCCAGTGGGAGCTACTGAAGGTCAGCCCAGACCGAGTCCCCTCCACGCTCACTGTGGCCACCACATCCGGGCACTTGCCAGAAGTCACCATCTGACCAAGGGGACCCTGAATTTCTGCTTTGGCTGGTAGCTGACTAAGGGGGGCTGGCGGGGGTCCCTGGCTATGAGTTGAGGAGCTGCATCCAGGTCCCACACCTGCCCTGTCCAGGAGACCCTGGGGAGCTGCCCACGGAAAGGGGGGCCCGAGCCAGGGCCCTGCCTGAGCCTGTGCCCTTCAGAGCCTTGCTTCCCTGGGCTCAGCTAGGCAGGAGGGTGAGGAGAAGAGGGTCCTGCAGACTAGGGCTGCTCAGGATCCTGGGGGAGGGGGGTCTGGAAGGGAAGGTGTTAGTAAAGAGCTGTCGGTCCCTGTCCTGGTTTGATCTGGACACTGGGGCACAGGAGAGAAGTGTGTGCAGGAGGCATTGCCTGGAGGGAGGCTGGGTGTGCCCTGAGGGTGACTGGAGGATGTAGAACAGAGCAGACTCGGGGGAGGAGACAGGGAAGGGGTGTGGGGTAGAGTGAGGGGAGGTGAGGCCAGGGAGCCAGCCTGAGCCAATTCTCCCTCCTTAACCCCCTGGGTGGACCCTGCAGGCGGGGCTGGGGTTAGGAGCTCAGAGATGCCCATCCCCTGCACTGGGCTGACCCTCATGAACCCCGTCCCCAGGAGCTGCAGGGAGAGGGGCAGTTCCAGGCAGAGGAGGGTGCCTGGCCCTGGAAGCCCAGTCATGGATCCTAGGGGTGCCCTGGGCAATGCACCCCACCATCTGAATCCATCTTGAGACCTGCAGGCTGAGCAGGTTAGGGTTTCCACACATCAGCACAAAGACGCTCATGGTCACGACAGAACCAAGAGCCAGAGGGACACAGCCCAGCTGTCAGGCTACAGGGGTCAGAGGAGGTGATGCGTCTGAGGCCGTTGCCCAAAGCCAAGAGCTGTGCTCCCGATGGGGCCGTAAGTGCTGGACGCCCCAGGCACCCCCTGCTCTCTCCCACGTCCTGCAAGCACCAAGCGCTGGCCTTGCGGGGCACCAGCACCCACAGGCTGCACAGAGACGAGACCAGTTGGTGCCTCTCTCGTGCAGCCAGCAGCCAGGAGGATGGAGGCCCGGATGATGGCGCCAGGTTGCAGAGCCCAGGCTGGGCACCAGAAACAAGGGAGCCACTGCAGGTTCATGATGAAGGGGGGATGCTGCCAGGCTTGCATTTCAGAAAGATCGATCTACCATCCGGACGGAGGGGAGAGGCCAGACTGACAGTGAAAACCGGCCACAGCAGCCCATCCGCTCCGGGTCAGCTTCTCCCCCTCCAGCGTTTAGGGTCCTCCAAGACCTGGCCCCTGGCATCTACTTCAGTCCCCTGTGGGAATTCTGTCTGCTCGTCATCTGCCTCCGACCTTTGCTCACACTTGCCCATCCCGGCAGTGCTGTCCCTCGGTCTCTTGGTGGATGTGAACTCCACTCTTCCTTCTAGAACCACTCGCTGGGAGGCTGTGCAGGGCAGCAGCCGAGAGCACAGCTCCCCTGACTTCTCCAGGTCCACGAGTCCTGGTGCCCTGGCCCCGTCCGACACCCCGCAGGCTTGGCCTGTCCACCCTGCTGGCACGAGCCCCCGTTGGACGTTGGTTCCCTCCTGCACCCCTTTTGCTCCCAGTGGCTCGGAGGTGGGCCTGGGAGCATCTGGACATCCAGTCCTGGGGGGAGGATCACTCCAGACTCTGCCAGCCCCCAACCCAGGCCTGCCCCGGAAAGTGCAGGGTCCAGGGCCAGGGTACAAAGGGAGGCATCGTACGTCTAAATATTTAAAACTTATACGTTCAGCTAATCAACTGTTAAATAAGAGATGCTCTACACTCCTACTTTGACAAATATCCTTTAGAAGGACCAGGAAGGCCAGGTTGATTTCAGAATGTGACCTTGCGGAGTTCTGCACTGGACCGTGATGGCCCGGGTAGAGCCAGGCCCTTGCCCTTTGAACCATCCCACGTTGCCCACTTGCTTCTGTTTGCACTGAGGGGCTTTGTGTGCATGTGGACACCCACCCTGCCCGCCTGTGCTCAGTCTATACCCCCCCACCTCCAAACAGCAGCTCCTGATCTAAGAATGCTGATGTTTGTGGGGTCTGTCGTTCAGACATTCAGGGAAAGAGGCCCATGCAGACCATGGGCTGGGGGCCATTGGGGCAGCAGATTTGGGGTCCTGGGTGAGGCAGGACAATCTCTCTTAGGGCCCCCGTCTGCCACTTGCTCAGCGAGAACGAGATGCCTCGTGTCCTGCTTCACTAAGGGGTGGGGGCTTAGCTTGTCAGGTGGCGTCGGTCCTCGCGTAGCCCCAGGAGGTGCATTGCTCCATGAATGAGGCTTTACCCCGCAAAGAGGGGGTGCTCTGGGCAGGGGGGGCTCCAGTGAGCTGGAGAAAGAAAAGGGGGCTCAACCCTCCAGGGGGCACACTCACACCTTTGCCCGTCCCACCCTCTCCCTCCTGCATCCCTGCCCAAGGGGTTAACCAATGAGCTGCCCCCTTCCCTCCAAGCCTTTGCCGATGCTGTTCCCCCTGCCCTTCCCGGTTTAGCTGACTCCCGCTGATCCCTGAAGACCCCTTTCTCCTCAGAGGTTCCTCCTCAGGCCCCGGCAGATCAGCTGCCCCCTCCATTGTTTCCATGTGGCCACGTGGCATGTCACATTGGCCAGGATTCACCACTGTCACTAGATGTGGGCCTTCCGGGGACGGGCGCCTGCAGCACCGGTGGGTCACCGCGGCCGGGCTCGGCAGCAGCTCTCAGCAGCCATCACTAGGTGCTCTTGTTGGGTAATGGGGTGGGTGTCCCCATCTGGGGGAAGGCATTCCTTTATTAACAAACTGACGTCCATCTGGGCCAGGCCCTCGGCGGGGGCGGCGGGGAGGGAGGTGGGCTGGGAAGATGGAAGTCAGCCAGACCCAGCCCTGCTGTGAGGGAGCTTTCGGAGTGCCAGCTCGGGACGAGGATATTCTAGGGAGACAATGTGGGGCCAGGGGCAGGGGTCACCAAGCCCGAAGTTTCCAGCTGGGAACACAGGGTCTTGCAACGGGAAGGGGGCTGCCATCAGAGCAGAGCTCCCCTGGGTCCCCTCATGTGCGGTGGGGTGGTCCCAGCAAGGGTGAGCTCCGGCTGGACACGGCCTGCAGGAAGCCCTGGGTGGCATTCAGCCAGTCCCCCACCTCAGCTGAGGGCTCAGGGGAAGGTCCGAGACGCTGGGCCCCCAAGTGGACGAAAATGTCCAGGACCCCAGGCGCGGGGCAGGAGCATGGTGGGTAGGGGTCCCTCTGCCCAGAGCCCTGAGCCCTCCCCACTTCACGCTCCGTCTAGCAGAGCTGGGCCCAGGCCCAGCCCAGATGCAGCGCTGCTGGGTAGAGGGTGGGGAGCCTCTGAGGGGCTCCCCTCGCTCTCCCAGCCCCGACATGGGGGCTCCCGGCGGGCAGAGCCAGGCCCCCCTGCCTCAGGGCCTTGTGGTCGCCTTGGCTCCCGGGGGCTCCCGTCGGACACCCCCGGGGCTGGGCCTGGCCGAAGCTGACCCGGCACAGCCGGCCTCCCCAGTGGCCGCCGCCACAGGACACCAGAGCACAGCACAGGGGAGAGCGCCTTTATTGTCAGAGGGTTACAGGCTTCCCGCCGCCTCTGACCGCCCCTCCGTGAAGACAGGCCTGCAGGAAGCCACGTCTTGGCTCCCACACGGCCAGCCCTGCCTCAAGGCGGGCAGTCGAGGCCTCAAGGGCAGGGAGAGGTTACCAGGGCCCAGAGGGACCAGGCCACAGCCTCCCAGGCGCACCAAGGGCGGTGGGGACGAGTCGCTCCTGCCACGAGGGGAGACGCACCTGGGGCGGTGCCAGCACCTGTGAATGTCTGAGTTTGCAGCCATCGCTGAGACAGCGAGAGAGGAGCACCAGGGCCAGTCCAGGGCACAGGGGACCCGACACCGGAGAGGCCTCGAGCGCTGTGGCCTTGAGAGCTGCTCTGGGGCACCGGGGACCTGGGTGCCCGCTGCGGAGCCTGGCTGGGACCACAGCGCCGAGGGAGGGAGCATCTCTCCCCAGCAGGGCCTGGGAATCAGGCAGCAATCCCTCCTCCTCCTTGGGACATAGGACTTGCCGTGTAACGCAGAAGTGGCCAACCCTGCAGCTTCCCAGAGAGCCTGGGAGAGGGCAGGGCTGCAGGGATGGCCCCTGGAGGGTGCACATTTGCATAAACCCTCCCTCCTCCCAGCTCAGCGGTGGGAGGCCCTGGCAGGGTGGGTGGGGTCAGAGAGATTGGGATGCAGCGGTGGGCAATGCCAATTTGGTCTGAGGGTCTTTGCACCCCAACGCTCCTCTCTCACGGTCTCCAAGTCCACGTGACTATTATGGGTTTAGTCAAGGTCTCCCTGGCCTCCGAGAGCAGCTACAGGCCAAGCTGCTCCCCAACCCACGGGGCAGACCCCGAGCCCAGGGAGGGGAGTTGAGGAAGGAGGCCCAGGGCCCCCGCTGTCTCGTGCTGGGCAGGGCCCTGCCCTCCTTCCCAGCTGGAGCCTCAGGAGCCACCCGGCCCGACACCCGCCCTGAGTTTCCCCGTGAAGAGGGGAAGCCAGCAGGGTAGAGAGAACATGGGGTCAAACCCTGCCCCAGCCATCCATGGTCCTGGGGCCTTGGGCAGGTGAGTTACCCTCTGCAAGCCTCCATCCCCCGTGTAAAGTCGGGGTAACAAGCCTACCTCCTAAGGGTTAAATGAGACAATGTAGGGAAGCTCCTCGGACAGGCCCAAACGATGCAGCGACCTAGTAAAAGATGAGTATTATGACTATTCTCACAGCCCACGCGGCCCACCAGACCCCGTCTCCAGCAGGGAGTGCGGGTGAGGAGGGAAGGGACCAGGGCAGGGCTCTGGCCTCTGGCCCCTGCCCCTGGAGCTGCCATCTGTCCCCAAGGCCCCCAGCCCCCAGGAGCCAGTGTCCCTGACGATCGTCCAGGCCTGGAGCCCGGTCCCACTTGGGGTGTCCTCAGGTGCCAGTGGCAGCACAGGCCCCGGGGCTGGGTCTCTGGCGGAGCCGGGGCTTGTCCTGGAGCGCTGGCCTCTCACTTCCCGCCGCTGGCCCGGCCAGCGCTCCTCTGCCCAGGGTCGGGGCCAAGCAGGGCAGCCAGGGAGCCATCGGCGGGGGGGCCACCACGCTTCATCTTGAGGTTGGCTCTCAGAGCGGCGTCCTGGCCGGAGCCCCCATCAGGGGAGGCCAGGGGATCTGGAAGGAGAGCAGGAGGGTGGGCTTGCGCAGGGCCTTGGGAGCAAGCAAAGCACCTTCACTTCCAGCCCCGCCAGCAACGGAAGCTCTGTGCCCGGTGAGGACACGACAAAGCAGCAGCTGGCTTCTACTCGTCACGCATCCATTCACTTACTCATTCATTCATTCATCCACTCATCCACGTGCTCATTTCATTCATTCTCCCAATTGCTCATCTATTCATTCACCAATTCACTCATTCATCCATTCTTCAACAACTGCTAACCAGGGCCGGGCTCCAGGCCCTGCAGAAGTGCCAGGGAGAGACATGGAAACCCCACCCCACAGGGAACTGAAGGCTCAGCAGAGCACGGTGGGGAGACAGGAAGGCGGCTTCAGGGAGGAAGAGATCCTGGCGCAGGTCCTGAAGCGGGAGCTGGTGCTCAGGAGGCTGAGGGACCAGCCTGAGCAAAGGTGCAGAGGTGGGAAAGGGCCTGGGGTAACCGGATGATGGCTCTGTGTCACTGGACACCAGGCTATGCTGGGGAGGGACTTGGGACCTGGATGTCGGTCACGGGCAGCAGGGAGCCCCTGAGGGTCCTTGAGCAGGGGTGGGACAGGGCCAGACTGGCAGCCAGGTGAGAGGCCGCTGGGGCAGGGAGAGCAGGCACCAGAGGCAGCAGCATGAGGGCAGCAGGGAGGCGGAGCAGAGGTAGATTCGGACTCAGCGGCCACCTGTGGGCCTGCCTGTCCCCAGGTCCTGGTCACTACGCACCATGGATCCCAATCATGTGCTCCAGGATGAGGACCCTCTCAGCCAGGATCTTCAGCGCCTCCCGCAGCTGCTGCACCCCCTCGCCCTGGGGGGGGGGAGGAAGCAGCCAAGGTCAGGGCCATCCTGCTTCAGTGTACTGTCCCAGCCCTCCCCACGCCCGCCACTTCCCTCCTGTCATCAACATCAGTACAACAGCCATCATAGGGTGGGCATCCTGGCGCCAGGGCTGGGGTTCGAATTACTATTCACAGACACGGAACTTGACGCACAGAGAGGGTAACCAGAGTCCTGTGGCCACACAGCCTGGAAATGGCCGACCGGGGCTTCACACCCAGACCCGTCTGCCTCCAGCCTGGGCTCGTCCTGCTCCCATGGCTGCCTGCTGCTTCCTCTGTGTGCCCTTCTTTCCAGAAAAGACTCTGCTGTGGGCAGAGCACCTAGTACGGGCCCACGGGTTGGGGGTGCTTTTCTTGTTTCCTTCCTGGCACTGCCCAGCCGAGAGATTTCCACAGTGTCACCCGGGCGAGAAAAAGAGAGGGAAGAGCCACGGCTTCTGGAATGCCAGCAGGAGGACGCGATGATGGCACGTCTGCATTTCTGGGACCCAGCCTACACACGGGCGAAGGACCTCGTGTGTCGAGACACGTGAATGAGCTGATTAATTGAGAAGACAGGTGACAAGGCCACTTTGAAATAAAAAGTGATGGTGGAGAGACAAGGCCCCGCCCTGGAGTCAGCAGCAAACAGGCATCTTTGGCTGGTAGAACATGACAGCTCTGTCATGACATTCAGATTAATTGAGCTTAAAACAAAAGAAAACCAAAAGCATGCTACTGAGTTACAAGAGAGAGGTCTTCCCACCATAGGCCGTGAGAAGCCGGGCTGTGGGTGGTGTCTGGGATGGGGGTGTTCCAGCGAGGAGCAGGGGGTCCAGGCCCCCTCTGTCAGGACCCGGCTAAGCCTCGGTCCCTGGGCCACAGGATGCACGCCGATGAGATGGGGCGGGGGAAGTCGTGGGTATCCTCTCTGTCTCCCATCACAAGTGACCCCCGCATCCACATCTTCCTCCCACTGCCTCCTGTGCCCAGTACAGCTGCCCTGATTCCAGCCTTTTCCCCCTTCTCCAGTCCCACAAGGACCTCCGGAAGGTCCCCTGGTCCCAGCTTCACCCCTCCAGCCCAGCCCGCCTCCCGCAGCTGTCCGCCTCCAACGCCCACCTCCCACCTCTGCAGATACCCCCACCCCCGGCTTAGAGCCTCCCTCAGCTCACTCAGTTAAGGGGCACTGTGTGCCCGCTGAGCTGGCCAGCCCGCTGAGCCCTGACACTCCCACGGGACTCATTCTCAGCTTGCAAGACCTCCCCTGCTGGCCCTACTGCCTCCGCCCCCTTTATCCATCACCCTGGTCCGCAGCCTCCTCTCCTGGTCCCGGAAGGCATGGTTCCCCACAGCCATGCTGGCACTCCATCTGTGCCCCCTCCCTGTCCCATCTTGCCCTAGCCCCTGTGTGCTCCCAACCTCACTCTTTCCTCGTCCTCTCCCACATCCACATGCCCACGTATCCTTCAGTCCACCACCGCGACCTTGGGCACACCCGTGTGCCAGGTGCTGTCATGGGAGAGTCCTGTCCCTGGAGAGGGACCCCACGGCTTGAAGCCTCCTTAAAAGAAAGGTCTTTTCTGCAGGTCCGTGGTTCCTCTGGCCCTCTCTGGCAGGGTCTCCCCCCAACTCAGGCCCCAGGCCAGTCACCCCATCTGTGCTACCCCATTGCAGCCAACTTCACCCTGTGCTGCAGTCGCTATTCACTCAGCTGTCTCCCCCGCTGGGCTGGGGCCCCATTCACCCCGTGACTGATGCCCAGCTCAGGGCCGATGGTGGCAGTCCAGCTCTGTTGGGTACCCGCTCTCCTGCTGAGACACAGCCAAGGGGCAGGAGGGAAGCACGGGCCCAGGGGCACAGTTACCTCGGCGGTAGCTTTCTCCTCCTCTTCCCCCTTCCCGCCAGGCTCGCCCTGGGAAGAAAGTCATGTAGTCAATGATGGGTGCGGGGTGGGGCGTTTCTCCACCCTCTCCAGCTTCTCTCCCTGGGCACCCCTGCACAGCTTGGTACAGGGTTGATTTTAGGGGCTTAATTCTGTTTTTAGGGAGGGAGGAGTCAGGTTTGGAACCCCACGAGCTCAGGTGTTGGCCCTTCCAGGGATCAAGTCCCCTGCATCTCAGGCCTCTGCTTCCCTGACTCTAAAATGGGGCCAGTAACATCAGCCTCACAATAACACCTAGGTGGTCACTTACTCCTGTGTGACCTTGAGCAAGTTACTTTACCTCTCTGTGCCTCGATTTTCCCATCTCCAAAATGGAGCTAATAATAGCCTCATAGAGCTATTAGGAGGATTAAATAAATCAATCTCAATAATAAGCTTGGAGAAGGCATGGCTTTGGAGGCTAACACTCCTGGGTTTAAATCTTGGCTCTACCGTTGCCTAGCTGTGTGACCTTGGGCAAGTTGCTTAACCTCTCTGAGCCTTAGCTGCCAGTTCTGGCAAATAGGGAAAATAAAGCACTGTCTCATGGGGTCACTGTGCAGCTTAAACACTCTGTGGATGAAGAGGGTTTCCACATAGAATATGCTCAGCAAAGATCCACCCCTTACCCCCCAGCCCCATGCCCCTGACATAAGACTTGGGCACGAAGGAGGTACCCACCTCCTTGGCCCTGGAGATAGGGGCTGAGACTCATGAATTCTTATTTCCAAGAGGGGAATTAGAGGTCAGCTGTCTATGTCTCTATTCCTAGAAGGTTCAGAGAAGGCAAGGGACTCTGCAGGTCACACAGCACATTAACCCAGGGGCCTGGGCTCCCTGGAAGGGACCTCCGGACTCTCATCCAAGCCTCGCAACAGGAGGTTATTTCAGTCCTACTTCATACGTTCAGTGAGGGGGCTCCCACCTCCCAAAGTCACCCCTTCTCAACTTGGGCAGCTGGCACTGCACCCAGGTTGCCCATTTCTCTCCCCCCGCCCCATCCTGGCTGGGCTGGATCTGGCCATGCCTGGGGAGGCTGGGGGGCTGAACTCAGCCAGGCCGCCTGGGGCAGATGCCCGCCCACCTGGTACCCTGGGACTGCACCAGAGCCCATCGTCCTGGGGGTGGCCCATCCACACGGTCCCACACTTACAGGCGGCCCTGTCACGCCCCGCTCTCCAGCCAGGCCCTGCAGAAAATCAAACAAAGCAGATTAGGCTTTGCCTGTCCTTGACAGCCTCTCAGTCCTCCGCTGGCCCTCCCCCTGCACTGGGCTCTGGAAATCTGAAAAATGAATGGGGGGAAGAGGATGGCGTAGAGGAAACACGAAGGCCACAGCTGGGGGCCTCCCTGGTCCTGACGCCCCCGCTACTGGCCTGTGTATGACCCTGGGCCTCAGCTGAGCCCTCCATCTCCTCACCTGTGAAATGGGGCAATGCCAAGTACGGTTATCACTCGGAGAAGGGGACCGGATGGCAAAGCACACATCCCCCCAGCACGCGAGAGAGGGGCCCTCAGACAACGAGTGACAGCAATGGTGATCGTGAGGGTGCCTGCGTGGACACCCCATCAGCGCTGATGCCCAGCCGGAAGGCTCCCCGGGGCCCCAGACCTGTGCATCCAGCCGTCCTCCAGCACCCTCACCCGGCCAGCCAGGAGGCGCTCCCCCTCGACTTCTCCAAAGTGGAACTCCTGGTTCCCCCCCAGACCCGCCCCCACCCTGCAGTCTCTCCTCTCGGAAAGGGAAATGGCTCTGCGGTCCCGCGGCTGCTCCCACACACACCTTGGAGTTAACCTTCCGTTTCCCTCCCTCACCAAATTTATTCCATCAGCCAGACCTGTCAGGTTCACTTTCTAAGTATGTCTGTTCACTTTGCCATTTCCTCTGTGCTGCTGTGGCCTCCTCCCTGGTCTCCCTGCTCCACCGCCGCCTCCCCCGCCTTCCATCCCTCCCGCAATAGCCAGAGGGGCCTTGGAAAGCTGTAAATCAGGTCACGGACTCTCCCTCCCTGAACCTCGATGAGTCCCCTTTCCACTGTGACCCAAATCCACACATCAGCCCTGCAGGTAAGGCCCTGCCCACTTCCCCCCCTCATCTCACCCCACACTCTCCTCCGCTCAGTATGCGCCCCGCGTTTCCCTGCTTCAAGACCTCTGCACCTGCTCTCCCCTCTACCTGGAACGCTCCTGGCATCTCTGCAGGACTGCTCCTTCCCGATCCACGGGTCTCAGTCAGAATGTCCCCTCCTCCTATCTGTCACCCCCTCCTGTCACCATAGGTCCTTTCCCAGTTACTCTCTATCACGTCTGCCTCCTGCACTAGACTATCGGCTAGCGGAGGGCAGGGATCCCCACTTCCTTGTTCTTGTGCCCAGTACAGTGTCTGATGCAATTGAGGCCCCAGGACATACGTAGTTAATGAATAGCATTCATTAAGGGTCTCCGAAGAGCCTGGCATTCTCCACCTGTTTTCCCCATTATTTCTCACAATGAACCTACCCAGAAGGGATTTTTATCCTCATTTCACAGATGGAGAAACTGAGGCCCAGGGGCTCAGGGACTTGTTCAGGGTCACCCAGCTGGAAATTGGCAGAACCAGGCTTCAAACCCAGGGCTGTCCGTCCCACTCAGGAGAAAGTCGGGACCACGTGGTCCCCTGTTATTGTCCCTTCTCGCTCTTCTTTGACCCCTGTTTAGGAGACATCCCTCCCCACAAACCGCCAATTCTCAGAGGCCTCGACTCCTTGGCAAGGATGGAGACGGAGACTGGGTCATCAGACTGGCCCCACCATCCACAATGAAGCCACGGTCCAGCCCATCTGGTGGCCATTCTGACATTGTCAATACTGGGACAATGGAGCCTTGGAACCCAGCTCCATCCCTGCAGTGTAGGGGCCTGGGTGGGTCCTGGCAGTGGGTCCTGGAAGGGGGCTCTTCGACACCTGTTCAGTGGCCCTGGGGAGCCAGGGACAGGCCGGGCACTGCCTGGTGCCCCTGGCATCCCAGCCCTGGCTACAGACCCTCAGGTTTAAGGAAGGACCACTGCAAGGAGGAAAGGGGCCAAGATGCCACCAGCCTGAAGATGCCCCATGCTGATGCCCGGTCACACCGTCTCGAGCGGGGCTAGACGAGCAGCTCTGACTTGGTCCCCTTGAACCTCCTTGGAATCTTGCAGGTCCTGGGTCCCCACAAGGCTGCTGTGGGCACGGTCTCCACAGCCACCCAAGGCAGCCCCGCCCGCAAGGGCCTGGAAGACCCTAAAAATCAACCAGCCGGCAGGATCAACCACCCCAAAGCACCCACTGGCACTCTGCTGTCCTGCTGTGTGACTCTGGCAGGTGACAGAGTCTCTCTGAGCCTCCACTGCCCCATCGCTGCTGGGATAGAATGATGGGATCCCTTCGCACCGCTGACCTGCCCTGTCGCTGTGCGCTTGGGCCACTGGAGGAGCCCCACTGCCCCCAGCCCTTTCCGTGAGAGCATCTGTCGGCCTTTCACACGCCCTCCTCCCCCTCTTCCTGCCCTTTTGTCGGGGCTGAGCAGGCCCAGCCTGAAGGGAGGAGGGAGCCCCCAGCACCGGAGAACCAGGAGAGACCGCGTTGCTGGCACAGGGCTCCTGGCGTGTGGAGCTCGGCCAGACGCCCCCTGCCAACCTCCTACAGTTCCCGGGGCCTCTCCGACCATCACCGCAGTCCCGTCACTGTCACTGTCATTCTCTCTCGCCCGCCCCCACCCCTTCTCTCTGGGGCCTGTGGCTGGGAGCCTGAGGGGCCAGGAGGGTGCTCTGGGGGGCCCCGACCCCTGGCTAACCTGGCCACCCCACCTGACTCAGGAGCAGATCAGGTCTGAGGGCCTCCTGCCCCCCCTGCAGCCACCCCCCACCCCCAGGCCCCGCCTGCCGGCCTGGTCTGTACCACATCCGCCCTGGCTCTGCCCTACGCCGTGCACCCCACTGGCCCTTCTCCTCCACGCCACATCCTCCTGGTGTGAAAACACACGGGGGACGACAGAGAGTGATCAGGAGCCGTGGGACACTGGTTCTTTGACGTCTAGAACATGTGCTCTAGAGGGCTGGCCTCTGGCCCCAGGCTCCGGCTGTGTCCTCGGCTGGCGTGGCTGGTGCCCTCCCTGTGTCTGGGGAATATTTGTCAAATGACTAAAGGGATGAATGAATGTGTGGGACTCCTGAGGTCCCAGCACCCACAGGGCCAAGACCTGGATCCACCTCCCTTGCAGTGGGAGGGGGGGCACCTCTCAGCCACTCCACCCCACCAGGACCTGAGTTCCAGGGACCTCAGAGCCCTTGGTCTGGACGAGGCCCAGGGGAGGGGCTGCAGGAAGCTCCATGCAGACATCCCCAGACGCCACCCTTGCTGCCTCCACGTCCAGGACTGCCCCCTCCTCCATGTGACCTCCCCCCCAGGCCCCTGGGCCCCTGCAGCACAAGGCACATCCCCCTGGCAATTTATTTCTCTTTCACTCCCTGTGACAATCCACCAGGGAGGCCCTGTACACCCCGTCTTAGCAGCTGAGGAAGCCAGAGTCCAGAGAGGCTGCCTTTCTGCCCAAGGTCACACAGCTGGGAGGCAGAGCCAGCTGGGGTTCCGGGCCGCACAGTCAGGCGTCAGGGTGCCCCCCTCACAGGCAATTCTCCTCGAGGAGGGGCCACGGGCTGGGGTGGACCTTCTGTGATCCTGGCCCAGCTCCACCACACCCTCCAGACGACCTCGGGTGGCACCTGGGTCTCAGCTCATTTATGTACCAGGAACCATGTTAGCATCTCCCTGGCATAGGCAGAGTGGGCAGCAAAGGGTCGCTGCTGCTAACAAAACCAGGACCCCACGCCTGCCTTCCCCTGGGGCCTGAGTGGACCCAGGTGGGGACCGGCCAGGTGGGCTGGCTCCTTCCTGAGCAACTGTGCTGGTAAGAAGCCTGGCTCCTCCTTCCCTGGGGAGACAATGCCCCCTCCCTTGCCAGAAATGCGAAAGACCTTACCTGGGATCCTGGTGCACCTGGGGGTCCAGGGGGACCGTGTGGTCCAGGGGGACCTGCCAGCAGAGTCACAGATGGTCACCTGGGGCCAGAGAAGCCCGCTGCCCCCATCAGCTCTGGAGAGGACCTTTCCACCCTCCCACCCCAGCCCCTGTCCTGGGTCTGTCTCCATGGGCAGCAAAGGAAGGTGTGGTGAACGAATGGTGGGGGAGGGGGGCACCCGCTCCCTTGGCCTCCCCTGCCCACCGCCAGAGCGGAGAGCCCACCTCCACCCACTCTCCCTGCAGCCCTGACACCACAACCAGAGCCCCATCCACGGGGCCATCCCGCAGCCCCTCCCCAGCCGGCTAGTCCCCCGGCAAATCTCGAGTCTCTCCCTCCTTGGGACCTCAGACCTGACCCCTCTGAGGCCATCCTTCTTGCCTGGGTTACTACAACTGCTGCCTGACCATCTGCCCTCCACGCAGCCCCCCAGAGTGACCTTTCAAATAGGTCCCTCTCAGCCCAGCCTCCTCCACCTTCATCAGTCAGATACCCCCTTCTGGAAAGTTCCTCTGCATCCGTGCCTTTGCCGATGCTGTTGCTTCCTCCTGGAGCTTCTCCAACCCCTCCACACCCCAGAAAACTCTTTGCTACTAGTCTCAGGCTAAGCATCACCTCCTCCAGGAAGTCTTCCAGGAACCTACCCCGCCTATTCTCTAGGCAAAGCCCTGACACAGACCAGCCGCTACCTCTGGCCACTGTCGGTTTGCATGCCTGTCCCCCCCATGGGCCAGGGAGTGCCCAGAGGGTCAGGCCAGGCCTGATGGGTGCAGTGTAGGGAGTGGTGTTCCTGACTGAACTTCCCGAATGCTTGGAAGAGGGAGGCCTCCGTCCCCAGTGGCCGGCACAGGTCTGTGCCTCTTGGGCTGCTAGGCTGTACCAGTGTGCCCCCGGCATGCTTAGGGAGGACCCGCAGGAAAGTGTACCCCTGGTGGGGTGACGATCTGCACTCAATCTAGCTAAAAGACAAACACCCTCCCAGCTCACTCCCAAATACTACCTTTTAAATGGGGCCACCCTGGCCCAGCTGCTCGACCAGCCCTGCTTTCTCAGACCCTATGGGATTCACTGATAGTATTTGGGTACTGTTCGCCTTCTCCACTAGAATGTAAGTACCATGAGGACAGGAATCTTTGTTTTGTTTATTTAAGTATCCCAGGAGCTTAGAACACTGCCCAGCTGAACAGTGCTTGGTGAATATTTCCTGAATTCATGAGAGAGTGAATGAATGACAGAGAATGAGTGCCTGGGTCTGGAGCCCTAATCAAGAGGTGCCCCACCCGCTGGCCCCCAGGGTCTCCGTTGCTCGTTCATTCACAGGTAGAACCTGTCAGAGGAGACTTCCACACACCTGGGTGCCAGCCCCGCCCCACACTCCCCTCCTCCCCCAGTGAGGGTCCCATCCCATCCTCTCCCCACACTCCCCTCCTCCCCCAGCGAGGGTCCCATCCTGTCCCCTCCCCACACTCCCCTCCTCCCCCAGCGAGGGTCCCATCCCGTCCCCTCCCCACACTCCCCTCCTCCCCCAGCGAGGGCCCCATCCCGTCCGCTCCCCCAGGGCCCAGCTCTCTGCCTGCAGGCCCAGGGCCTCCCGTCGCTTCTGGGCACCTGCCCCACCAGCTCCCTGGGTCTCCCGCGTGGCCCTCACACCGCCCGTGCGGACCCTGCCTCCCCATACCCAGAGAATCCCTGCTCTGGCTCACACGAGGGCAGCCCGGGGCTGCATCATGTGGGTGTCAGGGCTTGTTCTGGCAGAAACACTGTGGCCAGTCCCAGGGGAGCTGCCGCCCAGGAACAAGAGGCCCCACCTCAAGCCACTGCTGGCTGGAGCAGATCCAATGCCCTGCCAAGGCCATGACCCCCAACTGGCCCCCTCAAGGCCCCTTGGTCCAGGCCAAGCCCAGGAGGGGTTACCAGTGGAGACCAGCCTGTGCTGTGGCCCTCTGTGCTCACCTGGAGGGCCGGGGGGGCCCCGGGGCCCTGGGACGCCCGCCAGCACCGTGTCCACGGCGGCAGAGGCCAGCTGCGCGTCTGCATCTGCGGGAAGGGCAGAGCGGCCCGTGACCTGGGGGGCAGGGCTGGCGGGGCTGGGGGGCTAGAGCTGAGATCCCCCGGAGCCAGGACGGGCATGCCCGGCCCCACTGGGCCTCACTGCAGCCCTGGTGAGCAGTTGCCATTGCTCCCACGACTCAGAGGAGCACACAGAGGCCAAGTCAGAGGGCAGGGGAAGCCCCGTGGGCTCCATTTAAAGCGCAAACTCCTTCCTGAACACTCCAGGCCCTTGACTCTGGCCCCACCTTGCTTACCACCCAGGCTGGACGTTCTTCCAGGGTCCACCCCACACACCCATCCTGACGTACCTGACTAGCTCACTCCTGTGGGGCCTCCTCCAGGAAGCCCTCCCTGCCCACCCCTCTGAGCTGCAGGGCCCTGGGCTGCCTCCATCAGGGCCCCAGAGCCGGGTGGAGTCTGTCTAATGGCCTGGGTCTCTCCAGGGGGAGCCCCGTGTGACTTCACCCTGCCCTATTCTCAGAGCCAGGACCAGACAGCCAGGCTTGGAAACGTCTGGATGGGGGTGGTTGCCTCTGTCTCTCCCTCCACTCATGGAAGCCTGGAGAGCCTTCCACAGGCCTCACGGCGGGTGGCCTCCTACAGGTGCTCAGTCCTGGCCAGCCAGCTGCCCCCACTGGGGCACCCCCACTGTCCCCAAACATTCACACCTGGGTCTTCCAGGAAAGCTGCCCTCCCTCGGGGACCCCAGGGCTGGGGAAGGAGGGTCCTGTCTGGGGAGGGCTCCCAGCACTAGATGCGGCAGGCGGGCAGTGCCAGATGCAGGGCATCGCGCCCAGGCCAGGGCAGGCTGCAGCTCTCCTGGCCCAGGGATGCCGGCTGCTGAGCCCTTAGACGCCCGAGGCACTTTACACGCATCATCCATTCTCCCCACTAGGGGGCACCACTGAGCCCACCGTGAGGGTGAGGAGGTTGGGTCGTCAGGGAGTTAACACTTTCTTCGGCCCCTGTACCCACTGAGGGCAGCGCAGGCCCCTCAGTCCCCTTGGGAATGAGCCCCACCCTCATGGCTGGGGGCTGTGTTTTTTCACCCCCAGAGCAACTCCATCAGGATGTATTACCACCCCTCCTCTACGGATGGGGAAACTGAGGCTCAGAGAGGGACACTGTGATTCAGGCGCAGGTCTTAACGCTCGAGGGAGGGCTATGCTGCCGCGGGGCGGAGGGGGCTTGGGTTTCTCCGACAGCTGACAAAGCGGTCCCTGGGATGTCACCCATTCAGAATTTCAAGTCAGTCCTGCTTCTTAAAACCCTTTCCACTCCCCAGGGCCCTTAACCAAAACGATGCCCGCGTGGGCTGCCGGCCCCACCCCCACCCCCGTCCGCGGGGCCTGCCTGGACCCGCCCTCCCCGCGCGCTGGGTCGGCTGTGTGTGTTC
This sequence comes from Balaenoptera borealis, assembly GCF_965194805.1. Classification (NCBI taxonomy): domain Eukaryota; kingdom Metazoa; phylum Chordata; class Mammalia; order Artiodactyla; family Balaenopteridae; genus Balaenoptera; species Balaenoptera borealis. Next base: position 81,103,409 of record NC_138872.1, read on the forward strand.
TCAGAGGCGCCCTCTCGCGCTAGACTGTAGCCTCTGCAGGCAGGAGGCTGTTTTGCTCAGGGCTGTACGTGGCGGGCGGGTAAAAACAGAGTCCCACACGTCGTAGGTGATCCATCAACACATGTCCAGTGGCCTACAGTGAGGGGATTTGTGGAGAGGACATGGGGTAACGGATGACCCGAGGCCAGGCCAGAGAGCGGAGTGACCCATGGGGGTCAGACCCCGGGGCAGGAGCTGAGCGCGGGTTGCCGCCCCACCCCGCATCAGTGCCCCCCAGGCGACCCCGCCCTCCACTTGGCAGAGCCGAGGCTCCCCTCGCTGACAGTCCGCTCGCTTCATGGGGTCCTCTGGGGAGGGCTGGTCCCCCTGAAGACAGGCTCAGGCCCGCCCTCCCGCCCCACCCCGCAGGCATGACACTCACTGTCCTTGTCTGTCGGCGGCTGCAGGGAGTAGAGGACGCCTTGGGGGCCGTTTGGAGGGAGGCCTGGGCTGCCTGCTGGGCCGGGGGGGCCGGGGGGGCCGGGGCGCCCCATCTCTCCAGGAAGCCCACGGGGCCCTGGCGGCCCCAAGAGGCCTGCAGTGGGGAGGAGAGGAGTCACAGGAGGGCCGGGCCTCGTGGCTGACGTAACAGAGACGAGAAGCAGACCCTGAAGGGGACGGGGCTGGCGGGGGCCGGTGGTGGCCTCCAGGCCCAGGGACACCCTGGAGGGCTCTTCCGGGAGCTAATAACATGACTTCCCCTTCCCAGCCCAGTGCACAGGCGACCCGGGGCAGCTGGATGGGAGGTGAGGGAGGCAGGGACCACAGACCCAGTGGGGGCTCCGGCCAGATGCCCTCTGCCCGCTCCAGAGACCACAGCTCTGGGGAAGGGGCGCCGAGGGTGGCAGCCAGCCTGGGCCAGCCCTGTACCTGCCCTGACAGGGCCCAGGAGGAGCTGGGTGGTCTCTGGAGGTGTTGTTTACATGGCTGAGCACAACCCCCAGCCCCCAGGAGCCCCCCCGGACACCTGCGCCCACAACTCCAGAAGCCTTCTCTTCCCACAGCCCAGGGTGAGACGGAGCCCTAAGGTGCTTGGGGTGAGGCTGCCGCAGGGGTGGTACTGGGAAGAAGTGAGCCTGGAGCCCCCTAGGATGGCAGTCATTAGCCCCAGCAAGAAAGGGGGTTCTGGGATGCCTCGCCTGCTCAGACAGGGGAGAAACCCCAACCCCCTTCCCCCGTGGACAGAGTCGGGTCGGGGCTTGTGGGGGGGTGTCCTTACCAGGAGGACCCGCTGGGCCCTTCTCTCCTGCCTGGCCCCGGTCACCTTTGGAGCCTGGGGGACCTGCAGGCCCTGGTGGTCCCGTCTGTCCTGGGGGCCCTGGGGATAGAATGAAATGAAGCCTGAGAACACTGTGGGCTGAGCTGCCCCCCGTGGCTCCAGGCTTGACCACCTGGGCTGTCCGGTCAGACCTGCCTCCAGGAATCTGGCCCACCTGGGGCCCCTCACAATGGGCAAAGGGACCATCATTAGCTCACATCAGTCATTACAGCTTGCAAACCATTTTTGTTCCTATTAACTTCTATGATCTCAAGAGCTACTTGTGTCCCCACTTGACAGATGGGGAAACTGAGGCTCAGAAAGGCATGGCCCTTTGCTCAAGGTAGCAGAGCCAGGCTGTAAATAAGTCAGAATCCTCTCTCCGCGTCCTACTGTCTCCATGCTCAGGCTCAGGAACTGGGCTTCTGGCAAAGAGCTTCCCAATGAGGCCTCCTTAGAGACCCCAGGAAGCCCTGAAGGACATGCCTGCCCAGCTTCAGGGTCTCCAGGCCCCAAGGGTGGGCAAGAGTAGATGGAGAGGCCAGAGTCCCCCTGTGTGGCCTGGGGACAGCCCCTTCTCTCCCTCTGGAAGCCCTGGGCATGGGGAGGATGCTCAAAAATGCCTGCTGAACTGATGGAGGCCCTGGAGCTGCCGGTTTCCAGAGAGATTCCCAGCTGCTCGCCAGGATTCCAGGGCTCACCCAGGTGTCAGCATTTGTAGGGTTTGTGCTCCACCTGGTGGCCATTCTTGGGAACTGCAGTCCCGGTAAGAAGAAAGGTGCCCCAGGAGACCCGGAGCCCCTCCCAGCTTCCTCCCTCCCCTCCAGGGGGTGTTGGGGCCTGGGTCCTCCAGGGTATGAGAAGCCCCCCCTTCCCCCCAGCCCCCGCTCCCTCCTCAGTCCCAGAAGAAGGATCTGAAGATGAGCATGGGGCAGCCCTCTGGAAATGAGACTTTGGGGAGAGTGGCTAGAGAGGTGTGGGGGCTGGGGGGGCCCAAAGTGAGACGCCCCCTCCTCTCATAGCAGGCCTAAGCTCACCCCTACACCCTCCCAGCCTCCAGAGACTGCAGAATATCTGATGCTTCCCTGGCCCCGGGACTGCCCACTGGAGGCAACTCTCCCACTGCTGGGGGTCTACAGGCAGGGGAGGGCATGGAGCGTGTGCTCAGAGCTGAGTCTGGGCAGGAGTGCTAAGAAGCTGGGGGCTCAACCTGGGGACGGGGAGGGAAGGCGTCACCTGCAAAGGGCTCCTCTCCATCTACTCCTGCCCACCCTTGGATATAAAAATATTTAATAACTGGCACAGCACGGATACTGACCAGTCAGACGAGATCTCAGCCTTAAACCCTTGAGTTCAGCCACACAGACAGTGCCAGCTCACCGCCCAGGGTAAAGCCCCAGCGCTTCTCCTGGCACGTGGCAGCATTCAACAATGCTGACTACTAGTATTACAGTTATTATTACTGTTCTGCAGTCCCAGGGAGCAGAGCCTAAACCAATGGATAGAAGCTGCAGAGAGAAAACGTTTACCTCTGACTTCAAAGTGTGGTGGGAAGGGTGAAAACAACAGGTGAGTGGATGTCTTTCAACTTGGGTCAGAGAGTTCAGAGAGGAGCCCCCAGAAGGGGGGCAGTCAGTAAGCTGCCCGTCCCTGGTGGTATGCAGGCAGGGCCTGCTGTAAAATTGAGCCAATCAAGGATGGAGCTGGGCTGGGGGCCTAAGTGCAGATGCTAAGGGGCAGCGGGGCATTCAGTGAGGACAGTAGCTGGACTGTGAGGCAATAAGGAATGGTGAGGACTGCGGCAAACTGCAGAGCTTGAACGGGATCTGCAGGGGCAGCTGTGACTTAGCTGCAGCCAATTGTTTCTCTTTTTTTTAATTTTTATTTTTTATATATTTTTTTGGCCACACCACACGGCATGTGGGATCTTGGTTCCCTGACCAGGGATCAAACCCTTGCCCCCTGCATTGGAAGTGTGGACTCTTAACAACTGGACCACCAGGGAAGTCCCAGCCAATTGTTTCTATTAAGAGACAGCCAACCCCAATGGCCAGATCTTCCATTTTTCTAAGAGAAGCGAGAAATCCTGGTTTTTATGTGAAATCCCCCCAGGTTTTAAACATTAGCTCAGTTTTTCAAAATACCACGTGGGCATGTATGACCTCCTTGTGCAGGCCCTGGGAGGCCATGCCTCCCCTGTAGGCCTCACTCACCGGCCGGGCCCGTGGGCCTTCTCCTTTGGGGCCCGGGGTGGGCGAGAGGGAGGGCGTCAGGGAGGAAATCCTCGTTCCAGGGCGGTGGGGTGCTCTGGGGGGTCGGCAGGTCATTGTCCGGGCCCGAGGGCCGCTCTGCTGCTTCCAGAAGGAGAACCTGGGCCGGAGAAGGGCAGAGGGTCAGGCCCAGGCCAGGCCGGGGACACATGTGAATGGGAACGTGTGCCCCGGGAGACCAGCAGCTGCCCGCTGCTCTTGGGATCACCAGTCCCCTCGCTGGAATGTTCTCCCACCCCTGCCCCCCTCCCCTTCCCATTTCAGGAAGCCCTCCTGACCCTCGGGCTCAGGCAGGTCCCCTTTGGACACGTTCAGAGTCACCATACTTTTCTCCTAGAGCGGCTGTCGCTGGGATTAGACAGTGGCTGTTGGAATAACGACCACGGTCACCTCCACTTCACCGGCTCCTCCCAAGGGAGGGACTGGGCCCGCCTCTCCCCCACACGCCTGGCTCAGGGCGCAGACAACGCAGTCAGGGAATGTTTGTGGATGAACGGATGGATGGAAGGAGGGAGGGAGGAAGGGAGGGAGGGAGGGGCACAGGGAAAGAAAGGGAAGGGGAAAGGAAAGGAAAGAAAAAAAGAAGAAAGAAAAGAAAAGAAGGAGAAAGAATAAATAAATGGGCCCAGCTTGATGCATGATATTTAGCAGGAGCTCCAGAGAAACAAAGGTGGCCATGGTCACTCAGGGCCAGCCTGGAAAGCAGCCTGTCCTCTCCCCTGGAGGAAAGCAGGGGTCAAAAACCGAAAGGACCCAGGGCCTCGGTGGGAGACTCTCCCTAATTCACGTGAACTGGGAGCCAGGAGGCCTCAGAGAGGCCCTGCTGTCCCCAAAGAGGCTAGCAGGGGGCGCTGCGTGCCCGGGATCCGCACAGGGCAGGCAGGCAGATGCTAGCACACAGTAGACGCCCCCAGCAGAGGGGGGCCCTGGGGTTCCCGGGCCACATCGGATGGAGCCCGGCTTCCTGTCCCGATCTGCCAGACGGGAAGGAAGAAGCCCAGTGTCTCACGTCCCCTCCAGCTCTTAGAAACCCGAATCCCGCGTCCTGCTAGAGTCTCCGACTCAGTGTGTGAGATGAAAGTGTTCTGAGGACGGGGCTGAGGGTGGCCCTGGCTGGGCCCCACCCCGGGCCGCCCCCACCCCCATCAGAATCACTGGCATCTAATTCCGCAGGTGCTGCTGCCTGAAGGCATCCAAACTCCAGCCCCCTGACCTATACCCCACCCTACGCCCACCCCAACACGGGAGTCCATACTTCCCGGAGGGCCTAATGGGCCCCCAGGCCTCTTCCAGTGCCCCTCCGCCTGCCTGTGGCCCTCGCTCGGCCCGTCGTGTCCCCCCTCCCCAGGCCTGTGGCCTCAGGCTCTGTGACAGCCCTCTGCCTCCCCCACGTCCGCCTGCCCCCTACCTCTCCTGCAGCCCCGGGTCCCCACAATCAACAGCAGTGGGTGAGGACCTCCTGCAAAGCAAACCCCCCTAAAAACCGCCAGTATCTCCACACACGTCGTACACAGGCGCCCGCCCTGGCCTCACCTGCGTCTCTTCCACCCCGCTCTGCTCCAGCTGCCCTGAACTCTCCCAGTGCCCCTCAAGCCCAAGACCGCCCCACCTCCAAGGCCGAGCTCCTGCAGGGCCCTCCACCAGCCCTGCCCCCAACCCCGGTCCCCCCCCACCGGCAGATTCTGAGATCCAGTGAGCTGTCCCCTCCTCCCTGTGTCTGGCTGACCCTCTGGGCAGAAGGGGGCCCTCCCCTCCTGTGTGTCCCCTCAGCTCCTGTACAGTCACTTTGTGCCCACGGCCAGGGCGGCGGTGGGAGCAATGCCACCAGCCCCGCCCTCAGGAGTCGGGACCACCTGGGGAGGGGGCGCCCTCCTTGCTCTCGGTCCCCAGAGCCCAGCACAGGTTAAGTGCCATGTGATGGGGGAAGCTCAGACCCTGCTACCAGCCGGGCTGGTTTGAATCCCTGCTCTCCTACTAGGTGACCACTGTGTGACCTTGTGCAAGCATCGTGACCTCTGTGGGCCTCAGTTTTCCCATCAGCAAAATGGAGGTGATAACACTGACCCTGCAGGTCCACGGGAGATCGGGAGCATTCAATACCCTGGGCACCCTGGTTAGTCCTGCTGATGCTGGGACGGTGGGGGGGTCACGGGAACAAATGGCTGCCTTCCCAGTGCCCAGGCCTAGCTGGGCTGAGGTTTTGTGGCTGTGCCGAAAGGGTCCCTCTGCGCGCCCCCTCCCACCAGTTCTGCAGTGTCTCGGGGCCTGGGTGACAGAGTCTCTGAGGACTCTTGGGAACAAAGTGGCGCCCCTGCATCAGATCTCAGGTCCCCATCTGTGTTGGGTGGGTGGGTTCCTGACCCTTGAGGCTCCGGTGACCCCCAGGGCCCCTGTCTCTCAGCTCCTCTCCTTTCTGGTCCTCACAAGGGCTCATGAGGCAGGAAGGGCCGCTGCAGCCCCATCACAGGTGAGGTGGAAATAGAGGCTCAGAGACTGCAAGTGACTTGCCCAAGGTCACCCAGCAAGTAGGTGGTGGGGCCAGGGCCACATGTGGCGCCTCACCCACCTCCCCACAGCCGGGCCACAACCTTGGCCTCAGTGGAGCTTCACGGAGGCACAGAGAAGGGGAGCAGCTGGCTCAGATCACACAGCAGCTCAGGGGTGGAACCCCCCTCCTGAGCCCCGGAACCCCCTCTAGGAAGGGAGGGTTACAATTCCTGCCCCAACTACTGACTGTCCACTGGGAAGCTGACCGGCCACGGCCAAGTAGAGGAGCTGGGCGGCAGGGCAAGGAGACTTGTCTGTCGGTGCCCTGATGTGGGACCCAGAGCCGTGGGTGTAAGGATGGAGGTGAGGAGAATTGTCAGTACCTGGTGCCCCAGGGCTTGGGGGCAGGAGGGTGGGTGAAGGCAGGAGTTAGCTCCCTTGTTTCTGGCCTGGCTCCGGGGATGGTGGGATTGCCACCAGTCAAACAGGGGCACAGGAGAGGGCAGGTTTGGGGGTGAAGGTGATCAGTCCGGGGGGTGAGTTGAGATGCAGTGTCTTGGAGGAATCTCCAGATGGATATATTTAACAGGGAGTAGCCAGGAGCAGTAGGGGGTTTGGAGCAGCTTGGAAAGGTCAAGGAGGGGGCACCCGGCCTGGGCTCCTGGGGTCAGGCCCAGCTCTCCTTTTGTGGCAGAGCTCCCAGGACTCCCAAGGGGACCCGCCACCTGCAGCCTTGCCCCTGCACCAGACACCCGGCTCACTTCTTCCTGGGGCACTTCCCACGCAGACACCAAGGCCCACAGAGCCCACGGACCCGGGCAGAGCAGCCCTGGCCACGGTCAAGTTAGAATCAGCCCCCACCAGAGTCCAAGTCCTCCTGGCCTGGCCATGGCCAACCTCCCAGAGAAACTGACCCCATTCCTGCCGGGCATGAGCACACCAGGGCGGGCAGCAGTGGGCATGGGGACTTAGCCCAAGAAAACCAGACCTCGGCCAGCCTCGGAAGGCAGTGGCTCTGATGACGTCATGGCGGCCTGGCTGATTGGCCAGGACGTCGCCCTCCTGCACGGGAGAGCAGCCGGAGTTCCAAGGCTCCTGTGACCCTCACTCAGGGAAATGCCCTCGGGCTGCCTCCCACTCAGTCTGGTCCTTGGAGTCAGAGTGTAAATTGAGGGGCAGGAGAGGAAGGAAGGCAGGAAACTTTTTCTGCTGGCCTTCCACCCCACCATCGCCCAGCAGCCATTCCAGCCTGTCCCAGGGAAAGAGGGTGGCAGGAATCTAGATGAGCTCCTAGGTCTGGGTCCTTTGGCAACTCGGGCACCGTGCAGAGTGTAAATGGAACAGTTCCTTGTGGTCGCCTGGTCTCCAACCTCCTCCTCTTCCCTGGCTCCAGAACCCCCTACTGTGTGCCTGCGGGTGTGCCCCAGAGGAGGAATCATGACTGGCCAATTACTCATTTTCCCAGCTCCCTTGCAACTAGGAGGTGGGCATATAGCCCAGTGCTGGCCAATGACACATAATGAATCTGTTGGGGTGCTTTACTTCCCCCCCTACTTCCTGCCTTTGAACAAGGTATAAGGATGTGAGGCCTTGAGCTGCAGCAGCTACTTTGTAACCATGAGGCACTGACCATGAGACCAAAAGCCAATTCACTAAGGAGGTGGAGAGGAAGGCTGTGAAGAGTCTGGGTTCTTGAGCCACCAAATTAATCCCGAGACCACTAACTTCTGGACTTCCTATTGAACTAACAATAAATGGTAAGGAATAAGCTGCCAGTGGCTGGGTTTCTGTTACTTGCCACTGAACACATCGCTTCTGATATGCCAAAACAGGTTTCTTGTCTGAAGAAGCAGCAGTTGCAGTTTCCAGGCCTCAGGGTTACTGCTCTCTTATGCCAGCTGCCTGGGTTCTGACTCCCCATCTGGGGTCTGCCTGCCCGGTTCTGCCTTCACCCACCTGACCCCAGCCCCTGACCCCAGCTCCATGTTCTCTCTGACCCCTGCGGGCTCACCTGACCTCAGCACAGCCCCTGAGGCTGCGGGGCTGTCCTGGCTGCTAGCCTGGCTTGTGTCCCCCTCCCTCTGCAGGCTACCGCCTCTCAGGGCCCTCTGACCGGGCTGACGAAGCTCCCAGGGGCCCAGTTTCTCCAGGGGACACTTGGGCATAAAGCAGGCAGGTGGGCAGCTGGAAGGTGATCCAGGTAAGACGCAGGAGTTGAGACAGGAGTCTCCCGCCCCCTACCTGGGGATCCAGAAGAAACGCAGTGGCAGCCATGTCTCTGCACACCCGTCTCGAGCTCCTTCTCCTGCTCCCCACCCAGGAGCCACCTGAGCTCACGCCTGTCTGCCAGCCTCAAAGCGACCCAGTCAGGGGCCGGGAAATGTCTCCTTCAATTTCCATTTTACAGGGCAGCAGACTGAGGCCCGGAGCTAGGAAGGGACCTGCCAAGGCGGAGCAATTACTGGGACAGCCCGACCCCCTCCTCTGTAGTCCCCTGAGGTCTACAGAGGGGTCATGACCCTCACCCTCAGGGCCAGAGAGTAAGCCCCACCCCCAGCCCGCTGCCGTGGCCTTGGCCATGGTCGTGGTGCAGCCTCTCTAGGCAGAGGGAGGTGTCAGGGTGGGAGGACCAGGGGAGGAATTGCTCATGGCGGGAGGGCATGGGCGAGGGCTAAGTGGGCGGGGGACAGCTGGCACGGTGCCAGTCCTCCCCCAGAGCTGTGACTTTTAACACCCCAGGGTACTGGGCCTGGGCCAGGGCAGGCTGTCAGCCAACGCTCTGCCAAACCATGCGGAGGTTTCAGGTGCCTGGAAAATGTCCATCAGGCCAGCCAGTCTGGGGACCCCCACCTTTTCTAAAGTCTCGGGTACCAGAAGTTCATCCCAGCATCTTCCCCAGCATCCCTCACCCCTGGGACCCTCAGGTTTCTTGCTCACCCCACTCCCTTCCCCAACCCCAGGAGACTGGCCCGGCCCAGAGAAGGTTACCCGGGACCACTGAAGCTCCAAACAGCACCCATCCCCCAGGACCAGGCTGCTCAGCCCTGCTGGGCTCCCTGGGGCTGATGCAAGCCCCTCCCCAACCAGCTCCCCAGGCCCAGTATCCCCAGACCATCTGACCTTGGCCTCCAGCGTGGTCAGCCGGTCACTCATGTCACTGAGCCGGGTACAGTTCATGCATTCTGAAAGAGAAGAGGTGAGAGTGGAGTAGATCCTGGGGAGAGAGCAGCCCAGCCACAAGGATAGCCTCTGGTCAGGCAGGCAGGGAAATCTCTGAGCTGTTGCCAGCAAAACTCCTACCCATCCTTCAGAGCCTAATCCTTAGCGTCCCCTCCTCCATGCAGTCTGCCTGACCTCTCACCCTCCTTTCTGGGCATCCACAGCACAGAGTACTGTCTGTTTACTCAGTGAATTGTCTGAGCCAGCACCTGGGATGCCTCGTCAGTCTGTGGGTGCCGTATGGGCGGGGTCTTTGTCTATTTTGTTTGTTCATGAATTTCAGTGCCTGGTACAAAATAGAGGCTCAAAAAATATCTGATAGTTGATGAATGGATAGTAAATGAGACACGCTCCCTGACTTTGAGAACTACAGTCTGGGGAACGATACAGGCAAATAGACACAGGCTGGTAAGGGCTATAAGAACAGAACATGCAAAAGAGCATCATGGGGGATGTCAAAGCCCATCTGGGGTGGGCAGTGGTCCAGGAGGGCTTCCTGGAGGCAGTGGCACCTAAGGTGAGGCCTGAGGGATGCACAATGACTGGTCAGGTTCAGCAGAAGGAGGAATAAGGGCTGAGGCCCCTAGGAGAACAGAACAGGGGAGCATCTGCCAGCAGCCTGGCCTATCCCAGCACACCTGCGGGCCACCAAGGCTGGAGCAGTGGGCTGGGCCCTGACACAGGAGGCCTGGGGGAAGAGCTTGGCAGTATCCTGAGGCCAATGGGCTGCTGTTGGAGGGGGTGAAAGCCAAGGTCAGATTTGCATTTTTAAAAGCTCACTCTGGCAGCGGAAGTGTCCCATGGGTGGGAGTGGGAGGGCCTGGGAGCCGGAAGGCCAATTAGGAGACCAGTAACTGTTAACCTCCTAGGCATACATCTCCCTGGGCTGTAATCATCTATTTATGTCTGTCTCCCCCAGAGACCCAGAGCTCTTTAATGAGGAAATAGATGGTTCAAAGCTGTTCTAAAGAGCTTTTATTGCTCTAGAAGTCAAGAGATGCTTAGATTCCTCCCTCAGTGCAAAGCCTGACCCTACAGGAACCCCATTCTGGTTAAACAGACACACGAGAGGTATTAGGGTAACTCGGCAGGTCCCACTTGGTGTTCAGAGGCCCCTTGGCCACAGCAAGGCCCCCATGCTCACCAGCGGGGTCCCCGGCCCCCCATCGTCAGCCTTGTCTGTCCCCCATCTTTGTCGCTGAATGCAAACCACCTTGTAAATGTCCCTATTTTAAAATAATGATTGCTTTGTGAGAGATGTGAGGAGACCACCAGGATCTTAGGACCGTGGGAGTAGGTGATTCAGGCTGTGTCCTCCCCAGGGGCGCCCAGCCTTGAGGCCAGGGGTGCTGACAGTCCCCACTTTTACAAGGCACCAGCCCTACCTGGGTTTATGTGGGCTGGCAGGGGTCCCCTCATCCTCATCTCCCTCCGCATCTACCCTGGGCTGGGCCCAGTCAGTGGTTTATAAGCCTTTTTTAGGAACAGAACTCTTTCTCCCCCAATAAAACCTTGCCAGTAACCCCGATACATAAAAGAGATTAAAGACTGAGGCGTAAACACTGAAACTTTAAAACAACCAGAAGAATGTATACAGTTGTCTGACTCGGGGACGGGGCAAAACTTCACAAAGGATCAGCGAGAAAGGAGGCGGTTTTCTGGTTAAACATGGGGGATTGAACACACATGTTTCCCTCTAGTTCCTCCCAGGAAAGGGATGGTAAAGGAAGAAAAAGGTACAAACCACAAAGCGGGGAGATGGGCAGAGGAGACTTCTCAGTGAAAGGCAGCCAGGGGCCGTGTCCCAGGCTCGCAGACACAGGAGGGCTTGGAGATCAGGGAAAGGCGAGGGTCCTCTCTGGGCTCAGCGACCCAGCCAAGGGGAAAGGCCCACAGGCACTGATACCTGGGGAGGCCCCCTTCCCCCCGCACCCCGTGTACAGTGGCCTCCAGTCAACAAGGCCAAAACACACGGAAAGAGCCCCACAGGGCTTTTAGTGCCTCCCTCCTAAATACAGATGGTCCAGGATTCCTGTGCCTCTGAAAGAGGCCCTTCATGGGAAAGACAGACATCAAAACAAACAGGGTCCCATTTGTCATTCCACCCACCCTACCCTCCACCCATCCACCCACCCACCCACCCTACCTCCACCCTCCCTCTTACTTTCCACCCACCCACCTTCCCATTCATCCATCCCCCACCCCTCCCTTCACCCCCCCGACACTACCCATCCCCAACCATCCCTTCCTCCACCTGGAGGCACCGTGGCTGCCCGTGAGCCCCTTGGTGACCCCGTGCTGATCCTGATGGGTGCGTGGCAGGGCAGCATGAATGGGGTGCCTGCCCTCGCAGCACAGGCCCAAGAGCATCTCATGGGGGAACAGGCGCTGACTCTGGAGGAGGGCTGGCCTGGAGAACTTTCCTGTTTGAGCCTCAGCTGTCCCCTCCACACACAGGAGGGCACCACCCCACCCCGGGGCCCAGCAGGAAGCGGGGGGGGGGTGGGGGGGGGCAGGATGGCCATGGGTGAGGTGTCAATCAGAGCCCCAGCCCCGCCTAGTGAACATTCCTGAGGCCTTTAGGGGCCGTGAACACATTTCCAGGGTGTGAGGCAACAAATAGGACTCGCTGCAGGGGGGAAGGCCAGCAGAGGAAGGGGTGAGCCTTGGGCTCTCCCAGAAACCTATTTCTGGAAAGTGTGCTGGGCCCGGACCTAGTTTGCTCTGGCACCGGGCACCCTGCTTGGCCTGTGGGGAGCGGCTTGGCTGTCAGCAGGCACAGGGGTTCCAGCTCCCCAGCCGCGGAGAGGCGCAGCCAGCGGGCAGGGGCGAGGTTGCCAGCTCAGTCTTCCTGTGCCACCTGCCCGGGCAGGCGCTCTGAGACTGGGCAGGTTTCATGGTTCCCCTGGCATTCTGTCATCGACAGCAATTAAATTATGCATTTGACTTTCTCTAACTATTCCTCGGAGCGGTGGAAATATGGAGATGGGCCTGGTGGGGACAATCCTGGCTGTGTGACTGGCCAAGGCCCTGCCGCCTGGCTCTGGGCCGGTTCCCCCTCCCGGAGATGCAGACTTTAACTCTCTGGGATTCTAAGGATTCCCACGTTCCCAGCACACACAGGCCCACGAGGGTTTCCTAGTTTCCTAGCACACTGGTGTGTGTGTATGTGTGTGTGTAAGAGAGAGAGAAACTGACTGCTTGGCGTGGTCAGTAGAGAGAGCACTATAGAGGCCACTAACTCACTGTGTGGCTTGCGAGGCCCTCTTTCTCTCTGCACCTCAGTTTCCCCATCTGTAAAAGGGGTTTACATTGCTCAGCTCCAGGGGCCTCGGGCTCCTGGACTCTTTGCTCCTGCCCTCGCCGGCCGGCTGCCCTCTCTGCCTCTCTCTTTCTGTTCCTCCTCCCAGGGCACCCCACCTTGGTGCCTCCAGCTTCTGCCTACCTCACCCATCCCTTTCCTGCTTGGGCCACGAGACCCTGACAGGCGCAGCCAGGGCACTTGGATGGTTCTGTCTCCAGAGGCCCAGCTCCCTCTGAGAGGTCTCTGAGATGGTCTGCAGGTACGGGGCATTCGCAGGGTGGATGTCACCTGCAGCCAACCCAACGGGGCCCAGCTGGAAGAGACCCCTAAAACCCCCCGGGAGAACTTTGACCCTAGTCAAGACTCCTAGGGGAAGAAACTTCCAAGGAGGTCAATAGGGTAAGATACTGCGGGGAAAGGGGTGGGGCAGGCCAGCTAGACTGGCCATGGGTGCACACAGGGCACCACAGGAACAAGGAGGTCCTGAGTGATCTGTTTCCCTAATGTGACAAGAGCTATGGAGGTAAGCTCCTCCCCCACCAAAAGCCTGACTCTAGGGAATGAAAATTGGGGGTAAAGAGGGCTACAGGGGACTCTCCTTTCTCACGGTAAGCCTTGAAGAGCTACTGGCCTTTTTAAAACAATGTATGTATTTAATATACATAACATAATTTAAATTTTTAACTGGGTGAAAACATGAAACGTGCTTATGATGCTGTGTGGAAAATATACAATATTGTATCTATTCATGAGCTGGTAGGAAACAAGCCAGCTGCAGGCTGGAGTTCCAGAGATGGTGCCACCAAGACATGATCATTACAGATTTTTACAGTCCTGGTGTTTCCAATTCAGCCTGCAGCTCTTAAGTGCCTTCTGGTGCTCTGAGCCTAGCTCCGTGGGTAGCAGCGAGGACCTGGTAGGAATTTTGTAAAATACCTTCCCTGGGGGGTTTCCCTGGTGGCACAGTGGTTAAGAATCCGCCTGCCAATGCAGGGGACACGGGTTCGAGCCCTGGTCCGGGAGGATCCCACATGCCGTGGAGTAACTAAGCCCATGCGCCACAACTACTGAGCCTGCGTGCCACAACTACTGAAGCCCCCACGCCTAGAGCCCGCGCTCCGCAACAAGAGAAGCCACCGCAATGAGAAGCCCGTGCACCGCAACGAAGAGTAGCCCCCGCTCGCTGCAACTAGAGAAAGCCCGTGCCCAGCAACAAAGACCCAACTCAGCCAAAAATAAATAAATAAAAATACTTCCCTGGGCCTGGGAAGCCACCTTTCCAGTTAACTTGTAGAGAACCGCTTGTCCAGGTACTCGCAGACAGATCGGATTTTTCTAAGACACATACCCCAGAAGGAAGCGTGGAAAGGACAAGGCCAGGCCAAAGGCGGGGGCCCTACCCTGGGCCCCCCTGTGCTCCTCCACACGTGCCAGAGCAACGAAGCCCATCGGGGGCCGGGAGCCCGCTGGTTGGATGGAGCTGTGGCTGTTTGCCAGGCCCAGCCGCGGGGCTAATGGACAGGACAGGATAATTAAATTCCATCTTTTTCTATATCACGGATCACAGAGAAGGACAGATATTTTTTCAAGAACTTCTGCCAAGAGTTTTTATTGAAAAGTAATTTGAGTTTCTTCTTGGAGAGGGGCAGCCTTGCAAGGGTGTCATCGCGGTAGAAACACAAATCCCCAAAGGACCAGCTGCGCTGAAGCTGCTTAGAGCACAGTGGTAGCTGGCCACCTCCAACCCCGACACCAGCGGCCCCTGGACTGCAGAGCTTTCCAGCGATGTTCAGAAACCCCCCGCGGGGAAAAGGGACAACACTGGTGAGTGAAAGCAATTCACTAATGTTAATCAGTCACCTACAGGGTGAGAGGCAGAAATACCCTGGCATGTGTCCCTCCCTTTATGAGTGAGGATGATGAGATTCAGAGAGGTTCAGCAATGCACTCAAGGTCACACAGCTTGTTGATTAGAATCAGAACCCAGAATCTGATTGGTCCAGAATCAGAACCCAGGCCTTCCATTCCCATAAGGCCATGGTGGGCTGGGCTAGGTGCCCGGGCTGGGGCAGCAACTCTCAAAGTGATGTGAAAACAATGCCTGGACCATAGCTGGACATGGGTGAAGTTTTTGATTTCTTCACCTCACCATGGTCCTAAAGACTCTGCTAACCTAACTGGCCAAGTCTGTCTTCCTCCCTCTCTACCTCCACATCCAGCCCAGAGTTCAAGATTGTTGGGTCTTGTACCATGGCTGGATCACACCCCAAAGCATCTTTGCCCCAATGAAATCTAAAGAGGAATTATTGGAATTATTAAGTTAATTTAGCAAGGTTGATGGAATGCAAAGACAGTTTATAAAAATCAACCATATTCTGGGACTTCCCTGGTGGTCCAGCAGTTAAGACTCTGCGTTCCCAATGCAGGGGGCCTGGGTTCGATTCCTGGTCAGGGAACTAGATCGTGCACGGTGCAACTAAAGATCCCGCATGCTGCACGCCACAACTAAAGATCCCCCATGCCACAACTAAAAAGATCCTGCCTACAGCAACTAAGACCCAGCACAGCCAAATAAATAAATAAATAAAATAAAAAGTTTGCCTTCAATTAAAAAGAAAATCAACCATATTTCTATAAACTGACAATAACATCATTCACAAAAGCATCAAAGTATCTAGGAATAAATCTACTGAAAACTATAAAACATCATTGAGAGAAATTAAAGAAGATCTAAATAAATGGAAAGATATGTTCATGGATTGGAAGGCCTTATATTATAGATGTTAACTCTCTCCCACTTGATCTATAAATTCAATGCAGTCCCATTTAAATCTCAGAAGACTTTGTGTGTGAGAGGGCTTAATAAAAGTTAATGGACGGGGACTTCCCTGGTGGCGCAGTGGTTGAGAATCCGCCTGCCATTGCAGGGGACATGGGTTCGAGCCCTGGTCCGGGAAGATCCCACATGCCGCGGAGCAGCTAAGCCCCTGAGCCACAACTACTGAGCCTGTGCTCTAGAGCCCGCGAGCCGCAACTACTGAAGCTCGCGCGCCTAGAGCCCGTGCTCTGCAGCAAGAGAAGCCACCGCAATGAGAAGTCCGCGCACCGCAACCAAGAGTAGCCCCCGCTCACCACAACTAGAGAAAGCCCGCGCGCAGCAACAAAGACCCAACGCAGCCAAAAATAAATAAATAAATAAATAAATAAATAAATAAATAAATTTAAAAAATAAATTTAAAAAAATAAAAACATCTTAGTGATGGTGAAGAAATTTAAAAAGAATAAAAAGGGATTCCCTGGTGGCGCAGTGGTTAAGAACCCACCTGCTAACGCAGGGGACACGGGTTCGATCCCTGGTCCAGGAAGATCCCACATGCCGCAGAGCAACTAAGCCCATGCGCCACTACTACTGAGCCTGTGCTCTAGAGCCCGCGAGCCACAACTACTGAAGCCCGCGCGCCTAGAGCCGGTGCTCCACAACAAGAGAAGCCGCTACAATGAGAAGCCCGCGCACCGCAAAGAGTATCCCCCGCTTGCCGCAACTAGAGAAAGCCCGCGCGCAGCAACAAAGACCCAACGCAGCCAAAAATAAATAAAAATATAATAAATAAATTAAAAAAAAAAAAGATGCCAAATGGCCCACAGTCATAGGCAGAGGGGTCAACTCATTAGCCGTATCAGGAAATGCAAATTAAACCACACCCACAAGAATGGCTAAAATTAAAGACTAACAATGCAAGTATCAGAGAGAGTATGAGCTACTGGAACTCTAAGAGAGCATCAATGGAACGTCCATGGAATAACCACATTTTTAAAATGTGGCAGTTTCTAATAGGGCTGAGTAGGAGCAATTCCATCTCTAGATACAAAAATGAATAAATACTTTTACCAAAAGACACGTGCAAGAATGAGCAGCGTTGCTCATAATAACCAAAAATTATAAATAATCCAAATTCCCATCGGTGGCCAACTGGGTAAATTGAATATTCACAAAATGGACTATTGACACAGTAAGAAACGCACGCAAACCACGTGCAGCCGCGTGGATGAACTTCACAGAGATGACAGACCCCCCCCCCCTCAAAGAGCACACACCGTGTGAGTCCATTTATCAAAAGTTCCAGCACAGGCAGGACAGGTCAAAGGCAGTGGCCTGCGGGTTAGCGGTTACCCTGGGGAGGGCAGTTACCAGAAGAGGCAGGAGAAGGGCTTCTAAGATGATGAAAATATTCTCTTTCTTGAGCTGGACGCTGGTACACAGGTGTGGTCAGTGTATGTAAAACATGTCAAGCTGCTGTCCTGCTCATCCTAAACCACCAGTCTGACACGTCACCCTCCAATGCTCCCCGATGCCCTGAGGATAACCCCCACCCCTGGGATGGGCTACTTGCCATGCTCTGAGCACCTCTAACTCTTCTAGGGCTTTAGCATTTGTCTGTCTTGTCATCGCATCTAGAAATGGCTTGCAACCACCCCATTGATCAGCGAATTCCTAGTGAAGCACCACCTCCTCCAGGAAGCCTTCCTTGACCACTCTAGGCAGATTCAGGCACCCACCTTCCCACCAATTGCCATGCATCCTGTGTACACCTTGCTGACAGCACTCGGCGGCGTGGATGGGGAACCTCTTGTGTACCCCTCTTCCCTGTGGGGCCATGTCTCACCCATTCTCGTATTCTGAAAAATGGGGGCAGAATGTTCCTCCATCACATGGGGCTGCAAAGATTCTCGTGTGTCCTCTTGGGAAGCAGCAGTGCCACCCTTGGGGAGGGGGTGAGCAGATCTGGAAGGGGACTCCCAGCTCATTGTGCAGGTAGCCTGCCTTGGAGGACCTCAGGGGGCCCCGGGGGAGGGAAGGGACTGCTCTCCTCCCGCAGGGGGCCGTCTGTCCCAGATGCACCCTGGCAGCCCTGTGCCGGGAGCTTCCTCACTGTACACGGCAAGCGCTGCAGCCCCTGAGCAGCTGTTTTCCATTTCCACCAAAGTCAGGAAAAGCGGAAGGGGTTTAAAGTAGAGATAAGGAAGATGTTTTGATGCTGAAGTTCATTATATTCTGGCTTGTGTCATGGTGGGAGGGGAGGAAGGGAGGAAACGTTCTCTTCCGATTTCACAAGAGCAGAGGGTCTGGCCCATGTGGAGCCATGCAGGTCATAATAATGATCAAAAGAAGAAAAAGCAACTGGAGTTCACGGAGCACTCAATCTGCCAGACGCTAATGGAAGGGTGAGACCTTGATGCACCGCTTTTCATGTAAATTTGTCTAATTCCCGCAACAACCCAATGAGGGAAGAACCATTATTATCTCTGTTTTACAGATGAGGCAACCCAGGCACAGAGAGGTTAGGTAACTTGCCCAAAGTCACACAGCTAGTAGGTGCCAGAAGCTGGATTCAAACCCAGGGAGTCAGGGGCTGTCATTGGCTCTTAGCCATCATCCTGGCAGCTTCAGGAACTGGCCTGCTGAAAACGCCTGAAGTCCCAGGGGTCTCCTTGGAGCCCTGCCCTCGGTGGCCCCCACCCTGCTGTCCTCTGGAAGTCCTACCCCCAGGGTTGTGGGGTGGGGCTCCACAGCCTTTCCCCAGATGCCATCCTGGCCTCTCACCCCAGCTGAGGGCACCACGGCATTTCCTTTCTAAAACATTAGGGCCCTCGACTTCTGCGGGGAAAAGACAGGAATTAAATAAATGCAATTCTTTAAGAAACGAGACCCTTCCCAAAAGTGAGTAGAGTCCCACTGCCATGTAGGGATGACATGGTCCCTTTGCTCCCCTTTCCCAGAAGGCAGCTGGGCCCTATTGAGAAGAAACCCAATCTGGCAGTGGCATGGGGTGGGGACTGTGGGGCCAGAGGGGCTGGCACGCAGGGAGGGGCATCAGAGCAGCATCAGTGGCTCCAAGAGGGTCAGGGCCCTGCTGCTGGGGAGGGGGTGTGGGAGGGGGCATAGAGAGAGACCAACCCACAGGCCACGTCCCTGTACCAGAATGCAGACTTTCAAGGGTGCGCATGGGAGTGAGCATGAGTGTGGATACACTCAGGTCTAAGGCAGGGGGTCTACATGGGAGTGTCTCTGTGCGTGGACATTTGTGTGCACATTGTGTGTGTGTCTCTGTCTGGTACTATTTCTTTCTTTTTTTTGGCCACACCACACGGCATGCGGGATCTTAGTTCCCCGACCAGGGATCGAACCCGTGCCCCCTGCAGCGGAAGCACAGAGTCTTAACCACTGCACCGCCAGGGAAGTCCGTGTCTGGTCCTATTTCTGACACGTGGGTGGAAGCTCAGAAACATTCTCCATTTCCACGGGCCCCGGGGTTTACAAAGCCCTTTTCGCATCTTTGACATCTCTTGGTACCTTTGTGGCCAGTGAGGCCCCACAATCCATGGTCCCAATTTATACCTGTGTTAAGGGCAGCTCAGAGTGGGAGAGGACCTCCCCAGGTCACACAGAACTGCAGCAAAAACCCCAATGTGTTCTGGGGAAGGCCAGGAACCCTCCCACCCAACCTACACCCCCCATGGGGACCCAAATGAGCCAGAAGAGGCTGCAGGAGGAGGAGCTGTTAAATCCAGGGGGCTGGTCCCCTGCTCTGGGAGCACACGCCTTTTGATGGACCAGGAATGGGGTCAGCATTAGGAACTGTGCTGTGTGTCCTCAGGCAGAGTGCAGCCCTCTCTGGGCCTCAGCTTCCCATCAGTCAGATGCAGGGTTGGACTGGATGCTCCCTTTCAGCCTTTTGTTCTCTGAGTCAGTAACCGTAACCGGAGCCAGAAGGCACATCAGCTGGGCATCCACCCTTCCCCTTCTCTCTCCTGTGGGAAAAGGAGCCAGGCTTTGCTTCCTGCAAGCAAGTGGATCATATCACGGTGGCCCATTCCCTGGCTTCTGTGGTGAAATGTGATCCCCTGGGAAGCATCCTGTTGGGCTGGAGAGGCCACCTGGTGGGTCCAGGCAATCCACAGCCCAGGTGAGGAGCAGAGGCCCTGGTTCCATCTTGGCTCACCTGCTCCCCATCACTGGGCCCTCAGCTTTCCTCCACAATAAAATGGGACAATAGTCCCTGCCCTGTGTATTCATGAGGCCCAACCCAGACCTTTGCCATGGGCTTCGGTACTCGCGCTTGCGCAGGAAGGATATGCAGGAAGGGACAAACTCTCCTGGGTCCATGCTGGGCGGGGCAGTTGCTTGGACATCCAGAAGCCGTCACGAGGACAGCACAGCCGGAGAGAGCACGGCGTCCTCGGGACCCTCCAGGCAGCAAAGATCCAGCCTTCTGGCCAGCAACGCCTTTGGTATTTGGACCATTTTGGAGAGAAACTCATCTAAGAAGTACCTGACTGCCCAGCCCCCGGAGTGGAGGTATACAGCACACCTGTGCTGACCACTCACAGGGCACCCAAGTGTGGAGGGCACTCACCCCTGAAATGAATGTCTCCGCTGCACCCCTCCTTCCGCCCTCACTAACCACCGGGATTCCTGAACCCCGGATTCTGGGTCTGGATTCATGCTCTCCCTGAGTCCTCTCTGTGTTGATGATGACCTAGTAACGAAAACCGTACTTCCTGGGCATCTCTAATGCTCTTCGGGCGTCACCATGTGCATTACACATCCTCCCCATAGGTGTTTTGGTTCCTCTGTTACAGATGATGAAAACGGAGACTCTGAGAGGTTATGAAGTCGCCCCAGGCCCCACAGGCAGGGGCAGGAACCAGATCAGAGATGCTCCAAAGCCAGTGCTCTTTCCTTAACGATTCCTGGCTTCTGATTGTTCTGGCCACGTTGGAAACCTCCTAAGCAAGGGAGTTAGAACTGTAGCGTCAGTGAGTGCACCCAAGAAAAGTGTGTGCGCTTTAGTGCCTGGACCCTGGGGCCCCCTGAGGCTGCTCCATCCCTGTCATGGCTGTCTCTGGACAGGTGAGTTATAGCAGGTGATGGCAGGTTTGCTTGACACAATGAATGACTTTCTTATCAGCACTGCTCCCAGTGGGCTGTGGAGTGGCTTTCCTTCAGACTGGCATGGCTGGGAGAAGCCCATCCCCAGAAATCCACGGCCTGAGAACGGAACAGCCAGAATCCCGCAGGATAAAGGACTTCTTGGTCCTTGGTTGGGGCTGGAGTAGGGTCCCCACAGCTGGGGGGGTGCTTGGATGAAGGTGGCTGTGGGACCATTTGCTCAGCGGAGCGATTTCCAGCCTTCCAGGAACATCCCTGAGGACTTAAAGGGGGCTTTATCACAACAGAAATAAGAGATCCAGTCTCTGCAGCCATTTGGGGGATCGAGAAACTGGGGGGCAAGGTCATCCCTGCATAGGTTTTATCTTTCAGGGTTCACTGATCCAGCTGCTTCTTTTGGTTGGATTTCTGAGGTTCGTGTTCTTAATCTGAAGTTATTGTTTGAAGTGCTCTTCCTCTTTTTTCCTCATCCAGAAAGAAATCATAAATATCTCCAGGGTCCCACAAAGCTGGCAGGCGGCCTTGCCTGGATCTGAAAGCTGACACCAGGCGCAGCCCAGGGAGACGAGCTCTGATTTCCCGACCCTCTTGGACTTGTGGCGTCAGTACTGCCACCATCACTCAGTGTCAGTGGGAAAGAATCCCTTTTAACAAGGCTCCAAGCCCAAGGTCAAGGTTCAGGGGCCGTAAAGCAAAGCTGGCTGACCAAGAGCCTCCAGAATATGGGAGGGGCTGCCTGACTCCGCTGGGTAGAGCGCCCACAGCCTCGGCCCCGGGCTGGGGCCTCCCCCTCCTGCAGCGCTGGTCCAGGCTCAGGAGAGGTGATGAGCTCTCTTGGGGAAACATATGAGGTGCCCCAAAGACAGCAAGAAGGGGCCATAGTCACTTTGGTCTTGGGGCTTTCAGAGGAAAATTGTGGCAGAATTCAAAGTCCCCAGGCGGGAGGTCTGGACGGGGCAGTGCATCAGAGGAAGCCCAGGCAAAGAGGCCTGGGAATCAGCTCTGACCTTTCTCTGCATGCACCTGGGCAGGCCCCTTCCCCTTTTGGGGTCTCTATCCCTCCAAAGGCAAGGGGAAGGCCCAAGGTGGCTTCAGCTTTTATTCAGGGGTCATCTGGGCTCCAGGAAAGGCCTTGGTCTCTTCATGGCGCCATCTGCCTCTTGATGGTTGTTTAGGGGAGCTGGGACATGAGCGTGGGATGCTTCCTCTGACACCAGGTCTCCGGAGTTCTCTATAAGAGGTCGAATCTCAGTCTGGAGGACCATGGGCCTGACCTCATGTTGGAGAGGGCCCAGAGTTATCAAATGCTCTTTTTTTTTTTTTTGGCTGTGCCCCACGGCATGCAGGATCTCAGTTCCCTGATCAGGGATCAAACCCGTGCCCCCTGCAATGGAAGCACAAAATCTTAACCACTGGACCGCCAGGGAAGTCCCATCAAATGCCTTTTTAAAAGGAAGAAGTCTTTTTCCTACACACAATAGCTTCTGGGATCCCAACAGGTAACAAATCAAGAGAGGCTGCTCCGACTGCAGTGGGTGGGAGCCCAGAGCCCCTAAATCAGCCACCATCTGCCCCCTGGGTTCAAGGTGGGCAAGAGGTAGATGGGTCTCGGTGTCCCCACCCCCGGTTCTCAGACACGCAAGGGAACAGCATGTGATGAGGCCCGTCCCACGTCCAGTGAGGGATGTAGCGTCCACACAGAAGCTTCCTGCTTCGTGACAGGGGGCCGTCTGGACTCAGCTCCCCCAGGCAATGTCTGGGGCTTACATTCTTCCGGGCCTGGCCTGCCCCCTCCCTCAGGGGCCACCATGCACTGGTCAGCTGCCCCTCCACCCTCCTAGCCAGGAGTGGGTCTGGCTGGAGCCCAGGCCCACGTGGCCTCCTGTCGAGACACGGAGGGAGGAGGAGTGGGCAGGTGACAAGACTCCTGACTCCCAGGGTCAAACCTGGACTGCATCCTTCCTAACAGGAGGAGGTTGTCATGGCAACTAAAGGACCACTTGAGATGGGGCCAGTCCCCTCATCAGGCACAGACCTTCACTGAGGATGGATTTTTCTGCTAATTGCCTGTAGTTTCCAGCCCCTGATCTGACTTTCTAGATCACAAGTCAGACACAATCTGACTCTTTCTTAGAGACACTTTCCCTCCGCCGACTGTCCCAATAGCTTAAAACACATTCGAACAACAGAAAGGCATTTGTGCAGGATTTACAGTGTTTGCCTAATAGCCCAAGGCTTAGTCATCTCTCTGGGCCCTGCCCCTCGACAAGCTGTGTTACCTTGGGGAGGTTATGAACTTCAGCTGCTTTGGCCCAAAAGATGAGGATAATCAAGGCCACCTCCTAGGGCCCTGAACCAGTTAGAGAGAATGCAGGATCAGCACAGAGTACGTGCAGAGAAAAGGCAGCTATTATCTGTACTCATATTAGAAAGCAAATCTCCCATACAATTGTAAAGACCAGAAGGGGCTTAGGGCTATCTCACCGGGCCCTTTCTTTTAACAGATGAGAAAACAGATCTGGGGTGGTAAGTGGTTCATGGCCAGTCACACATTTGAGGTGGTGGCCCACCCAGGGCTAAAACCCAGTTCTGGGTATGCACCTTTTCACCTTCCCAGGGCAGGCACCTCATTCCTCCCCCTTAGTCATTTACACCGTAGTAAGAATGAGTCCATACTGTACCACTGGGAGCACAACACCTTACAAAGCACTCTGCCGTCCCTCTCTCCTGCCAGAAGAGCCTAAGAGGAAGATAATATAATCCCCATAATTAAGGAGGAGCAAGATGGTCCAGCCCAGAAAGGTAAAATGTGGCCCAGGATCCGGAAATGCCAATCCTCCTGGCTCAGCGGCTCCATCTGCGTGCAGATTAGAGGAGGGGGACGAGAAAACTTCTGCTCAGGCACGGAGTGCGGTTACTGGGTCGGGGTTCTTATTGGCCACGTTTTCCCGCATCCAGATCCTGGTCCGGAGCAGTGGGAGAAGTTTCTTTTCCATGAACAGGGCTCATGTCCACATTGGTCCTACCCCAGGCTCCTGGGAGCCCCGCTGGACTCACCAAGTGGCAGATGGGAGAAAGCTCGGGCCAGAAGCAGAGCCGTGGCAGGGGAGGTGAGGGGACCGCCAGAGGCTGGCCTCGGTGTCTGACGCCTGCTCCCTGCTCACAGCTGGGCTGCAGTATGCGGGGAGGGAGAGCCCCACCCTCCTCCCTTCAGCATCTCTGAGCTTTAGGGATATGGGGGGCGGGGGGGGGGGCAGGCGGGCCGGGGATTCCGGCAGATTCCAAGGAAGCGGTCTCGCAGAACCCAAGGGCCTGGGGTGGAGGGGCAAAGAGTGGAGCGGGGAGGGGCTGGGGTAGGACCCAAACAACACCGCTTTGGGACCACTCACCGTCCCAGCCAGAGCCAAGTCCAAGGACGAAAGGAGTCTGGAATGTGCCTCCCTACTGGGAGTGCGGGGCACCCGGTCTCCTCTTCCTCCAACACCGCCCCCTCAGCCCCATATCCAGGAGCCCCAAGAGGCAGCCGTCCAAGACTACAAAAGTCTGCCCATCTGGTGGGTGTGAAATGCTATCTCATTGTGGTCAGAATTTGCATTTTCCACACTGCTAATGAGGCTGAACGTCTTTTCATAGGTTTTGGAGCCATTTCTCCCCAGCGCCTCCCCTCCAGCTGTGAAAGGCCTGTCCGTGTTCTTGACCCATTTATCTATTGGATTTTTCTGTCTTTTCCATATTGATTCATGTGAGTTCTTTCTGTATTTCTGATACCAACCCGTTGCCAATTTTACGCATGGCAAGTATCTCCTCCCAGCCTGTGGCTTGTGTTTTTGCCTTTGGTAAGGCTGCCTTTTGTCAGAGAGAAGTTTCCCAAACTACTTTTTTTTTTTTTTTTGCCACGCCATGAGGCATGCGGGATGGTAGTTCCCCTTACCAGGGATTGAACCCATGCCCCCTGCATTGGAAGCTCGGAGCCTTAACCACTGGACCACCAGGGAAGTCCCCCAAACTATTTGCTTTTAATTCCTTTAAAGGTATCAGGTGGAGTCGTGATAGTACCTCCCTAGCCCGTTCACAACTTTAAAGGGGCGATTCTAATGACTCACTCATACTAGCGTGATATTGACTGACTCGGTAGCTGAGTTCTACACGGCCAGAAGTTCCTTCCTCTACCTTGTCTGCCAGGAGTTTCCATCATGAATAGGTGTTGAATTGTATCTCTTAAACTGTTCGTGAGCTGAATCACATGAATAGACTTTCTAAATTCTCCTTGGTCACAATCTATTACTTTTTGTGCATGGCCCGATTTAAATAGCTAATATTTTATTTCAGATTTTTCACTTGACTCATCTGTAACTCCAACCCAGAACCAACTTGGTGGTCCCAGAACTAAGGTAACTTTCAGTCCTGAACGTGTGGGAGGTTGAAGCCCAAGGCTTTGGTTTCTCAGGCTTATTTTTCCCCTTCCAAAGTCCAGACAGACAAGCTTCCTCGTTACCGCGAGCCAGGGGTGGACTTTTCCTGTCTCTTCTTTCACTACGTCTCAGCTATCGCACCCCGTAACACAGGAGCCCACCCTTTCCCCCTGTTTTGGCTCAGGTATAAACCTTGGTCCCAGATTCCCAGGACCCACTTCCCCGCCTACCACGGGCAATCACAGCAACAGCGTCAGACCCTCTGCTTCCTTAGCTTACTGGGCACCGGAGCTTGAGGGGGCCACAGAGCCTGGATGGATGCTGCGGGCCCCCGCTTGGTCTCTGCCCTGGAGAGGAAGCACAGAAGCACCGGCAACCTCTTCCCTGCTTTTTTTCAAGCTGAAGTTCTATGTAAAATGTAAAAGAAATGCTTCTTGAAAATGCTGATGAATGAAGCAAAAGGATACAGTCTTCCTCCTAGCCAACCAGCCGATCCAAGCACAGGGTAATAATACACAGTACTTAAGTGCTGGTAGAATTCACAGTAGTCTAATGTCAAGAGGTCACCTGGGCCTGGATTATGGAGAGATCCTCTGTGTGTGAGCTCTGCCCTGGGTTCACACCTTTATGAACAAGGGCTCCTGCACCTGGCCGGAGCCAATTCCCTTGGGCCCAAAGTTCTTTACGTAGCATACACATATATAATATTTATATATATATGTGCATATATTCACACACATATATACACACATATATATATCCCCAAGGACTGATGTCCAAGCTCTGAATGAGCATGAAGAGTCTGATGCTGGGATCACACACACACACGAACATGCACGCACATACACACACAGGCACACACATGCACATATACTCACAACACATGTGCAGATGCCCACACACATACCACTATACATCGTGACACTCTCTGAAGTCCTCTTTTTTTTTTTTTTGGCTGAGACTTGTGGCTCGTGGAATCTTAGTTCCCAGACCAGGGATTGAACTCAGGTCCCTGGCAGTGAAAGCACTGAGTCCTAACCACTGGACCGCCAGGGAAGTCCCTGAAGCCTTCCATATAGGACACTCCAGGTTGAGACTTGACTCAAAAGCCAAGAGCTGGGACACCCCTCCATCCAGCCCCGAGGCCTGTGGCATGTGAGGGTCTGGGGGAGCCAGGCAGAAACAGCAGCCAGCTCTGGGAGGCAGGCCTGAGGCTGTATGTGAAGGGGGAGGCCAGGTTTCAGCACCGATCGGCTCCCAGAGCATTCCCCAGATGGCAGTGACCCTGGAAAATTCCGGAACACAGAACTGGACACTCAAAACTGCCCAACATTGAGAGAAATAGATAGTAAATAACCTCACAGATATTCATTTGGCAAACACTGCCCAGGACCCTGGCACTGGCCCTGGCATTCAAGATTCAGGGAGTGAGAACACAGACCCAGTCCTTGAAAGTTCCATGGCCCTGGGAGAGGCAACCTACGGGACCATTATAATAGCGAGCCAAGGAAGCCAAGGGGGGGGGGGCAGGGTAGTCAAGGAGGGCTTCCTGAGGGTGGCGGCCAGAATATAAAGAGTAAGTCAGAATTACTGGGAAGGGAAAGTGGTACTTAGGTAGTTTCCAAATCTAACTTGGTTCATAATTCCCCAGACTGATGTCAGGAATCCAAGACTCCAGCTCAGGCGTGCCCAGGGCTCCACCAGGTGCCTATTGGTCCAAAGCAGCAGGATCTCTCACCGACCATAGAACCTCCTTCCCAACAAGTAGGGCTGATCTGCATTCCCAGGAGTCCATGATGGCTGTAACCATAGTTGGTCCATCAACGAACATTGAGGCTAAACTCCATCTTATCTAGATGGGGACAATGGCCCAGAGAGGGTAGGAACCTACCCAAGAAAGCCCAGCCAGTCAAGAGCAGAGCTGGACCAGAGCCTGGGGCCCACACGCCAGCTCCAGAAGGGCTCAGGCCTCTGCAAGTTCTCCATCCTGCAGTTGTCCTCAGCCCCGTCGGGGTTCCCCAGGCTGTTACCAGCTCCCTTAAGGAAAGTCTCAAATTCTCTGGACAACGGGCTCCCCATCACCTGTGGTGTCAAGTGCAAACCCCTCAGCTTGCCCTTCAACACCCTCACAGAGTGGCTCTGGACACCCCAGCCCGAATCCCCCACCTGTCCCCTTCCCCACATCCTCCCTCTGCATCACATCGCATGGCTTGCAGCTCCCAGAACAGACCTTGCCCTTCTCTGGCTCCTGAACTTCGCACATCATCTCTGTGACAGGGCCCTCCTTGACCCCACTGACGGACGCCTCAATCATGGCCGAGCAACGGACCTGGAAGGACTGGGGCCCCATGTTGGGAGGTTGGTGGTCTCGGTGGACTTTGAGGAAACCATTGCTCCTTGATGCTTTGGGCAGGGTTGGGCTGTGCCCATATTTAGCACCACTGTTTATGAGCCAACTGCAGCCCCACCCTAGGACAAGACATGGAGACTACGGTTTTGATCAAAGGCTACAGAACCCAGACCAAGTGCAAATACAAGGAGGCACCAAAGCATCCTTCACTTTTTGAAAAAGGAGGGGGAAGAATTTTACCTTGAATAAAGATAAAGAAATAGACTCAGCAGATGCAAACTATTATATATATAGGATGGATAAACAACAAGGTCCTACTGTATAGCACAGGGAACTATAATGTCCTGTGATAAACCATAACGGAAAAGAATATGGAAAAGAATGTGTGTGTGAATAAATATATATATATATATATATATGTTTATTTATTTTTGGCTGTGTTGGGTCTTCGGTTCGTGCGAGGGCTTTCTCTAGTTGCGGCAAGCGGAGGCCACTCTTCATCGCGGTGCGCGGGCCTTTCACTATCACGGCCCCTCCCGTTGCGGGGCACAGGCTCCAGACGCGCAGGCTCAGTAGTTGTGGCTCACGGGCCCAGCTGCTCCGTGGCATGTGGGATCCTCCCAGACCAGGGCTCGAATCCGTGTCCCCTGCATTAGCAGGCAGATTCTCAACCACTGCACCACCAGGGAAGCCCCATATATATATGACTGAATCACTTTGCTGTACAGCAGAAATTAACACAACATTGTAAATCAACTATATTTCAATAAAATAAATTTTAAAAAATGAAATAGACTCAGAGACTCAAAGAAGAAATGGGAGTTAGACAAGATCACCCAAAAGAAGCCAGGGCTTGAACCCCACCTGCCTACCTCCCAGGACAATGCTCCTTCCTCCATCCACACTGCCCACCCCACCCCAGGCCAGGGGGACTGGAGCTGGGCTCCTCAGATGGAGAGTCAGCACCGCTGGACCCGCCATCTGCAGGCCGCAGAACCCCTGCAAGCCTGCGAGGGGACAGCACCTCCAAGCTTCGTGACCTGATGATAAGAAGATGTCTCGAGAAGCATCTCCATGGGAGAGGCTTCCGTCTCCACATCTGGCCAGGAAGGGCTGCCTCCAGCTCTGTGAGTTCTTGGAGGCCCAGCAGCAGAGCCCAGCTGGGGCTCTGGGCAGCTGCAAGTGATGCAGAAGCTCGGCGGCTGGAGCCCTTGTGGGTCCGCGAAGTGAGGGAGCATCAGTCTGCTCCGTTCTGGGAAGCGCAGGAGACCAGGCAGCAGGCCGGCATCACATCGCCAAGGCCATGAACCTGGAGGCGCTGGGGCTGGTGGGGAGGAGGGAATGGCTGGTCAGGGGAGTCCACATCCCACGCCCCATCCTCCAGCAGGCGGCCGAGGGCTCTGGGTCACTGAAGCTCTTGGGGCTTAGGGAGAGGAAAATGACCGCACACTGAGGCCAGGAACAGAGGAGCCCTCAGGAGAATACGTCTATGGGAAAGGCAGCGGGTTATTCCCCTAAATCTATCACCCAGCCACACTCGGCAGAGCGCAGGATGTTCGGCTCAGCAGGGCTCAACAGCTGTGTTAAGGCCAGTCGAGGGCTCCAGGCAGGATGGGAGCCCAGGATGCTTCTCCCTCCACCGTTCACACGTTCAACCTTCCATCGTCCGTTTATGCGACAGATGCTCTACTGTGTCCTGCCGCGGGTCAGGGGCTACGGCACATAGTAGCCAGGGGGTCCAACATGCTCCTTGACCCTGAGTCTGATGGAGGAGACATGGGGTCACCAGACGGCTCCTGTGATGTCCCATGTGCTGTCACAGTAGTAGTGATGGGCCATTTGAGAACACGGAGACATGATTTGTCAGCAGAGGCCCCCAGAGCGGGAGCAAGCAAGTGAAGATGGCAGGGACGCTGGTTAGGGGAAAGGCCAGCCCGGGCAGGGGCCCCAGAGCACAGAGAGCCCAGCACGTCCCGGGTCAGGGTAGCTAGAACACGGGCCCCGGTCTCATCATGCCGGGCCCTGCACGCCTGCTAAGGTGCCTGGGATTTATCCTCAGAGTGGCAGAAGCAGAGGAACAATTTAAAAGAGGGAATAAGAAGCAGCAGAGGCTTCACCATGAAGCTTAGGCTTCTGGAACCTTCACTTGCAAGGGGTCCTTCAAGAGAGAAACTCTAGGCAATGTGTTCACACGCTCACAGGTTTTTGTAAAATTCACCAAAGTAAGAGTTTTCTATTTATTCTTTTTATTTAAAAGCCCCTCAAATTGGATAAGCTTCAGGGCCCGTGAACCTGGATCTGCCCCTGGACGATGAGATCAGATCTGGTTGTTAGAAGGTGCTCCCAGCATAAGATGTACGACACCAGGGGTGAGCCGGAGCGTGAGCGATGGACCTTGGGTGATTAGGGTGTGTCCGTGTAGGTTCATCCATTGTGACAAATCCACCCGTCTAGTGGGGGATGTCAATGATGGGGGAGGCTGTGAATGGGTGGTAGCAGGGGGTACAAGGGAACTCTGTGCTTCAGCCCAATTTTGCTGTGACCCTAAAGCCGCTCTGAAAAAAATTAAGTATTTAAAAAAGACAATTGCTGGGGAATTCCCTGGTGGTCCAGTGGTTAGGATGCTTCCACTGCGGGGGGCACGGGTTCCATCCCTGGTCGGGGAACTAAGATCCAGCAAGCCACGCAGCATGGCCAAAAATAAATTAATTAATTAATTTTTAAAAATTGCTGTTGGAAGGTGCTGCTGGGCTGAGTGTGGGAGGTGGACAGGGTCCACTTTCTTAGAAGAGGGTCTTGCCCACTTTTTCTGGACACACAGTAGGGTATTCCGGGAACGCTTGCTGATGGAGTGAGACCTGCCCCCTTCCCTTTGGGAAAATTTTCCCAGCCCTGCACTTCGGTGGGTTCCAAATGCTGAGGGCATTTCCTATAGACAAGCAAGATTCCCATCACTTGCTCAGCCCCCCTGTGGCCGGTGACCGTGACACCTCCCAGGCCCACACCTGACCCCATGGGACGGGGCAGCTGCAGGGAGCTGGTGACAGAGCTTGGCCTGGGAAGACCAATGGCATCTAATATTCAGTCTGACATCATCTGGCTGCAGTTCCCAGAGACTAAAATTAGGCCGAGGAAATTTAGGATGCTGCTTCAGATTTCCAAAAGAAACAGGGGTGGGGGCCAGAAAATGGATCATAAAAGAATTTTTGTGACTCAGTCCCAGCTAGGGAAAACAGACATGAGCACCACTTGTGGGAAGAGGTAGAGGAATCTTTTATCCATTCACTATAAAGGGAGACCCAAGCTCTCTGAGCTAGCACACTCCCACTAGGGGTTTCCTGGTTTAGCCCCATTTCACCAGTGGACCCGAGAGACGCCAGGCCCTGTCCAGGGTCAGTTGGAAGCTGGCTGGGCTCCATCTTGAGCCCAACTCCTCCATACACTGCTCTGCCCCCCAAGCACAGAGTTTCCTTGGGGTTTCTTCCCCAGTTATGAGCGATGGAGGGGTCCCAAACGTCCTGCTGTTCCATCAGAACTTAGTGTGTTTACCCCCAAGGATCAGCTGAGAAAGGTCTGGGCCACTCTAGTGGGTGGGCAAGTGCCTGAGAATTTGTGGGGGTTTTGTGGCTTTTTTTGTTTGTTTTTCTATAAATCCATTTATTTTATTTATTTATCTTTGGCTGCGTTGAGTCTTTGTTGCTGCACGCGGGCTTCCTCTAGTTGTGGCGAGCAGGGGCCCTCTTCGTTGCGGAGCACAGGCTCTAGGTGCACAGGCTTCAGTAGTTGTGGCACACGGGTTTAGTTTGCTCCGCGGCATGTGGGATCTTCCTGGACCAGGGCTCAAACCCGTGTCCTCTGCCATGGCAGGCGGATTCTTAACCACTGAGCCACCAGGGAAGTCCCAAGTGCCTGAGAATTTGAAAAGTGACCCTTATCCCATGTGAAATAGGACCCGGCAAGGATTAGGGGGGTCTCTTCTTGTTTTCCCACTGAGGCTGAAGGACCTTGGATGCAGGGTTCTTAATGAGAGATCAGGGAACCCTCGAAGGTTTTCAGTCTCTGAACCCTTGGAAACTGTAAGCAAGATGATCTGTCCTGCACATGTTTTAGAAGAAACTGTCTGAAGTTTTGTCCAATTCTCAGAGTTGGGGATCCATGACCCCCCTAAATGTTAAGACCACTGCCTTGATTGTCCAGTTCAATCCCTCCTCTTACAGATGAGGAAGGAGGGAGGATTGGTTGGAGATGCTGACACACACACATGCAGGTCAAAAACAAGTAGAAAGATGGAGCGGAGGAAATATCAGGGCAGAAAATGGAGCCAGGGGTAAGTGAGGGGATGAAAAATGGAACTGGGAAAACCACCACAACTGTCAACTGTTTGATAGTACGGGGCTCTAGGCTTTTTAAAAGGTAAGACAGAGAATCACATCCCTAGAACAGAAACCACCAGCTCCTGGAGAAAAACGGAACTTGCACTTCTGGCAAAGGTCTGAGGAGCTCCTTCAGGGGCCTCCCAAAAAGGAGGGTAAGTGGAAAGGTGATGTCCCCAACGCCTCCACAGCAGAAAGCCATCTCGGCACAGAAGGAGCCTCTCCCAGGACCTCCCAAGGCCTCTAAAAGCAAACCTGGGCAAGGCAGCCCCCTTACCTGTCCTGTGGGCCATCCTACTGCCCTCACACGGCTATGGTGAGAATTACAAGCGCCAGCTGGCATGAATCCCCACCCCACACCGAGCCAGGCCCAGAGTAGGCAGGAGCTGTATACAGATGTGAGTTTTCTTCCTCAAATTGAAAAGAACAGGGACTTCCCTGGTGGCGCAGTGGTTAAGAATCTGCCTGCCGATGCAGGGGACACAGGTTCGAGCCCTGGTCCGGGAGTATCCGACAGGCCGCGGAGCCGCTAAGCCCGTGCGCCACAACTACTGAGCCTGCGCTCTAGAGCCCGCGAGCCACAACTACCGAGTCCGCGTGCCACAACTACTGAAGGCCGCACACCTAGAGCCCATGCTCCACAACAAAAGAAGCCACCGCAATGAGAAGCCTGCGCACCGCAACGAAGAGTAGCCCCCGCTCACCACAACTAGAGAAAGCCCGCGCGAGGCAACAAAGACCCAACACAGCCAAAAATAAATAAGTAAATTAATTAATTAATTATTTTTAAAAATGAAAAGAACAGGACAAGTCACCATTGATGCCTGTTGCAAGGTAGGGAGAAGCCAGGTGGGCAACTGTTAGGAATTTTCTGGCATCTTCAGGACTGCAGTATTCCGAGAGCATCCCCCAACAGAACTGTAATCCTGGCAGCGCAGCAGAGACTTGGGTCTAGTTTGGGGATTTCATTTCCAACTTACTGGGCAAATGCTTTCAGAGTTGCAGAATAAATAAACAGGGAGGCGGATGGGAAAACTAACATCCTCCACCCACACCCCCAAACAGCAGATTGAAAGTCTGACTCCAACGCAAGGGCTATGGAAGACTGCAGACCCGGAAGATTTTCAGTAGCTCCACCAACGGGAAAGAGAAATGTGCTCTCTGAAGAAGCCAGAGAGGGATCAGCAATAAGTGGGAGCCAGGAAAGGGCGCTACCCCTCCACACTGGCAGAGCCAGCTCAGAACCGGCCTCTGCCCACGGCAATTACAGCTCAGAACATGGAGCCCTTAAGGCAGCTCCACAGCCTCAGTGCTGAGCAAACCCAAGGGTTCATTTCACAAACAAGGACATGGAGGCTCAGAGAGCCTAAGGCCTTCCCCACAGCACACACCGGGAAGTGGCAGAGCCAGGGAAAGAACCCAGGCCTTTAAAAAAGCCAGAGCCATAAGTCTTGGCCAACTGATTTTCATCAAGGGTTCCAAGATCATTCAACGGGGAAAGAATAGTCTCTTCCACAAATGGTGCTGGGAACACTGGATATCCACATGCAAAGAAGGAAGTTAGACCCCCCACCTCACGCTATATACAAAAATTAACTTGAAATGGATCAACGACCTAAATGTAAAGCTGAAACCATAAAACTCTTAGAAGGAAACACAGGGTAAGCCTTCATGACCTTGGATTCGGCAATAAATTCTTAGATATGACACCAAAAGCACAAGCAACAAACGAGAAAATAGATAAATTGGGCTTCATCAAATTTAAAAATGTTTGTGCATCAAAGGACATTATCAAGAAAGTGAAAAGACTACCTACAGAATGGGAAAAATATTTGCAAATCCTATATCTGAAAAGGGTCTAGCGTCCAAAATATCTTGCAACTCGACAGCAAAAAGACAAACAACCCATTTTAAAAAAGAGCAAAGGACCTGAATAGATAGTTCTCCTAAGAAAATATACAGATGGCCAACAAGCACAGAAAAAGATGCTCAACGTCATTAGTTATTAGGAAAATACAAATCAAAACCACAATGAGCTACCACTTCACACCCTCTACGTTAGTTAATAATAAAAAATTTTTGGAGGAATTCCCCAACGGTCCAGTGGTTAAGACCCTCCGCCTTCATTGCCGAGGATGGACGTGGGTTCGATCCCTGGTCGGGGAACTAAGATCCCACAAGCCTCACGGTGTGGCAAAAAAAAAAGGAAAAACAAAACAAAACAGAAAATAGCAAGTGTGTACGAGGATGTGGAGAAATTTGGAACCCATGTACATTGTTGCTGGGAATGAAAAATGGTCCAGTTGCTATGGAAAACAGTTTGCTGGTTATTCATTAAGGTAAACAAAGAACTACCATATGACTTAGTGTAACAGGGAAGAGCTAAATCAGACTCCATGTTCGAACTATTTCTTTTTTTTTTTTTTTTAAAAAGGAAGCAAGTTTTGTTTTGTTTTTTTAATTTATTTATTTTTTATTTATTTTTATGGCTGTGTTGGGTCTTCATTTCTGTGTGAGGGCTTTCTCTAGTTGTGGCAAGCGGGGCCACTCTTCATCGCGGTGCGCAGGCCTCTCACTATCGTGGCCTCTCTTGTTGCGGAGCACAGGCTCCAGACGCGCAGGCTCAGTAATTGTGGCTCACGGGCCCAGTTGCTCCGCGGCATGTGGGATCTTCCCAGACCAGGGCTCGAACCCATGTCCCCTGCATTGGCAGGCAGATTCTCAACCACTGCGCCACCAGGGAAGCCCCCGAACTATTTCTTTGACTTTAACTTTTGCTTTTTGTTGCTTTTGTTACTGTAATCATACATAATGGCCTGCCTCAGGGAACCCTGCCCACCTGTGAATGGCTGCAAGAATAAAGAAACTAACACATCCCCTCACCAAGGCTGGTCATTCCAGGACATGTTTTGCAAGACTGATGGCCCTTTTACTTTACTTCCTCACCGCCTCTCCCTCTCTGATCTATAAAAGAAACTGGCACCCAGACCCAGATAAGATGGTTTTTCAGAGACACTAGTCTGCCATCTTCTCGGTCTGCCAGATTTCCGAATAAAGTCGTATTCCTTGCCTCAGCACCTCGTCTCCGATTCATTGGCCTGTCGTCCGACGAGCAGAGCGAGCTTGGAATCGGTAACAAATTTGGCTTGGCCAGCCACGAGCCTTGCTGCCTAGCTGGTCCCGCTCAGGAAATGTTGGGACAAGGCCCTAGCAGCTGCCAGGACCATTTGTCCTGAGGATCTTCCCTTCAAAGTTCCCTTGAAGTGGCACCAGGTACCCCAGCACTTGGCAGTTGAGGCAAGGAACCGAGAAACTTCCATTTGGGGAACTTCGGTTCCATCTGGGGCTACAAGTTGACAGACTCGATTCGATTCTGGGGGGTAAGTCGCTCTGGC
Organism: Balaenoptera borealis; assembly: GCF_965194805.1. Taxonomy (NCBI): domain Eukaryota; kingdom Metazoa; phylum Chordata; class Mammalia; order Artiodactyla; family Balaenopteridae; genus Balaenoptera; species Balaenoptera borealis. Next base: position 81,138,467 of record NC_138872.1, read on the forward strand.
GTGCACGCTGGGAACATATTCCCCCTTCAGTCTGGGCTTTTCCTTTACGGGAAAGCCGATCTGATCGGGGTACCCTGCTGGAGGGGGGAATTGTTGTTGGACTCTACCTGATTCTGGGAACCGGTTCACTGGGAACTAGTTCGTTGGTTTTGTAGGGTAAGTCTACCCGATCTGGGAACGGGTTCGTTGGTCTTGTCTTGGTTTTGTCTTGGTTTTGTGTGCATCAGTGCTAGAATTTGTGCCTTTTGTGTTGGAATTAGTCTGCGTCTTTTGTGTCTTGGTGTTACAAACTTTTAAAAGTGGAAAATATCTATCCTGAAGGAGAGCCCTTTGGGGAATATATTAGATAAATGGGCAAAACATAGTCGTGAGGCTATGACTAAGAAAGACATGATGTACTATTGTAATAGGGTGTGGACCCAATATACATTAGGATCAGAAGAACGATGGCCCCTGAATGGCTCACTCAATTATTACACAATCTCACAGTTAGAAATGTTCTGCAAAAGAGCAGGGAAGGACTTCCCTGGTGGTGCAGTGGTTAAGAATCCGCCTGCCAATGCACGGGACATGGGTTCAAGCCCTGGTCCGGGAAGATCCCACATGCGGCAGAGAAACTAGGCCCGTGCGCCACAACTACTCAGCCTGTGCTCTAGAGCCCGCGAGCCACAACTAATGAAGCCCGTGCGCCTAGAGGCGGTGCTCTGCAACATGAGAAGCCACCACAATGAGAAACCTGCGCACCGCAACAAAGACCCAACGCAGCCAAAAATAAATAAATAAGTAAATAAATAAATTTACTTAAAAAAAAAAAAAGAGCAGGGAAAAGAGATGAGATTTCATATGTAGGAGCATTTATGCTATTGCATCAGGAGGAAAAAGAGTCAGAGGGCTGCCCCTTTATGGCGCAGCGGTCTGAAAGGAAACCCAAGGGGAAACCTGTTCTACAAGGGAATAGAAAAAAATGAGAGTGGGGACATGTTATTTCAAAACTTAACCCCCCTTCCAGCCTATCCAGCTCCCCCAGTGGCTGAGCTGGCTGCACCGGCAGTTGTTCCAACTGCCCCCCTCCCGTGCCGCCAACATATTCACTGCCTCCTGTTTCCCCTACCCAAGGGGATCAAATAGAAGTTTCTATGATAACCCCCAGGGCACAGGGACCTGGTTTAGTACCACCATCTAAGACCCGACAGGGCACCCAATTTGGACCGGGAGCCGCTTCTGCAGCAGGGCAATTTCCCTTGCCCCAATATCTTGTAAGAGGCCAGGGGACTCCCTTGCACTTGAGGCGTCCGATTCTGATTTCCCCACAGGGGCCTGGGTAACATTGACAGTGGGGAACAAGTTGATTGATTTTCTAATAAATACGGGTGATCTTAAGAGGCTTGTAAATACTAAACAAAGGGGAAACAAAGTCATCCTAGGAGAAACTTGACTGTATCTTTGAGATACAAATGTCCTATCTGGTCTTCTCAAAAACCTTTATCTCTGCCATCTTTTTAAAATGCTAATTTTGAAAAAGCGGGTACAGTAATTTAGAACTTGACTTGTTTTCCTTTCCATAAATATTAGTAGAAAGGGTTTAGCCATCTAGACAAGTGAGCTTGATTTGTTCCATCTGCCAGAAAACCAACTTTAATCCAACCTCTTTTGTAAACTGATGGGGTTTACATTGCCGTACCTGACTCAGGGCTGAGATTCTGAAATGAGAACTATGATGTCTCTCTGTTTGTGTGTTTGTATGTGTTTGTGTGTTTGGATAACATTGCTGAGGTTAATCTGTAAATGAGCTCTATTTAATTGGCTTAAAGAAAAGTAAGCGCTTACAAACCAAACAATTCTACATACAAGAGAAATTAGGGCTTCCCTGGTGGCTCAGTGGTTAAGAATCCGCCTGCCAATACAGGGGACACGGGTTCAAGCCCTGGTCCGGGAAGATCCCACATGCCGCGGAGCACCTAAGCCCGTTCGCCACAACTACTTAGCCTGCGCTCTAGAGCCCGTGAGCCACAACTACCGAGCCCGCATGCTACAACTACTGAAGCCCGCATGCCTAGAGCCCGTGCTCTGCAACAAGAGAAGCTACCGCAATGAGAAGCTCGGGCACCGCAACGAAGAGTCGCCCCCGCTCGCTGCAACTAGAGAAAAAGCCTGCGCGCAGCAAAGAAGACCCAACACAGCCAAAAATAAATAAATAAATTAATTAATTAATTTTTTTTAAAAAAAGAGAAATTAAGCTAAATGAGTTTCAGGTTCACGTGAACTGGGAAATATATAGTATTAAATTAATACCTGGTATTAATGTTTAAGTTTGTTGATCTAATTAATATAGACATGTCTTTAGAGCCATCAACATTAAGTATAGTACTTTCACTGCACCTAGGTTTAATAAAAGTTAAATAAATCTTGTTATATCTGTTGCAAATTTGTCAGCAAGAAAAATAACTTGATATGATGAAACTTTAAATATAAATGAGATAAGAGCTTTTAGGTAAACTATAAGAATAATTATGGGGCTTACCTGGTGGTGCAGTGGTTAAGAATCTACCTGCCAATGCAGGGGACACAGGTTCGAGCCCTGGTCCGGGAAGATCCCACATGTCACAGAGCAACTAAGCCCGTGCGCCGCAACTACTGAGCCCGCGCACCTAGAGCCCGCGAGCCACAACTACTGAAGCCCACGTGCCACAACTACTGAAGCCCGTGTGCCTAGAGCCCCTGCTCCGCAACAAGAGAAGCCACCACAATGAGAAGCCCGCGCACCGCAACGAAGAGTAGCCCCCGCTCACCGCAATTAGGGAAAGCCCGTGCACAGCAACAAAGACCCAACACAGCCAAAAACTAAATAAATAAAATAAATTTAAAAAATAAAAGAATAATTATGTTCTAAAAATCATCGAAAATAGTTTCTCCAGATTTTGGTAACTATTACTTGCCTCTTGGTTGTCACTGGAAATTAAGGTTTTTAAGAATCGAGGATTCTAATTTAAATATATAATTAAAGCTACTGAAAATAATAAGACATTTCAGTATGGTAGAATGTGTGTTTCCAGTTAAGAAGGTAGTAATGGAATTACATTTTACTGAGAAAGTTTTATACATGGTCAGGATTAACTAAATTTACATTGAAGTTAACTAAGTAAATGGATTTTGTTAAGTAAGCTAATACAAGACTGGAATTTGATCTCTCTCTGTTAGAAGTGCTCCTTTTGATAACAGATGATCCGTATTTGTATTCTTTTAATCATTTTGTGACTTTGGTTAAATGAATAAGTACTGTTTCACAGTGACCTACAATCCTGTTGTGTTTTAAAACCTTTTTGATATTTTTAACAAACTTCCCAAATATCAAAATCTGACTAAAGCTTTTTAGCCTCCAGCTGACTCTGGGATACTTCGAAAGAACATCTGAGACATCTCAGAGAAAAATGTCAAACTAAGTTTATTTGCTATGTTAAATTACTTCAAAAACATTGTCAAGTGATTGGAGATGACCCTTAGGTTATAGTGTACGGATAAATGTCATTTATATAGATATTCCAAAATTCATATGGAATCCCTAACATCTGCTATGTCCTGATATGTTATCAATCATAATACTAGTTATTCTAAAATGTTATATCCAAGTTTCCTGCTAATTGCGTTTTACTCAAATCTTTAACCATGCTATTTTAAGTTTTGCCCTGATGCTTTTACAAAATGAAGATTTTCAAGAAGACTGATTAAAAAGTAACTTTTTAACAAATATAAGTTTCCGATAGCCTTTAGGTAATATCACTGGACTGGGTAACAAATGACAGAACTAATGGGAAACCTGATTATTTTATCCCGATCAATGGGAATTAATTACATGGAACTGAGTGAATTGGTAAATATGATTTATAACTTTATGACTTTGGGAAATATACTGGCTTTAATCTTTGTTTTTTGGAAAAACCTTTTCTCTTATGCTATGATCTACACAAGTTGGTGAAGTATGTAAACAAAGACAAAACGTTTATCTTTTTCTCTCTACCTGATCCTGCCAGAATTTGTTGTCTCCAGCTGGCTCTCCTGTGGACTTAATATTATGCTAATCATTGTTTTAATTTGTTCTTTGTTTCCAAATTGTTTGCGCTTTGTCTCCCTGCTGCACTATGTCTTTGTCAATGTTACTAGCTGCATTACTTATATCCTGTCTATTTTATAAGATTGTTGTCTCTTGCAGTACCCAGTGTGTAACCGGGCCTCCAACAAAACTTCTATGGCTAAACATCTTAAGGAAATATATCACTTTTATAACATAAAATAATTGTAATAATGTGATTCTAGGTATGGGAAGAAGCAACGACGGAAAATGTCTCCTGGATCATAATTAGACAGAGGATCCAGAGAATCTTTAATTATCAATAGGGCCTAATCCGAAAATTAGCACCTGGAGTGGCATATCAAGAATTTTCGCCTGACCTGGGATGAGCCTTCCAGCACCGTGGGACAAAATTTGATCGTGAAATGTCTCCCAAATATTGGTCAAATTCCTGACCAAGAGGAGAGGATCAGTCATTGGCGACTGCAGCCCTCCAATGTGAGCCGGTGAACCCTGAGGAAACTCAGGAAGGAGAAGAAGACCTGCCATCTAGCAGCCATCAGACTGCAGCCACTGCCTATGGCGAGCACTGAGGAAACGCAGGATGTGAAAATACAGGGTACAGGCCCCAGCTAGCTGAGGTGCATATCAAAGAAATTATTTCAGTAAGCCCAGATTCTTGCATCTTCCCATACATAGGAAAACACTAAATTCCTTAACTTGAGATGCGGCCTCCTGGGCTTGAAGCCCTCAAAATTCCTGATAACTCTCAACTTTTCGGTGGTGAATATTTTTAAGTCTACAGGTATAAAGTAGACACTTCCAAAGCGGAACGAAAGACGAATCTCAACATTTGGAACACTGACACCGATGGCGGACACTCCCAGAAAGATCCGTCTGATGGAGCAGTTAGAACGTTGTCACCCCTTTTTCCACAAGATTGTGGAATGGACATTGACAGTGGGAATTGTCACAGGCAAGAGCTAAATCGGACTCCACTTTGTTTCTTTGACTTTAACCTTTGCTTTTCATTGCTTTTGTTATTATAATCATACATAATGGCCTGCCTCAGGGAACCCTGCCCACCGGTGAATGGCTGCAAGAAAAAAGAAACTAACACATCCCCTGACTGAGGCTGGTCATTCCATGAGATGTTTTGCAAGACTGATGGCCCTTTTACTTATTACTTCCTCACCGCCTCTCCCTCTCTGACTCTATAAAAGAAACTGGCATTCAGACCCAGAAAAGATGGTTTTTCAGAGGCACTAGTCTGCCATCTTCTCAGTCTACCGGCTTTCCGAATAAAGTCGTATTCCTTGCCTCAGCACCTTGTTTCCGACTCACTGGCCTGTCGTCCGGCAAGCAGAGTGAGCTTGGACTCGGTAAAGTTAGCAATTCTACGCTTAGACCTTAGGTACATGCCAAGAACTGAAAACAGGTCCTCAAACAACCATGCGTACATAGAGGCTAACTGTTCATAACAGCACTATTTCCAAAAGGTGGAAATAGCCCAAATGCCCATCAATAGATGAATGGATGAACAAATTATGGAATAATATTCAGCCATGAAAAGGAATGAAGTACTGATACATGCTTACAATGTAGATGAACCTCCAAAACATTATGCTAAGCGAAAGAAGCCAGATACAAAAGGTCACATATTGTGTGACTCTATTTATATGAAATGTCAGAATAGATAAATCCACAGAGACAGAATGTAGATTGGTGGTTGGCAGAGGCAGGTGCGGGGCGGGGGGTGGGGGGGCAGTGCGAGGTGGAAAATAATCGGTTAAGGGGTTTTACTTTGGAGTTATGGAAACATTTTGGAACCAGAGAGAGATGGTAGTTATACAGTATTGTGAATGTGCTAAATGCCACTGAACTGTTCACTTTAAAATGGTTAGTTTTATGTTATGTGAAATTTACTTCAATAAATTATTTTTAAAATAAATAAACCTGAAAATCTAGTAGAAACTATAGGATATGCTTCCCTAGGCTGGACAAGACCCCCATCCCATCTCAGGCCCCTGATCCAGTAAGTTGTCTCCAACCGCCCCATGGTGGTTGAGCCGAGTCCCCTGAGCTAAGCCACTAAAGGACACATCCAGCCTGACCTCTTGGGCTTTGCTCTGGTGTACGGGCCCCACCCCAAGAATGACGGGCAAAGTCACGCCCCAGCGGGAAAGGGAATTGGTCTGAAAAAGGCGCTGCTGATGTAAATCCCTCAGTCCCAGACTCCCATCTCCTTTCAGATAATTGCCAACCTCACTAGAGAATTCCTGGCCCCCAGGTACTGCTTCTCTTTGGGACCGATATACACAGTCTTTCTTATCAGCTGCCTGCACGCAAGCCCCAGGCAGATGTGATATTTGCAAGATGAAGCTGTGGCTCAGACAGGTGAGCGACTCTCCAGGGCCACACAGCCGGTGACAGAGCTGGGATGTGAGCCCAGGCTTCTGATCCCCAGGCTGCTGTGATGCCCAATGCCCATTTCACTTCCTGTCTCCCAGCATACAATCCCATGGCTCCCGCAGAATGGTCATGATGCCAAGACAGACTCAGAGGGCAAAGCCCTGGGTGCCGCCCTTCCCTCCGCACCTCCTTAGCATGTCCCTTTCTCAGTCCCTGGGGCTCCAGGCCCTGCCCACCCCCTCCCACCTCAGGGCAGGAGTCAGCAGCCTGCAGACCATCAGGCTTCCCCACCTCTCCCTCCACCCCTGCAATCAGTCAGACCTAGGCTCCAATCCTGGATCCACCCCTTACTAGTCGACAGGTCTTGAGCAAGTTACTTAACCTCCAGGGCCTCAATGTTCTCTTCTGTAAAATGGGCCTGAGATGGGAAGGGGGCAGGGCACAATCTTTAAAAGAATGATATAGCCCAAGGACACAACATAAACTGATTAAAACCTACAAGGTCCAAGATGGCGGACAAGCTGACTTCCACTAGAACTTGAGCCTCATTATACGCTCGTTGTAACACATCAGCATATGCTAAATGACACACCTGCTGGTGCCATGACAGTTCCAAGGCTGACCACAAAGGTCAAAAAGTGGGAAGTGGCCCAATTCCTGGAAATCCCCACCTCTTCCCCAAAATAGCTGGAATATTCCTACCACTCATTAGCCTATGAAATTACCCACCCCTATAAAAACTGACAACCCCATACATTCGTGCCTCTCTTGCCTTCTGAGATGGCCCACACTCTGTCTATGCAGTGTGTATCTCCCAGAATAAACCTCCTTTCTCTTTATCATGGCTCGCTCCTGAAGTCTTTCCTGTGCGAAGCCAAGAACCCACACTCGGCGGCCGTCCCAGGGACTCGCCTGAGACCTGGGACATGACCATCCTCTCTGGCCCCACTTTTCTTTCCTGCAACAGGACTATGGGTAGGGTTGTTTTTGTTCTTGTAAAAATTCATGAGGAAGGACACACGAGGTGCTCACCATGGTGGGCAATTAATGTGCATTGTTATTATTCATTTTCCCCTTCAGCTTCCTTTTGTAAAAGGGCTTAGTTACTCCATAAACAATATCGAAGAAGGAATATTTATTTTACCATTTTGAACTGAGATCCTACATGATGGCTACTTCACTTAAAACCAGTATGAAACAGCAAAATGCTCGAAATGAGTTGAGGTGATTTTCAGGACAAGCTTTGGGAAGTTCCTATTCTGAGGCCAGCACTGGGCTGGGGCCTGAACATTCACACCCTAATAAAACCTCTTTCCTGCTGTCAAGGAGCTCACAGCCCAGGGACATCTAAGGGACAAGGGCTATGCCTGAGGGTCACCCAGGGGCTGGGGGAGCCTGGAGGAGGAAGGGAGGGGACCTGCCTGGCCTTGGTCAGGAAAGGCTTTCTAAGTCCTGAAGTATGAGTAGCTGACCAAACAAAGAAGGGCAGAGCGGGGTGGGAGAGAGGCCATTCTTAGCAGAAGGAATATATGCAAAGGACCAAGACGTGAGATGATGATGATGATAATAATAATATAATAAAAGATACTAATATAGCATTTCAATGAGCCAAGCCCTATTTTATTTTATTTTATTTTATTTATTATTTTGGGGGGCTGTACCACGCAGCAGGCGGGATCTTAGCTCGCAGACCAGGGATTGAACCTGTGCCCCCTGCAGTGGAAGCACAGAGCCCTAACCACTGGACCACCAGGGAATTCCCCACCAAACCTTATTTTAAACATTTTACAAATATTAACTCATTTAATCCTCACAAAAACCCAGTGAGAAGGGTCTTATTCTCGTCCCTATTCTACAGATGAGGAAACTGATTTGACCCAGAAGGTAAGGAACTTGACAGACGGCGTGTGGCAGAGCTGGGATTCTGTCTCCCGAAACATCCTTAACCACCATGCGTTTGGAGCATAGACAGCTCAATACCCTTGGAGGGTAAGATGTGCACGGGTCAAAGGGGCTGGAGATATGAGGGCCCTCAGGAGATGTCTGGATTTGGGCCACTGCGCATGCACAACCCTAGGGGGCGCCATCACTGCCCGGCCATCAGAGATCCGTATATTTATTACAACCATTTTCCAGCAGATGGCAGTCAAGTGCCTTGAGGAAGAAGCACCTTTTCCTAATCTGCACAAAGACACTGCATGCACTAGTGGTGATGCTGCTTGGCTTATATCCAGAAGGGTCTCAAAGAGGGAAAGGGAATGTTTAATTTGCATCTTGGACTGGAGGCTGCCGGGGCGGTCCAGGTGTTAGGTGGGCGGGGTCTAACCAGGGGCCAGAGAAGAGAGGATGGGTTCAAAGGCTGTGAATCCACAGGACTTAGGGATCCCTGGAACTGGGGTTGCAAAGGAAAGGAAAGCGTTGGGACTCAACAGCCGCTAGAGCAACACGCATCCCTAAGCAAGGAGAACCCGAAGTGGTTCTAGGGAGTGGTGAGGAGTTGGCTTTTGGACGTGTAGGGGGTGAGGGGACCTTTGGAATCTAAGAAGGACATCCAGAGGGTGGTTGGACGTAAAGGAATGAATCTCAGCGCACGACCCATCAATTCGAGATGCTAGCACTGTGGCTGGGAATCCCATCTGATCCAAACCATCCTGCAGAGCTATCATGGGAAACCTGGGAGGGAGTGGGATCTTTCTGTGGTCTCAGAGCAAGTCGAGGTGAAGCCAGGATATACTTCTATCCCACCTGAGTGGGACCCTGAGTCACTGTCGCCCTGCCGTGCCAAGTAGATCCTTAAACATACTCTCTCCATGGGGGTTGCAGAGCCCACTAACTAATAAGAAGGAGTCCGTGTTGCTGGGAACAAACGGAGCCCTGACACCCCAGAACACTGCAGCTGAACCAAAAAGAACAAAGAGATCCAGCGTCCCACAGCCTGGATGCAGCAGACACAGGCTGGCACCGAAGACCCACCTCCAACGTCTGGACCAGCCGCATGGCCCACCCAAGGTCTGGGGTCCCCTTCCCAGCTCCCTTGAGCCGGAGCCGCTGTCGCTGTCCATGGGGGCTGGGTGGGCAGGTCTGGCCTGGGATGGGTTTGGTTTCTGCTAAGAGGCCCCCACCAGCTCTTTGATTAGCAGCCAAGACATGCTTCTTTCCAAGTCAAAAATAAAATAAAATAAAGCATGTTACAAAGTGACTCCCTCTCCTCGGCTCATTTTAATGTGGTTTTCGGCAACAGCTTATTAGAGAACATGTGTGTGCAATATGGCTGTCACAGCCAGGATCCCGGGAGGCCGCCGGGCCGCGTAATCAAGACGAGCAGGAAGCAAGTCAAAGGCATGTCTTTGAGGATCAGGTAATTGGTGACTCTCAGATATTTGTCCTCAAGGCTCTGAATGGGTTGGCTTTTACTGTGTCCTTTCCCTTTATAAAACCAAGGCTTTCTCAAGTCTGGTGGAGGGGAGGGGGGAAGACAGAGTGGGAGAAATCAAGGGCTGTGGCTTGAGGGTGGGAGGACAGTCCCGGGTCTGGCTTCTCCTGTCTTAGGGTCCTCAGAAGTGGAACAAGGTGGGGAGGGCAGAGCCCTCCAGCAGGCGATCAGAAGACCGAAGGTCTAGCCTGTAACAACGCTGTGTTATCCTGGGCAAATGTCTGTTCGGCTCTGGGCTGCTAGGTCTCGGTTTCCCCATCTATAAGAGAAGGTGTTTGACCTAAATGTCAAAAGGTGACTTCCATCTCTGACATTCTCTGGTTTCTCTCGCCTGGGGGAGGGGGGGAGGCGGGGAGGCAGGACAGTGGAGCAGGCCTGGTGGAGTGGCCCCAGTCCCAACTGGATCTTGTGGGGTCCTTGCAATTAAGTAGAGTCAGAAGGTGACTTAAACGCGATCAAGCCCACCCCCGTGTGCCATGTGACTCTTCGCCTCAATGTCCCCCCACCAACAAGAAGTCCACTGCCTCTCTGGGAACCTGCCAGGGGGTCATCCCTCCCTCTCTGTCCCTTGGTCCCAGGTGTGTTTGCTGGTGCTCCTTCCCCACCCATGACAGCACTTTAGATGTCCGGGGAGCAGGGACAAGTGTCCTCTGAACCCTTGGCCCAATGTCCCACTCTGCAGCTTCCACCTGCAGGTCTGGTGTCCATCTGCGGCAGGCTCAGGCGAACAAGAGCCCATTCTGCTAACAGCCCACTGCACCACCCCCTCCATGGGTGCGTCCAGAGGGAACAGGCAGAGGAGGGCAGGGCAGCTCTTGAGCACCTACGATGTGCCAGGCATGCTTCCCTCACGTTGTCATTCACTCCTCGTGGGGACCCCTGTTTTACAGTCTTCTTACTTGCACAAAGTCGCCTGATTCGTGTGTAGCACTCAGAAGTATCAGGAGGCAGTGGAGCCCAGTGGTTAGGACCTGAGTCTAAAGATTGGCCTCACCTCTATTTAGCTGTGTGACTCCCGGCAGGTCGCTTAACTTCTCTGAGCCTCAGTTTCCTCATGAGCAAAACAGAGATAATAATAGGACCCACTTCCTTGGGCTGTAGTGGGATCTAGTTTACGTAAAGCACCTGGTACAGTGTCACACAGGGAGTGTCACAGTGCAGTGCTAAGGCACCATGCGGTGATCCCGGCTCCATCGGACTCTACAGAACAGTGGGGGACGAGCAGCCACCTCACAAAACACTCCTTTCAGGGGCGGGGTGGGGGGCCACGAAGGTTGCATTTGCTTCTTTGTGAAATGACAAATCTCTACGGATTCTAGAACACTTCCAAGGATCGGAGGCACAGAGCCCTTGCTCCCCGGGCTGTCACACCCCACCTGGGAGGCTCAGACCGGGAGTGTGAGCCCCAGTCACAGATCCTGCCCTTCCTCTCTGTGCATCTTCCTTTTGTTCTACGGATGCTCTGTCCCAACTTAGCAGAACCTCCGGGGGCCCGGTTCCAAGGGAGCTGCACTTGCCATGGACGTCAAAATGAAAAGCAAATATTGCAGTCTGTGGTTTCCCATGGTCATCCCAGTCCCCAGGCCATTTCTGAACGGCAGGGGAGGGACAATGCCACACATGTGCTGTGTACATACATGCACACGCATGCACACACACATGCACTCATGCACACACACGGGACTCACACGCATGGCCACATCCAGGCCCACTCAGGCCCATCCACACACGTGACTAGATACACAAGCGCACACACACGCGCGTGCGTGCACACACACTGTGGGCGGGGCTGACAGTGGCCCGAGCCCTCGCTGGAGTCAGAGTATCTGAACAATAATCAAGAGCCTAGGCTGTGACACTTGGTGGCCAGGGACTCTGGGCAAGTCACTGAGTTCCTCTGAGCTCGGGGGCCTCGTGTGTGTAATAAAAAAAACATCATAAAAACCCTCTCCACCCCGATGGCCTCCCGGGGCCTGGGGAAGAGGACCTATGAGGCAGCAGAGGGAGATGTTTTATGAATCACAGATTCCAGCACACATATCAGTGCTCAGCTTTGGTGCCGCCCAGACAGACAGAAATGCTGGAGCCTTGGGCATGAAGAGGAGCTTGGTGGAAATGCCCTGAATTGGGAATTGCATATGGGGGGACACAGCCTGGATCCCTAAACCCTGAACTGTGAGGAGGGGTCACCTTGAGGCAAAGAGGGGGCACTGGCTCACGCGGGGCAGTAAACCCAGGGGGGCTGAGAAGTTGGGGTCCATAGGAGCCAGATGGACATGAGGGTTCAGGTCAAGGCCACCTCCCTTGTCCTGAGCCCGCTGCTGAGAGAAAGGGTCAGCGGGTGCCTTACACACACGCTTTTCCCAGAAGTCACTGTAAAGGCTGAACAACTGTAAAACAGGAAGGGGCAGACCCACAGTAGCCCAAACATGTTTCTACGACAGCTCCGGAGCTGTATTCAATAACCCAAAAGAAGGCTGAAGCAAAGGACTCTGTATGGACCACAGCAACACCTGCCACACACGCCCCTTTGCTCTCCAACCTGCCCAGTGCCCACGATTCCAGGCTGAAAGATGAAGAGTCCCCACGTCTAGCCTTGAGGCTCCTTCTCTGGGCTCTGTGTTTCATCAGCACCTTTGCTGCTCCAAGTGGGGTCCACAGACCAGCAGCATCGCATCTCCCGGGAGCTTGTTAGAAACGCAGTCTCTCAGGTGAGGCCCCAGACCTGCCCAGCCCAAATCTGCATTTTACCGAGACCCCAGGTGATTCATGAGCAATGAGATAGTTTGAGAAGCGCTGGTTCACGCCTTATTTTCCAGCCACAGTTTCTGAGACACAAAGAACCAGGAACAGGGAGACAGGGCAGTGACAGCTGTGCCACCACCAGTGCCCTGCATCCTCAGGGCCACAGGAAGGAAAGCGTTGCAGGAACAAAGGAGAAGGGGAGCCCCGCAGAGTCTCTGCACCTAGGACGCTAGACCTGGGTCCTGCCATGAAGTCCCATCGCTGATGAGAGAAGAAATAATGAAAAAGGTGTGTGACAGGAGGGACCCAGTACATGTAGCCCAGGCTTGATTCTTTGCGGGTAATGGGCAAACTGGGGCGGTTCTGGGGGAGCAGGCAGGCGGGGTCCTGGGGAGCCACAGAAGGTACTGGGCCAGTTCACCCTGGGGAGGAGGAGGTGGCCCGGGCCAGCAGATGAGCGCTGGGGACAACCAGAGTGAGTGTGCAGACACCACACAGGGTCCCAGTCCCCTCAGAGGAGGTGCTCCCTGCAGAGAGCGGGAGGGAGGGAGGGAGCGCCCATCCCTAGAAGTAGCCAGGAAGAGGGCGGACAGCCACTTGGTGGGCATGCCGAGGGGAGGATTGATCCCCCAAGAACGCATGGGCTGAGGCGCCCATGGGCTGAGCCGCCCATTCACATGGGGCCAGGGAAGGGGGTTCCTGGCCAAGCCACCCTCCCAGGTTGCAGCTGCCAGGCCCTGTTCACGGGTCCCTGAGGACGGTGGGGCTCCCAGCTCCCACCCAAGCCCTGTCTCCTTCCTGGCAGCCACCAGTCCTTTAGAAGTCTCCACCTCCAGCTGTGAAGGAGTTTCAGAGTCGGGGCCAGGAGGTATGGAACGCCCAAAACCCCCTCTGAACCTCGGTTTCTCCATTTGAACAAAAAGGGGGTTGGACCAAATGACCTCTAAGGCTTTTCAGGGCTAATCCATCCCACGTGTATTTTTCTGGAGAGCTGTTTGAACTAAGATTGCAGAGCCATGGACACACAGCTCACACACAAGCATTTATGCACACACAGAGTCCTATACACACACATCCTACGTTCACACACGTCCCAAGCACACACATACTATGCACACAGCCCAGGCTTGCACACGAGGTGCACGTACACACCAGGCTTAGGCACACAGACCTAGAATCCGAGCACCAGTGTAGACCCGGGTGTGTGCTGGGCACTGTGGGGACAAACCCAACGACCATGTTGCCAAAATGGAGCGTGTGGCCGAGCAGGGGATCGAGACCTGGGGCAGAAACAACAGGCAGAGAGTGACAAGAGCTGAAAAGAGGGCAACTCCTAGAGAGAGCCTGGCTTCCACCTGGAGAGACCCAGGTAGGCACCCTGGAGGAGGTGCCCAGTGAATCTGGAAGAAAGAGTAGAAGGTTTTGGGGTGTGAAGAGATAGGCCGTCTCCAAGGGGTGTCACCTCTGAGCTCACAGCCCCTCCTGGCCTCACCCCACCGCCGCCACCACTTCCAGACCCAACGGGGTGGCAGTGGGAGCTGGAGCAGGGCCAGCAGTGAGGATGTGTGCAGGTCTGCTGGCCAACAGCTCTCACGGCCACCAGCCCATTTCCTCCCTAATCCTGCAGGCTTATTTCAGTTGGCAGCTCCCTATATGATATTTAACGGCCTTGTTTAAATGATCAGGGCAATTTTCTTTTTAATAAGAATAAAAATAAAACACCTCCGGATATGAGGCCCAACTCCTGAGCCCCGCAGTGAGAATCTGGTTCTAATGAAGCGGACAACGGCCCCGCCCCAGAGGCCTGGCTTCATCCCGGAGCCAATGCTGCTGGACCGATGTGAGGAGATGGTTGGCTTACACAAAGGACATTAAAGATGAGTGTGGGGCTTCCCTGGTGGCGCAGTGGTTGAGAATCTGCCTGCGAATGCAGAGGACACGGGTTCGAGCCCTGGTCTGGGAAGATCCCACATGCCTCGGAGCGACTGGGCCCGTGAGCCACAACTACTGAGCCTGCGCGTCTGGAGCCTGTGCTCCGCAACAAGAGAGGCCGCGATACTGAGAGGCCCGCGCACCGCGATGAAGAGTAGCCCCCGCTTGCCGCAACTAGAGAAAGCCCTAGCACAGAAACGAAGACCCAACATAGCAACCAATCAATCAATTAAATAAATAAATCTTTAAAAAAAAAAAAAAAAAAAAAAAAAAAAGATGAGTGTGACTTACAGAGGATCACCCTGGAAGTCTGTGATATAGGATTTGCTGTCAAAAGACCCCCTTCCTCCCCAGATCAGGGGTCTCTGCATAAGGCCAGGTGCAGCATGCTCCTTGGGCCTCACCATGATCTGGAAGAGATGCCACCAGCCCACCAGGCCCGGTTCCATGTCCACTGGGCCACCTTTCTATGTGGTTCCTGGGGCCTCCGGTACCCAAGCCCTGGGCATGTCAGCCAGTGGAAAGAGAGCCCACAGCTGGGCATTTTTACACACCCTCCTAAACACACCAACTCCCAGCAGGGGCCTGAGATCCTCGGAGATTCAGGAGGAAAGGGAGTGGTTTGCAAGAACAACCCTGCTCCTTCCAGCAAGGTGCACATCAGTAGTTCAGCCTGTGTTAGCGTCTCGAGGCTGCCTTTGCCCCCATGGGCAGGGACATTTCCTGCACGTGAACTTTGGAAAAAGGCAGATCTCATTCTGGCCCTTACGCCTGTATCAAGGCAGAAAAGCCCAGTGGGTAAACAAAGGCCTGGCAGTGACCAGCCACTTGTTGGCTATGTAGCCTTTGACAGGTTACTCGATCTCTCTGAGCCTCAGTTTTGTCATCTGTAAATGGGGATAACAATTGTAATAATATATGATAATATATATTGTTATGTTATATAATCACACATATATTAATGTGATGATATGAAATAAAATAAAATAATATAATGTAATACAATACAATATAGCCTGCTTCATGGCGTTGTTGGGAGGATTCAGTGAGAGAACGCTGGCAGCGAGAAAGCGTTCACTAACTGTGGTATTGTTTCCACGACGAATCAGGACGTTCCCACTGGAAATTTCCACTAAAGCACTAAGCTGTCAAATACCAAAGTGAATTTAGAAACAAACCATCATGCAGGAAGTTCAAAGCAGGTGACGGAGAACCTCTTAGCTCGCTCCCATCAGAGCGATCCAAGAGTTGAGAGGATTTTTGAAGTTTCATTCGGACAGGATGGGGCGTGCTGAGGAACCCCAAAGTGCTGGCCTCTCACCTCAAGTCTGGTGAGCGGGCTTCAGTGGGACGGCTGGTCCAGCCACTTGGAGAGCTTAAGGGGAGTTCTTGTAATTACAGGACACTGAGGCTGTCAGGTGGCCCTGGCCCTGGAAATCTAGAGGGTGAGAGGCTGGCAGGCTGGCTGCTTTGGCGGCACCAACAAGAATTGTAGGATCAGCCTGCCTGGGCATCATCTTAACTCCTGTCCATCGTGGATGAACAGACCTCACCAGAAGTCAGAGGTGGCCTCTGGATTCCCGGCCGTTGAAAAGGGCAGAAGCAACTGCCAGAAGAGAGTGCATTTGCCCAGGTGATTGGGATGGGGAAGTGAGGGGTGCCCCTCCAAAAGGAAGGCAGCTCTAAGCATGGAAGCCCCACGCAGAGAAGCCATTTATGAGCATTACACAAGTAGCCGCTCTCCTGCCCTTCTGGCCTCGCCTCCACCCCATACCCCTACTTCAACCCTGGAGAGGCCAGAAACAGTGCTGAGAGAGATGGGGGCATAGCGATGAGGCAGAGAAGGTGAGAATGCCCACTCCACTCTGAGTAGCCCAAGAGCCGGGGAAGAACTCCCACCTTGAAAACATTTTAAAGGGAGTATGGGAGACAATAATAAAGGTGCTTCCTGACCACATCCACAAGTCCTGCTTCTCACACACCTTTTGGGATAAAGGCATCTGCCCCATGGAAGGGCATGTCCTTTGTTTGTTTTCCAGCATCCTTAGAGGGATGACCAACATTCCAGTGGAGAAAGATAATTAGCATGATAATTATTAATTAATTAATTAATTAATTAACAGTAGTCAATTATGTGGCACTCATAGGTTGTGGGTGATACATGTCATGGGGAGAAATAAAGCAGAGTAAAGGAATAGGTAAAGTGGGGCAGGGGCCACTCTGCTTAGATAGCTTGATAGGAGAGTGTCCCAGCTGGAAAAAATCGTAAGTGCAAAGGCCCTGGGGTGGATGTGGGCTTCTGGTGTTGAGGTACAACCAGAGGGTCAGTGAGGCTGAGATGGAGGAGGCAAGGGGGCCTGAGAGGTGGGGAGGTGGGAGGCAGATGCCAGAAGTTGCCCTGTTCCGTGGCTGCCCCCCAGGGTGGGCAGAGGCCAAGTTGGAGAAGGGTCCCAGACCCCTGAGAACAGATCACACAAGGGTGGGACTCTGGGAGGTGGACATTTCCCGAAGCATTTCTGGGGCAAGAAGCAAGGGGCCTGGGGGGAGGCAGGAGACCCCAGTCTGTCCCCACCCAGTCTATGACTCGGACCCCAGCAAGCTCCATCACCACCATTGCTCAGCTGTAAACTGAGTCCTAACACCCACCTTGCAGGATGGGAGGACATGGAGACCACAGCTGGAGACGCAAGGTCTTGGGGTCAGCCAGTGGCCCTGCACCCATGCGGAGAGAGGGGCTGAGGGCCTCCCCCTCCCCAGCCCGACCTTCCCAGAAAGAAGCATACCTCTGCTCCCCCAATCTGGAAAGCATTGAGACCCATGGCTCCATTTCAAGCGCAATTATTACAAACCCTTCAGGGAATGTGCTTTCCAAAATGAAATCTCTCTGTCAAAACTTTCATTAAGGCGCTGTTGCTGTGCGCGGATCAGCTTACACCCATGCCTGCGAGCGTTCAATGGAGACCAGATTCTCGGGGGTGCCGCGTGCGGGGAGCCACTGCACGGCCTCTCTGTCTCCCTCGAGTTTGCAAACCCCAAAGAATCCGTCTCCAGTCTGTGTCTCCAAAAGACAATAGCCTTCGCCTTGGGAACACGTCCGCTGGGATTTCGCGAAAGCTGGTGACAAACATGTCAAGGAAAACACACTACTGTTCGCTAGTCTCCAAGAGCCCTTCCTGACCTCAAACCAGCATCATGAAGTAACTCGTGGGTGAGTAGCATCTTGAGGACACCACGCATGTTGCAGATAGAGAAACGAGGCTTAGCGGCGTGGGGTGCTGCCCAAGGCCCACCAGGGCGCTCAGAGCCAACATGAGAACCCGGAGCTCCCAACCCCGTGCCCGGTTCTCACACCTGGATTTCCTCTCTCAATCACTCTGATGTGACTTTGATGGCCCCCCGGGCAGGATGCCCACGGAAGCACCAAGCAACCTAGCACAGGAGGCAGCCTTGGGTTTAGTTTTCCTATAAGGCGAACTAAGGGCTTTAGTTTGGGGCAATTCCTGGACCAGAAGCCTCCTTCCACCAGTTCACGCAGCTCTTCTCAAACGGACATGGTGAGTGAGGGACAGCAGAGCAGTGACCACCACTGTCCCTGAATTCCCTCCCCGATGTGGAATCCTCCTCCTGCAACTCCACAGACTTCTTTCTGAAATGTGGGTCTGAGTTCTCCTCGCTTCCCCGCTCACCAGCCTTGAATGGCTCCCCGTTGCCGACAGGACCAAGTTCAAGTCCGCCTGGCCAGGCGGCATCACCGCGTGCAGCCACGCCCCCCACGCACCCGTGCTCCAGAGCTTACAAAGAACCACTCATTTCTCACTGAATCTGCCTCCATGTTTTTGCATTTGCTGTCCCCTCACCAAGAGGGCTTTCCCAACACATCTCACCTGGCCAATTCCTCCTCATCTTTCCAGGTCCGCCTCCTCGAGGAAGCACTGCCCCTGGGGGAGCTGGCCGCCCCGCCCCTGAGTGCCCACAGCCTGTGTCCGCCTCTGTTATGCTACATATGAGGTTGTGTCCAGTTTATCTGTCTCTATGTCTGTCCCCTTGCTGACTGGCATGAGCTCCTCTGGGACAAAGACTGGGTCTTATTTCCCTAATTTTCCACTTATTGCCTTTGTGCTTGGGGCCATAGATCATTACAGGTTATAAGTTCAAGTCCCGACCCTGGCACTTATGTGCTGGGTGAGTTCAGGCAAACTATTCAACTTCTTTCAGCCTTGAGAGATGAGTTTCCTTGGCTACAAAATGATGCCAGCCTCTCATGGTAGTTGCAGGGATTCAGTGAAGATTAAATATCTTTAAAGGGCTGAGCCCAGTTCCTGGCACACAAGGCACTCAGCACAGGACAGCCAAAATGAGACGAACACAAAATAGGATGAACTTCCTGCCGCCCTAGCCGCAGGTCTCAGCTCCAAACACTGGGAATGCAGAGCGATCGCCCACCTTGCCCGCCAGCAGCCATACAGGCAAGGTCCTACTTTGCTTCCTAAATGCGGCAGACCCATTTTGGTAACAAACTAGATCCAGAGGAAGTAAAAAAAAAACAAAGGCTAAGGAGGATGCACGTTTTCCAGTCTGCCAGACAGAGCATGCTGTGAGCCACAGGCACCCACCCCTTGGGGACATCTTGCTCTGATGAGGCCATGCTACCTTTGGCGCCCGGCAGGTGCACGTTCCTCCCCCCGATGGAGGCCAGTGGCTGAAGCCACTCTTTGCTCCTAAGACCTGATGGCTCCTGCTGGACGTGGCCTGCCATCAGCCCCACGGCCCTGGCCACAGCCCCCTGGTCCAGGAGTCAGCTGCACCGAGACTCTGCTCCACTCCAGACGGTAGCAAATGATCTTGGCAAATGTGATGTCAATTTTGCCCGCAGACATGGGGCTGCTAGAGGCCAGGTCACATGGAGGAACGCTGAGACACTTTCTGGTTTCTGCAGAGGGACTTTGAAGGCTCCGGGCCCAGAGCGTCTGGATGGGGTGCACAGCACCCCGGGCTGTCCACAGTGCCTGGCTGTGCCCTTGCTCCAAATCCCATCGCCAGAAGTCCCCTGGAAACTTGGAGAGCTGGACAGCTTCTCTTGGGAAGAAAGGGAAATTGAGGCCACGTGCTTTGCAAAGCCCCGAACTGCCAGAGCTTGGATAACGTTACAACCCTGTGCTGCGTGCCAGTGACAGCTGGGGGTGATGGCTCCTCTTCCCAGGCAGCTCCCTGATAGCCTGACATTCTCAGCGGATAGTGTAATGCCTCTTTAAGATAACCCTCGAAGTCTTTTTTCTCTGGGCCAGAATAGTATCAGGTCAATTAATTTCTCCAACCGTGGCAGCTCCTTCAGGCTGCGCTTGCCAGGAGGAAGGTTTAGAAGCAGGGGGGAAGCTGGGGAGTGATGATTACAGCTCCCCTCCCCCAGAGAAAAGATGAATCACAGCCAGTTTGGGGCAGCAAGTGACAAGCACTGATTCCGAGAGGGGGTCTCACTTACAACCTGTGGTGGTCCGGACAGCCAGCGTATGCTCCCATCACAGAGCCGGGCTAAGCCAAGTCACGTTCACACCACTAAACCAGTAGAGGTGGAGGACCAGAGCCTGCGGAAGAGTGACGCCTGGCCCCCTACCATGCCTTCCTTCACTTAATTCACTCACTCACTCACTCACTCACTCATTCAACAAACCTGCTGTTTGCTAGATTCAGCTTGTGTGCATGGTCCAAACCAGACACGACTCAATGTCCTGGAAATGCAGACAATCCCGGCCCTCAAGGAACCCTGACTCTGGAGCACAGGTTCTTAGCCAGGGTCTAAGGATAGAAATCAGGAGTGTATGAACTGTGATGGGAAATAGAATTATATATATTTTTTAAAAAATAAAATTTATTTATTTATTTTTGGCTGCGTTGGGTCTTCGTTGCTGCGTGCGGGCTTTCTCTAGTTTCAGCGAGCAGGGGCTACCCTTTGTTGCGGTGCGCAGGCTTCTCATTGCAGTGGCTTCCCTTGTTGTGGAGCAAGGGCTCTAGGCACGTGGGCTTCAGTAGTTGCGGCGTGTTGGCTCAGTAGTTGTGGCTCGCAGGCTCTAGAGCACAGGCTCAGTAGTTGTGGTGCACGGGCTTAGTTGCTACATGGTATGTGGGATCTTCCCGGACCAGGGCTTGAACCCGTGTCCCCTGCATTGGCAGGTGGATTCTTAACCCCTGCACCACCAGGGAAGTTCCCTAGAATTACATCTTTATTTTCACCAACTTCTAACTGAAATTTGGCATTTCTTTCCATGGTGACCGTACTAACGACAATGTGAACGATGCAGAAGTAGAAGTACCTGTATCTTTGTTCCCTCCAGAACTCACAGAATTCACGTTACCGTTGTTACAGCTATCTAGAAATATTATTTACGCTCAGCACTACTTTGACGTTCTGGGAGCCATTAGGCTCACTATTAGATCTTCCTATTTGTGTGTTAGTATAGAAACACATGGGTTATTCTACCTATAATTTGTATTTTTTAAAAGTTGGGGTTTTTTCGGGTTATTTTTGGTTTGCCAGGAGGCTTGTGGGATCTTAGTTCTCTGACTAGGGATCGAACCTGGGCCCTTGGCAGTGAAAGCGCAGGGTCCTAACCACTGGTCCGCCAGGGAATCCCCTAAAATGATTTTTTGATAACTATAGCTTGCAGCAATTTGTAATCCTGATCGTTTCTTTTATGCATTTAAAAACATTATCCTGAGAAAAGACCTGAAGGCTTCTGCAGACAGCCAAAGGGGTTTGTGGCACCAAAAGTGAAAAGGGGCGGCCGAGATGCCCAGCAGTGTTCACATAGTGTGACCAGGACTCCGATGATGGAGCAGAGCTGCCATTGCAGGACCCCCGGGGAATCTAGGGCGCTTCACGGAGGAGTGATTTCTGAGCTGGGTCTTTGCAGAAGAGCAGAGCCTGCTGGGCAAACAGGGAGGGGCTGGGGTGGGAGTCCTTGCCTAAGCTTGGATGGAGGAAGGAAGAAGCGTGGCCAGTTTGGAGGGGAGGGGTGAGGAGGGGTGGGGAGGGGTGAGCAGGGGTGGGGAGGGGGCGCAGGTGCTGCGGGGGCAACCAGGGTGCGGTGAGGGCCAGGCTGGTCTGTCCCAGCTTCTCTCTCCTTAGTGCAGTGAGCGGGGCTCCGTCAGCTCCGGGTTGGACCCCAGCTCTGGCCGAATGTAGATTTTGCTGAATTTTGCAAATTCAGATCCGAATTTGATTTTGCTCCCCCGTGGAAGGGGTATGACAACGCCTGGCTTGTTTGGGCGTTAAATGCAACAAGGGGCCATAGTTTGCCAACCATACCTGGCACCTGGCAGTGGCCCAAGAAATAGTGACAAATCGTTGCCATCATTATCCATATTATTTGAACCACTACTTCAATCTACTGTTTTTGTTCTTAAGAAAAAGCAAAGAAGAATTTTCCCAGAAGGTCCCACTGTCTGGGCAAGAAGAGAGAGTAGGAAATGTCACTTCCAGCAAAGTTCAATTCTTACCCTCTTCTCTTAAATTCAGCACCTGTGCTGACCTGGATTCTGAGCCACCGGACTCTCCCTCAGGCATCCAGAGTCTCAGCCTCCAGGCCAGGACTGCCCCCTTGTCAGCCCATCCAAACCCAGTGATCTTGCATCCTTTTACACCAAAGTGCTCTCACCCCAGAGGGGACAAGTGTCCCAAGTACAGGGCACCAAACACCTGCCATGCATTCGCACAACCTCCAGTGGCGTGCTGGCAAGTGGTTAACAACCGGTTCTCCGCAGGGGCGATCCTTTATTTGCAGTGTTTGCTGGTTTCCGTGGTGGAAATGCTGCCCCCCGTGGCCGATTTCAAGCTACCAAAAGGACATCACTGAACACAAAGGTGGACGGTGATATGCAACCTCGGCTCTTGTGAGCAAGTAGGAGGCAGCTCCAGTGCACAGCTGACCAGACCTTGCAGGAAAAAGCACGATCGTCCCCATTTTACAGATGAGGAAACTGAGGCTCAAAGAGCTTCCTTGGAGACTCTGAATTTATGTCTCTCTGCTGTACCACGAGGCCTCCCATAAGAGTGCATTATTTTCAGAACAACCCTGGAGAGCTGGCAGAAGGACAGATGGACAAAGAGAGGCTGTGGGGGATGCTATGATTGCCGGGAGCCAGCTGCAAGGGGAGCTCCACTACCCACAGACCCCTGGGAGGGGCCCAGCCTCGCACCCGCCCCGCACCCGCCCCACACCGCCGCCGCCGGTGCAGCCCTGGACTCAAGGTGACCTGCCGGCTCAGACAGCTGCGGAAGGGACCAAGCCTGCAATTTCCCCCAGTGACAGATGCATTTTTTTAACCAAATGAACAGCCACCCAGCAGGCGGTATTTACATTTCCCCTGCAAACGCTTTTTATTGTTTTGGTTTTTTCTTTAATGACTCCCTTTCTTCTGAACCAAACAAAAGCCCACTGTCTGAGCGGTTCCAGGCACACTGGAATGTGGTTTGCTCCCCTGGGGACCACTTGGGTCCCTCTGCCTCTTGACCCTCCAATGTCAGTGGGTGGACAGGGCTGGAGGCCTGGGACCCTTAGCCGCTGTCCATCTGGCCACAGTGGGACCTTGGGCTGGTCACCTGACCCTCCTGAGGCTCGGGAAGTTCATCTCCACACCTCCCAGGGATGTCCCAAGGGTCAACAAGAGCAGACATGATGGGCCCAGAGTAGGCGCTGGCACACAGGAAGCACTCAGAACCTGGCCGGATCCAAACTGGCTCCGGGGCCTTGGCAATAACACAAGCGAGTTGGCGGGCGACGTGGTCGCAGGACCCCGTCCAGCTCTGGCTGGCTGACTGTGTCATTGCTGTCATTTTCTCCCAGGGTGACAGGATGGAATATATCTGACATCTCTTTCCCCAGCTCTGACAGCTGAGAAGACCCCAGGCCTTGCCCTTCCTACAGCTGGGTAAAGGCCCACCCCCAGCCCTTCTCCCCACCCCCCTCCTCTCCCTTGTGACTTTCTCACCTGTCAGATCTGAGCTCCTCACAGGTTCCCAGTGAGGCTAAGGTACAAGGAATCCCCAGCCCTGCTGAGTGTCCACGTATTCCAACCCCATGTGGGAATGTGACTTTGGCTGAGGAATTTCAGGGGTAAACCACTTCGCTCCCAGCTCCGCAGACTATAATCTTGTTAAAGGACCAATTCTAGAGCTTCCCTGGTGGCGCAGTGGTTAAGAATTCGCCTGCCAACGCAGGGGACATGGGCTTGAGCCCTGGTCCGGGAAGATCCCCCATGCCGCGGAGCAACTAAGCCCGCGTGCCACAACTACTGAGCCTGCGTGCCACAACGACTGAAGCCTGCACGCCTAGAGCCCGTGCTCCGCAACAAGAGGAGACACCGCAATGAGAAGCCCGCGCACCGCAACGAAGACCCAACACAGCCATTCATTAATTAATTAATTTTTAAAAAAAGGACCAATTCTAACAAAAGGGAAAAAAAAGCCATAGTTCTCTAACAAACATAAAATGAACATATGTCAAAGATTTTATTTAACGCATTAATTAAAGAGGGAACAAACCAGTAAGATGCTACAAGCAGTTCAAAGGAAAACTCTGAGAACCGCAAGACCATGTAGGCAAATAAGGAATGCTGGGGTGAATTCACAAATAAATGCAAACCGACCCATCCCTAGGGCAATAACCAACTGCATTTCACTGGACTCAATTAATTTGTTTTAATATGGGCAAGCATCATTCGCGTTATTCCTAGTTTGGTACAGCTTTACAGAGCTGTAAAATACCTCAAAGACAACAAGAGGTGGAGATAACCCAGAAGAATACATTGGTCAGGAGACACAGTCAACTTTTTTTCCCCTTTAAAAGTCTGCAATTTAATTGGGAAGATGAAAAAGTTCTGGAGATGAATGCCGGGTGATGACTGTACAACAATGTGAATGTACTTAACACCACTGCACTGTGCGCCTAACACTATTTAAAATGGTCAATTTGATCTTATGTATATTTTACCACAATTTTTTTTAAAAGGCTTCCACGTGAAAGATACGGCAGTAGCCCCACCAGTGACACGGAGGGTTTGCTTCGTGGCCTCGGAGACCAGTGTTGCGAAGGGCTTTGACCTGCCCCAGGGGCTCTTTTCTGCTCAGAACCTCTCCATACCCAGCTTCAGGGGGGAGGCGTCCCTCACAGGGGGTGGAAAACTAAAGGGCTGCAGGTGAACATGACCGTCCCAGAGGAGGGACGGGAGCCTTGAACTCCATCCACCTCGAAGCCCCCAAAACACACCCCCAGGCAGGGCGGCTGGTCCTGAGCCCCTCCCCTTCTCGAGAAGGTGTCCAGGACGGCAGGAGAGAACACTGAACACCTACCTGGTCGTAAGGGGAGAGGTTGAGGTCACGTGGAGGAGACCCTCCCACCCCACCCCCTGGGGCCATGTCAGCCCCTAGCCCCCAGGGCCTGGCAGCAGGCAGAGGGGGCAGGCATGAATGGGGAGCCCTACACGGGGTGGCGGGACTCAGACTACAGCCCAGGCTGTCCGGTGAGGAAGGAGCTGCCCACCAGGGGGGAGAGAGCTGCTTCCTCCTCAGCCTCCCTCATATCAACTGCCCTGGGGGCAGGAAGGCCCCAGAGATCTGCCTGGGCTATGCACCCCTGGAGTGTGTGTGGTCCCGAGGCACAGGGCACAGAAGAGACCCCTGTGTCTCCCCCACCCTCGGGGCCTGAAGGGAGAGAGTTCCCCGGAACCCATGCTCCTAGAGGCTCTTTCTCTAATTCAAACGAAGGTACCCTGCGCGGGGAAGGGACCTGGCAGAGCTGGGGGCAGGCTGGGCAGTGCATTGGACACACTCTGCACTCAGGACCAAAATCCGCAGGCTTCTCCGGAACCTGCACATGTCCACAACACTTCTGATGTGTCTCTCGGGCTCAGTGATGGCTCTGGGCAAAGAATGCCAGCCTCAGCGAGGGGCAGTGACCGTGCTAGGGTCAACCGTGAGCAAGAGCGCTCAGGTCGCCAAGCTCAGCCTCGGGTCCAGGTCTGGTGGCTCCCAGGGCAGTGTTCTTGCTCACGTGGCCTTGCCCTCCTCCGGGAGACACCTCCCTGGGGCTTCGTCCCTCCTGGATGCCCAGGGTCCAAGTTCTCTTCCCCAAGGGCTCAAAAACCCTGGTCCAGTGTCTGTGACCAGCCCCCCAGGGGTTCTGCTCATCTCTGGGTTTTTCAAACATCTTGTGCCTCCCCCTCCTGGCTCTGCATCCTCTCAGCTCCCTTTGTCTCCACCAGCACCCTCTGGCCTCCTCTCCCACGCCTGCCTGGAATTCCCTTAATTGGGAGCTGTCGGCCTGGGCTCCCTCCCTCTCCAGCCCCTGGACTGTGCTTGGGTTCCTGGTGCCTGTCTGATGACCAGGGGGGCAAACAGAGAACTCCGGCCTCCCTGGAGATTGCCCAAAGGCTTTAGAATTAATAGTACAGAGTCTGATTCCAAAATAGCATAAATTACATCCTGGAATCCATTACGTTCTGATCTGTTAGGCAGGAGGAAACGTGGTCTGTAGCAAAATAAAAGACATCCTGGAACCCATTATGGAGGCTGACAGAAGACAAAGGCAGCAAAAAAAAGGACATTATGGGATCGAGGTGCCTAATAAACGACGTGTTGGCATCCCCCTTCCCCGGGATGTGGATTAACAACAGATGTACTACACTAATGTCGATTTGTATGCTAATCTAAAACAACTGCGTGGCCTTTGCAGACAGGGTCCTCTTCCCCGCAGCTGCTGGGGACAGAGGCTGGGGCTAGCTGGAGGAGCGCGGGTCTGGCTCCAGCCCTTCCCCGCAGAGCCGTCTCGGGGACCCCCATCTCAGGCTCAGATCCCCAGCCCGCTCTCTTCACAAGGTCTCTGCTGAGCCTCATCTGTGAACCCCAAGACCCAGGGTGAACCCCAAGACTGCCGTAAGGTAGGCACAGGCAGACTTGGGCTCTGGAGGAGCTTCGGAATCAAGAACTCAGCTGGGTCCTCTGCGGGGTTTGATCCCTGACCAAACCTTTCCCAAGGTTCAGGCATGCCAGAAGGTGAAGACAGATCCCAGAATCCCAGAGAATCTCAGACCCGCTGGGATCACTTTGCCCCCCAACACCACCATCCAGGATGGGAGTCGGAGGCTGAGAGAGAGAAGTAGCCATCCCAGAGTCACACGAATGCAGCGGCCAGGCCTGCACCCACCACAAGCCTCCCCTGTCCACTCCCCGACAGCCCAGGCAACACAGGTTTGTAACAACCTGCTCTCAAGGATGTCAGAACAGTCATTTGTGTCCCACCAAAGAGCCTTTCCTGAGGCCTCTTCAGGGTCAGGCCCTGTCCTGGACACTGAGATAAATTAGGTGAAGACCCCAGCTTCCTGACCAAAGCAGACATGCAAACAAAGGCAGCCACAGGTCAGGGGACAGAGGCTGAGATCATGAGGACCTTTCTGGTCCATGAGCTCCCAAGTGGATGTCCCAGGGGAGCCTGGGTGGCCCCTGCAAGCACAGCAGCCTATGGCACAAAGGATCCAAACTCACACTTATCACACAGCATTCACGCCTGACTTTGGAATGTGTCCACAACTACGCATGTGTCTGGCACGGCACGACTAGCCCCTGAAGCCGAGGGGTGAACCCCTCACACAGGTGAATTGGAAGGCTGATCAGGCTCCCCTGCCGCTGGGGCTTCAGGGAGAGGCAGCGTCGCCTCTCAGTGCCAACATGTCCAGTGCTGACCTCTGGGCTCCTCTCACCTCCCTGCGTGTCTCTGGCCCTTTTTGTCCCCTGGCAGAAGTAGATACCATGGAGTCAGAAGGCAGAATCCAAATTTTGGCTCTACCACTAATTAGAAGTGGCGTCTCACATGAGTTCCTTAACCTCTCCAGCTCCTGTTTCTTCATATGCAAAGCTACCTTGAAGCACTGTTGAGAGTTGAGAAAGTAGGACACATGCCTAGTACAGTGCTGGACACTTAGAAGGCGTCTGAGAAAAGTTCCTATCTTTCCATCCTGCCTGTGGCAGAGACAGATGTGATCACCCCAGACCCCATTATCTTCATTATATTTCCTCGACTCCTTAGAGTTGACCAGTGCCACATGACTAGTTTGGGATAGTAAGTTATGAGAGATTGAGACAGTGAAAAGTCCATGCACAGCTTTCCAGTTCCCCACCTGTTGTACAGGGTGCAGGTGCAAGATGGTGGAACTTCTGTCAACCTGGAGCCCTAAGGAGCTCTGACATGCTGGGTCCTCTGCTGGCCTGCACTGGACATGCAGCTTGAGCAAGAAAGTAACTTTTGTTGGATCAACTTCCCCTAAAATCATGGGGCTCTTTGTTACCATCCTGACTGTTACAACATCCTATGTCATGGGGTTATTATATGGATGATATGAAACAATATATATTATTGTAATTAGCATACCATGTGAACCCTAACTTTTAGTTTTATCGCTTTTCCCCCACCTCCCTCTGAGAATAAATATGGTACAATTAAAGACCACAACCTGCACTGGGAGAAAATTAGCTATTTTATTTTCAAAGGTCTCCAGCTACTCTACCCACAAATATCAATAAAAAGAAAAAACACATATGATATCAATGTAACAGTAATCATTATTGCTAGCATTTATTGAGTACTTACCCTGTGGCTAGATCGATTATGTAAATCCTTACTTGATCCTGATAACTCTTTGTAGAAGGCAACATTATTCCTACCTTCTAAGTGGAGAAATTGAGATGGAAGGAGATTAGAGACCTCGGGTTCTAACAAGATGGTATATGGGAAAATCAGAAAAACGCCTTTCTACAAACACTTAGAAATGTTGGATTAAAAAAAAAAGAAATGCTGGACAAAATACAACAAAGATTATTTTGAATGCATAGCTGACTTCCCAAGAAAGAAAGGAGGTATTTACAAGGATAAAGAGGAAACTGAAAACAGAGTAGCTACTATATGAGCAGATGGTCTAACTGACCTTGGGGAAGGAGTGAGAAGGTTATCACCAGGGTAACCTGGCTGCTTCAGTGTGGGGTTTCCACACCCAGGTGCTTTGAGTATCTGTGAAGGGGGGAAGGGGAGCACCCCCCATGAAAGATTTTCTAGAAGACTATCTGCCAGTCAGCACAGGGAGGGAATAATGAAGCTCCTCTGTTTTGCCTAGATTTAAACAGAAAATCTCCCCTGATGCAGCCAACCTCAGGCCTGTGCCTTGTGTGGATCTTAGGTTTGAATTAGTATTATAAACCCAGAAGAATTTACCTAGAAACCCACAAACCAAGAAATTAACATAAAAATCTATTCCTAGTCAGTGATACTCTGAAGTACCTTATAAAACTTTGTGGGAGAATGGTTCCACAATCCAGGCTACAAGGCATCCTTACAAAAAAAACAAGCAGTGACAAAGAAGAGCTCACCATAAAATAAAATTACAGAAGAAACAAGGAAAACAGCTACCATAAGTGAGAGAGCAAAGAAGACAACCAGGAAGAGTAAACCCCAACAATGGGAGAAAATAAAATTCCAATAAGAAAGAAAATATGAAATATATATAAAGTAAGGATGTTTTAAAATATTAGAGTGCTAAAAGAAAGAAGTTGGAAATTGGATAGAAATAAAAATGAACTAAATATAACCTATAAAAATTAAAAATATAATCATTAAAAATGAAAATGAAATAAGTTAAAAGGCACGTTGGACACTGCTGAGGAGAAGACTGATAAAATAAAAGTTATATCTGAGGAAATTTTGCCCAAAGTGCAAAAGTGAAACATAAAGAAACAGAAAGAATGAGTGGTTAAGAGACATGGAAGACGAAATGGGGATCCTATCTGCCTAAAAGGAATTTCAGAAGCACCAAATAGAGAAAATGGTAAAGAGACAAAAATCTGGAGAAGTAATGGCTTGGACTTTTCTGGAATTGATTTTAAAATATATGGATCCTCATATATCAAAGATTCAAAGACTGCAATGAGTCCCAAATAGGTAAGTAAACCGATCCAGACCTAGACAAGTCACAGTGAATCTGCAGAACACCAAAGGCAGACAAAAACTTACAATCAACTAAAAAAAAAAAAAAAGATGAACTATCTCCAAAGACATCTTCAGTAGACCACTCAACAGCAACAGCAGAGGCCAGAAGATAATGGTACAGTATCTCCAAAGTGCAGGGCGGGAAGTAACTGTCAACATAGAATTTTATACCCAACTAAACTATCATTCAAGAGTCAGGGCTACATACAAACATTTTTGAACAAACAAAACCAGAAAGAAGCTGAAACTCAGAGGTACTAGGGGAATGCAGATCTTTAAATTGATATACATTTTTTCATCTAACAGAGTACAAAAAATCACATCTGGCAACACCAAATATTGGCAAGGACATAGAGCAATGGGGAACTTTTGTACACTGCTGGTGGAGTGGAAATTGGAACGACGAGATTGGAGAGCAATTTGACACTATCTAAAAGAGTTAAAGATCAGCATTCTCAGTCTGGGCAAGCCTTTGCTCATGTGCAGAAGGACCTGAGGGCATTCTCTGTAGTCTTGCTTGTATTTGTGAAAAAATGGAAGCAATACGTCTTTTAGTGGGAGAATGATAAATAAATTTGTGCAGTGGAGTAGTATAGTATACTCATGCAGTGGAATACTAGAAATCAAAATTGATGAACTAAGGGTAACAAAGTCATTATGAATAGAGCTCACAAATATCTTAAGTGAAAAAGCAAACTGCAAAAGGATGCATTCAGCAGAACATCACGTATGCAAATTTTAAAACACAGTCATATATATTTTTATAGATATAAATATATATAATAATAGTATAGAAATTTGCCTGAGAAGGGCACACACCAACTTGAGGTTAGTGTTTTGTCTGGGAAGGAAAAATAGAAAAGGCATGGAAGGTGGGGCTTCAGCTGTACCTGGCTTTAGCCATACCTGTTAACATTTTATGTCTTTAAGATACTGTTCTGAATTATTTCAAAGTTTAAAAAGAAAAAGAAAAAACTGTTCTGAAGCAAATATGAGATGATGCTGACGACCACTGTTTAATCTCAGTGGTGGGTACCTAAGTATCTTATGGGATGTTTTATGTACTTTTTAGTTAGTTTGAAATAGTTCTTATGTACATTTTTTAAATTAAGAGTTTAACTTGACCATTCGTATGGTAAAAGAGGTACTAAGGGTTACTGAGCTAAGTTGCCCTGTGTCGTGACATGCATCCACAAAGGGACGTGCCATTTTCCTTGGCTCACCTGTTTTCAGCAGAGATGTCAGATACACGTTTATCAACACTCTCCTGAAACCCCACTAAAGTGACAGGAAGAGTTTTGGGGGTTTGGGTTTTTTAAAGATATAAATTGACAAGGATAAAGAAAATAGGAGGGGCTTCCCTGGTGGCACAGTAGTTAAGAGTCTGCCTGCCAATGCAGGGGACACGGGTTCAAGCCCTGGTCCGGGAAGATTCCACATGCCGGGGAGCAACTAAGCCCATGCGCCACAACTACTCAGCCTGCGCTCTGGAGCCCGCGAGCCACAACTACTGAGCCCACGTGCTGCAACTACTAAAGCCCGTGTGCCTAGAGCCCATGCTCCGCAACAAGAGAGGCCACAGCAATGGGAGGCCCGCGCACCACGGTGAAGAGTAGCCCCCGCTCGCCACAACTAGAGAAAGCCTGCGCACAACAATGAAGACCCAACACAGCCAAAAATAAAAATAAATAAATAAAATTTATTAAAAAAAAAAAAGAAAAGAAAATAGGAGAGGAGTCAACTGCAGCAAATGTGAAAACTGCAAAACAAATGGACAAATGGGAGCTGCCCTTGCTGACTCAAGGGTGTTGAGTCCTGAGTCAGCAGTTGGACAGGCTGAGAAAAGCTCGTTTCCCTCCCCCAGAGGGCAGCGGATCAGGTACTCAGAAAAGTGAAGCTATACGGAGGTGCTAAAAATAGGACAGGTGCAAAGTCTCAGGGAGGAAGAAGTTTCTAGGTCCTCACACCCACTCAGGCATAAAACTAGAGACTTATTCTCTGGAGAGAAAAAAACAGAATCTCGTGATGGAAGAATACCAGGTGTGATGGAGGGTGAGGGAGCCATACAGAAAGCCTGCGGGTTAAGTGCAAGTTTACAGGCTGAGGGTCAGAACCTCCCCCCAGCCCTCCTCCCCACCTCAGCTCCCAGTATGCAAGTGGCCAGACGGACACCCTCCAAGTTCAAGATTAGACATATTATCTCAGGGGAATCCAACCAGTCCACGAGAACATCACGGAGGGTTTACTACACACCCACCACACATCTGCACACACCACACACAGATAAACCTCACACACTAATGCACACATGTGCACAGACATTACACACATCATAATTCACTACACACACATACCACGTAGACACAAATACCTTACAATCCACTCGCCAAAATACACACCCCTCACATGCTCACATGTACCACAAGCACCCACCATGCATAGACAGCGCACCCGCCCCTCACACACGCATGCACTTGCACCAGTGTTACGCATACACGGACAATATGCATAGTCACCGTACACATCCCATACACACTAGGCGCACGCACACATTATAAACAGGACACAGATGCACATGATATATGCAAACAGCCCTGGTCCATGAGTCCACCTTGTGATCCAGTGGCCTGGACATCCAACCTGGCCCTTGGTCTCTGAATGAGGCCTCTGGAGACCTATCCTGATACCAGAACAGCCAGCCAGCCACCTGCTTCTCTTCATCCTGCCCAGGCCTTCTCCCCCAGCCTGAGGAAGCAGAGCCAACTGCAGCCACAGCGTGACCGTGTATGTAATCATTCATTCATCCATTCATTTCCTCCTTAGTGAGTGTGGAGCAGTTCAAAGGCAAGACCAGGTTTCTGGTCCAGGATCAATCACTTACTAACCATGTGGCCTTCATCTACCCACTTAACCACTTAGCCTCATCTTTCTCATCTGTAAAATGGGAACATGGCAACGCCTGCCTGTTCCATGGGGTTACCGGGAAGGTAAAAGGAAATCGTGCCCTAGGGCCAGGTGCAAGGCAGCACCTGCTTCTTTTGGGCCAGGCACTGGACCGGTTGAGTGCTCCCAGGAGCTGGGCAGTGAGCTGGGCACTTCCAGAAGCCTCTAGAACCTCCTAAGACTCCTGCAGAGTAAGCCTTAACTTTCCCATTTCATTGCTGGGGAAAGTGAGGCTCTAGGCAATCATTTGCTTGTCCAAAATTTCATACCTAAGAAATACTGGAGCCAGATTTGACTGTAGACCAAGAGGCTCCAAACCTCATTTTTCCTCCTTAGGGTGGCGTCCTTGCAGACCAAAAAGCAGCAGAGAAAGACCCAACCCCCAGGCAGCTCATAGAGTAGTTGGGAAGATGGACATGTAGGCAATTGAGAGAAACAGGAGGAGGAGGGGAAGAAGGAAAGGGGGAGGGGCAGGAGGAGAAAACCCCAAGACTGGGAGAGAAGCGCTGAATGAGAGGCCCAGGCAATAAATAACTGTTCAAAGCAGAGTGAGGCACAGGGATTCTGGAACATTCCAACTCCAAGTCAGGAAATGCAGCCTCTCCTGAGGGGCAGTCCAGGCAATGCTTGGCCACAAAGAACATTTAGGAGGTTCTTATGGGAACAGGGGACCCAGGGCCAAATGCACCCCCTCCGCAGAGCCTGAGGGTCCCAGGGAGGCCCCTCCGCCCCCTGCAACACTTCAGCTGGAAGGAGTGAGGGTTTGCACCATCGATTCCAGTGTTTATGGGCTCCTCAGATATGTGGGCACTTCATAAATGCGATTTGATGGTGAAACAGCTGGTTGAGGGACAGGCTGTCCTTATCCTAGCTGCTCTGTGGTCCCCTGGGGGTCATTTTCCCCGTTCAATCACATTTTCATGTGATGAACATGACCCTGGTCTAAATGTACAGGGATCGCAGAGTCCGTATCCTTAGCGCATGCAGTGTACCACCGTCTGGCATCGATGCCTTCCATGACTGAATGGGTCCACCTACACAGCAAAGGCACAAGTGCCCCGCAAAGCTAGCCACCCTGTTCAAAAGCTTGGCCATCCCTCTGCCACATGCATGACTGCAGCGGAGCCCTCAAGCTGTAGGTACGCGACATCTGGGAACAGACCCCGGTATTGTGCCCCATGGCTTCTGGCACCATGGAATGTCATTGCCAGACGCCAGGGCCTCCCCTGTCTCAAACCTAGGGCCCAAGGTGGGCGTCCTCGGCGTCCTCAGTATTGTCAATCCCAGCTGCAAAGGCCTTCGTGTCTGCGGTATTATAAAATGTATATATTCGATCTCTGGCCCCAGTTGCTGGCACCAAGCTCCTAAAACCCTTGGAATTTCCAGAGTGAAGGGAGCATCTTTTGATATCCATAAGGAGCCCCTTTCAATCACACCTGAGTTCATACTAATGAGGTGACTCCTGTTGGGTCCCTAGATAACTTTAGGTTGGGGGCTGGTAGCCAAGGGAACCAACCACGTGATTAGGAGGTTGGAAATTTCGGCTGGAGGGGCTGGAGATTGAATTCAATCACCAATTGCCAATGATTAAATCAATCGTGCCTATGTAATGGAACTTCCATAAAGATCTTAGATGGTGGGGTTTGGAGAGCTGGATGGATGAACACACAGAGGTGCTGGGAGGGTGGTAGACCCAGAGAGGCCATGGAAGCTCAGCACCCTTCCCCCCCACCCCTCGCCCTGTGCATCTGTTCCATTTGGCTGTTCCAGAGTTGTATCCTTTATGATAAAACTGTAGTGGTAAGTCTAGTGCTTTCCTGA
The DNA here is from genome assembly GCF_965194805.1 of Balaenoptera borealis. Taxonomy (NCBI): domain Eukaryota; kingdom Metazoa; phylum Chordata; class Mammalia; order Artiodactyla; family Balaenopteridae; genus Balaenoptera; species Balaenoptera borealis. The sequence continues at coordinate 81,172,845 of NC_138872.1, forward strand.
GTTCTCTGAGTCATTCTAGTGAATTATCACACTTGAGGGGGTGCGTGGGAACCCACAGATTTGTAGTCAGCAGGGTGGCAGAAGTGCAGATGGCCTGGGGACCTCATCTGCAGCTGGCGTCTGAAGTGGGGGGCAGTCTTGTGAAACTGAGCCCTTAACTTGTGGGGTATCCACTAACTCCAGGTAGTTGGTATCAGAACTGAATTGGAGTGCTGAACCCCCAGTCGTGGTCAGGGAGTTGGAGAATTGGTGTTGGAACAATGTATTTGGTGTCAGAAAGAAAAACAAAAACACAACAGCGTCCATCTATGCCACAAAGATATCCCCTAAATTGCTACCAGCATAACTTACAGCCTTTTTCACAGAAGGAGACCCCAGGATTTCCGGGCCAGGCCCCCTCTCATCAGCACTTTTCAGCCTCCCAAGCTGTTCCTCTGTCTTGCTACATTTCTCATCACCAAAGCCACAGGAGGTAAGTCTTAAATGCAAAAAGGCATTCCTTCCGCTCCACACGCGTGTCTACTGCTTTGCTCTGCCAGGCCCTAGAGGACTGGTAGGGGGAAACGTTCATGCAGAAAGCTTCTCTCTTCCACTCCCATTTTACAGATAAGGAAACTGAGGCCCTGAGAGGTTGGGACTTGCCCAAGGTCCACCCAGCTCAGCAGGGCAGAGCTCCAGCTACCAGGTCTCCGGAAACCAGTGCCGGTCACTTCCTGCTCTGGAGGAAGCCGCCACCTGGGACCAGAGTCTCCATGAGTCCCAAGGGCCTTGCCCCAAAGGCGGTGCCTGCCACCCACAGATGCCAGAGAGGAAGTGAAAAGGGAAGAAAGCGCCTTTCCTCCTCCTCCTCCTCCAAGAACAGTGTTTCCCAGCATATGTTGGAGTCACAGAAATCTCTCGTTAAAGTTTTACAGTCTAACCACTGAACATGCTACTTTGTCTCCATAATTTATACCTGACCTGGGTGTCTAGACATGACATCATGGTAAGGTATGCCTCGTTCTGTGGGAAGTTTACAATAACCAGAGCTCAGCATCATTGTTACAACAGCCTTGCTCCTGCTGAGGGGAGCCCAGAACTGCAGGCTTGCAGACCTCAAAGCTACACCCCTCCCCAGCAGAACAACCGTTTCCAGGGGAGAAACCGATGCGCAGGTGACTTACAAAGGTCGCCTGGCCAGGAACAGTCACAACTTCTGGCCTTGCACCCCAAGCTCTGTCCACACCACCTGCCACCTCCCAGGTTCCATTCCCAGCATCCTTGGTGTTGATCAGCTGCCTTGAAGGGGAATTTGGTTGGACCCCAGCCCCTGGCTGTAAATTTCCACTCCCCAAAGGAGAACAGCACCTCGGCAGGTGAGATCACTCACCTGGCCTTCAGCCTAGGACACCCAGCACCGCCAGCAGGACCAGGGACCCCTGATGCCCTCTCCCTGTTGGGGCTGCTCAGAGTCACTGGCAGCTGAATGAACTCCACTTCTGTGGCCCCTAGTGCCTGGGAAACTGTGGGCCTAATTCTCATGCTGCACTCAGACCCCAGTCCTGTTCAAAAACAGCAGAGACTAAATCTTTCTCTCTCCCTCTCTCTCTCTCTCTCTCACACACACACACACACACACACACGTGCGCGCACAAGAACAGCGATTTTAAGGTCCATTTCAGCCCTAAGCACCCGTATTTAGAAAGGAAAGACACCATAATCAGTCAATGCATATTTCTGGCATCATGTCTAGCACTGGGCAAGTTGGGAGAACAATAATAGTAACAAGAACCACTTATTAAGGGCCTCCTGTGCCCATCAAGTACTTTTTATTCATCTCATTTGATGTGCAATAGAATTAATAATTCTGCAAGACAAGTATCATTGTGCCCACTTTACAGATGAGGAAACTGAGGTTCAGAGAGAGGAAGTGACTTGCCTACAGAGCGATTGTGTGGAGCCAGGATTTCAGCCCTTGGTCTGGGTTGAAGCCTGTGGCCTTTCCACTGTCCAAGCGAATGAGGGATACAGAATCTTTCTGCAGGGATAGACTGATTGCTCCACGGTGCTGGGCATGTGAATTGTGCTGGGAGCCAAGCCTAGATCCCCTGTCTGGGAGCTCTAACTGGGGAACAGCCACCATGGGCAAAGCAGGACCATAGGAAGGGGGAGGGTGACCAACCCTCCCTTTCCTCCCAGATGGGTGGAAAGCCGTTGCCCCGTGGTGCCCAGGGTGCCCTTACTCTGGGCCAGCTGGCCTGGCTCACTCCACACTCCAGGGGATCATGTGTGGTTCCTCAGGGAGGTGAGACTTTGTTCTCCACTCTGCTTGTCCTGTTTGTAAAATGACCACACTCTGCCCATGGGTTTCCGGTTACATGGGAAGGGGCCTGATGCCTTATATCACCGCAAGGTGCTTACTGATGTCTGTGTGGGCTGGAGTTCTCCCCTCCCCTCCCCCAGCCCGGGGCCCAGGGGCTGCAATTCTGTTAAAATGGTGCAGAGAGAACCTTCCTGGGCTCCCAGTGGACCCCAATCAGGCCTTGGTCGGTCACGTGGCATTGGAAGAAAAATATTTAAATGGAGCCCATAAAGCAAATCAGACTGAAGCTCCACCCACTGGTCCTGGTATAGTTCATCCACCATGGTCCGCAGGGGCAGGAGAACCAGACAGGGCAGCAAGGATGGAGGCCACGGTGGCCTGTGTGATCTCGAAAAGGATTGGGGAAACTGAGTCTGCTCAGCAAGAGAGAGGGAGAGATACTGTATGATGGGAAACTGTAAACATGAAGCAGGGCTTACACGTAGACACAGGCTCGGGGTGGGATTCAGATGAGATGTTAAAGAAGCTGCCTCTCTGAGCCCATCCACCTAGGACGTGAGGATCCAGGTACCAAAAAGTAAGATGGAGAGAGGGATAGAGGGATGGATAGATATGTCACCAAGCAAATATGGGGGGTGGGCCCCCATGATGGGATTAGTGCCTTTACAAGAAGAGACACCAGAGAGCTCTCTCCCTCTCTCTGCGTCCCCACCATGTGGGGACATAGCGAGAAGGTGGCCAGGAAGAGAGCTTTCACTGAGAACCGAATCTGCCAGTATCTTGATCTTGGACTGCATAGCTTCCAGAACTATGCAAAACAAATGTCTGTGGTTTAAGCACCCCAGTCTATGGTATTCTGTTACAACAGCCCGAGCTAAGACAAGCAGATCCAAAGAGCCTGTCATTGAGTTCATGAGAATACAAACTGTGCTGTCACCTCATACAGGTAAAGTGGGTCAAGTTTCCCCAAGGGGCACTTGGGCAGCCCAGAGGGTGGCCCTCTATCCTTCCTTGGGGGAGGACAGCCCAGCCACCCTCACAGAACAGTGCCTGACGGGGCTGCATTGTGCTCCCTCCGGGGACCCTGGACGCAGCCTGCGGAGGTTGGAAGGGTGAGCTTGGCGACATCAGCCAGGACTCCAGCATCCCCACCACCTCCTGCCATGACTCCCACATGGCTGGTGAGGGTTACGGTCAGGCACCAAGAGCGCAGGCTTGCGCAGCTCTGGCACGTGCTTTGCACACACAGCTGATTCTGTGGTTCCAGGAGACTCAGCTCCCACCAGCCCCTCCTCACCAGGAAGGCCCCACCATGCTCTCAACTTCCCATCCTGAGAGCTGGGCCCTCTCTGCCCAACACTAGGATCAACTGTAAGAAAATGTCCTGTCCAGCCTTCAGAAGGGCTGGACTGCCACCCACCTCCATCCTCTTTCTAGAAAAGACTGAGCTGAGGGTCAGGATGGCAGCAGGCTTCGGCAGAGGAAGCCTAGTCCAATGATTCCACATCTGTTTGTCCATCATGGCCTGTCCTTGCCATCTAAGAGGTCTGGACCACTCTTCTGGGGAAGGAGAGGGTGGTTCACAGCCGCGTCACTCTTTAAGATCATGGGTCACGGTGGGACACCCTCCCTGTAAGCCCCTCCTCAGCTCAGGCATGGGGCTCATGGTTTGCTTTGCTCAGTCTCATCCTGTGGACACCACTGTTCTCCAATCTTCAGTATACCCCAGTTCTAGGACTGTCGTGATGGGTCCAGACCTCCCCTCACCCTCCCATGTGTCACCTGGGGTCGAGACACGGAGGTCCCCAGTAAGAGTACGGGGAGCTGCTGATGACACCGCAGTCCTGGAGGTCCCAGGAGGAGGCACAGAGATACTTAGACGATGGAGTTGCCGGGTCGAAGGTGCTCCCTGGGTGGGGCCCAGACAGCGCCACCCACCATAACCGGCCAAGGCTTCTGCCCAAGCACAGGCAGGCCCCAAACAGTCACCCCTAGACCCTGAGGGTGGGGCTGGGGTGGAGCAACAGGCTCTGCCAGCCACTGGCTCTGCCCAGCCTGGCCAGCATCGCACGTATACGCTTATGGCTGATGCCCATTGGCCAAGGCCCTTCCCCTCTCCCGGCCACAGCGCGGCTGTGATGTGCTCACTGCCTGGGACCCCAGCCCCATTTGGAAGGTTCTGGAAATGCTTCCCTGCAGCAGGCCAACCCAGTCCTCTCCAGTGCATTGGCCCTGGCAACTACTGCAGCCACCCAAAGCCAAAGTGTGTGACCTTGAGCCCCAGCATGTGGACTTGGCCCCAGAGAGGATCCTAATGAGAAGCAGGAGGAGGAGGAAGAAAAGCAACTCCTTGATCTGCTGAATTAGTGTAACTACTCCTCTCTTTATGTTTTCCCCTATTTTCCTAATACCACGCCACCCCACCCCAACTTCTCCCTGCCAACATGCAGGCTGTGTTCTAGAGAGTCCTCCACTCCCTTCCTGAGTGTTCTGGAAAGAAGCCCGCTGGCATCTAGCACGTCACTTAGGGGACGAACACGTTCTCCCTGGAGCCTCAGATGTTAATTGAGGGACCCAGTTTCCTCCACAAAGGCTGCCTTGGCCCAGCCACTCAGCGGGCAGAACACACATCTGCTGCCCTCTGCCTGGCCCCCCCTTCTCGCCCATGAACAGCTTCCCGGCATCTCACCCCACACCGGGTCTATGTGGTCCAGCCCCCAGCCTCTGGACTGGCCGATACTCACCTCTCAAAGAGGTGGTTGACTAGAGCAAGAGAGCCTGACTGTCCCAGGCTCTGCCCACCTCAGCAGAGGCCCCCATCTCCCTCCCTGTGTTCAGCACATCAGAGGGAGTGACAGGAGAGCCTTGTCTTACACCTGGAGCCTCTGCCCCAGAGAGACGCTGGATCCCTGTGGCCAACGGGAAATGTCTAGGTTTCCCTGGAGGTCGTGTAACCCTGGCCAGGAGAGTCTCAGAAAATTCACGAGCTTAGCAATCATCTCCCTTGGCATCACTGTGGCCCCTGCCATGCCCTGTGAAATGCCCGTGGATGCAGAAGCAGCAGCCTCGGGGAGGGCTGAGAGCCCTCTGGATGTGCAAACAGCCCAGCAGTTGAGCAATGTGCCAGCGACCTGGGCTAGCCCCCGTGCAAGCACTTTCCAGAAAAAGAAAAGGCAGGTGACATCTGTGGATATTTACAGCCCCACACAGCATGACGGGAGGTGCCGAAAGATGCTTGCCTGACAACAAAACCCATCTCGATGTCTGGAACCACTCCAGGCTGGGATGGAGTATCAAAGGGCCCGGAATCTCATCAGTGAGGCCACACTGTCTGTTGAAGCGAAGAGCAAGAGCAGATGCTGAATGGAGCAGACCCTCAGCCCATTCTCCACATCAGGTCAGGGCCGGAAGTCTACCAAAGATGCCAGAAAAGAGGCAGGTGTTATAAGCGGTTGAATGGTCAGCGCCCTAGTGGTCCTCCCAGCTCAGCCAGCCAGAGAGCGGTCAGTGGTGATGGTACTTTCTTCTTCCCATCACTCAGTCTCCAGCTCCCCCATGGGCTCCAGAAGGGCCTCACATAAATAATATCAACATTTCTCTAAGCCTCAGTTACTCGTCTCTACAATGGGGAGAATCATCCATCCACCATCTGAACCTCATATCTCACACCCATGAAAACGGCTTTTGTAATCATTCATTCATTCAAGAAATGTATTGCATTCCAGCTCCCGGCCGGTGACCGGTCACTCAGTGAAAAGACTCTCTGAGTGGTAAGTGGAGCAGAGGTTTTACCTTGCAGGTTGCAGAAGACCCTGGAAGCAAGGAAGCCAAGTCGGGGAAGGCAGGGAAGCCAATTCTTCCAAGAAGCTTGGCCAAGAAAGGAAGCCCGAGATGGGATGGTGGGTAAAGGGTGATGCAGATTCAATAAGATTGTTTTCGTAAAGATGGGAGATGCTTTATGTGCTGACGGGAAGAAACCAGTGAGTGAGAAAGATGGAACCTACAGGAACTAAGGGATACCCAGAGGAGTGCAGACCTGAGAAAGTGAGCTGAGTTGGACCCAGAGGGTAAGGTCTTGAGCTGGAGGAAGATGGCCCCCGCCCCAATTCCGACCTCGGGTGGGTCCCAGAACACCTCTAACAAGTCTTTAGCAAAGCCTTTTTTTTGACCAGATTATCTGCTCACCCTCTATCCTCAGCACCCGGCAACACATACACAACCCCCATCTGGGAGCTCCTGAGGTCTCCTTTTCATCAATGTGACCCAAGCATCTTGCACAGTGCCTGGAACCTCCAGGCTAATTTGAATATATGGTTCTACTGGCTTGTCCCACCCTTTAGTGGCAGCCGTGGTAGCAAGTCTCGGAAACATCATCAGATTCACTGAACATCATTTCCCTAAAATGCTGAGCTCTGCAGATTGGCCAGGAGGCTACAGCCTCCTCCCAAGAGAACTCCTTCTGGCTTTGAACCCTCAGCCATTCAAAACACAAACACACTCATATACAGAGCTCGAGCCAGGGGTGAAATGTCAGCATCGTCTTGGACTCAAATCAAACAGTTCAGTGCTTGGATGCACTGGCTGAGCCACCTCGCCCCAGGCCTGCCCTTGCCCATATGGAGGCCCAGAGGATTCATTTCCTGTCCTGGCCAGGACTCCAGCTCACACACACACACACACACACACACACACAGAGGAAACATCCCCTAGTTGAATGAAACTTATCATCTCCTGATGAGTTTGAGGCAAAGCTCCTCCACGACACCAAAGCAACATGAGATCTGGCCTTTAAAACACCAGGGACCAGGCCACAGCAGGTACTGCATGAAGGAGCCAGCTGACCTGTCCTTTGTGCTGGGGCAAATTTGAGTGGGATTCCCCAAGACCTTAAAGGTCGCAGGTAACTAAGAGTAAGGATCATTTAATCAGGAGCAAGAGACCCAGGTTCCAATTCTGCATCAGCCACTTCTCAGCTGGATGAACTTGGCCAAGTTCCTGGTTCACAGGTGTCTGTCTTCTTCAAGTGTCCTCACATGGCAGAAGGGGTGAGGGAGCCCTCTTGGGTCTCTTTTACAAGGTCACTAACCCCATTCATAAGGGCTCCACCCTCATGACCTAATTACCTCCCAAAGGCCCCTAATATACCTATATTTTGAGGAATAGGTTTCAACATATGAATTTGGGGGGGTGGACACAGACAGTATATAGCGGCATCTATACTGTGGAAATACAGAATAACGTGACTGAAGGCCCTTTTGGAAGTATAAAGTACCATCTCAGAGGTGAGGAATACTGACATGATTATATGAGGTTGGTAAAGGTGTTGGTGTCACTTCTGCTGCCAGCCAGTTGAACTCACTGGAGGGACATCTACTGGTGGAATGTGACTTAAGGAACACTTTTAAAATTAGTTTTAGTGATGAAGTAACGGTACTGTATCCCATGCTTAATGCTGACTCCTTTGATCAGCACTGGCAAAAATCATGTTCCAGATTCAGAGTCAGTCAACAGCCTTTACAGACCCTAAGTGCCAGGCACTGTGTCAGGTACCACAATGGGAAATTATCCTCTAGAATTTCTCAATCTGTCCACAGCAGTGTAATCAGCAACCTTTCTAGGGGCTAATTTAGCAGTATGATTAAAAAACCTTGATGTGGTGTGTATGCTCCTTGACCCAATAATTCTGCTTAGAAATTTATCCTAAGGAAATCATTAAAGGTGTGGACAAAGATTTAACTAAAAAGATGGTCGCAAAGTTCCAGTGCCAGTAAGGAAAGAGTAGCTTGTGTCAGACTAATTCCACTTTAGATAAAAATAACAAACTCTAGATAAGAAATTTTAAACAACTATTTGAAGGCACTAGAGAGCAACAAAAAGCCAGTAGAAACTGGTGGGAATTCAACCCTTGCAAAAAAGGGAATAGCACCGAGTGAATTCTACATTACATGGCTTTTCCCCCAAGGGCACACCCCAATTCAAGCAGTGCAGGGTGGCCAAAACTCAAATCAAAAACTGCAGTTGTTTAGTCTTAAGGCTGCCAGAGGACCTGGAAACTGGGGGAAGAAATCTAATTAGGGAGGAACAACATAGAGCAGAGAGCCTCAAACTCTGTGTACAAACTACCCTGAAATCCTTGGCTGATCCCTGAACTGTGCATGTGTAGCGGAGATTCCAGTGAGCTCAGCAGAAAACAACAGTGGGAAGGCTACAAAAGCTGAGCTGATATATCAGCTGCTACCCAATAAAAGGAAGGTGATTTAGAGCTTGAGTCTCTCCAAGTTAAGGGGCTTAGTTAACACCTTACTAAGCTTGCCTTTGAAACCAGAGAAAGGCTATGCCTTAGGTGAAAAAGCTATATCCCAGGTCTAAGAGATTTACATATCCACCCCAATAAAGTATAAAAACCAAGCCTTCACAAATGTATAGTGATTTAACTGCTTGCTACAACAAAAATCAACACTCTCCCAAGAAACCAGAATCTCTACAAAATATCATTCAAAGGGTCCAGTTTACAAGCAAAAGTTGTTAACATGGAAGGTAGGTAGGAAGGAAGAAAGGAAGAAAGAGGGAAAGAAAGAAAGAGGAAGGAAGGGAGGACGGGAAGAAGAAAGGGGGAAATGCTACCCAAGTCGAGAGAAAAGTGTCAATACAAACAAACCATAAGATGACCCGGATGTTGGAAATAGAAGACAAGGACCTAAAAGCAGCTATCACATATACATTCTTGGATAAAAAATAAATTATATGCAGAAATCTTATCAGGGAAATATAAACAAAACAAAAAAACCACACATATACACACACAAGGACATTCTAGAACTGAAAAGAATAATATCTGAAATGAAAATTTCACTGGATGGCTTAGAAGATTGTAAAAGTCAGAAGAAATAGTCAATGAACTTGAAGACAGATCAACAGAAATTATCCAATCTGAAGAACAGAGGGGAAAAAAGATCCTCAATGACAGTATCAAGCAATCTAACATGTATGCAGATGGAATCTCAAGAGGAGCAGAGAGAATAGGGCAGAAAAATATATTTGAAGAAATAATGGACAAAATTTTCCGAATTTGGTCAAAAACATTGACTTATAGATCTAAGATGCTCAAGCAACCCCAAGCAGGATTTTTTAAATCCCACTTGGTAACATCATAGCCAAACTGCTGAAAGGCAAGGATAAAAAAAATCTTAAAACAACCAGAGGAGAAAAGGAAACAATCTTAGTGTGGAAACAATATGATGACAGCAGATTCTCACCTGAAATAATGGATGCAAAAAGACAATAGAACGACCAAACTTTAAAATAACTGAAAGAAAAAAAAAAAATCAATCCACAATTATAAACTCAATAAAAATATTTTAAAATTAATGGAAAATGAAGTATTGTAGATAATGTGTAGAAACTGGAGCCCTTGTACTTTGCTGGCGGAAATGTGAAATGGTGCAGCCACTATGAAAACAGTTTTGCAGTCGCTCAGCAAGTTAAACAGAAAATTACCACATGACTCAGAAATCCCAATCCTAAGTATATACTAAAAAGAATCAAAAACAGGTGTTCAAACAAAAACGTGTACATGAATGTGCATAGCAGCACTAATCACAATAGCCAAAAGGTGGAAACAACCTAAATGTCCATCAACTGATGAATGAATAAACGAAAGTAGTGCATCCATATAATGGAATACTGTTCATTATTCAGATATATGCCACAACTTGGATGAAGCTTCAAAACATTATGTTAAGGGCTTCCCTGGTGGCACAGTGGTTAAGGATCTGCCTGCCAATGCAGGGGACATGGGTTTGATCCCTGGCCCAGGAAGATCCCACATGCCGCAGAGCAACTAAGCCCATGCACCACAACTACTGAGCCTGCGCTCTAGAGCCCATAAGCCACAACTACTGAGCCCGCGTGCCACAACTACTGAGCCTACGTGCCACAACTACTGAAGCCCATGCACCTAGAGCCCATGCTCCGCAACAAGAGAAGCCATGACTATGAGAAGCCTGCACACCACAACAAAGACCCAACACAGCCAAAAGTAAAAACAAAAAAACCCCACATTATGTTAAGTAAAAGAAGCCAGACACAAAGGCCACATATTTTATGACTCCATTTACATGAAATATCCAGAATAGGCAAATCAATAGAGACAGAAAGCAGATTTGTGGTTGCCAAGGGCTAAGGGAAGGAGAGAATGAGAAATAACTGCTTAATGGGTGTAGGGTTTCCCTTTGGGGTGATAAAAAATTCTGGAACTAGATAGCATGATGGTTGCAAAACATTGTGAATGTATTTAATGCCACTGAATTATACACTTTAAAATGGCTGAAATAGTAAATTTTATGTTATGTGTATTTTATGATATATATATATATAATATAGATAGATGATAGATAGATAAATATTAAGGCAAAATAGATACTAAAAATTTTTTTTAAGTCGAGAGAATTCACTACAAGCAGATCTGTACTACAAGCAATGCTGAAAGAACTTCTTGGAGTTGAGGGAAAAGGATTCTGGATGAAGGCTCAGAGTTCCAGGAAGAAATAAAGATCACTGGAAATGATAACTATGGAGTACAGAGAAGACTATTTTTCCTTCTCTTCACTTCTTAAATAGTAATCTGACTGTTTAATGCAAAAAAGTATAATATTGAATTGTAAAGTTTATAACATATTCATATTTAAAGCATATGAGGGACTTCCCTGGTGGCACAGTGGTTAAGAATCTGCCTGCCAGTGCAGGGGACACGGGTTCGAGCCCTGGTCTGGGAAGATCCCACATGCCGCGGAGCAACTAAACCCATGAGTCACAACTACTGAGCCTATGCTCTAGAGCCCGCGAGACACAACTACTGAGCCCACATGCCACAACATTGACACAGACATTGAACAATATGAGCACTGATTCCTGAGAGAAGTAAAACAAACAAGGTAATTCCTGGAAGCACTTTCTGCACTGGAGCACATGAGGGTGACACTAGGTAGAACACAGCAATCCCTCTGAAATGGAGAGAGAGAAATCAGAGTACAGGGAGGCTGAGGCAAATTTGGTGAGAGGAATACCAGAGAAAAGAGAATTATGTAGAAAATTATTCATTCATGGGGTCAAAACTTATTGAACTGTATACTTCTGGGGTGTGTAAATTAAATACATGTAATGAGTTGTATGCAAATTACACTTCAATAAAGTTGATTTAAAATGTGTAAATAATTATTAAAATAAGAAATAGAAAACATGTGTGGCCCTATATAGATGAAAGAGAATGAATTTGTTATCAAAAACTTCCCCACAAAGAAAACTACAGGTCCAGATGGTTTCACTGTGAACTCAAAGTTCAATTAAACTCTTAAGGAAAAAGCAATATGATCTTTAAAAAAAAAAAAAAGATTTCAGAAAATAGAGGAGGAAAAATGCCCAAGTCTTTTTATGAGAACAGCTAAGTCCTCATAATTAAAAACTGATAGACATTAGAAGGAAAGAAAATTACAGATAAATAACAAACATGGAAATATAAAAAAGAATAATGTATCCAAAAGAAGTTTATCCCAGTAATAATAAGGTTATTCCCAGGAACAAAAAGTTAGTTTAGTATTCCAAATCAATGCAATGTGCCACATTAACATAATAAAGGATAAAAATATAATCATCTCAATATAGATACAGAAAAAGCATTTGATAAGATTCACACCTATTCCTGATACTCTCAACAAACTTAGAAGTGACTGTCCTCATCTGATAAATGGCATATATAAAAAATCTGCTGCTAATCACATACTTAATAATTAATTGTGAAATATTGAGAACTTCTCCCCTATGATAAGGAACAAAGCAAGTATATCTGTTCTCACCACTTCTATTAAACATTTTACTAGAAGTTCTAGCCAGTCCAATAAGGCAAGAAAAAGAAATAAAAGGCAAAATATTTGAAAGGAAAAAGCAAAAATGTTTTTATTCACAGAAGACATGATAGTTTATTTAGAAAATCCAAACCAATAAATAAGCTGCTAGAACTAATAAATGGATTTAGCATGGTTTTCAGACACAAGGTCAATATTCAAAAATCAAATATATTTCTATATAGTAACAGCAAAATGATTATAATATGAAAAATTTTAAAGCATTCCCATTTTTTAGAGGCACTAAAAATATGAAATACTTAGAAATACATTTAATAAAAGACAAGCAAGCCCTCCACTGTGAAAACTACAAAATATTGCTGAGAAAAATTAAAGCTTTATATGAATGGAGAGCTATACCATGATCATGAATCAGAAGATTCACTATTAAGACCTCCATTCTCCCCAAATTGGTCTGCAAATTCATCACAATCCTAATCCCAATTCCAATAGACTTTTTTTTTGGTAGACATTGATAAAAGGACTGTAAAATTTTTATGGAAATGCAAAAGAACTAGAGTGGTCAAAAAAGTCTTAAAAAAGAAGAAATTACAATTACATACCATTCCATTCTTACTGGAACAGCTAAATTTAAAAAGACTAATAACATCAAATCTTAGCAAGAATGTGGAACAATTGGAACACTTTGCTTGTGAAAGTATAGAACGTTAACATCTCTTTGGGAAACAATTTGGCTGTTTCTTATTAAAATTAAACAACTCAGTTAAAAATAGGCAAAAGTCTTGAAAAGACACTTCACAAAAGAAGATATACAAATGGCTAGTAAGCACATCAGTTAGGCATACAAAAAGATGCTCAACATCATAAGTCAACAGGGAAGAGCAAATTAAAAACACAATGAGAGGGCTTCCCTGGTGGCGCAGTGGTTGAGAATCCACCTGCCAATGCAGGGGACATGGGTTCGAGCTCTGGTCTGGGAAGATCACACATGCCACGGAGCAACTAGGCCCGTGAGCCACAACTACTGAGCCTGCGCGTCTGGAGCCTGTGCTCCGCAACAAGAGAGGCCGCGATAGTGAGAGGCCCGCGCACCGCGATGAAGAGTGGCCCCCACTTGCCACAACTAGAGAAAGCCCTCACACAGAAGCGAAGACCCAATACAGTCAAAAATAAATATTAATTAAGTAATTAATTAAAAAAAAACACAATGAGAAAGCATTTCATACCCACTAGAATGACTAAAATTAAAGGCTGACAATACCAAATGTTGACAAGGATATGGAGCAATTAGAACATACTTTGCTAATAGGAGTGTAACATGGTAAAACCACTTTAGAAAACAGCTTGGCCCTTTCTTATAAAGTTAAACATACACCACAACCAAGCAATTCCACTCCTAGGGATTTACCCAAGGGAAGTAAAAACATACATATTGATAGAAAGACATATACAGAATGTTCACAGAAGCTTTATTCTTAAAGGCTAAAACTAGAAATATCTCAAATATCTATCCACAGGAGAATGGGTGAATAAAATTGTGGTTATTTATGCAATGGAACAATACTTAGTAACAAAAATAAACTACTGATACACATGTAACAACATGAATAAATCTCAAAAACATTATGCTAAGTGAAAGAAACTATACACAAGAATATATATTGTATGGTTCCATTTACATGAGGTTCAAGAATAGGTAAAACTGATCTCTGATGATAGAAATCAGAACAGAGGTTGCTAAGTGGGGGGAACTTTCTGGGAGGTGATGGAAACATGTATGCATTTATCAAAACTCATCAAATTGTACACTTAAAATTGGTGTACTCTGTATACGTGAACTTTACCTCAGTTAAAAAAAAAAAGATGTTTACAGGGCTTCCCTGGTGGCGCAGTGGTTGAGAGTCTGCCTGCCGGTGCAGGGGACACAGGTTCGAGCCCTGGTCTGGGAAGATCCCACGTGCCGCGGAGCGGCTGGGCCCGTGAGCCACAATTGCTGAACCTGCGCGTCTGGAGCCTGTGCTCCGCAGCAGGAGAGGCCGCAATGGTGAGAGGCCCGCGCACCGTGATGAAGAGTGGCCCCCGCTTGCCGCAACTGGAGAGAGCCCTCGCACAGAGGCGAAGACCCAACACAGCCATAAAAAAAAAAATAAAAAATAAATTAATTAATTAATTTTAAAAAAAATGTTTACAGCAATTTTTAAAATGGAAACAACTTAAATATCTTTTAGTGGGGGATAGTTAATAAAGTGTATACCCAAACTCCACACCACTGAAAATGATACGAGAGAAAGCAACCTATTGACAAGGAGAGATGTTCATGACAATTTATGTGAAAAAGAAAGTTATCAAACAGCATGTAGAGTACAACAGACATGTAAGCACAGAAAAAGGTCTGGAGGCTTTTCACCAAAGTGAGACTGGAGGTTACCTTAAGAGGTATAATTCTGGATGTTTTCACTTTTTCTACACGGAACACGTACTTGCTTTTGTAATAAGAAAAAAAATATTTCTAGATAGATGTTATAGATCCATAGATACAGTTAATTCTCCTTATTCATGGTAGTTACATTCCATAAAGTCCCCAGAACTCTGAATTAGTGAATACTCAACCATCACTCATGGGGGAAATACAGGATTTGGTTCCTGTGAGCGTCTGGGTCACAACATTTTCGTCAGCTAATCAATACATAACCTTGTTTTATGTGGGCTTTTATCTAAAGACATCTTATTGAATATATATTGTAGATTCACTAACATTGAACTCACGGCCAACAGCACTATAACTCATGCCGAACAAAGCTTACTTAACGCATGTATTTTCTCAGGAAGGCACATCATAGTCTTTTTGCACTTAAGAACACTGGACAGCACTATGCTTGGGGACATTTTAGACAAGGGAATTGTCACAAAAAAAGGGGGGGGGCACAAAAATGCGAAAAACACGGCACTAAACAGACCATGAAAAGGACACTTGTTTGCATGAGAACTGGAACGAGGAAGCAGAGGGTCACCTTGTTCAACCTCAGCTGGTAACACACGTGTTAGGCGACTCAAATTTTCTGTCACTCTGCACATAGCTGTGAATGACCACAAAAGTGGTCATTGATTTGGGGGGGGGGGGGTAACAAATAAATTTTAGCAAGTAGGCCAAATTCACAAATATAGAATCCTCAAATAATTAGGATCAACTGTATATAGACTTATCTATGGAGGAAAGTATCCCCAAGCCTCGGACCAGCACTCCTGGGGTGTCCAGGGAGGAAAGGGAGGGGGAGACCCAGCAGGGGGGAAGCAGGCCCAGAGACAGGCCACCTGGGAGGCAGGAGCCACCTACCCCCAGGCAGTCCCAGCCCCAAGTCCTAAGACCAGAGACCCGACAGCTTGGAAGGAAAGCCAGACACAGCAGAGAAAGATGCTTCTCCTGGGGAATCTCATCTGAACCAAAGCAAAACCACAGAGGAGGGCACCTCTGACCTGCTGGCTTTCCAGAGAGGCTGGACTGGGAACCGGGTGGGAGTTCATGGTCCAGACCCCTCCACAACCATCTCAGGAATGTGTCTGAAGTCACGGACACCGCCTTGATTTTGTCTTCTGTCATTACTGTTTCATGTTTGGGAATGCAAAGTCTTTACCGGGGCTTACAGGAGCCAGTCCCGACCTCAGCCCAGGGCCTCATGCTCCCAGGAATTCCTCAGCCCCACAGGGTTCCCAGGACCCTCGTGCTCAGAGCTGGGAAGGGGCTGCTCAACCCTGACACTCCCTGAAAGAGGCAAGCCTCATCCCATGCCCTAAGATGAACACGCATCCCTCATCGAAGTGGGCGAATCTGGAAGGTTCCTCCACCAGGGAGGGGCTGGCAGAGACTCTGAGGCTGACAGTGTCTGGAGTGGTGTTGACACCTCTTAATAATTAGCTCAGGACGACCAGACGTTTCTGGTGAGTGCATTGATAATCCATATCCCTGTGGTCTACCAGGTCAGAGCTTTCTTCTGGAGGTGAGGTGCTAAGCTCTCAAGGGCGGGCACCTTTGGGGGCATTTGACCAGCTCACAGTTACGTCTCCTCTCCCAGGAAGGATGGGGCCCCAGCCCTGCTTGAACCTACTCCTGTCCTGATGGGCAGAACCTCCCTGAGGACAAGGATTGCCCCCCACACATGCCAGGTCTGCTGCTCGCCAAATGCTGTGCTTCGTCCATTCGGTCTGCAAGAATTACCCAAAACATGGACGTGGGCAAAAAGGTGATGGCCTAACCTTTTAATGTCATGCTACAGCATTCTCTAAGGAGCCCACCCAAGGGCCATGGGACATCCTGGGGGAAGCTCACCTTGTTTACTTGCCATTCACTGTGGATTACAGCCCAGGTTCTGCAAAGTTGGATGTTAACTTGTACAAAACTGGGGATATGTAAACAATTTCTGCTCAGTAGAGAGGATAACCCCAAAGGTTTTGTTTTTATTGTCCTGTAGGATCTAACATAGTGATTTTATTTCAGGTTCTTATTTCATATATATTTAAAATATATCATAGTTCCTATATTTTCATATGTATGAAATATATGCATTATATATGTGTATATTCATATATATGTGTATCCACACACACACACACACACACACACACATATCAGTAAAGGATTAACCTAACCCAAAGAGAGGTCTGGCCTTTGCACTTGGCTCCTGGGAGGTATCTCTAAGCTCTTGAAATGTCCTATCTGGTAAGAGAGTCTGGGAGCCTTGGGCCAGATAGTTTACGCCAACACTGTGATTTCTGGGGGCATCCCTTGTGCCAGCTCAACCACCAGAGGGGCTAGAAACATCTCAGCCATGCAGGAAGCCACTGTGTATACACAACTGAGTCCCACTAAGAGCTCTGGTTCAGGGCAGCAACCTAAGCGTGGTCTTGGGGACCCCAATCTGCATATCTATCAGTTTCTCTAATCTCTTTTGAATCAGCTTTGCCATGTTGCTGGTTCCACAATCCATGAGTTCAGTACAACGCACGCTCACAAGCCACTTGTGTGAGAATTATGACTTACACATTTTGAGACTTACACTTCGTCTCGTGGTTCATTCATTTCTCTAATGAAGAGAATATGAAGAGAGATGAAAAACATATACGCTCCAGCACTGCAGTGTTTCCAAGAGAGGAAGGAAGGGGCCCCATTCGGGTGCGGCTTAGTTACCCCTAGAGGAACTGGACAGCCCTGCAGGGTGGCAAGGGGCGGGGGGAGGCCAACGTGAAGACACATGATTACAGTTGGCTGAGGCGATGACGAGGTGGCGGGGGGTGGGGGGCCCTCGGAGGCTCCGGAGCTGAAAGAAGGACCCAGGAGCCTTCCTAAGGCTTAGGGAAGGCTTCTAAAGTTGAGGTCTTGATGGCAAGCCAGTACTTCATCAGGTAGAGCCAACGGTATTCATTTTATTGGTCACTGAAAAGCGCTGAGTCAGTTACTTAAGGGTAAATCAGTCACTGCCCTTGAACGCCGTCTCCCCAGCCCCTCGCAGAATCCAGAGGACAGGTCTGCTCTACTCTGTTGGAGGGACCAGAGGTCTCTCCCACAACCATGGTCCAAATCCTGGTTCTGAGGGCCTCCGGCCTCAACAAGGGACCCAGTGTGAGCCGTGGTCATTCAACACATAAAGCACAAAGTCCTGCCGCCCACGCCTTCACCTGGGGGAGCCAGGCCTCCCCTCAGCCCCTCACACCTGGGGTCCCTTCTGTTTCTCCCCAAAGAAAGGCCCAGGCAGTCCTGTGCCCCCCAAGTATGGGCCAGCCCCTGAGGCTGTCCACCTCCCTTCCCAGAATCAGGCTCACAAACCAGTAAAGGAGGTACCACTGGACTCTTCCACGTCCCAACCCCTTCCTTCAGCTCAGCTTTGGGCCACAGGCTCACTGAAACATCACCATCATTATCATTACTGCCCTTCCTGTTCTTAGGCTATTATTTGTAATCCAAAGACTTTTAGGCAGTTTACAATGAAAGCATACACATATAGAGTACTTATATTTTAAATATACATATAACTAAAATCAGTAAGTTAGGTAATAAAAAAAGATAAGAGAGGATCATTTTGTCAGAAAGTCGAGGTTGAGGAGAACTACTGTTTCCAAATTCAAAACTGACCCCTGAGCCTTGGGACTGCCCAGCTCTTCTGGAAAACCAGGTGGGCTGCAAACCTGTTTGTCAGGCAGGTCCCACTGTCCCTGGATGTGAGTGCTGCAGGGATGGGCTCTGTCGCTGTCTCTGAATCCCACCTGAGCGCTTCTCTCTGGGCCCATCAAGCTCCAGTGCCAGACTGAGCCTGGCTCCGGGGCTCAGAGGGAAGGCTGCGGCTCTGGGTCCCGACCTCCCCTCCTCCCTCTGGGCACTTGCCCAGCAACAGGGCCAGGGCAGCAGGGTGAGGTCTTCCTGCTGCTGCCGCCCACCAGGTCCATCTGCCTTATTCTACAACCAGCGTGGCTTCAAGGCTCCTGGCTCCTCATCTGCATTTGCTCAGAGCCCAGATATCCAGCTCTGCCTGCCCCGGCTCTGGGGTAAGTCAGAGCCAGAGCAGAAGAAATAGGCTGTACATTGAATCTCCTCCCCAGGCCAGGGCTTACGATTCTCCTTCATGCCTGGCCCAAGCAGTGCACACGGGACCCCACTTCTGTGCCCACAGGCAGGGTGCCGGGCTCACCCCAGTTTGGCCAGTCCCGAGCATTTGGTTCAGAGATGCTTAGGAAAAAGAAGGAAGGAATGTGGAAGAAAGGAGAGCTGCTCGCAGAAGGAGGGCAGGGGAGGGAGGAGCATCCGTAGACTCTGAAGCTCGGCCCGGCCAGCACCCGCTCCTCTTGCCCCCTGCCCCCGGCGGACTCACCCTCGTCACAGTTGCTCCCGGTAAAGCCAGGGCAGCACCTCCACTCCAGCGCCGTCACTGTGCGGTAGGACACTCTGTACGTGGGTCTGATCAGAGTCCTGTAACTAACACAAGGGCAGAGTCAGGACAGTGTGAGCACCTACCTGCCCACCCCAGATCCCACTCCTGCTGAAACCACCCAGCCTAGGGCTCTGGGAGCCCCCCAGGCAGTAGAGTCCATCATCCTAGCTCTGTTCCCACAGGCTATGCGGCCCTGGGCGAGTGACCACCCCTCTCTGTGTCGGGTGCATTGTAAAGTCCCTTCCAGCTCTGCCTTCCCACAAGTCTCCAAGGGTGGCCCCCTAGGGTGGGGAAATGACTGCTACAGACCGAATTGTGTCTCCCAGAAATCATATGTTGAAGCCCTAACCCCCACAATGTGACTGTACTTAAGCATAGGCTCTGAAGAGGTAATTAGGTTAAATGAGGTCAGAGGGGTGGGGCCCCAATCCAATAAGATTGGTGGCCTTTTAAGAAGAGGAAGACAGACAGAGATCTCTCTCTGCGTACATGCACACACTGAACAAAGGCCATGTGAGGACACAGAGAGGTGGCTGGCTGAGAAAATAAATTTCTGTATTGCAGCCATCTGGTCCATGATATTTTGTTAAGGCAGCCCAAGATAATGAATAAGGAAAAGAAAAATATCATTAGAACCTGTACAACTTCCAACCACCCACAAGTCACTTAACTCCAACCTTTTTCCCAATCATTATTTCTTTTGGTTGATTCATCCAATGAATATATATACGTATTTTTTTTGGCTGCGCCCCGTGGCATGTGGGATCTTAGTTCCCCAACCAGGGACTGAACCCGTGCCCCCTGCGGTAGAAGCATGGAGTCTTAACCACTGGACTGCCAGGGAAGTCCCCAATGAATATTTATTGAGCATCAACTACATGCAATACTGTGGTCACAGATTAATAAAACGGAGTCCCATCCTTGAGAAAATCCCAGCCTGATAGATGAGAGAGAGACACTTCAGTGAAAACTTGCAATTCAGTAGTGGGGCCCTTGCAGCAACAAAATGCTCCTGCAAACTGCTGTGGGATTCCATGGTAAATTTTCACACAATTTTGAAATTTTTCTTGAAAATAAGTTTGATACTATTTTGTGAAACTCCAAGAATAGTGAATATAAAATATATGACCAAACCACACCTCACAAACAGATATCACCTCACACCTGTTAGAATGGCTATATCAAAAAGACAAGAAATAAGTGTTGGTGAGGATATGGAGAAAAGGGAACCTTCATGCACTGTTGATGGGAATGTAAATTGGAAACCATGGAAAACAGTACGGTAGTTGCTAAAAAAAGTTGGAAATAAAACTACCATAAGATCCACTTCTGGGTGTTTATCCAAAGGAAATGAAAACACTAACTCAAAAAGATATCTGAAGCCCCATGTGCACTGCAGCATTATTTGCAATAGCCAAGATATGGGAGCAACCAAAGTATCCATCAGTGGGTGAGTGGATAAAGAAAATGTGGCACACACACACACTAGAATATTATTCAGCATAAAAAAGAATGAAATCTTGCCATTTTTGACAACATGGAAAGACCTTGGACAAATACTGTATGATCTCCATTATAGGTGGAATCTAAAAACAAAAAAATAAAAACAAACCAAGCTCATAGATACAGAGAACAGACTGGTGGTTGCCAGAAGCTGGGGGACGGTGGATAGGGAGCAGTGCAAAATGGGTGAAGGTGGTCAAAAGGCACAAACTTCCAGTTATAATAAGTCATGGGATGTAACGTACAGCACGGCAACTATAGTTAATAATACTGTATTGCATATTTGAGAATCGCTGAGAGTAGATCTTAAAAGTTCTCATTACAAGAAAAAAAATTTTTGTAACTACTTGTGGTGATAGATGTTAACTAGACTTATTTGTGGTGATCATTTCACAACATACACAAATATTGAATCACTATGTTGCACACCTGAAACTAATTCAATGTTATCTGTCACTTATACCTCAATGAACACACACACACAAACACAAAAACATATGACTGATTTTCACGAGGGGCAAAAATTCGGCTTTATTATTCGATTTACATGCATCATTATAACTTGGCTGCTTGATAAAGTCTGCACAACTTCCTCTTGAAAGCAAAACTGCATGACTTCACAGAATTTGCATCTGCTGACACCAAGCAACTTAATCGTGAATGGGAAAATTATGAATTAATTGGTGGCAGCAGGCGTGACGTTTTGAGATGCACTGTTGACAGGAAAATACATAAGTCAGGTTTTGAATTTCAGAAATACTGCACTAAATCTGAAGAATCCTGCTACACTAATTTTTCTTTCAAAAAAAAAAATCCTCTCACTCATGTTTCGTAAACATTCCGGCAAACCAGCTTCCCTCTGGAGCTCTAAGTGGGAAGCGGCGGGGGGTGGGGGGGGGCAGGGGCTGGCAGTGTGCAGCCAGGGGCTGGAACTTTCGAGTGAGGAGCCAGAAGTCTGCACGGAGAAGTGCCCAAGAGCAAATGCAGGCCTTTGGACTCTCAGATCCACGGCAGGAAGCAGCTGGCATAGGCCACTGGGGAGAGGGTGGGGGGGGTGGCAGAGGACCAGTCATTGTCACCACTCCTTATAGAAGGAGCCTGGGGGGACATAAGTGGGTAGGCGAGCCTGGGTCCAAGGAGTCCAAATAGACTGTCTGTATGATAAACACACGATTTCTCACTCACATGTACACTCACATGCTCACACACATGCTGTCACACACACACACACACACACACACACACACACACATGCACACACGCTCACACCCTCTTCCTGCTGCAAATTTCCCAGCCAGGAACTGGCCCAGCTGGGAAAGGGAAGACGCTTTAATTTCAATTTAAAAAGTCAGTTTTAAAATTAATTCTTGAAAGAAGATTGTTGCTCTGGCTGAGAGGGACCAGAAAAGCTATGGAATCCCTCCCATAACCACTGTACCATGGAGGAGATGGAGCCCCGGGCTGTGGGGGCATAAGCTGAGAGTTTAGGGCCCTGCCCCTGATTCACGATGTGAATTGCACACGTTCCTTAACCTCCCTGAGCCCATTTCCGGGTCTGTCCGCTGAGGACTGCGATGCTGGGTCTGGGGCTCCCTGGGAGAGCACGTGTGACAGCAGAAAGGGACGTGTAGCTGCTGCGCTTGCGAAACACAGATCTGACCCCTTTCTTCCTGGCCAGCACCTTTCGCCTGTCCCCACTGTGGTCAGGAGAGAGTCTGAGCTGTTTAGCCACGGGGGCCAGCCCTTCTCCAGCTGCCACAGCTGCCCTCAGGCCCCCTGTGCCATAGGCTGCCCCTCGGCCTGCAGCCCATGAGCCCTCCAAAGGCGCCAGGCACTCCTCACTTTGTGCCCTGAGTGATGATGGTGATAAAATAATAATAGCTATAGTAAGAGCTTTGCATACTTACCACGTGTCAGGCACCGTTCTGAGTGCTTTACATTTGCTGACTCATAACAACCCTGACAGGTGGATGCTATTACTATTCCTAATTTACAGATGAGGAAACTGAGGCACTGAGAGCTTCAGTAACTTTATCAAGGTCACACTGCTAGAAGGTGGTGGAACTTGGTTCCAAACCCAGGCAGAATTAGCAGAACCTAGTAATACTAATTTGTGTTCGTTCAGTACAGGGGAACATTGTTCCTCCCTGCATCTGCACAAGGTACTGATCTCAGGCCCCTGAACCAGAGGGAGAGCTCATCCCCCAGAGGAGGTCTCTTTCTGCCCCCTCCTTCTGAGGGCCACGGGCTGGCCTGTCCCACTGCGGGACCAGAAGCATCCTGGTGGCCTGCGAAGTCCAGGAGCAGGGCGAGCCAGTAGGTGGCGCTGCTTCCCCAGCCCAGCAGGCCAGGGCTCAGACCCTCAGATCTCTACTGAATGCCCAGGGCAGGTGCAAGTGTTCATGGGCTGTCCCCATCGTTTCACCCTCCATGAAGAACTCCCAGCCCTTCCCCTGAGCTCCAGTCTGCAAACCCACTGATCTTTCTAAAATGTAGATCCGCTTTTGTGACTCCCCTCTCTCAAAACCTTCCATGGCTCCCATAGACTTAAGACCACACCCTTTAGGTCAGCAAATAAGGCCCTGCCTACCTTTCTCCCCTCCACTCCTCCCGCCACAGCACAAACAAGCAGCTCTTCCTGCCTCTGGGCCTTTGCACATACATGCAGGCTCCTCTGCCTACTCATCCCTCCTTCTTTACTCTGCTGAGAAAAATCCCCAAGAGGCTTCAGGGTGTGACTCCACATCCCCTTCTCTGTGAAGCACCCCCAGCCCCAGCCAGAGCTGACAGGCTCCCTCCTCAGTAACCCCAACACCCTGTACACAGCTTGGTTTTACGTGTGGGGTGCCTGCCATGTGCCGGGCACTGGGGATACAAGAATGAAGGAGGCAGCACGAGCTCCACTCTGCCAGAGCTGGTGGCACTAATCCTGTATCACACTCGTGAAAATGTGGCCATGCGCGGTGGTCAGTGCCAGGGAGGAAAGCGCTGAGTTCACGCCTCAGATTGTCATGGATTTGTTTTCTCCTTTTAAATTAAAATATAATTTACATGCAGTAAAACACAAATTGTCCCCAACTTATGATGGTTTGACTTACAATTTTTTGGATTTCACGATGCTGCGAAAGTGATACGCATTCAATACAGACCATACTTGGAATTTTGAATTTTGATCTTTGCCCCAGGCTAGCCATATGGGGTACGGTACTCTCTGGTGATGATGGGAAGCTCCCAGTCAGCCCTGCGATCACAAGGGTAAACAACCAATACTCAACAGGGTACTGTGTTACCAGCATTTTTTTCGATACTGTGTTTCGCGTTTTCCCATCCCATTATGTCTACAAAATGCCCATCTTTGTCTCCTGCTTCTGGTGAGAAGAAGAAGAGGAGGGCAATTACTCTTGAGATGAAACTCAAGATAACCGCCCAGCATGAAGACGGTAAGCCAGTAACAGCCGTCGCAGGTGAGTTAGGACTTTGGCAATCGACGATCTTGACCATCTTAAAGGATAAGAAGCAAATGAGTGATGCAGTGAAATCATCAGCATTGGTTAAATTCACTGTCGTCATGAAGAAAAGGGCTGGGCTGACGGATGACATGAAAAAAAAAAATTTGTCTGGGAATTCCCTGGTGGTCCAGTGGTTAGGACTCCGCGCTTTCACTGCTGAGGGTGCGGGTTCAGTCCCTTGTGGGGGGACTAAGATCCCGCAAGCCGCACCGTGCAGCCAAATAAATAAATAAATAAGAAGAAAAGAAAAAGAAAAAAAAAAAACTTGTCATGTGGATGGAAGACCAGATACAGAAGTTCATACCACTTAGCCTACTGACCATCCAGGCTAAGGCAAGAAGTCTTTCCATACACTAAAAAAGTGTGTTGATGATTCTACAAATAATGCAAATGTTTATACCAAGTTATGGCCGGTTCCAATGCTTCAAAAGGCAGCATAATTTTCATAATGTGAAAGTCAGCGGTGAGGCAGCAAGTGCCAATACTGAAGGTGCCAAAGTTTTTAAGGAAGAGCTTCAGAGGATAATTGTGGATGAGAAATATTTGCCAGAACAAATATTAAATGTCGATGAAATGAGCTTGTTCTGGAAGCGTATGCCAGAGCGTACATACATTCATCAAGAGTCCAAGACGATGCCAGGATTCAAGGCATTCGAACACCGTGTAAGGCTGCCTTGGGGTAGAAATGTTGCAGGGTTCCAATGAAAGTTTTTCCTAATCTACCACTCGGAGAGCCCTAGAGCATTCAGATATGTGAGCAAGCATTCGCTTCCCGTTTGTTATCACCATCACAAGAAAGCCTGGATGACATAAGCATTGTTTGAAGCCTGGCTTTTGAAGTGTTTTATCCCTCAGACAGGAGAATATTGAAGGCAAAACAACATGCCATTCAAGAGTCTGCTGATCTTGGACAACACTCCAGGGCACCTACAGCACACCAGCGACACGCATCCTGATGTCAAGGTTGTGTAGTTGCCACCGAACACAACTGCACTCATTCAACCCATGGACCAAGGCGCCACAGCTACGTTCCAAGCACACTCTTTACACCAACGGTCTGTGCAGGCTGTTGAAGAGACGGGATCTGGCCGAACACTCTGAGAGTTTTGGAAAGCTTTTAACATTCTAAATGCTACCCAGACCATCGCTGCCTCATGGGAAGAAGTCACGTGGCAATGCATGAACAGCATTTAGAAGAAAGTTTTAAAGACATGTGTGAACACGTTCAAAGGCTTTAACTAAGATTCTGCTGTGGATGAAATAGTCCCAAGATATTAGGGCTTGGGAAACAGCTAGAATTGGACATTGACGAAGAGGATGCTCGTGAGATTGTTGGTATCGAAGCTGAAGAACTTTCCACTGAGGAGCTGATCGAACTGGAGGAAGAAAGAAGGAAGGAAAGAGGAAGAAGTTATGCCTGAGGCACCAGGAAAGTTCACAGCAAAGAAACTGGCAGAGACGTTTGCTGCTATCAGCAGTGGTGTAAGGATGTTAGAAGAAATGGACGTCAATTATGAGACATTCGCAAGAGCTGACAGGCAGATACAGGATGTTCTTGCTTGCTCTAGAGAAATATAAAATGGAAAGAAGAAACAAACCGGACAGTCCAAACTTGATATCTCCCCGAAGAACACTATGCCTGCTAAACCATCAACAAGTGCCGATGCCCCAGTGCCTTCTCCCAGCTATTCTCCAGCCTTATCAGAAGAGAGAGAAATTGACGATCTTGTCGCTGTACCATCCCCATCATCCAGCAGTTAATCTTAGTTCAATGCTTCAAACATTCTTCAGGCCCAACGTGCCTTCAGCTGTGTACGGTAACGGTGGGTACCCTTCCATTCTGTTCTTCACTTTTAGTACAGTATTCAATAAATTACATGAGATGGCCAACACTTTACTATTAAACAGGGTTTGTATTAGATGAGTTTGCCCAACTATAGGTTAATGGAAGTGTTCTCAGCATGTTTAAGGCAGGCTAGGCTAAGCTACAATGTTCAGTAGGTGTATTTAATGCATTTTCGACTTGCAATGGGTTTATCGCGAATGTAACCCCATCACTAAGTCGAGGAAGATCTGTAGATAAATCTAGTGTTTAGCTCAACGAACTCTTACCTATTCAATATGTTTACACCAACATTCCCATTGCTCCAAAGTCCTTTTGTGCCCCTTCCAAACTGATCACCCAGCCCCCAAACATAACCATTCTTCTGACTTCTCTCGCCAGATACTAGTTTTGCCTATTCTAGAATTTTATATAAATGGAATCTTACAGCATGCACTCATTTGTGTCTGCCTTCTTTCACTCACCCATCATGTCTGTGAGATTCATCTATGCTGTTAAGTGTAGCACTCCTTTGTTTCTTTTTATTGCTAAATAATATTCCATTATGTAAATATACCAAAATGTGTCTATTCTCCTGTTCATGGACATTTGGGTTGTTTCCAGTTTTGAGCTTTGATGAATAAAGACACTATGAGTGTTTTCGTACAAGTCTTCATGGACACTTTTTCACTTCTCTAGGGTATATACCTAGAAATAAAATTGATGGGCCATAGGATGGTTATATGTTTAACTTTAGCAGATGCTACAAACACTTGTCCCAAACCTATCTGGATGAACCAAGTTCACATGCCCAGCAGCAGTGTATGAGTTCCAGTTGCTCTATAACCTCGCCAACATTTGATATTGTCAATCATTTTCATTTTAGTCATTCTAGGGTGTATGCAGTACTCTTTCATTATGGTTTTAACTTGCAATTCCTATTGACTAAAGCTGAACCCCTTTTCATGCTTGCCAGTTAGATATCTCCTTTTGTGAAGTGCCTGTTCAAGTCTTTTGCCCACTTTTAAATTGGGTTTTGGGTCTTTCTTATTGATTTGTAAGATACATGAGAGACCTTTGTCAGATATATGTATTGTGAGTATTTTCTCCCAATATGTGGCTTGCCTTTTCATTTTCTTAAAGGTGTATTTTTTTTATTAACTTGGAAGTATTTTTGATACCAGTTTTTTAAAAAAATATTTATTTATGTATGTATGTATATATTTATTTATTTTCACCAGGTCTTAGTTGTGGCAGGCGGGTTTCTTAGTTGTGGCATGCAAACTCTTAGTTGCAGCATGCATGTGGGATCTAGTTCCCTGACCAGGGATTGAACCCGGGCCCCCTGCATTGGGAGTGTGGAGTCTTATCCACTGTGCCACCAGGGAAGTCCCTTAAAGGTGTATTTTTAATGATCAGGTTGTAAATTTTGATCAAGTTCAATTTATCATTTTTAAAATTTTACTATCTGCTGGGTAGGAGTCAAGGTTCATTGTTTTCCATTTGGATATCCACTTGCTACAGCACAATTTATTGAAAAGACCTTCTTTTGGCCTAAATTTTCCCACTAAAATTAAATTATTTAGTGCCTTGTTGAAAATCAAATGATTGTTTAAATATGAGTCTATTTCTTGACTCTCTGTTCTGTTCCATTGATCTGTTTGTCCATCCTTGCACCAAAACCACACTGTCTTAATTAATATAGCTTAATAGTAAGTCTTGAAATACAGTAATGTAAGTCCTCCAATCGTGTTCTCCTTTAAGGTTGTCTTGGACACCTAGGTCCTTTGCATTCCCATTGACTTTTTTAATTGGCTTATCAATTTCTACAAAAAAAAGAGCCCACTATAATTTTGATAAGGTTATATGGAATCTATAGATCAACTTGTAGAGAATTGACATCGTAATAATTTGAGTCTTCTTATCCATACATATGGCATAACTTTCCATTTATTTAAGTCTTCTTTAATTTTTCTCAGCAGTGTGCCATCTTTTGTTCAATTTACCCCCAGGTATTTGTATTAGTCTGCTCAGACTGCCATATCAAAATATCGTAGACTGGATGGTTTAAAACATCCTCACCAACACTTGATCCCAATACATCTCTGCCCATCTGTGAGCTGTTGAGCAAGTCCTGCCTCTCTGAACCCCCTGTAAAGTCTGTCCTTGCCTCTCTGAGTCTCCTGTGAAGTCTGAGCTGAGATGCAAAAACATACAGATCCCTTGCTACCCTGAAATTCTCCAGATACAATGTGGAGTCTCCCGTCTGGTGTCTCACTAGCCCTGGTTTTTTTTTTTTTTTTTTCCAAGACAGACCAGTTCTAGGGACTTCTGATCTCTGTGTATTTGTTCCTTCTGTAGGGCAGATTCTGGGACTTCCCTCACTGTCACTCGGCGAATTCAGGGACATATATTCTCCAGGGGGTTGTTATTCACTCAACAAATATCCATGGAAACCTTGACTCTACCCCTCTCTGGCGCCTCACATCGACGAGTCCAGGGAGATCACTCACCAAGTAGATCCTACCTGCCCACTGCTCTCCCCCACCCCGCCCTAGTCCAGCCTCCCTCATCACCCTGCCAGACAGCAGCAATGGCCCCTGACTGGTGCCCAAGCTTCCAGCCTATACACAGAAGCTGGCTCCAGTGATGTTTTCAAAGCACAAATCTCCTCCATGCACCATTCCTGGCTTCTCTTCAATCTTAGGACAAAAACCAAATCCTTAGTATGACCACATAGACTTCTAACTACTGTCCACCTTGGCTGCCCCGCTGCTTGCCGGCCCCCCTCCAGGCTACTCAGAACTCCAGCAGCAATCGGCTTTTGAGTTTCTGAACCCCCAGAGCTCCTTCCTATATCAGGGCTTGTCATCCACTCTTCCCTCTGCCCAAGATGTCCACTAACTCCAATGCAGCCTCCAGTGTCACCTCCTCTGAGAAGCCCTCCTTGATCAGCCCACCCTTCAGTTCCACCCACCCCACTGCAGGCTGAGTCCCTTCGATTTACACTGTCATAGAACCCTGACTTCTAAACACTTATCACCCTTCCAAGTATATAAGGGTGATCGCACCTGTGCGATCATTTGTCTGATGTCCGTCTCCTCCACTAACCCCAGGCCTAGTTCAGGGTTTGGCACATCATACATGCTCAGTAAAGACTGGTGGAATGAATAAAACAATCGCTGAATAATTTGTACCAGATGGAGTCCCAGGCCAGGAACTGTAATGCTAACCAAGACGGGGTGGCTCTCTGGAGGAGCGCAGGGTGACGTCCATGGAAACTGATGGATGCAGGGAGAGGGAGCAGGGCATGGCCCCTTCCATCCACCAGGAGGGCCCAGCAAGGACTTCCCACACGAGGCGACACTTGAGGGAGCTCTGCTGAGCTAAAAAGGTGAGGAGGCAACCAGCACCAGGAGAGCCAGGAAATTTGGGTGAAGTTTGGTGCATCCGGGAGGCAGAGCGCTCGGACAGGCAGACAGGGCACTCGGGGCGGCTGTGAAAGCCTGTAGTGCAGGCCAGGAGTCCGCACTGCGTCCGTGGAGACTACCCATGCTCTCCAGGCATCCAGGGGTGCTCCTGATCAGTAACACATTTCTGAGCCTGCAAGAGAGTCTATTAATTTATACATGTATATATACGCATATTATTTACCATCTTTGCATGTATAAAAAACAGTAGAGCTTAATTTCTCTTTTATTTTGTAGATTAAAAAATAAACAGAAGACTTGATATAGTCCTTCCACCCCTCGACAGACAGCCTTGTGTACCCACGCGGAGACCACCCTTTTCCTGGCCATGGGGAAGCCACCCAGGCACCGTGGCTCAGAGGAACATCATGATCAGATCTGCTTTCCAGAAAGAGCCCACCTGTGTTGGCATGGCAGCCAGATTGGACAGGAGAGATGGGAGGTGAGGAAGTGGGTCAGGAGGCTGCTGGCCGAGGAAGACGGGCCAGCAGGGATGAATGGCCGCACTTGATGGAGGGGAAACTGAGGCCAAAGAGGGGGTCAGATTCCAGGTGATAAAGCAGCAGAGGTTTGACTGAACCAGACCTCCTGATGGGAGCCCCATGTTCTCTCCCGCTCAACAACACATCGAAGCTGCCCCCCGACCCGTCCCAGGAGTCAGAGGAGGGCCTTGCCCTCTGCAGCGCCCCCGGGACCCTCCCAGTGAGCACAGCGGTCATGAGGTGCTCTGAGAGTCCTGGCCGCAGTCCTCCAGCCACTCAGTGACTGCCCTAGATAGGGTGCAGATGAGTCCTGTGTGTCCTCAAAGGTGGCCCTGGGTGCACAAGGTCATGTGAGAGGGAATATGAAGAAAGAGCTCCAGGAGGGGTGAGATGCCCGTCACTGGAGGTGTGTAAGCCCAGGCCATGGCTCTCTGGCATCCAAAGGCCATGTCCCCACAGCATCATGAGGTCCTTCAGTGGGTGCCAGGACAGGGCCATCGTCTGGGCATTGCCTGCTGGGAACGACTCTGCCAGGGCAGAGACCTCATCGGGTGGAGGCGGGGGGCCTCCCTCCCTCACTGGGCACCGCAGCTTGCAGGCCTCGGCTCCTGCCCCGGCCCCACTTCCTCAGCAGGGACCACCACGAGGAGGACCAGACTGGGAGGTACCGAGACAGACTGGAGACTCAACAGGAAACGGGAGTGGGGGTTTCAGAAAGGGAGGCAGGAGATTATTAATCTCTTGATTAATAGCAGCGGGCCGGCGGGGAGGGGGATGGGCTGTCCCACCGCAGTTCTGCGGCAGCCGGCAGGGTCCTCCAGGCTCTGGCCTCCCCACAGTCCAAGCTAGTCTTTCCCAAGTGCGGACGGAAGGGACAGAAGGCCCAGAGGGCAGTGTCCCCCGCCCAGGCCGCCGCTCCCACTCAAGCCCAAGACCACGGTCCAGTCGGGGGGGAGGTGGACACATCGTGGGCTTCTCGAACCACACAGGCTGACCGAGGAGGGGCAGGAAAGCAGGCCACGTTTTAAGAAAGCACTAAGTCCAGGACTTCATGTGGCCTTGAGGGAGGCAGGCAACCCAACCAGGGGGGGGAGGTGGCCTGGCAGGGGGCCGTCTGGCGGAGGCAGATGAAGTTCCGGCAAACCCCTCGGCTCAGCACATCTGGAAAAGGTTGGCTCTAATGCCATCAAAGAGCTCGGAGGGGCCAGGGAGAGAGCCGAGGGCAGGAGAGCCAGGCCGAGGAAAACTTAACCCCCGAGGCCCTGGGGCTCCTCCTTCCAAATCTGTCTGGCCCTGGGGCCCACCCCCTCCAGCAGCTGAGCGGGGGCTCGAGAGGGCAGGAGGGCAGCGACGAAAACGTGCGACATCCTGCTGCAGTGAACCAGGCACAGCCAGGGCTGTGATTTCCACCCCAGAGCAAGACGGGGGCGTTTATCCCCATTTCCCAGAAAGGGAAACTGAGGCACAGGGAGGGGCAGCACCCCTAGTCCTCTCCACTGGTTCTGAAGGCCCCTCACAGGGAAGTGTCCCGGTCCAGCCCCTCACTACAAGCCAGGAGGAGAAGCCAGCAGGGAAGGGACTCCCCCCCGCTCCCCTGCCCCGGCTGTTCCCTTTACCTGACCTGCACCCCCTCCCCTAGCGAAATCCCCTCATCCCCCAGATCGCAGCTCAAATGCCCCCCAGGGAAACCCCAGAACCAGGTCTTATAGCAGGACACCCTCCGCCCCCGCATAGCTGTGAGTCTTTGATTGACATGTCCCTCCCTCCACTCGCCCCCCCCCAACCCTGAGAGGGAGGGGCCGTGATCTTTTTGCACACTAGTGCCTGGCGCTTAAGTGCTCATTCAGTACCAAACAAACAGCTAAACAGACCAAACGCATGATCTGAGAAACCCGAGTCAGAGCTGCAGGTCCTGAGACCAGACCCGGCCCGGCAGGACACCGCTCCACACCAGCTTGGACTGACTGGGCGCCGGGCACCATCCTCTGGGGCTCATGTTTGTATGTGAACATTAGGTTTGGGTGCCACCCTCACCTACATACACACAGACAGACAGACAGACAGACAGACAGACACACACACACACACACACACACACACACACTACAAAAACCCAATATAAAAAAATCATGGAATGGGAAAATCCAAACGGGACACAGTTGTATTACAATTTTTTTTTTTCATTCAACAAGAGGATGGATACGTTTCTTTAATGAACATTTGTTAAGCAGCTTAATGTGCCCAGGCTCTGGGATGAGGACACTGTGGTCCTGCCTTTGAGGTGTTCATGGATGGGTGGAAAGAGTCAGCCCCGAAATCAGACCGTCTGGGTGTCACATGGTTGGACCCGCATGGGTGATGGGTGCCCCCCACCCCGGCGTTCTCTCCTAGTGCTGCCCTGACATGGCCCTCCCCCTCCCTTCCGGGTCCACCTCCCACTCCTCTCACACCCCTTAACTCCCCCCAACCCCTCACTCCCCCACCTCCCCCCACCGCCACCCACCCCCACCCCCACCCCCCGGGCAGCTTTGCTCCTATAGCCATCCTCTGCTCGCCTTCACCAGCCGCCTCCCCTCTCTCCCAGGTCATTGCTGGCAGTTTACAAACATGCTCCTGTATCTCCTACCTTAAAAACACACAAAAAAAAACACCTCCCTGGACCTCTTACTCCCCTCCAGCTACCAAGCCCCATTTAAAAAAAATTTTTTATTGGAGTATAGTTGCTTTACAATATTGTGTTAGTTTCTACTCTATAGCAAAGTGAATCAGCAATATGTATACATATATCCCCTCTTTCCCATTTCTTCTTTTTTTAATATTTATTTATTTGGCTGCGCTGCATCTTACTTGTGGCACACAGGATCTTCGGTGCCGCGTGTGGGCTCTTCCTTGCGGCATGCAGGATCTTTTTTTTTTTTTTTTTTAGTTGCAGCATGAGGAATCTTTTAGTTGTGGCATGTGGGGTTTTCAGTTGCGGCATATGGGTTCCAGTTCCCTGACCAGGGATCGAACCCAGGACCCCTGCATTGGGAGCATGGAGTCCTAGCCACTGGACCACCAGGGAAGTCCCCCAAGCCCCATTTCTTGCTTCCTTCACAGCAAAACTTCTTGAAAGAGTTTTCTATCCTTCGGATCTTCATTTCCTCACCTCTCGTTTTTCTCCTCCACCCACGCCATCTCAGCCTCCATCCTCACCACTCCCCAAAACTGCAGTTGCCAGGTCCCCAGTGACTCCACATTGCCAAATCCAATGGTCACTCCTCAGCCCTCATCCCGTCGGCCACCCAGAAGCATTGAAAGACTCACAGTCTCCCTCCCAAAAGTCTCATCCCAGAACACTGGGTTTTCTTGATGCTCCTTCTGACCTGGCTGCTTCTTCTCATCTCCTTAGCCCTATCTCAGAGGCTGGGGCCCAGACTGTTCCGGGATCAGCACCCCTTCTCCATCTATTCATCCCCAAGTTCACCTCCAGTTCCATAGCTTTAAATACCATCAAAATGCTTATGATTCTCAATCATCAAGTTTCCCCAATTCTAACATGCACATACTGTTACACTTTAACATCTCTGACATTGGGATTCATGTAACAGTTGATGGTGCACTATAGCTTAATTAGCAACATTCTCAGTGATCATAAGATAATGCACTTCTTCCAAACCAATGGCATCTGAGAATCCATGAAATTCAGTATGGCCCCAGGGTCTTCCTGGAACTCCAAACTTTTTAAATCAACCTCTTGCTTGATACCCCTCTCCCCGTGGATGCCCCATAGGCATCTCACACTTCACTTGGCCAAAGCAGAGCTGTTGTTTTCTGCCTCCTAGGGGTGACCTCCTGTCAGTGTCCCCAACTCAATGAATGGCATGCCCAGCCAGCCAGCCACTCACACCAACAATTTAAGGTTATCCCAAATTGCTCCCACCCATAAGTAATCAGACACTCCTGTCATCTCAGTTTCCAGAACACCTCCTGAATCCACTCACTTCTCTCCACTTCCCCAGCTATCACCCGCCATCATCTTGAGCCTGTGTCCATTTTTCCCTCAGCAGCCAGTGATCTTTTTGAAACCTAAATCAGCCCATCTCAGGAACCTCCAAAAAGCAGAGAAAAAATAAAACCAAAGCAAGCACAAGGAAGGACATAGTATACATAAGAGCAGGAGTCAATGAAATTGAAAAGAGAAAAACAACAGAGAAAAATCAATGAAACCAAAAGCTGGTTCTCTGAAAAGATTTTTTTTTAAAATGATAAACCTCTAGCAAGACTGGCAAAGAAAAAAGGAGAGAAGACACAAATTATCAATATCAGGAATGACATTGGGAAGATCATGATACACATAAATTTAACAACTTAGAGGAAAGGGACCAATTCATCAAAAAACACAAATTACCCCAACTCACTCAATATGAAATAGATCATTTGAATAGCCCTATAACTACTAAGGAAATTGAATTTGTAGCTGAAAAACTCCCCCTAAAGAAATCTCCAGACCCAGATGTTCACTGGAGAATTCTAACAAATGTTTAAGAAAAATTAATACCAATTCTATATAATCTCTTCCAGAATATAAAAGAGGAGGGAGCACTTCCTAACTTATTTTATGAGACCTTGATACCAACGTCAGACAAAGACAGTACAAAACCAGAAAACTACAGACCAATATCCATCATGAATATAGACACAAAAATCCTTAACAAAATATTAGCAAACAGAATTCAGTATTACATTAAAAAAATTATATACCATGGCCAAGTGGAGTTTATTCCAGGGATGCAATGTTGGTTCAATATTGCAAAGTTAGTCAATGTAATCACCATATTCACAAGCTAAAGAAATCACATGACCATGTTAATCAATGCAAAAAAAATTTTTGGACCAAATTCAGTGCCCATGATAAAAACTCTGAGAAAAATAATAATAGAATTTACTCAACTTGATAAAGAACATGTACAAAAACTTTACAGTTAACATTATAGTTGATGGTGAAATGCCTTCCCCCTATAACTGGGAACAAAGCATTCTCTCCACTCATTTATAAGTTCTGGAAGTTCTAGTCAGTGAAAGGTTGAGAAAAGGAAATAACAGACATACAGGTTGGAAAGGAGGAATCAAGACTGTCTCTATTTACAGATGACTTGATTGTCTTTGGAGAAAATCTCAAGGAATATACCCCAAAACTCCCAGAACTAATACATGGATTCAGCAAGGTCATAGGATCCAAGATAAACATACAAAAGTCAACTGTGTTTCTATATACTAGCAATGAACTCATGGACATCAAAATGAAAAATACAATTTTACCAACTGTACCAAAAAAACCTATTTACAATCACTCCAAAAAAAAAAAAAAAGAATAGAACTTGTACGCCAAAAACTATAAGAAATCCAAGAAATCAATGAAGAAAGATGAAAGAAATCAAAAAATATCTAAATAAATGAAAAAAAAATC
Organism: Balaenoptera borealis; assembly: GCF_965194805.1. NCBI lineage: Eukaryota > Metazoa > Chordata > Mammalia > Artiodactyla > Balaenopteridae > Balaenoptera > Balaenoptera borealis. The sequence goes on from NC_138872.1 coordinate 81,208,159, forward strand.
TAAATAAATGAAATCCATAGTTCTGGATTGGAAGAGTCAACGTAATAAAGATATCAATTTTCCCCAAGTGGATATACAGGTTTAATGCAATTCCTGTTAAAATCTCATGAAGATTTTTGGTAGATATAGACAAAATTAGTCTAAAGTTTATATGAAAAGACATAGGAACTCTAGTAGCTAAAACAATTTTGAAAGAGATGAATAAAGTGGGAAAAATCAGTCTACCCGATTCCAAGACTTGCATAGCTACAGCAATCGAGACCATGTGATACTGGCAGAACTATAGACACACATATCAATGGAACAGAAAAGAGAACTTAGAAAGAGACCAACACAATTGTGCCCAAATGATTTTTGACAAACATGCAAAAGCAATTCAATGAAGGAAGGATGTTTTCAACAAATGGTACTGGTGTAGCTGGGACATCCATAGACCAATAAAATGAACCTCTCCCTAAATCACACACCTCATGCAAAAACCAACCCAACATGGATCACGGACTTATGTGTCAAATATAAAACTTTAAACTTTTAGAAAAAAAAATAGGAGAAAATGGTCTTAGACTTGACACCAAAAGCATGATCCATAAAATGAAAAACTGATCCACTGGACTTCGTTGAAATTAAAAACTTTTACTCTGCAAAAAAGTGTTAAGAAGATGAAAAGGCAAGCCACAGAGTGGGAGAAAATATTTGCAAACCATGTATCTGACAGTGGGCTAGTATCTAGAATATATAAAGACATCTCAAACCTCCACAGTAAAAAAAAAAAAAAAATCCAATTAGAAAATGGGCAAGAGACATGAAGAGACATTTCACAAAAGAAGATATCTGGATGACAAATAAGCACATGAAAAGATGTTCAACATTATTAGCCCCTAGGGAAATGCAAATTAAAACCACAATTAAACAGACTACACAGAATGGCTAAAATAAAATATTGTGACAACACCAAATGCTGGCAGGGATGCATGAAACTGGATCACTCAGACTTTGCTGGTGGGAATGTAAAATGGTACAGCCACTCTGGAAACAGTTTGGCAGTTTCTTTAAAAACTAAACATGCAAATACCATATGACCCAACAATTACACTACTGGGCATTTACCCAAAGAAATAAAAACTGATGTTCACACAAAAACTTGAATGTACACGAATGTTTATAGCAGCTTTATTCAATATAGCCCCAAACTGGAAACGACCCAGTTGTTTTTAAATGTCTTTTAACAGACACATGGTTAAACTAACTGTGGCACATCCATACTACAGAATACTACTCAGCTATAAAAAGGAAGGAATTCTTGACACACCCAACAGCCTGGATGAATTTCCAGAGAATTATGAATAAAAAGACCCATTCCTGAAAAGTTATATACTGTATGATTCCATTCTTGAAATGACAAAATTATAGAAATGGAGAACAGATTAGTGGTAATGGTGGTTTCCAGGGGCTGGAGGGAAGCGAGAATGGGGAGTTATTGCTTAATGGGTATAGAGTTTCAGTTTTACAAGATGCAAAGAATTATGGAGATGGATGGTGGTGATGGCTGCACAACAGTATAGACGTACTTAATACTGCTGAACTGTACACTTAAAAATGGTTAAGATGGCGGGACTTCCCTGGCAGTCCAGTGGTTAAGACTCCACGCTTCCACTGCAGGGGGCGCGGGTTCGATCCCTGATTGGGGAACTAAGATCCCGCATGCCATGTGGCGTGGCCAAAAGAAAAAAAAATGGTTAAGGCAGCAAATTTTGATTTATGTGTATTTTAACACAATTAAACTATGTCTTACAACTGCTTATGAATTTACAATGACCTTGAAATAAAAAGTTTAATTTTTTTTAAAACCTAAATCAAGACATTTATCATCAGTACTTGAAACCTTCAATGACGTCCCAGTACTCTTACAATAAATTCCAAACTGAGGCTTGTTGAGATCAGTCTCTGCCTCTGTATCCTCCTCACCTGCTCTGCTTCTGGACACGGACCTTTCTCTCTGTTCCTTCATCTGGGACCTCGCTGCCTCAGGGCCTTTGCACCAACTATCTCCACCCCATCTTCACACGGAGGCTCTTTCTCACCATTCATGACTGAGCATCAACGTCATCTCTTCAAAGAATCTCTCTCCCATGTCCTCTAAAGTAGCCCGGATTTATACTCAGTCATTACCCTATTTTAATTTCCTGAACTCGTTAGGAGGGAATATTTTTTTCTTGTTTTCATATTTACGTGAATAGAAACTCCATCAGAGAGAGGATTTGGTCTTACTCACCATCATATTCCCCCCCGGGCACAAAGTAGGCCCTTAATAAATATTTGTTGAGACGCTTGAGTGGATGAACAAACACAAAGAGGCCTACGTGGAGCTCCCGGGGGAGTGGGTGGGAGCACAGGGAGGGACTGGGGACACATGCCAGTCCTCTAGTGCATTCCAAATCGGCTTCAGTGTGCCCAGATTCTGTTACACTCATGTTTTGACAACCACACCCTCCCTTCCCCCACTTGCACAGTTTTGTCATAAAAATGTCATCGGGGTGTAATGAGATAATGTGCTGACTTCATAGCGCTCAGCAAAGAGAGGCGCCACCAAGGATTATGGCCCCGCTGATCCCCAAATCTAATTCTGCAGAATTGCAGAAACCCCTTCTCCCTGTGGTGGCCCCAGCCCAGACTTCACACTGAGCAGATGGGCAGCAGGAGGACGCTGGTGCAGGTGCCCCAACCACTCGGCAGCAAACCAGCTCTGTGTGCCCTCATGAGTCACTTGATATTTATACCTCTTCTCTGGGAGTCGTAGCCAACGTACCAAGAGCATATCACCAGCAAGACACTGGCCTACACATACCATCGCCCCAGTACTGAATCCCCCCAATAACTTCATACAACACATCATTTTTACAAATGAAACAAGTGAGACCCCGATCCCCACCCCTTTCTCTTCCTACCCTCAGCTCCATCCCACACTTGGTGTGTGGACCCAGCCTGCACGTCCCAGCTCCATTCATGCTCCTCACTCCCACAAATAGCCACCCCTCACCCTCCTCTTAAGGCTTGGGGTGCACCCACCACAGGCACCGTCCCCCAGATTCAAGGAAGAGGCCAGAGCAGGCCTGGAAGCCACTCAGGGCTGTTTAGCCAGGTACCCAGAGAATGGTCTAGAAGCGGGGCATAGGCTCCAGATGGACACATCCCCCTGGCCTCATGGACTCCTTGCCCCATGAGGATGGGCATGGCTGAAGGAGGGCCAGAGTGGCCTCCCTAAAGGGTCCCCTCTGCCTGGGTAGAAGGGCCCTAGGACCCAGGCACTCTGTTCTGCGGGGTAGGGGAGGGGGTGCAGGTAGGCCCCCATCATGCCTGGTCCGGCTCCGTCTCCTACGGCTCCTCAGGTGGTAGAGCATGGCCAGTCTGCTCCTCCGAGAAAACCCAGAGCTCTGAGCCAGCAGTACACTCCCCAGGCACAGATGTGATGGGTAGAGGGCTTCTCACGAGGCTCACGCTCCTTTCTGCCTCCTCCCTCCTGCTTTGGGCTCTCGCTGCCCAAGGTGCTCCCATCAAAGGAGAAAGCAGTCCCTCAGCCAGTTGTCTTGGCAGGAGGGGTGGGGAGATAATTCTATTTAACTGAAAGCTCCTGGACTAGATGCTGCAGAATCGAAGGGAAGGACCAGCTAAGCCCCAACTCCTCAGCTGAGTGCATTGGGCCTGTGGTCCCCCCACCCCTGCTTCATGTGCCCCCCTCATCTGTCATCACCCAGCCCCATGCAGGGGTCTGGAGCCCCTGAGCCCCTCTCATCGTGGCCACCAGCTATTCTGTTTCTTTGCTGCGAGGCCCTGCCTCAGCTCAGATGTCACCTCGTCCCAGGAGCCTTCCCAAGCCCCCTGTCAGGATGAAGTGCCTGGCTTACCTTGGACCCCAGCCACCATTCAAACCATCCTTCCTCGCTCCTGGAGAGTCATCTCTTTGAAGAGAGACAGATAGCCATGCGCTCTCTTTTGGCCAGGGCCTGGCATGCAGCCGGCCTCCAGGCAAACATGAATGAATGAGTGAATGAATGAATGAATGAGTGAACAAACAAGACATTCCAGGCCTCCTGGGAAGGGATATCCAGGGACAGGGGTTTTCCGAGCAGCCCAAATCATGTTACCTATTTCTAGGCAAAGCTAAGCGCACCTCTAGGAGAGTGACGAGGCCATTGCTGATCCTAGGGGTGGGAACACGGCACAGCCTGTGTGCCCCAGGAGAAGGTCCCAATATCTCCTGGACTCCAAGGAGGGGACGCCCGTGGACAGCCGTGTCCAGGTGATTGGGCAGGCCCACCAGCATCCATTTATTAAGTTCGACTCCAGATCGAGCTCACGGTGAGTGAATGGAGTCGGGGGAGAGGGACGGACTAGGATCCGGGCCCAGACTCCGCACCCAAATTGGGGAGAAGGGAGGAGGAGGCCAGCAAACAACCAGCGATGAAGACAGTGCTCCTGACTGGACCACAGGCTCCAGATACACGGGTCAGAGAGCAGCCCCTCCCCTCCCCAGGCGGCGCCCAATCACATGCCACCCAGAGCACTTCCTGGCCCCGCCCACCGACCAGCCCTTCCCACCAGCAGGCTCACTGCCCGAGACAACAGCCAGGTTAAACCCGGACATTCCAACCCTTCTCCACCGGGGCTCGGGCACGCTCTCCTGACAACTAGGCTGGGGCCCCATGTCCTCCCTTCTGGTCACACTGTCACAGCCACACGAGGGAACTGGGATGGAGCCCCGTTTCCAAACACGGCCAGAAGAAGACAGGACGTTTAGGGTTCTACAAGCTTCCTTGTCATGTTTATTCTTTTCTGGTCCGACTGCCCACGATTCTACACAGGACCTGGTGAAGCCTGGTCCAGGAGTCTTCAGTTAAAGATGAATTCCCCTGAGGTGTGTCACACCTCTGGTGAAGGGATCCAGCTGAGGGAAACCCTTCCTTATAGGGTGGGAGCACCCCAGCCAGTGGGGGAGTGGGGGGCAGGTAGCAGAAAGGAGGGGGATGTAGGCAGAACTTTACCAAGTTCGTGATAACCTTCTCCAGGCAGACACAAAACCCCCAGAGGATCTCAGGGTGAACAGCAGACACCGCCTGCCCTCGAGGGACAGACTCCAGCAAGAGGAGAGATGGCCAGGCAGACAATTAACTAAAACAAGTCCAGCTGCGCTCTAGGAGAGGACAAATAAGATCCTGGGGGAATATAACTGAAGGACTTATCACTTCTGCTGGGAGGGTGCAGCTGGACCTCCAAGGCAAAGAAAGAATTCACTGGCCAAGGGAAAATAACAGTTAACAAATAACTGTCATTAGCATGTCCCAAAACACATCACGCACACAGCACGAACTAGCACTTTCTCTCCTGGAATCCTAACAACCGCCCTACAAGACAGGCATTGTCTCCGTTTTAGAAATAAGGCTCAGAGAGGGCAAGTAACTTGCTCAAAGTCACACAGCTGGTCTTTCTGACTCTGAAGCCCACCTTACTGTATACCCCCCAACCCCCATAACAGGCTATAAGGATGGCAAGGAGGCGTGAGATGCATAGAACAAAGTAAACAAAATGCCACAGAGAGAAAGAGAGTGCAGGTGAATTATTCCCAGGACCAAAAGGAAAACTCCTCCAAGAGTCAGAAATGAAGAAGGAAATAAGGGAGGAGAAAAGCACTGGGGGGAGCCTGGGTGTCTTTAGTATGCAATGGTGAGAACAGCCTCTTCCTTTTCCAGTGAAATGTGGACAAATATCTGTTCAAACACGATCACATCATCTTAGATGACACGTTTGGGGGACATTGTGCACAAGCTAAACTATATCAGCCCCAACCAAAACATTCACGGGGATCTTGACAAATTTGCACCAGCTCTCGTGAGAATGAGTCACCCTCCCTCTTTCTCTTTCTTGTGTCGTCATGACCAGAAATCTAGATACTGATGTAACGTGATAAGGTGTTAGCTAAGGCTACTGCAGCAATTAGACTGTAATATATAAATGTATCAACTTGTACAACTCAAACTTACACAATGTTGTGTGTCAATTATGTCTCAATTTTTTAAAAAAGAAAAAAGGTAAGAAATCTAGGATTTGTTCATGTCCTAGAGATCAAAGGGATGGTAAGATGGAGGATGAAATGGAGAATTGGGAGAGGCAATCTGCCACCGATCACGCCACAGTCATGCGCCATCTTGTCTTCTGTGCAAAATTCTGTGTGAACACAAATAAAAGCATCCAAAATATTTCCAGAAATGAAGGGAACAACGGATTGAAATATGGCAAGACACAGCTGAGTAGCCAGGATTATAAACAAGAGAATATAGCACAAGGTGGCTATGGGGGTTCAGCTGGGGTTTGCCACCCTAACCTCAGAGTGAGAAATGCAAGCTCAGAGCACGCCCAGGCCCGAACTACCTGCTGGGAGCTGACTTGGGGTGGTTTTCCTGGGATCTGCTTCTTTACTTATTTTTTAAATTTTATTGAAGTATAGTTGATTTACAATGTTGTGTTAATTTCTGCTAGATAGCAAAATGAATCAGTTATACATATATATATATATTCTTTTTCATATTCTTCTCCATTATGGTTTGTCACAGGATATTGAATATAGTTCCCTGTGCTATACAGTAGGACCTTGTTGTTTATCCATCCTATATATAATAGTTTGCCTCTGCTAGTCCCAAACTCCCATTCCTGCCCTCCCCTACTCCCCTTCCCCGTTGGCAACCACAAGTCTGTTCTCTGTATCTGTGAGTCTGTTTTTGTTCTTAGCTGAGCCATGGCCCGGCCTCAGGTTGCATTCCCAGAGCACTTCTTACAAGCCAGGGTCTGTGCAGGACTTCCCCCACTGAACTTCAAACCATCCTCCAACAACCTCTTAAGGAGCGCTCTATCACTCCCATTTTCGAGGTGGGGAAACCCAGGCTGAGAGGACAAATCCAGGCCAATGAAACATCAGGGGAATTAGCTGAAGGCTCTGGAAAAGACAATCCTCTCTGACAGGAAAAAACGGTGCCAAATCCCCTTTCCTCCTTTTTTGGGACACTGTTATATGAGACGTGATGCCTGGAGCTGCTGCCGCCCTTCTGTAATCTTGAGGAACCATGTGGCAGACACACAGGGGCTGGCAGAGAGGAAGATAAAGGAGGCCGAGATCTTGAGCATATCATCGGCCCAAACGGAAGCACCTCTTCCAGATTGTTGTGAGATTAATAGGCTCCTGTTATCGAAGCCTCTTTCAGCAATGTCGTCTATTGTTTTCAGCCCAAGGTATTGTGAGACACAGGAAAACATGCATAAGACACAGTCTCTGCCTCAAAGGGCTCCCAGGGACCTCCCAAGCTCCTCCCACCCTGAGGCTCTGCTCTGGGTAATCAGCCCAGCACACAGACTTTTGCAGCATGCAGATTCTTAAGAAAACTGTAAAAGTATGCTTTAAAAAATTAGGCTAAGAAACAATAATCTCACTGAGACAGGGCTATACAGTCTGGAGCTTTGTCTTTATTTTTTGGCCGCACCATGCGGCATGTGGGATCTTAGGTCCCCGACCAGGGATCAAACCCATGCCCCCTGCCCCTGCGTTGGAAGTGTGGAGTCTTAACCACTGGACCACCAGGGCAGTCCCTGGAGCTCTTTCTTACCTCGGAAAAGTCCCCTCACAGGATGCCCCAGCTCAGGAAAGCTCTCCCCGCGGGTCTGGGCCCCACTCGGTCTCCACACAGCACCAGGAACAGACATAACTGTGCACTTGTTACTCTGGTGCTCTGACTAGTGTTCCCCTCCCCAGCCCCACGGTCATCTCTCCAAGTCAGGAACTGGTCCGTGTTCTCACCCGCACTCTCCTGGGAGCCTCGGGGCCTGTATACAGGAGGAGGTCTACAAATGTTCATTTGGGGGAAAAGGGAGCTGAGCCTTGAAACCTCAGGAGCAACCCAATGGGGCCTGCTTGATGGGCCAGCATCAAACCCAACCCAGTCCCTGTGACTCTCCTTGTGACCTTGAGCAAGTCATTTTGCCTCTCTGAGCCTCCATCTCCTCATCGCAAGTTTGCAGACTGGTTTAGAAGACAAGAACTTTGCTCCATAGAGATCTGTGCTCACAGCTCACCATCACGCACTCGCTGTGCACGATTTCAAAGTGTTCTGACAACTTTGATCTCATTTCATCCTCCCGACATAGAACCATCAATTCGGTAAGGCTTTTTCAAGGTTTCTTGAGCCCCTGAACGCTAGGCACTGGGGGTACAGAAGGGAGTAAGACAGCCCCCACCCCCCCCCCAGCCCCCAGGCTAGAGGGCCAGGCAGACGATGACCAGGCTGACCACAGGACGAACACTGTGGGTCAGAGAGTGACAAATGCTAAGAATAAGATTAAGTGGGATAGGGCTTCCCTGGTGGTGCGGTGGTTGAGAATCCGCCTGCCAATGCAGGGGACACGGGTTCGAGCCCTGGTCCTGGAAGATCCCACATGCCGTGGAGCCTGTGCTCTAGAGCCCGCATGCCACAACTACTGAGCCCGCGTGCCACAACTGCTGAGCCCACGTGCCACAACTACTAGGCCCGTGTGCCTGGAGCCCGGGCTCTGCCACGGGAGAAGCTCCCGCAATGAGAGGTCTGTGCACCGCAACGAGGAGTGGCCCCCACTCGCCGCAACTAGGGGAAGCCCATGTGCAGCAACAAAGACTCAACGCAGCTAAAAATAAATAAAATAAATAAATTTAAAAAAAAAAGATTAAGTGGGATAAAGGCTGGAGCATTATGGGGGCTGAGGTAAGACAGACGCTGGAGCAGAGAACTGAATCACGTAAGGAGATCCAGCTTTTCCAGCTGCTCGGGGTGAAAGCAGTCGAGGCAAAAGGACAAGCAAATGTGAAACTCCGAGGAGGGATGCAGCCTCCAGGCCAGCAAGGTCCGTGTGACCGGAGCCCAGGGAGCGAGGCAGCCCATGAAAGGCCATGGGGTCAGGAAGAGAACAGGGTCCATGTCACATGAGACCTTGGTTGGCCGCAGAGAGAGGTGTGGACTTTTAGGTGAGATGGAAGCTTCTGGAAGATTTGGAGTAGGGTCGTGCCATGATCTGCCAGAAGGAACTGGAGGGGGACAGGAGGGACGTGGGGACACAAGTGAGGTGGCTGCTACAAAAACAATGCATCGTATGTGAAACCAGCAGAACTGGGACCTGAAAGCAGCATGCACGTGATACCCCAGGTCACCAGGGAGCAACCCGCCACCCTCCTGCCCAGCCAGCAGCCGGAGACCACAAAGGGGGTACACCCCAGTTCTAACTCAGATATGAGTTACTGGTGAGGAAGAAAAGTGGGGTAACCCCTCCTTCCTTAACAAATAACAATAACAGAGGTAGAAATGACAATTACATCAGAAATACAGAATTCCTTGAAAGAATGGGAATTAAGTTTTCCTTAACAAAGTTCCTGCTGGCTAAGTTTTGAAGGCAGAGGGAAGGCTCGTGACAAATGCACGTCTGCTCTGATTGAACATTCTGTTCTCAGCTCCTGATGCCAAGGAGAGGGAGAGGCCTCCCTGAAAGGCCTGTAAACACCCACCCCAAAGACAAGACCCTGATGCTTCTGAAACATTATTCCTGTAATTTCTTAAGCCATAAAGTAAAGGGCAGTTGTGAAAATTAATGATCATTTAACATTTTTTCAGTTGAGGTCAGTAATTCAGTACTTAGCTCGTTTGGCTTTTCTTAAAGGTGCCTTACTGTATTTAGAAAATATAAAAACCTCAAGCTGTAATTTTGACATTAAGAAAGCCAGCCCACTGTTCCCTTCCTTCCAAGGTTTTTCAGTAAAGGGAATCCTGACAGTTCATTCTCTAAACCCAAATACAATACAATGGCACGTGCGTGTGTGCGCACATGCGTACGTGCTCTTTTTTGCTTCCACCTTGGGAGCTGACTGTGGGGTGCACCCAACACACGGGACTGTGGCTAAAGTCGAGGCATAAACTCTTCGTGTGCCTCAACTCCAAAGACAATATGAGTTTGCTGAAGTCAAATCCCATGTCTTGTAAAGAGCCACTTCCAAGCTTGGCTCCCCACTTGCAAAAAGCGAGACTGGTGGGGTCGGAATTGTGAGACAGGCATAGCCTTGCTTCTCAGTGGCCTGAATTCTGGGACCAACCAGCAGCTTCGCTGTTTGAAGGGCAGGGCGGCCACTCCAACACTGAGCAGGAGCCACACTGTCAGGTCCACTTATAGACCAGACTCCAAAGACCCTTCCTCTCAGAAGATGCTCCCAGGATCAGGGGGTGGTGACCTCGGCATCTGACGCTCCCTGATGATGAGAAAGGCAGGAGGTTCTTGGAATTCGGCTCCTGGGACATGAGGGAGGGAGGGAAAGGCGGGGGGCGGGTCTCTGTGCCCTCTGCTGAAAAGGAAAGGGGGTCAGCATCTTTTCTTCACTATGGATCCATTGGCCATCCCTCTAGCACAGCATTTAAAAGCAGTCCTTTAGGGACTTCCCTGATGGCACAGTGATTAACAATCTGCCTGCCAATGCAGGGGACACAGGTTCGATCCCTGGTCCGGGAAGGTCCCACATGCCGTGGAGCAACTAACTCTGTGCACCGCAACTACTGAGCCCACGCGCCTAGAGCCCGTGCTCCGCAACAAGAGAAGCCACCGCAATGAGAGGTCTGCACACTGCAAGGAAGAGTAGCCCCCACTCGCCACTACTAGAGAAAGCCCGCACGTAGCAACACAGACCGAACGCAGCCAAAAATAAAATATAAATAAATAAATAAATTTAAAATAAAATAAAGTTAAAAAAAAGCAGTTCTTTGCCTTCAATTTTTAATGGATGTATCCATTTACTTAGCCATTCCTCCTGCAGAATGAGTATATAAAAACACTTGTGTACCATGCGGACCCCAACTTAAGAACCTCTACTACTAAAAAATGATGAAAATAGAAAATCACTATTTGGCTAACACCATAATAATAATTATGGCAAGCAAGAATCACCAATGGATGCTAAAATTACTGGGTGAAAGTAGGATGAGGAACAGGACGTTTGCCTAGACTCAGATATCTCCCCGAAAGATACTTATAAATGACAAAGGGAGAAATAATTACACAACAACCTGGCAGACACCACCTTAATCAAGTGATCAAAGTTAACATCTCCAGTATTGATTGATGTACATCCTAATATGATGCCCTGAGAAAGGTACAACATGCCTTTTACAGTCTCCTTGCCAAAAATGCATAATCTCCATCAAATAACCGGCCAGTACTTTCACAAGTGTTAAGGTCGTGAAAGACAAAGTAAGACTAAGAAATGGCCCCAGATTAGAGGAGACTAAGGAGATATGACAACTTAAATGAAAAATGGGGGAAAAAAAAACAGAAAAATGATATTAGTGGGACAGTTGGTAAAATTTGAATAAGGTCTTAGTTTATAGTATTGCATTGTTGTTAATTTCTTGGCTTGGATAATTGTACTATGGTTATAGAAGACATTAATCTTTTTTTTAAGATTTTTTTTGATGTGGACCATTTTTAAAGTCTTTATTGAATTTGTTACAATATTGCTTCTGTTTTATGTTTTGCTTTTTTGGCCGCAAGGCATGTGGGATCTTAGCTCCCCAACTGGGGATCGAACCCGCACCCCCTGCATTGGAAGGCAAAGTCCCAACCACTGGACTGCCAGGGAAGTCCCAGAAGATATTAATCTTAGGGGTATGCTATAGACTCAATATTTGTGTCACCCCACTAAATTCATATGTTAAAACCTAATCCCCAGTGTAATGATATTTGGAGGTGGGGACTTTGGGAGGTGATTAGGTCATGAGGGTGGAGCCCTCATGAATGGGATTAGTGCCCTTATAAAAGAGACCCCAGGGAACTCCCTCATCTCCTCTGCCATGTGAAGATACATTGAGAAGAGGGCTGTCTGTGAACCAAGAAAAGAGCTCTCTCCAGACAGTGAATCTGCCAGCACCTTGATCTTGGACTTCTCAGCCTCCAGAACTGTGAGAAATAAATGTTTGCTGTTTAAGCCACCCAGTCTATGGTGGTTTGATATAGCAGCCCAAACGGACTAAGACAGGGAAGCTGGGTGAACGGAAAAGTTATGCAGAAACTCTGTTTACTATTTTTTGCAACACTTACGTAAATCTAAAATTGTTCCCCAAAAAAAGTTTGAAAAAAAAAAAACAAAAAACACTTGTAGGGACTTCCTTGGTGGTCCAGTGGTTAAGACTCTGCGCTCCCAATGCAGGGGGTCCGGGTTCAATCCCTGGTCAGGGAACTAGATCCCACATGCATGCCACAACTGAGGAGCCCACAAGCTGCAACTAAGGAGCCTGTCTGCCGCAACTAAGAACCAGTGCAACCAAATAAATAAATAAATATTTTTTTAAAAACACTTGTAAAAGTATTAAAATATATATAATGATGCAATTGAAGCATGGTCTGGAATGGCTAAACTAGGAAACCACTTAAATATCCATCAATTGAGGACATGCGAAATAAATGATGATACTTTTCTACAGTGGAATACTACACAGCTGTTAAAAATGAGGTGGCTCTATGGGAATATATTTTTCTGGGGGAAAAGCAAGTTGCAGAACAAAATAACATCATTTAGTATTTGTTTAAGATACATTTATAATCAGGGACATAGAGAAGAGACTGGTGGTTGCCAAGGGTGGTGGGGAGGGGATTGGGAGCTTGGGATTAGCAGATGCAAACTGGTATATATAGAATGGATAAACAACAAGGTCCTACTGTATAGCACAGGGAACTATATTCAATATCCTGTGATAAACCATAATGGAAAAGAATATGAAAAGAATGTATACATATGTATAACTGAGTCACTTTGCTGTACAGCAGTAATTAACACAACATTGTAATTCAACTATACTTCAATAAAACATAAATTAAAAAAAGAAAAAGAAAATATATTTACATATATACATATAAGTGGAGAAAAAAGTCTGGAATGACATATTAATAATGGGATTATGGAGGTGGCATTGGGAGAGGAAGAATGCTCATTTTTTACCTTATTCAGTTATTACTGAATGTTTGAACTTTTTCTGCAGTGAGTATATATCACTATCTTCATAATAAAAACAAACAATAATAATTCTGGCCCAGGACCAGACTCTCTGCCACATTTGTGGGTCCCATTAATTCATGCTGCAGGCTGATTCTGGTGTCAGCTCCACGGTGAGCCCTATAGGGGGCAGCACTGTGTGGGCACAGGCCCTGACTCATGGGCTCATTCTCCATTTCTGGTGATGAAAACATATCCAACTCATGATGACCCTCTGATGGTTAATTTTATGTGTCAACTTGGTTGAGCGACAGTACCCAGATATTTGGTCAAATGCAAATGGATGTTGCCATGAAAGTATTTCTTTAGATGAGATTAATATCGAGGTGGTAACCTTTGAGTAAAGCAGATTACCCTCCATAATGTGGTGGGCCTCATCCAATCAGGTGAAGGCTTTCAGAAAAAGACTGACTTCCCCTGAGGAAGAATACATTCTGTCAGCTGATTGCCTTCTGATTCCTTCTGCAACATCAGTTCTTCTCTGGGTCTCCGGCCCATTAGCCTATCCTGCAGCTTTTGGATACACCAACCTCTACCACCACATGAGCCAATTCCTTAAAAATCTCTCCATCTCCTATATATATATATCCAACACAGACACACACACACACACACACACACACACACACACACACACACACACTTATTCTATTGGTTCTGCTTCTCTGGAGAACCTTGCCTAATACAGACCTCATGCAGTAAGTCCTTTCAGCAGAGGGCACAAAGAGCTCTCTTAACACAGAAGGGAAAGGGATTTGGAGTTTGAGGAGGGTGGTCCCAGGCAGAGATGAGGAAGGGTCTTTGAGGCAGACACGCAGGGCTGGAGAGGTTTGAGGGTGAGGGCGTAAGGGAAGCCAGTCCCTGGAGCTGCAGCAGGGCCTGGAGGGGGAGAGGACAATGAGGCACTGCAAGGTGGGGTCTCAGAGACCCAGAAGGTCTGGTCATTCATTCAGAGCTCTCCCTGTGAACGTCCAGGAGCTGGTGAGGGCTGGGAGAGAAAGGCACTGGCGAGAGGAGCAAGACTGTGAAAGGGGCCAGGCTTGAGGTGGGCGGGGCTGTGGGGGCGGGCCTATGAGGGGCGTGGCTTGAGAGGCGGGGCTTGTGGGTGGTGTGTGAGGGGGCCTCACCTGGCCCTTCTGCTCATCAAATACCCACTGGATTGTGAGGACTCTTCCGTGTGGGGAGCATGTCCCTTTCATCTTTGCGCACGCACACCCCCCATGCCCCATACACAAAAGGTGCTCCATAAATGCGTGTCCGACTCTGTTTCCGAGAGTCAACCCCCTATCCCAGCAGCTGTGCGAGGGTTGGATTCATCCAAGGGAACAGAAAGGCAAGGCAGAGCTGGTCAGCCCCGCGGCCTTTACCTCACGAGGTTGGCGCAGGGCCCGGGCCACCGGCAGCTCTGGTACACGCGCTGGACCACTGTCTCTGAGCCGTTCTGCACCTGGCAGGACACCGTCCGTGTCACCGTGTGATGGCACCAGTGCCTGTGGGGAGAGCAACAGTCAGGTCAGTCCTGCCTGTTCCTGAGGTGCCGACTGTGGATCAAAAGGCCGTGCGGGCCGAGGAGGGGACCCTCCACAAGCCTGAGGGACGGTGCTCCTGGGTAAGGGGCCCACTGAGACCCTGCGTACCAGTCTAAGGGGAAGGGAGAGTACCCACACCCCCAGCCATCAAGCCCCAGCATCATTTCAGTCTTCAAACACTCCGTGCGAAATCAGTGATAAAGGCTGTCCCCCTGCCAGGAAATCCCACTCTGGAGGGGAAGACGCTCGGCGAGATGAAGAGAACACACGGGAACACTGGGTCACAGGAACAAGCACAGGATGAGCACAGGGAGCTATGGGAAGCCAGCAGGGCCCCCAACCCAGGTCCTAAGAAAGGCCAATCAGCTGAGAACTGAAAGGTCAGAGTCAGCAGACCCAAAGTGTGGGGGCAATGAGGGGGGCACAGTTCACAGAGGAGAGAGCAGGGTGAGCAAGGGCACGTTGGTGAGACGGACTGCAGCCGCCCAGGGACCAGCGTGCAACTAGGCGCGGCCTGAAGGCTGGAGGAAGGGGAGTAGCCAGGAGAAAGGAAGAGGCGGGGAACCTGCCAGAGGTGGGTCTTATGACATTGGTGGGGAGCCACTGAAGGACTGGGGGGTGGGCGCAGTGGGGAATGACTCAGATGGGTCTGATTTTAGAAAAGCCCCTCTGGTGCAGTGTGTAAGAGCTGAGGAGGCCTGAGCTGGGGCCTGCAGCGGGGAAGAGGGGACATGTGCAAACAATATGGTGATTGGATCAAGATGGCAGACACCTCCCCCTCCCATCTCCAGATCCTAGATATTGAAAATCTAAAAATAAGTCCCCACTGTGATATCGGCAAGATGGTGGGAGAGGAGGTCCCTTACTCAGTACCCTTCAGTAGCAATAATTTGGCAGCCATTCTCGAACAAAAATGCCTTTGTGGGAGCTTTGGTATTTTTGCAAACTATTTATCTGATAAGGATTGATATCCAAAATATATAAGGAACTCATAAAACTCAATAGCAAAAAAATAATAATAATAATCCAATAAAAATGGTCAAAAAATCTGAATAGACATTTTTCCAAAGAATACATCTAGATGGCCGACAGGTATATGAAAAGGTGCTCAACATCACTAATCATCAGGGAAATGCAAATCAAAATAAGATATCACCTCACACTTGTTAGGATGGCTATTATCAAAAAGACATGAGACAACAAGAGTTGCTGAAGGTGTGGAGAAAAGGGAACCCTGGTACAGTGTTGGTAGGAATGTAAATTGGTGCAGTCATTATGGTAGGTTCCTCAAAAAATTAAAAATAGAACTACCATATGATCCAGGAATCTCACTTCTGGGTATCTATCCAAAGGAAACAAACTCAGTATCCCGAAGAGATATCTGCACCTCCACGTTCATTGCAGCATTATTCACAACAGCCAAGATGGAAACAACCTAAGTGTCCATCTACAGATAAATGGATAAAGAAAATGTAATGTATATATACAATGGAATACAATTATTCAACCATAAAAAAGAAGGTAATCCTACCATTTGTGACAACATGGATGAACCTAGAGGACATTATGCTCGGTGAGTAAGTCAGACAGAGAAAGACAAATCTGTATGATCTCACTTATAAGCAGAGTCTGAAAATGTCAAACTCATAGAACCAGAGGGTAGAATAGTGGTTGCCAGGGGAGGGGGAATGGGAGAGATGGGGAGATGTTGGTCAAAGGATACAAACTTCCAGTTATAAGATGAATAAGTTCTGGGGATCTAATGTACAGATTAGATCTGTACATAGCGATTATAGTTCATAATACCATATTGTATATTTGAAATTTGCTAAGAGAATAGATCTTAAGTGTTCTTACCACACACATAAAAAAGGTAGCTATGTGAGATGATAGATGTGTTAATAATCCATGGTAATCATTTCACGATGTATATGCAATTAATTCATCATGTTTTAAACCAAAAAAATCAAGTTGTACAACCTGAATAAACACTTTTTAAATTTGTCAATCGGAGCTCAATAAAGCAGAAAATACAAATAAATAAAAATAAGTCCCTAACAGCATTGGAAAACAAAAAGCAGTGGGCCAGATATTTTGAGGAATCCTTGAGAGACTAAAAGCACATGGGAATAAATTGAAGGAGGAAGCACAGTCCAAAACACGCAGGGAAGACTGGGGCTCAAGGTGGGTGCAACATAGGAGCAGCAGAGGTGACTGTCAAAGGACCATGGTAGAAGGAGCCAGACAGGTAAGACCAGGATCCCTATCCCTGCTGGTGTCAAGAATCAGGCATTGAACTCACTTGTTTTGTGGCAGGTGTGGTCAGAATGGGTGCCTCAAAGGCTGATGACCTCCAGAAGAAACAGGGACCCTCTCAAGGTCAGACAACTGAATTCTTGCACATTCTTTATCCTATACCACCAACCCTCCAAGAGGCAAAGCAGCAGTGAACAGAGAAACAGAGACAAGCTAATGGAAAACCCCAAATGCCAAGAATTTCAAATTTAAGAAAAAAGGCCAATACCCTGAAAGAAAGGCACTGACTCAACAGATAATAAATCACACTTCAAGAAAAAACAATTAATGAAGCAAATAATGGAGACAGTTTTTTCAAGCACAATTAAAGTCCTTAAAGAGATAGAATTTTTCACTCATAAGAAATATTATGAAATCAAAAAATTAGATATGTTAGAAATGAAATGTATGACTGTGAAAATAAAAAGGCTCAACAGATGGGCTGAAAACACAGAACAGACAAAGCTAAGGAACGAGCTGATGAGCTGGAAATCTGAGCCGTGAACTTTCCAAGGATATACTGCAAAGGGACATAGAGATGGAAAATGTGTGAGAAAAGGTGAGGTACCTGGAGGACAGACCAAATTCCAGCATACATGGAATTTGTAGCCCTGGAAGGGGAGATCAGAGAGAGCACAGGGAAGTATAGACTTGAAGCAATAATAAAGAATATTTCCCAGAGCTGAAGAAAGACATGAATTCTTTTGTGTGTGTGTGAATAATGTTTATTTTTTAGTTTTTAATTGAGATATAGTTGATTTACAATGTTTCAGGTGTATAGCAAAGTGATTCAGTTATATATACATATTCTTTTTCAGATTCTTTCCATTATAGGTTATTACAAGATACTGAGTATAGTTCCCTGTGCTATACAGTAGGTCCTTGTTGTTTATCTATTTTATATATTGTAGTGTGTATCTATTAATCCCAGATTCCTAATTTATCCCTCCTCCCACCTTTCCCCTTTGGCAACCATAAGTTTGTCTTCTACGTCTGTCAGTCTATTTCTGTTTTGTAAATAAGTTCATTTATATCATGTTTTTCGATTCCACACATAAGTGATATCCTATGATATTTGTAAAAGACATGAATTCTTAATTCCAAAGGGCCCACTGAGTGCTAAGCAAGATGAACAAAGACAGGCATATTTCGGTGAAATTTCAGAACACTCAGAATGAAGAGAAAATACTAAACACTGAAGAAAGAAAAGAAAAAACAAATCACCTACAATAAACTGAAATTAGATTTCTTATGAGCTATATCAGAATCAAGAATATAGTGACACAACTGCTTTAAAGTTTTGAGGGGAAATATTTAGAACCCAGAATTCTATACCTGAACAAACTCTTCTTCAAAGGTGAAGGCAAAATAAAGACATTTTCAGATGCACAAGAACTCAGAAAGTTTACCAGTCACCTTTTCTGAAAGAATTACTAGAGGATGTATTCCAACAAACTAACGGACATAGGAGAGCGTAGGAGGAATATATTAAATATGAGGAGCAGTTATAAACAAAGAAACAATAATAAGATTTAAAAACAGCCTAGATCTCAATATGGACAATGGCAAAGAAGGGGCAGAAGGAACTAATATTTGCTGAGATTTTTGTCTTGTTTAAGGAAAGGCTATAGAAACTGTGCAACTTTAAGTGCAGTAGATAAATATGCAATTAAGTTTTTAAAATTTTTTAAATTTTAAGATAAATACTAGGAAGCGTAGGAAGAGGACATAAAACTGACAAACCATGAAAGAAAGAAGTAAAACAAAGAAAATTTGATTAACCCAACAGAATGCTAGAAAAGCAAGAAAGTAGCAACAGAAAACACAATAATTAGAAGACAATGGAATTAGAAAGGAGAAGAAAGGAATTAACAAAGATGGAAGCAGAAATTAATGAAATAGGGCTTCCCTGGTGGTGCAGTGGTTAAGAATCCACCCCCCAACGCAGGGGACACGGGTTCGCTTCCTGGTCGGGGAAGATCCCACATGCCTTGGAGCAACTAAGCTTGTGCACCACAACTTCTGAGCCTGTGCTCTAAAGCCCTCAAGCCACAACTACTGAGCCCACGTGCTGCAACTACTGAAGCCCACGCACCTAGAGCCCATGCTCTGCAACCAGAGAAGCCACCGCAATGAGAAGCCCGCGCACCGCAAGGAAGAGTAGCCCCCGCTCACTACCACTAGAGAAAGCCCGTGTGCAGCAACGAAGACACAACGCAGCCAAAAATAAATAAAATTTTTTAAAAAAGAAATTAATGAAATAGATTACTTTCAAAAGTGAATCAACAAAATCAAACACAGGTTTAAAAAAATCAAATAGACAAAACCTAGACAACTTTTAATGAGAAACAAACAAAAGACATAAGAAGACATTAAGAGCAAGAAAAAAATCCATATAGAGATTAGAAATTGTAAATAAATATTATGTCTGATCTTACATCAACATTTTTCAAAATCTTGACAATTGGACAACTTTCTAGGAAAATATATTGACACAGTCAAAAATACCATGAAAGAACATGAAAAAGTAATCAAAAGTTGATCCCTCTCCCCAAAGGTATCAGGAGACCTGGTTCTGCCACGAGTCTGCTGTGTGACTTGAGCAAAGTGATGTTCCCTCTCTGAGCCTCAGTTAAATGAAAAAAATTCTACCTCTCAAGGTTATTGTGAGGACTAAATGAGCAGGTCCATGTGGCACTACCTGCCCCAAGGTGTCATGATTGATTAGCTGGCTACTGAAACCCCACCATGTTTATACAAGTGTAAGGACTGTCCTTCCTATTTTGCAGATGGGAAAAGAAGTACTGAGAGATGAAACCTCACTGACCATGGCTCAAATCAGAGGCCGAGCTGGGAAGGGAATCCAGCCTTCCTGCCCAGGCGGCCAGTAGGGTCCCACCTGTACAATGCAAACCACTGCCTCTGCTAGTTACTCAGGGAAACTGGGCCTGGACCCCTCCTCTATCTCTACCAGGGAGCTTCAGCACCACCTCGGGCATTCAGCATGAGTCTCTTCGGGATGAACTGCTGTCCAATCCAAGGACAATGCTCCACCCTGAGATCTGCCCCTGGCCATCTGGAACAGACAGAGTCCAGCCACTTCTGGGTCACAGCTTTCTATAGGGAAATGAGCTATGAATTGGAAAACATTTTTAAATGCCTTGATTCATCATCTCCAGACATTTGATCTTTTAATGGGCTGTAAATGGCTTCCCCAAATTAAAATCTGGCCAAAAACAACGAAGAAGGCAGGCAGAGACAAGGAAAGAGGGCTCCGGGCCTTTTCAGATGGAATTCTAAACCCCATTCATCTCCAGGCACCCGCAGTTCCAGGGAATCTCGGTGTCAGGCACTCTGCTCCCATATGGGGTCCCCCTTAGGATCCCCGTCTCCTGAGTATCATATCTGTGTCTCCTGTTTTGTGGGTGGTATCACACCACCGCCCACCCCCACCCCCACCCCTGACCATGATGGTGCACAGTGATGGGTGAACAAGGCTGTAAGGGCTACAGGATGACTCCGCCCAGAGACAGGCTTGGCAGGAGAAGTATATCCCTTCTGTGACCCTGCTGGAAGGACTGGCCCAGGGGCAGAGATTTTGGGAGTGGCAGGGCTGGTCTTCAAACTGCCTAAGAAGTAAGGGTGGCCTCAGCAGCCTTCATCAGGATGGGGCAGGACTGGCTTTATTTGGGGGCATCATCTCAGCGACATCCCTTCATCATCTCCCCCCCGCCCTCCTCAGCTGAGCTCTCGTGGAGAGTCCAGGATGGGAAACTCACTCCCAGCCTTGGGGACAGATCTGCTCCCCTCCAGGTCCGTTTCCTTATGAGGAGACGCCCGCTCCCTGATGGGGAAGAGCAACTGACTTGGCCCTGCTCCACCAGGCCTGGGGGCTGCTCCTACAGCAGCTTTTGCCACGCTACGTGTCTGGCTCTGTGGCTTGGCCAAGCTGTGAAATCCTTAATTTAGAGTCCTTTGGGAAAACAAGTGCTAAGTGCTTTCAGGAAATCATGTCATGATGGAATGGAGGGGTCTTCAGGACACCGCCAGCCCATGTCCACCTCTGAACATAACTAAGCAACCCATCTATTTCAGCCGGGGGATGCCACCACATCAGCCCTTCTCCCCTTAACCCTGGGACCCCCTCCCGCACCGGCCCATGAGCCCCAGTTCTATCTGAGCTTTGCTTTGGGACCTGATCTCACCTTCCCCTCCACCCCCAGGACCCTGAGCCTGAACCAAGCCTGAGGGCTTTGACAGTGATCTCCCTCCCCACGAGGACCACCCAGTCTGCCCCCATGTCACTGTCCCATGCTCTGCTCCACCCCAATGTGGCATCACCTCAAAGCTTCCTCTTGAACCCCAACATATGTGCCCCACTTGCATGGACACACATCCTCATAGCCCATGGAACACCTCAGGACACACCATTTCAATCCATCCACTACGGAGACCATCGCTATCCAACCCCTTCTCGCTCCATCTTGGTGACCAGCACCACTAAGTTCCCGGTCCCCTGACCCAGAACCCCCAGGGGCAAATCGCCACAGAACCCACATTTTCCCTCCCTTACTCTCCACAGCTGATCAGCCCCCACGTCAGGCAAGTCCTGCCTGCATCCCAGCCCTGGTCCCGTAGTCCTGATTCCCACAGCCAAGCCCCTGCTGGTCGGCCAACATCCGCCCTGTTTCCCTGCAGTCTCCTCGAGGTGCCACCAGAGGGCGCTCCCTAAACCACAAATCTGGCCCTGTCACCTGGCCTCTGGAAACCCTTTCCTAGCTCCCCATCCTCCACGGTTCCCACCCACCTCCCTGTTGTCACCTCCCACCACGCTCCATCTTGCCATTTACCCTGTCACATTGTCCTCCCTGGCATGCCATCCCCTCTTCTTTCACTCAGCCAACTCTTACCCTACCCGTCTCCATTCAGGCTCTGTCCCCTCCTGGAAGCCCTCCCTGACTCCCTGACCCCCTGCCCTCCCTGTATGCCTCTATCTTAACCCTCATCACACCCGAAGACCACAAGCTCCAGAGGACAGCAGGCTCAGGGCAGGCCCCATAAAGGTGTGCTCATCTGACCCCAAGCCCCACATCCCAGAGGGACCTTTTCCCATCCACATTCACTCACTCTCTTACCAAAAACTGCTTCTCGGGCTCAGCACCGTGGGGTTTGCTCCTGTGGCTGCAGCCACCCACCTCAAGGTTGGGGGTGTCCTGTGTCAGGCCCCTCTCCACCTGGCCCTCACCGTTCTATTACCTGACCACACCTGCCTGACCCTTACAGAGGCCAATTCCAGGGGGGTTGCCTGCCAGCTTGGCTCAAGAAACTCTGTGAGAACTGAGGTTTGCAACCTAAAGGCCATGGCCAAGTGGATAGGCAATTCGGATGACGCTGAGGCCACACCCATGACAAAGAGCCCACAGGGCCTGGGCTGGTCCCCTGAGAGATGCAGGCAGAGGAGACAGCCCCCAGCCCCTTCCAGGGACGGGAAGAACAACTCTGGCGCAAATAGAATCAGCCTGCCAGGACCCTTACCATACAGAGACCCTCTTCTGCGGGCAGAGTCAGGCCCGGTACCCCAAGACCCGTTTTATGGTTGGCAAAGCAGTTTCACATACTGTTATAGGCTGAATTGTGTCCCCCTCACACACAAATTCATACATTGAAGCCCTAACCCCAATTACCTCAAAATCTGACTGTATTTGGAGATAGGGTCTTTAAAGAGATAATTACATTAAAGTGAGGGCCTTAGGGTGGGTTCTAATCCAACAGGACTGGTGTCATAAGAAGAGGAAGTTTGGATTCGAATGTGAACACAGGGAGAAGGTGGCCACCTGAGAGGCCTCAGGAGAAAGCACCCCTGTCAGCACCTTGATCTTGGACTTCCAGCCTCCAGAACTTTAAGGAAATTAACTTCTGTTGTTTCAGCTGCCCCCTGTGTGGTACTTTGTTATGGCTGCCCTAGTCAACTCACACACATACGTGACCTTGTTTAATCTTCTCAACAAGTGTCAGGTAGGAATTCTACAAAGAAGGAACCCCAGACTGCAGGGGAGACTCAAGGTCACACAGTGATAAGTGATCAGTTTAGGCTCTTTTCTTTTTTTTTTTTGAATTGAAGTATAACTGACCTACAACACTATGTTAGTTCCAGGTGTACAACATAGTGGTTCAATATTTCTATACATCACAAAATGATCACCACGATAAGTCTAGTTACCATCTGTCACCAAAGTTTTTACGATATCATTGACTATATTCCCCATACTGTACATTTTATCCCTGAGATTCGTTTATCTTGTAGCTGGAAGTTTATACCTTTTATCTTAGGTCTTGAAGATCAGCCTTCTAATTCCAAACCCCAGGCTGTATCCACCTTGCCAGTGAGGACAGCAGAGAGTTAGACAGCAAATACAGCATCCCCTGGCAGGCCCTTACGAGCCGTGTCCCTCAGGGGACCACCTCACATGCAAAACAGCAAGCAGAGGGGACGGTCCCCACCTCATGCGTAAAACCACTGGGACAACTGTTGAGGGCAGTTCAGGCCACAGCAGGGCTCATAGGGTGGGCTCCGAGCCGGTCCTGTTCCCTGCCCCCTCCTCCCTGCGGTTACCTAAGTCAGACCTCCATTCAGCCTCACACAATCCTGGGTGGTCAGAATGGCTGTTATGCCAGTTTTCCAGGTAAGGAAACCGAGGCACATCCAAGGCCACCCAACAAGTCAACAGACAACCCAGATTCGAGCCGAGCCCTTAGCCACCTGGCTACCCTGCCGAATTGACTTAGAGCTCACCCTGAGTGCGTGGGTCTTGGCATACGGCGGTCTGTCCACCTGGGGCCGTGCTGCCAGGAGAGGGCCGTGCCACAGACCATGATGAAGGCAGCGGGGCTGCTGAGAGAAACTGCGGAAGACCAGGAGCTGGCAGGTGCAGGGCCTGGGTCTTGGGAGGGGGTCAGGATCCAAGCTAGATCTCCCCAGCCCAGAGCAAGGAGCCAAATCTAACAAGATGAAACATGACCAGGCAAATGTGGAGTCCTGCACTGCAGCCCCAAAACCCAGCGGACAAGCCCCAGATGGGGCGCAGTGGTTCTCGCCAACAATAAGTTCACTGTGACTCAGAGGTGTGTGCAGCCTCCAGAAAGCAAAGGCAATCTCAGGCCGTCTTAATAGCAGAATAACGTCGAGAACATCCCTGCTCGCCTCTGCACTGGCCCACAGATGGTGGACCCTGGGCTGTGCCACCCAGATCCCCCTCGATGAAGGGTCTTTAGACCTCAGCTGCCCAGAACCACCTCGCCCAAGGCTCGGCTCTTCCTGGGGCCCCGTCCAGTGTCCGGTCCCTGCACAAGATGAAAGGCTCAGTCATATGGACCTCAGGACAACTCGAAGGGCCATTGTAGGTGCAGGGCCCCCGGGAGGTCAATGGTAGTCGTCACTAGGTCCACATCAAAGCTCAACTTCTCCTTTTAACTCCTGCTTCTGCCCCTCCCTTCCACGGGCATCAATCTTAAGAGGCGCCCCCCATACACGTCCTCCCTCTTGGACCGCATCTCGGAATCTGCTTCCTGGAGACTCCACCTGGTGTCTGCCATGAGCCCCAACAGGAAAAGGAACAAACTGAGACCAGTGCGCTGGGAGGAGAGGGCTGCGACCGCTGTCCTCTGAGCAGGAGACACCAGGGCTGGGAGGAGGGGAAGGTTGGCCTGCAGAGCAGTGAGTGTCCATGGGAGGAGGACAGGTCAGAAGCCCAAGATTTGGTGACGTGGAGGGGAAGGCCCCATGCCCCTCGGGTCCACACCTGCCCTCTCCAGCAGCGGAGGCCTGTCGACAATGCAGCGTTCAGATACACTGAGTAGAAATAAGCTGAGGGCCCTGGTGGCGGGAGGCAGCTCTGGGAGGCCAGCTTTCCCCCGCGCCAAGATAAATGCAGGGGAGCTAGACAACACTTGCTCGTGGGGCCGCAGAGGGCCCGGAGTCGGGTCAGAACACGACATCCACCAGAAGGCAGACTTCCACTCAGGCTGAGGAGGTACCTGCTTCCGGAGGGTGGGCCGTGGGTGCAATGAGCTGCCCGCACGTTTGTAGTGGGCGCCCCGTCCTGGGAGGGGAATGGTGAGCAGAGGCAGGACACCCACTCGCTGGATGGAGGGTGAAGATACACAATTGACCCTCAAAGAGCATGGAGACTCACCCTATTGGAAAAGAGGAGGTGAGACATGGAAGATTTTTGGGTTCTTTTGGCTGCGCTGTGCGGCTTGCGGGATCTTAGTTCCCCGACTAGGGATCGAACCCAGGCCGCCGCAGTGAAAGCGCCGAGTCCTAACCACCGGACGGCTAGGGAATTCCCAAGACTCGGAAGATTTTTAAATGAGAGGGGAACCCGGTCAGTGGGGTTCCAGGAGGACCCTCTGGTGGCAGGGGGTAGGGCAGAGGCTGAGCCCATTTGGGATAAACGGGCACAGACCATGAAGGGACCAGCCAAGGCCCTGCGGAAGCCCCCTGAAATGGTCTTTACCACCTGGATCCAAACGGGGCCAACGCATGGACCACTACGCGGTGTCTCCCAACAAAGTAAGCGTCTCTACGGCTGACGTTGCTCTCCATCTCTCATCTCTCATCCACCTAAACCACTGTCCGGAGTTAGGGTTTTGTTTATGTAAGGATAACTGGCTGTATGTTACACTAAGGCCTGATGGGTTTTCAGGGCACAAAAACCAGTAGGAGTGTTTGGATAAGCAGATCAATTTGCCTGTATCTCCTGACAGTCGTTTTTACTGGAACGGTACGTTTCAAGGCAACACTGGGGAGGAATTTAAGTACATTTAAGGTCACTGACTTTTAGAGGTACAGGATGTTGATCCGAAAGCCCCGCGGCAACTGACCAAACGTTTCTGTAAAAAAGGAGGGCGATGGCACAGACTCCAGGGTCCCGCACGCACGGAGGCTTGGAGGGCAAATGCAGATTTGCGTGTCTGGGGGGCTGGAGAGCCGGCAGGCCCCGGGGAGCACGGCTGTGCCATAGGCAGACTCTGGGCTTCCTCCCACTTCATTATTGTCTGCATTCATCCTCTAGCACCTTCCACAGCGGAGAATTCCTGAGGCCTCCCCCACCTGAGAGGAGGCTGGAAAGAACCCAGCACAGAACATCAGCTACTTAGGGGTTGGATTTCCCATTCAGAGGAGGGCAGCTAAGGGAGTATATGATTTGGCCGAACAGACCATGTGGTTTTGAGCATTTTGCCACAAGTTGTGAGAAGATGGGGCCAAATGCGTTGCATGGGGTCAGCGTTCCTGCCCACGTTTAGGGGGACCATGTGCTGAGATGCTCTCTGGCAAAGCAGACCCCATGACCAGCAGTTTTCACGAGAACCCCTGAACCTGGCACATCGTAAGTGCTCAGTAAACGTTACTCTTATTCCTGCTTTAGCTTCCAACTTCCTTCAAGTGGATAGGGTCACCTTCCTTACTCAGCATCACCCGGAAACCTGTTACACATGCATATTCCTGGGGCCCGTCCTCACAGAATCTGAGTCATTAGGTGGTTTTGAGAGATGGTGCACTTGAGAAAGACCATGAAGGACCATGTCTTTGAGAAAGACACTGCTAGATCCTGTCCTGATCTTGGACACAATAAAGCTCCGCTTTCCGCAGAGGTCACTCACTGACCAAATGCATCCTGGTGCCCCAGTGGACACCGAGGACCGTTGGCAGGTCCAGAACAAAGGCGCAGCACCTTGCTGACTCATTGCGGGGATGAGTAACGTTTACTGAGCGTTTACGTTGATTGTACTTCATAATGGAAATATAATCATGATCCTGAACTAGCTCTACCTTTTCTGGGACAAAGGAAGACTTTGCTCTTTACCCAATGGTATCTGCATTTTTTTTCTCCACTAGATGATGGACAGTTTCAGAGACTATATTTGGGTCTGTGAGGGTCAGACTGCTCTGGCTTGACCAGCTCCTTGGTTTGGGGTTTTAGGATCCTTGGGATGTAAATGTTTCACTTCCATAAACATCAGCATAGCATGTGCCCCAAGACTCCTACTGTTGACTGCCAACCAAGGCGCTGGCTCTGCATGGCGGGGCCAAGGGGGCATCACTCGCCGATTTGCACAAATGTCCATGGAGCCCCTGCCTCATGCAAGGCCCCTGACTAGCTGCGTGACCCCACACACTATGGGATGTGGAAAGTGCCCAGGATGTGGGTGGCTCAGGAGAGCTGGGCTCCAGTCCTGGTTCTGCTCTGCCTAGCTGAACGGGCTTCATGGCACCTGAGCCTCTGTGGCCTCCTCTATAAAATGGGAATAATAACATGCAGCCTGGGATCCACAAAAATAAATGAATGTGTAAGCAGTTTGTCACTTGTAAAGGAACATCAGTGGTAGTGACTGCCATGGTTACTGCTGCCAACAGTTACGGCCAAAGGCCATACAGCAGACTGCTGGGCAGGGAGGTGCAAACTACTGGAACATTTCCCTGAGGGCCCAGCCCCTTGGAACTCAGAATGCCCATCTCTGAGAATCTCTGCTGCAACATTCAGGGAAAGGAACGGTGCCCCGTGAGGGAGGGGACACATGGAAAGGTCACCACTCCTAAGCTCCCACCACTGCAGATGTGCTAGAAAATTCTCTTGCTTGGTGAAGCAGTCGGAATGTTGTTTAGGTGTATTTTCCAGACAGCATCTCACTATGGACTTGGATGGAGGATTACAAAAGCTTTGTACCACAAGAGGTTTTGCAAAGATCATCTTGTCCCAACCTCCTCTCTTTACAGGTGAGAAAAGAAGGGAAGGACCCAAGGTGGATGGCAAGCTGGTGGTAGAGTCGGGGACGAAAGCCAGGACTCCTGTTTTTAATTTTCTCCCCTCCTTCTGCAATCAGCGGGGAGAGTGGTTCCCAGTGTTCACTTGAGGAAAAAAAAACTGATAAGAATCTGAGGAATGTGACGGCTGAAAGGGACTGACTGTGGAATTTGGCATTTGATACCCGCCGAGGATCACACACAATTACGACCAAGCGAGTCTCCTGTGAGCAGAACACCTTCTGGACCTGCATCCGTGTTTCCAAAGGAAAGGGGTTCCGGCTCTAAACACCAGGCCCAGCTGGGTGGCCCATGACACCCAAGAAACCCACAGCTGTCGGAGTCTCTAAGGAATGCCTCAGTTCCCCTGCAAAGGGCAAAATCCAGGAGAATGAATGCAGTGTTCCGAATTACACCCTGCCGTTTGTGAAGTCTGCCTTTTCTTTGGGGTCACCACTTCTCGAATCTGCCTTTGCTTCTTACCTCTTAGAGGTATCTTGCTATCAGCACTAATCATTGATGGCTCATTAACCCCTCCAGCAGGTAGCTGGGAAACATGGGTAAACACCAGTGGATCCTGCCCTTTCCATCTGAGGTCAGCCAGTGGGTTCCAGGGGTCTTCCTCACAAGAGCTTCCAGAGCTGTGGATTGGGGGGGGGGGGGTCCAGCTGCAGGAATTGCTGTGTGACTTTGTACAGGCCCCATCCCTCTCTGGGCCTCTGCCTCCTCCTCAGGCAGCAGATGGAACCCACAAGGCAGCAGCAGAGCTGGGGGACTATTACAGAGGCCATCACCCCCACTTTGGCAGAAGGGCCCGAGCAACACTGCCTCTCACCCAGAAGCCAGAACAGTTGGGGAACCGGACTGGCCGAGCAAGGTACCACGTCCTCCAGCCGGCCAGGGCCAGGCTTCTACCACTCACAGGACTGGCGGTGTCAGGGAAAGCCTTAGCCCTACATCCTTTCCAGGCAGGTAGTTCTGCAAACACCTGGGTCTCCAAAATCATCCCCCAGCCAGGGGCTCGGAGAGAATTTCCAGCAAAGCAGAGCCACCCGTGTGGGGCTCGTCAGGCACAGATGTGAGCGGTTGTCCACCTCCCCCGTCTAACTGCGGCTTCCAGAGCAAAGACACTCGAGCTCCTCATGGTGGTTCTAAGCCATTCGGTCCATTAACTTTTTTTTTTAATATATAAATTTATTTATTTATTTTTGGCTGCATTGGGTCTCCATTGCTGCGCACGGGTTTTCTCTGGTTGCGGTGAGCGGGGGCTACACTTTTGTTGCAGTGCACGGGCTTCTCATTGCAGTGGCTTCTCTTGTTGCGGAGCACGGGCTCTAGGCGTGCAGGCTTCAGTAGTTGTGGCACTCACGCTCAGTAGTTGTGGCTCGCGGGCTCTAGCGCGCAGGCTCAGTAGTTGTGGCGCACGGGCTTAGTTGCTCCACGGCATGTGGGATCTTCCCGGACCAGGGCTCAAACCATGTCCCCTGCATTGGCGGGCAGATTCTTAACCACTGCGCCACCAGGGAAGTCCCCGTCCATTAACTTTTATTAAGCCCTCTCTAGGCACCAGCCCCTGACATGGTCATTGGCTGACAGAGCAGGAAGGAGACCTGCGATCTGGGGGAAGGACACAGATGATGCGAAGGACCACAGAAATAGGAGGCAGGTGATGAGAACAGGCCAGGACCTGGGATGCTGGGGGAGCCCTAAGGAGGAGATGCCTGGCTCTGCCGGGGAGGGATGGTAAGGTCAAACCACCCCGGCCCTGCCCCACTGCCCAGGGACTCTGATCCCCCAGAGCCACGTCCTGCCTGGGCAGGGCCCTCCATGCCGGTGGCAGCTCAGTCTTCCCTGGTCCCCCACCAAGATGCTCTGCTGTCCTCCCCTCCCCTCCTCTCCTTTCCCCCCACCTGCAGGCCGCCCACCTCCCAATCCACTGAGAACGCTGAGCCCACAGGCGCACACTCCCTTGGCTTCTTCCCCAGCCTCCTCCAGGCTTACCAGGGCTGAGTCCTCCCCCTCCCACTCACCTGGAAGCAGGTGGCCTCTCTGCCTCTCAGCTCACCTGGGATCAGGAGGCCATGCCAGCTGTCCCCCCACCTCCCAACCCCTATATATTCCCTGCTTTCATGTCCATTCTCCACTGGATCTTACTCCAGTGACCTGCATGCTCCAGGCTCTCGCACCAGATCCTGGTCCCCACGCCCAGGGTTCGTCCTTCTCTCCCCTCCTCTTCTTCGGGGTCGCGGTTCTCAAAAGAGGAGTCCACACGCCCGCGTCTCAGTCCCCGTCTCCCAAATCTCCGCTCCTGACTCTCTGAACCCTGTCAGCTCCTCCCCTTCCTCCTCCCTCTCTGAGCCTCATCTAGATGTCGGGGTACCGCAGATCCCATGAACCCTCCCCCGTCTCCCTCTGTGCCCGCCTGGAGGGAGCTCGTCCACTTCAGACCTCTACCGGGAAGGCCCCCGGTCATCTTCTCCAGGACGTCCGGGCACTGCACCCTCCCCAGGCTCAGATGCAAACCCAGCATCACACCAAACCGACTTCCCTTCCCCACACCTTGGCCCTTCGTCCAGCAAACAGCGCCATTCCCCAGCATCTCGGCCCCCCCGCCTGCACCAGGGCTTTATGCCGTCTCCTCAGCACCCACTGGGCTGCTGCATCACCCTCTCACTCCGGCTGCCACTGGTCCAGGCCTCCCAGGCCCCTCCCAGCATGCACACAATCCCGGGCGGAGGGGAAGGACCCCCAGCACCAGCCTGACTCCGAGCCAGGGCTGAGGAACGTTCACGAGGAGGATGGTCACTTGCAAAAGCTTGAAAGCGCTAGAATTGCCAGAGAAGCGGTATGCGGCTGGAGTGGCCTCGGAGTTCCAGCCTTGGCCTGAGGCCGGGGGAGGCCTCAGAACAGTTTGTAAGCAAGGGCAGGACGTGAACACAGCTAAGTTCCAGAAGATTTTCTCCTGAGCCCCTGTGTGCACGATCCCAGGGCTGAGACCCCACCCGAAGGCTGCAGCCTCCAGAGAAGCCTCGTCCAGTGTAATTCCTCAGCCCCACTTTGTTCTCCGCTGTGATTGAAGGCAGATGTCCCCCTGCTCGGGCAGCCCACCTTTCCCTCACCTTTCCCCTCTCATCTGGCGGCTTTGCCCAAGTCCTCCAGGCACCACAGGGCCGGCCACAAGAAAGACACAAAATCACCGGAGAAGAATTGCCCCTCTCCCCTGGCATCCGGCAGAGAGACGCACTTTCAAGTTCTTGGTTTGTTTCTGCAGTGCCATTGTCTCTCCAGTCCCGCTGATGAAAGGGCTTTCCTCCCAGGAACGCCCGCAGACAGGTGATTCCCACAGAGCAACTCAGGAGGGCCCTTCCATCTGCACCTCATCCATCCCAGGAGCGCGGCCGCCAGGACCAGACCGGCTAATGCGCTCCTATTTGTGGGTTTTGCCATGGGATCAAGACAGAAAATTAAATCCATCACAAGCTGCAGGATGCTGTGAACCAGGCCTCCCAACAGTCCTTCACACAAGAAAAAGTTGAAAACTAATGACTTGCAGTTTTCTTGCTAGAAAGGTTTCTTTTAATCAGGCCTGTGGTGGGATTGCTGAGCTTTTGGTTAGAATTCCTCTGGATAAGGGTTTCTCCCCTTCAGAAGAGACCTCACAACAGTGAGGCCTGGAAACCCGCTTTTTTTATTTTTCTAAACCATTTTATTGAGGTATGATTGACGTACAAAAAGCTGTACATATTTAATGGATACAACTTGATGAATTCAGAGGTAAGTATACGCTAGGGAAACGATCACTACAATCTATGCCACAGACATATCCATTACCTCCAAAAGTTTCCTCCTGCCCTATTTATTATCATTATTATTATTACTATTATTTTGTGGTAAGAACACTTAACACAAGATCTACCCTCTTGGCAAATTTTTAAACACACACTACAGCATTGTTAACTACACAGCATTTCTAGAACTTACTCATCTTTGTAGCCTTTGACTAGTACCTCCCCATTGCCCCTCCTCCCACCATTCCACTCTCTGCTTCTATAAATTTGACTATTTTAGGTCCCTCCTATAAGTGGTCTCATGCAGTATTTGTCCATCGGCATCTGGCCTATTCCATTTAGTATTCTGTCTTCCAGTTCCATCCATGTTGTCACAAATGGCAGGATTTTCTTCTTTTTAAAGGCTGAATAATATTCCACTGCACATCAATACCACATGTTCTTTATCCATTCATCCGTTGATGGGCAGAAACCTGCTTTAGGTGACAGAAAGTTCCAGCAACAGCCCAGAAGAGCGGAAGGTCTCCTGCTTTCTGATCCCCAGAGCCTTGGAGTCAGGACGTGGGTGCTGTGACCATTCTCCAGATGAAAAGACTGTGGTTCAGAGTGGGGACATGGTGTGTTGGTGTGCTAGGGCTGCTGTGACAAATTACCATCAACTTAGCAATGTAAAATGATATATATTGATTATCTTACAGCTCTGGAGGCCAGAAGTCCAAAATCAGTCTCACTGAGCTAGAGTCAAGGTGTCGGCGGGGCTGACATCCGTGGGGCTGGTTCCCTCTGGAGGCTCTAGGGGAGAATCTGTCCCGAGTCTTTTCCAGCTTCTGGAGGCTGCCGGCAGTTCTTGGCTCAAGGCCCCTTCCTCACATCACTCTGACCTCTTAATTCCGTTGTCACATCTGCCCTCCTGCCTCCCTCTTAGAAGGGCGCTGATTAGCTTGTGCTCACCTGGAATCTAGGAACATCTTCCACCTCAACAGCGTTCATTTAGTCACATCTGCAAAGTCGCTTTTATCACGTAAGGTAACATATTCACAGGCTCTGGGGAGTAGAATGTGGACATCTTTGGGGGCTTTTATTCCACCTCCTACACAGGGTTGGCCCCAGGCCACACAGCTGAGCGGTGGCCACACCAGGCCTGTGGAGGGAGGTGCAGTTTAGACAAGTGGGAACTGGGTCACAGACCTTTGCCACCTTTTCGGGGTTCCCAGATGTGACCATAAGCCTCGTTTTGGGAAACTTGGTCCCTAGTTAATACAGAAGGCGTGCAGTACAAAACAACAGATATGAAAAGAAAGGAACTATTGGAAGGTGCCTACAGACAGGACGCAGGGGCTGGGTGCGGATGGCTCAAAAGGGCCAGACCCGCTGCCCTCGGGGCACCTCTGCTCCTGCTGTTTCCACCAAGCTGGAGAACCCTCCCACCTCAGCACCCACCTCCCACATCCCAGCTCTGCTGTGAAGCCCAGAGTGACTTCTCCCTCCCTGGGCCTCAGTTTCCCTGCCTAGAAAATGGGGATAATACCAGCACCTAACCTGTGGGGTCATTGTAAGGAATGAGTCAATATACGAAACACAGGAAGAAGACCGCCTGGCACAGAATAAGCACGAATGAAGTGTTTGCCATTGTAATTAGGCATCGAGGATGTTCCAGGGACTTCAGTGAGCAGG
This sequence comes from Balaenoptera borealis, assembly GCF_965194805.1. NCBI lineage: Eukaryota > Metazoa > Chordata > Mammalia > Artiodactyla > Balaenopteridae > Balaenoptera > Balaenoptera borealis. The sequence continues at coordinate 81,241,345 of NC_138872.1, forward strand.
ACAGACCCTGTCTCTAAGCTCTAAGGCCTCTGGAACTGGGTCCAAATGCAGAGATCGCTCCCTCCCCCAGAGAGCCTTGGAGAAGACGAAGACTCTCTTTTCCGCCTGAGGTCTCCTGGGTCCAGCTGTCACTCAACCAGATCTGTGCCGACACACACCCAGGGTACACAGGAACTGGGGGGTGGGTCACGGCCCCTGCCCGGGATGAATTCACAGCCCAGACAAAGTCAGGCCTTCAGAAGGTAGACAACAACCAGAATCCCCAGCAGGCCCCAGCACTTCCAGCAAAAAGGGGGGGACCCCACATACACACACACATCCCCACGTGTGCTTGTGTGCAAGCACACTCCCGAGACTGGAGAAACTCCCCTCTTGTACTGGAACCGGACCCCCGGCGAGGCAAACAAGCCTCTTTTCTTCGCCATCTGCTCCGGCTCTGAAGGCTGGGGCCCTCCCCATCCCCCTTTCCTTCCGCTTCCCCATCCCCCAGGCATCCGCCAGGCAGCGCTGACCTCGCACAGAAGGCTTTGGTTAGCAGGTCAGGCTGGGGAGGCAGGGTGGGGGCAAAGGGCACAGGCCAAAGAGGAGACCTACAGAAGGGGGATGCTCTTCGGAGGGAATCCTGGAGCCACAGGGGAGGAGAGAGGGGAGCGGAGTTCTGGGGGTGTGTGGGAGGCCCCAGCTGGCCAGGCCCTTTCCCACCCCTCCGCCCAAGGCCCTCTGCAGCGGGCCCTCAGCTTCCCAGCCCCAGAGAAGGAGTTCCCAATTCCTAAGACCTCACCAGATATTTACATTGAGGCTGCCTCAAGGAATTTTCTGGAAAACTCCTTCTCCGCCCACTCCCACTTCAAAGGAAAAAGCAAGACCCCTAAAGCTGGTGGCCTCTGTGGCTTCTTTAAAGTGGCTTCTGGAAAGCTGATCTGGTGGGAACAAAGCACAGAAGAGGACTTTACTCCAGGACCCCTCGGAATTATAGACCTGCCCCAGAGGAGAGGTGAGGCCAGTGCCTCAGTTTCCCGGAAGATGGCGGGCCAGGCGTTCACTTGTGTGTTCACTTATTTGTCCCTTGCTTTTGTCCCCAGTTGTTTGCACCTGTGAATGGGCTGAAGTTTGGGTCTTTGCTCCCAGTGGGTGTCTGACCCATATGAGCCCCTGGACCATGCAAAGTTGACTTTGCCTCAGTCAACTCCATAGTTCCTGGCACTCATAGGCCCACCTGGAGTGTTTGAGTGTGAATTCCCTACAGGCAATTTTCTCTGTGGCCTTCGGAGAAAGGCTCTGGTTCTTATCTTCCCCAGATGGTCCCTCTTCCCCTCCCCCACCCAAGGCCCTTATCTTGTGCACAAAATCCTTCCTGGTTCAGCACAACTAATGATGCTGGTTAAAATATCAAAAATACATATTACTGAGTGAATGGCTAAGCTGGAGAGAAAGGAAAGGAATTTGTAAGAGGCCAGAAACTAATAAAAGGTATGAATTCAGAGGGATAAGCTCTCATTGCTGGGTTTATGGATCCCTGGCAGTCTAGCTTGAGGATGATGGGAAGTCAGTGGGAGACCCTGGTGCAAAGCCCTGTGGACAAGGCAGGCAGGAGAAATATATAAATATCTCAGCCTTGGCTCTTGGGTAGAACACCTAACCTTAAGCCTCGTAAACATGCCACCTTTTCTCAGAAAGCTACTGGAGGATGTGTTCCGTCACAAGGAGGGAGCAAACCAAAAAGAGTGGATATGAACTGTAGGAAAGAGGGTGCCCAATACAGGGAGGAAGCTTGGGGCAAAGGAAATCTCCAGGTTGTTGGTGAAAAGCAATCCCAATATTGTAGGTTTCTACCTGCCCAGATCGCAGCAGATCAGAGGTTCAAGGAGCAATTGCTGGAAGAAGATGAAAGTAATGGAATATCTCATGCAGCGTCAGGAGGAAATCTGCACAACTGGGAGAGAGTTTGGAGATGAATTAATAAAAACACAGAAAAGCTAAGTGAACAAAAACAAGAAGGGTCAAAAATGTGTTCAGGAAAAGCCATCGTAGTACACTACATGGCTCAGCTATCACTTGGCATAGAATGTAAGACCTGAGTATTGTGCTAACTAGAATTGTGACATAAAGTGTCTTGGGAAAATGGGGGCCCAGGAAATGTGTGTGAAGGGGAGGGCAGCGTGTGGAAGATGCTCCACTCTCATCTTTCATAGTGGAAAATTGATACCTAATGCCCGAAACAGAAAAATCAAGTTGTAGCAATGTAACTACGTATCTTAGAGATGTGGGTGCAAATACTAAAAATTTGAAAAGTTAAAAGAGTTGGAGTGGTTGTCTCTGGAGAACATGAGAAAGGAAGTGGATGATGGAGGGCTGTTGTTTTTCATTTTAAGCCTTGTAGAACTATTTGGTTCTTGAAACTATGTACATATGCAACTTTCATAAAAATTTACAAGGCTTCCCTGGTGGCGCAGTGGTTGGGAGTCTGCCTGCTAATGCGGGGGACACGGGTTTGAGCCCTGGTCTGGGAGGATCCCACATGCCGCGGAGCAACTGGGCCCGTGAGCCACAATTGCTGAGCCTGCACGTCTGGAGCCTGTGCTCCTCAACAGGAGAGGCCGCGATAGTGGGAGGCCCGCGCACTGCGATGAAGAGTGGCCCCCGCTTGCCACAACTGGAGAAAGCCCTTGCGCAGAAACGAAGACCCAACACAGCCAAAAATAAATAAATAAATGAATTTTTTTTTAAATAAATAAATAAAATAAAAGTTTACAAATGAAATTAAAAGCTAAAACACATGATCCAAGATGGATAATACCAAGTGCTTTAAAGACTTTTCTTGTTTAATCTTCTCCTCCGGGACTTCCCTGGTGGCACAGTGGTTAAGAATCCACCTGCCAATGCAGGGGTCACGGGTTCGAGCCCTGGTTCAGGAAGATCCCACATGCCACAGAACAACTAAGCCCGTGCGCCACAACTACTGAGCCCGTGTGCCACAACTACTGAGCTTACGTGCCTAGAGCCCTTGCTCTGCAACAAGAGAAGCCACCACAATGAGAAGGCGGCGCACCGCAATGAAGAGTAGCCCTCACTCGCCGCAACTAGAGAAAGCCCGTGCGCATCAACAAAGACCCAATGCAGCCAAAAATATAATTAATTAATTAATTAAAATAATAATAATAATTCCTAATGTGATAAATTATATTGTAAATCTTCTCCTCCACTTTCGGGGTAGATATGATGGTTGTCCCCACTTTACAGATGAGGAAATCGAGGCTTGTGGAGAAGAAATGGGTTCTCCTAGGTCACACAGCTGGCAGATGGTAGAGGCAGGACTCAAACTACAAGTCAGACCCTTGGCCACCAAATTATACTACCCTCAGAAACAAACCCCCAGGCAAGATCACCTCCCCTGTGCTACATTAAGCCTCAGCCTCCACAGGCCTTGAAAGAGGGTGGTGGTGAATTGTGACTGGTGAGATATTCTCCGGAAGGTTTTACCATTTGCCATTTTACCATTTTACCGTTTGCCAAGCTGTACTCATCTCTCTGCTGACTGGTGACATAGCATGAGCCCCTGACTTTATATGGCTGCAAGGCTCTGATGGGCGTCATATCTGGTGGCCCATATCACTCCACTCCAATCCTTCCAGACCTCCAGAGTCTCCTCATGGCCCCCAGGATGAACCATGCTCACCTCAATCCTTGCTTCTGTCTCTCGTTCTCAGAACCCAGGGCCACACCATGCCAGGCCCCCTCCCACCCCCTTGCTGGGCCTTTGCTCACTCCTTTTTCTCAGTCTTCCCCATCTCTGCCTCTTCTTCCTCCAGAGCCACCTCAAATGTCACCCCCTTTGGGAAGCCTCCCCAGCTGTCCTGGGTACCACATTGCTCCTGCCTCTGTTTCCTTGTATCCCTTTGTCCAGACTTTTGTGACTCCAGACCTCCTGTGATAGTTGTTCATTTAGTCTCCTCTATTGGACTTTGAAGACAGTGACCTTCTCTGAACCATTTCTGCACACTCAGCAACCGTTTAACAGTCCCTGCTAAACCCTGGGCATCTGGAATATCTACATAATAACTGAAGACCGCTTCATTGAGGCTTCCAGGCAAATGTGTTAAAAGGCAGGACCCAAGACTAAATATATTGACTTTCCTCCTTAACAAATCCTGTGTGATCTCAACTGTGCAAAACTATACATATATATATATATAATATATATATAATATATATATATATATATGCAAGCACATAGCAAAGACCAAAGGAAATATGCCTCTCAAAAACGGAATTATTGGGAAAGGACAGTCTTTTCCACAAAATGTATTGGGAAACTTGTACACATGTAATAGAATGACGTTGTAATAGAATGACGTTGTAATAGAATGACATTGAACCCTTACCTTACACCATTTACAAAAATTTACTCAAAATGGATCAAAGACTTAAATGTAAGTCCTAAAAGAATAAAACTCCTAGGGCAAAATAGAAAAGAAAATGTAGGGCCAAAGCTTCTTGACACTGGATTTGGCAATGATTTCTTGGATATGACATGAAAAGCACAGGCAACAAAAGAAAATATAGATAAATTGGACTACATCAACATTTAAAACTTTTATGCATCAAAGAACACAGTCAACAGAGTGAAAAGGCAACCCACACAATGGGAGAAAATATTTGCAAATCACATATCTGATGAGGGGTTAATATCCAGAATATATAAAGAACACTGACAATTCAACAACAATAACAACAACAAAAAAAACCTGATTCAAAATTGGGCAAAGGACTTAAATAGACATTTCTCTACAGATGATGAACAAATGGCTAATAAGCACATGAAAAGATGCTAAACATCACTAATCATTGGAGAAATACAAATCAAAACCACCGCTTCACACCCATTAGGATGACTACTATCCAAAAAAATTTACAAAATAACAAGTGTTGGTAAGGATGTGGAGAAATCGGAACCCATTTGCACTGTTAGTGGGAACATAAAATTGTGCAGCCACCATGGGAAACAGTATGATGGTTCCTCAAGAAAGTTAAAAATAGAATTACCATATGACCCAGCAATTCCACTTCTAGGTATCTAGCCAAAAGAACTGAAAGCAGAGACTCAGAGAAATGTGTACACCCATGTCCTTATCAGCATTATTTACAATAGCCAGAAGGTGGAAGAAACCCAAGTGTCCATCAACAGATGAATGGATAAACAAAATGTGGTCCACCCATACGATGGAATATTATTCAGCCTTAAAAATGGAGGAAATTTTGACACATGCTAGAGCATGGATGAGCCTTGAGGACATTATGCTAAGTGAAATACGCTAGTTACAAAAGGACCAATACTGTATGATTCTACTTATACAAGGTACCTAGAGTAGTCAAAACCATAGAGAGAGAAAGTAGAATGGCAGTTGCCAGGGGCTGGCTGGGAGGAGGAAATGGGGGGTTAGTGTCTAATGGTTGCACAGTTTCTGTTTTGCAAGATGAAAAGGGTCTGGAGATGATAGTGGTGACGGTTGCACAGCAATGTGAATATACTTGATGCTAGTGAACTGTTCATGTAAAAGTGATTAAGGTGGTAAATTTTAAGTTGTGTGTATTCTATCACAATAAAAAGAATTAAAATTTTTAAACCTACAAAAATGGAATTATAAATGATTTCTTTCTTTCCACTTTTCCATATTTTCTGAATGATCTATGATAAATATAATCAGGGGGAAAATAAACCTTTTTTGAAAGAAGATGTCAGGCCTCTTTCACCTAAACATCTGTGCTGGCCACCGGAGCCCCAACCCCTGCTGCTCCCAGACCTGCTGGGCCGAGAGCTTCCATCAGCTTTCTCTACCTGACACCAACATTTGGTTTCCATTCCCAACGCTTCACATAATTCTTGGAGATCAGCTCCTGCCGGTTTCGGGTCCAGCGGAAAGAAAGCGGCCCTTGGGAGGGTCAGCTTGCATCCCGTCGGGGTGCATTTGGCTGGGCCCACACTGAGCTGTCTTGCCCAGACACCCCCCAGCCCCCAGAGCCCATCCATCCTGCCGGCTACCCACCCACTGTCAGTGGGGCAGGCGAATTTCCTGGTGCGCGGTAACCCAAGCCCCTCTCTGCTCCCCACGGGCATGGCCAGGCTCTGTTATTAATCTTGGGGCAGATCCTATGTCCGAAGCTGAGACAGCTGTCCCCACATGCAGCTGCCCCGGGCCAGCAGGCAGACAACTTCCAGCCCTCCCGCCTCCCTGCCAATGGCCAGCCAGGGAATTGAACTTTCCTTCCAAACCCCTCGCTCGTGCAATGCCTGGACTCTCACACTGCGTCATGGCCCAGCGGGCCCCTGTTCACTCCCTGGTTCATTCCAGGTTAGAATGCAACTCCAGGATCCTGAGTGACTTGGACTTCTTGGCCTAGAAAGAAACTGTGGTGTCCCAGCTGGGCTGTGGTTGAATCAATAAGGGATTGTTTGAGCCCACGCTCCATGCTCAGCCCCGGGTTACCTGCTGGGGCAGACAAAGCCATCTAGGATGGGACTCCTGACCCCGAGGGGCTCAAAGCCCAGCTGCAGAACAAGCACATGAAACAAGAATAAAGCAAGCCAGGACAGGACCTGGGGAAAGCTGCCCGTGGCAGCCACATGGCCAGGTGCTCCGCCATCCAGAAGGCAGAACAACCCACCCCAGGGGCCACTGTTCACTCTAGATTCCAAGTAGAACACACAGCCCTGATTCAAACAGCTCATTGAATGCTCCCACAGGAACTGGCTAGGATTAGTCCCATCTCACAGATGTGTAAACTGATGCAAGGTAACAGGAACTTGCCCACAGCTAGACAAGGGGCCAAGGTTCTGATGTCAATTTGCCTGACTCCAAAGTTCTGAGTATTAGGTCTGTCCTTTTGGGACCACCCACCGCAGCCCAACTTGGCTGAACCTTTATAAACTGACCTGCCTACCTACTCACAGATGGCAGATGCCCACCCAGCATGAACCTACTTGGCTTTATCACCTATTTCTGGCTCCATATGGGCAGATTCCAGGGATATGGCGATAACCAAGGCAGACAATCCCAGGCCCCCCGAAGCTTCCCTGCTAGGATGTGCCAAGATCACAGGCACTGATGACTTTGGCCCTCTGTATTCTCTGGGACACAGCTGTGACTCAGTCTTAGCTGTCCCTGTGATTCCCCCACCAACGGGTGCAAAGGACCAGAGTCGGCCCACACGGCCAGCCCTGGTCCATACGCAGCAACTGGACAGGTAACTCATGGACTAAAATACAGCTGGCATCAGCCTATAAAAGAGTGTCATGCCAGTCTGAAACACTGCTCTCTCGCCTTAGGAATGCTTTGGGCCACCTGCCACCTGTGGTTTTCAGGGAACACCACCTACCTGAGCACCAGTGTGGAAGGACATAGGTTCATGTTCTTGGCTCTGCTAAACAAGATGGCCCTTGGTTTTCATTTTAACTGCATTTCCCGGCATAGGACAAGCTGGGTGGGAGGAGGGAGGAATTCACATGCTCCCCACTCCCAGCTCAGCATCTGCCTCCCCACCCGCTTCAAACAGATGCTGGTTTTGTTAGAGAAAAAGAGATAGACCAAACAGAAGCTGACAGCTCATGGTCTAGGACCAGGGCTGTTTTCAGGAAGAATAAGTTGTCACTGATGGGGAAGGAGAGGGCAGATGCGTGATAATGGCAGAAATAATTTAGCCTCATCAGAATGACTGGCCCTACAAGGAGTCTAGAAACCGCAGTCTGTTATTAGGCTATTTGTTTAATAAAGGGGGGATGAAAGGGAGGGAAAGGTGGGTGAATCCTGGGTCCTCGGACTCCAAAAATATCCTATCTATAAACCAAGAAGTGAGGCAAATATACCATCATCTTTTAACCACGTCCAGGACCCACACATTGTCTGCCTCTCTTCAGAGTAAACAAGGAGGAAAAGAGGGAGCAGAGAAGATGACTCTGGGGGAGACCAAACCACAACCCACTTTCCTTTCTCTCTCCTCAGAGCCCTCTACCTCACCATCCTTTGTAAGAAAGATGAAGCCTCATTCTTCCAACTCAACCAAGATGTTGGCTTACACAGTGACCAACACACACACGCATACACACAAACATACACACGCACACACACACACAGACACATTGGAAGACTATAGGATTCTCTACCTCAAAAACCCTAGAGAACCACCTGAAAAACCATTAAAATATTTTTTTTAATGCCTTATGGTAGCAGGACATAAGATCAACGTACCCCAAATCAACAGCTTTCCTATTTGCCAGACATCAACATTTAAAAGTGTCAGGGAACAAAAAGAACTCATTCACGATAGCAATAAAAACTACAAAATGCCTAAGAATAAATCTAACAAGCTCTGGATAAATGGAGCAGAAAGACTGAAAAACACACAGTATTATAAACATTGAATTCTATTAATCCATTAAGTCAACACACCCTAGATCAAAATCCCAACAGCATGTTTTATAGAACAAGAAAAGATGATTCTAAAATTCACCCAAGATCTTTCAATTGTGTTCGCTGCTGCCGCCGCGCCACTGTCACTCTCCAATGCCAGCGCTGCCTCTAGCTCTCGGAGCTCCAGCGGAAGGAGAAGGGGGGTAAGTCAGGAGGTCTCTTTACCAGGGTTCGTACAAAGCAGACTGCCCGCAAAGCGACCGGTGGTAAAGCACCGAGGGAAAAACTGGCTACAAAAGCCGCTCGCAAGAGTGCGCCCTCTACTGGAGGGGTGAAGAAACCTCATCGTTACAGGCCTGGTACCGCGGCGCTCCGTGAAATTAGACGTTATCAGAAGTCCATTGAACTTCTGATTTGCAAACTTCCCTTCCAGCGTCTGGTGCGGGAAATTGCTCAGGACTTCAAAACAGATCTGCGCTTCCAGAGTGCAGCTATTGGTGCTTTGCAGGAGGCAAGTGAGGCCTATCTGGTTGGCCTTTTTGAAGACCCCAGCCTGTGTGCTATTCACGCCAAACGTGTAACAATTATGCCAAAAGACATCCAGCTATAGCGCGCCATGTATGTGGAGAAGGTGCTTAAGAATCGACTACGATGGGAAACATTTCATTCTTTTAAAAGAAAAAAGAAAAAAAAATTTATCTTCCTGTTATTGGTAGTTCTGAACGTTAGATTTTTTTTTTCCCCCATGGGGTCAAAAGGTACCTAAGTATATGATTGCAGGTGGAAAAATAGGGAACAGAAATCAGGTATTGGCAGTTTTTCCATTTTCATTTGTGTGTGAATTTTTAATATAAATGCGGGGACATAAAGCATTAATGCAGGTCAAAATGTTTCAGTGAACAAGTTTCAGCAGTTCAACTTTATAACAATTATAAATAAACCTGTTAAAGTTTTCTGGACTATGCCAGCATTTGGATTTTTTTGGATTTTTTTAAAACAGGTAAATTTCTTATTGACTGCAACTAAATGGTGTTTGTAGCACTTTTATCATACAGTAGATTCCATCCATTCACTATACTTTTCTGAGTTGTCCTATATGCAAGTACATGTTTTTAATGTTGTCTGTCTTCTGTGCTCTTCTTGTAAGTTTGCTACTAAAATACATCAAACTATTAAAATAAATAAATAAATAAAATTTAAAAAATAAAATTCACCCAAAAGAAAAAGTGTACAAATGCTAAGAATATTTTGATAAAGATGAACAGCAAAGAGGAATTGCTCTATCTACTAACAAAACATAGAATAAGAATATAGTAATTAAAATAGTGTAGTTTTGGCTCCAGATCAGATTAAGAGTTCAGAAAAAGGGCTGTGTACATAGGGAAGTTTAGTATGTGATAAAAGTGGCATTTCAAATTATTGGGAATAGATGGATTATTCAGTAGAAGCATGAGGGGAGGTTTGTGGTGAAAAAAACAGAAGTTAAATCCCTACCTCACAGCCTCTGTAAAAACTTCAGTGGGAAGGCCATGCCCTCATCATGACTCTTTACACAAGGTTGAGTCTTAACAGGTTTTTGAGGCTCAAAGCCACTTTCAGTCTTAATACTGTTTGAAATCTAACATCAATCCAACTCTTCAAGGCCCCAAATCTTTCCCTTTTCATTTCCATTTGTGCTGTAGGCTAAATAATGCCCCATCCCAAAAGATGTACTCATCCTAATCCCAGGAACCTGTGACTACGTTATCTCACATGGTAAAAAGGACTTTGCAGGTGTGATTAAACTGAGGATCTTGAGGTGGCGAGCTGATCCTGGATTATCCAGTGGGCCCAACCTAATCACAAGGGTCTTATAAAATGGAGGCAGGAGGATCAGAGTCAGAGAGGGAGGTTGGAGGAGGCCCTTTGAAGATGGAGGAAGGAGCTATAAGTCAAGGAGTGCCAGCAGCCTCTAGAAGCTGGAAAAAGGAAGGAAATGGATTCTTCCCTGGACACTCCAGGGAAGGACCAATCCTGCGAATACCTTTTATCCCAGTGAGACCCACTTCAGACTTCTAACCTTGAGAACTGTAAGATAATAAATTTGTGCTGTTTTAAGCCACAGAGTTTATGGCCATTTGTTACAGCAGCAGTAGGAAACTAATACAGCTTGCAAAGTGGTTAGTCCTTTCCTGGATACTCTCTGTGATCCGGGCACTCTGCAAGAACCAAGAGATACAGCACCAAACCAGATCCCTGCCCTCGGAGAATTTACAGTCTTAGCACAGACAACTATTAACTAATTATCAATCAATTAATTATAGGATTGACTTACAGTTATCATGAACTTCTAAGTAGGAGAGTAAGCTCTGAGGGCATTTAACAAAAGGGCCTTACCTTACCTTGTGGAGGGGGGGCCAGCAAAAGGTTCCCTGAAGATGTGATGTTTAAGCGGATCTCTAAGCTTTGAGCAGGAACTAGCTAGGCCAAGAAAAAGCAAAAACTGATCAAGGCAGTGCAGAAGCCCTGAGGCAGGAAGCAGCTTGAGATTAAAAGGTAGCCAGTGATGAGCGGAGCACCCAGAGAGACAAGAAGCAGGCTAGACGGGGTTGGACGGGGCTGATATAGGGGTCTCTCCCATCAGTTCAGCTGCCTCTCCAGGAAGGTACGTATTCAGAGCTCTTGCATGAAGACTTTCAGGATCTGAGCTAATTGTCATCGTCAGCCAGGGGACAAAAGAGAGAAAGAGCCTGGCAAACCCTGTAGAGGCCCAGGATCCCATGACCCCAGAAATAGAGGGTGTCCGGGCAGGTTGAGACCTCTCAGAAGGGAGAATCAGCCGTCTGGCCAAGTCAATCAGGGAGGGGCAGGAAGAGGTAAGTGCTGATTCCCCAGATAAGCCCTTGCAGGAATGACAAAAATGTCAGATGCCAGAGGCAACTGGCGGGGGTGCAGACAGCTGGAGCCAAATCAGAAGGAAACTGCCACCTTCTCCCCAAAGGCCCTGGCGCCTCCGGGGGCCAGCAGGGCCGGCAGGGTCAGCGGGCAACCTGCAGCAGGGCCAGATTCCAGAAGGTACTCTCTGGGGAAGAGGGAAGCCTGAGCCTTTCACAATGGCTCCAAGCAGAGAAGCCCCTCTGCCGGACCTCCTGAGTGCTAGGAACTGGGGGACCTCTCAGCAAATGTCACACAGTCCCTGACCTTCCAGAATGTGGAAGGGGGAGGGGACCAGACCCTTTCAAAGACATAAAATGTTTCGGCTGCAAACTGCAGCCAGGCATGGGCACAAACACACACACACACACACACACACACACACACACACACGCAGCAAACGTCCATCTTCCTGCAAGTGTCGGGCTGGAGGGAGCTGCAAAGGTGGGGCCCTCGGCCAGTGAGCAGACTGCGCTAATAATGAGCCCGCATATTTAATAAACACATTTCCTCATTTGATCTCAGCCCAATCCTATTAGTTTCAGGTTACTTGTGAGGCGCTGAGTCAATGAAGGGAAGCGCTGGCCTGACTGTGGCTCCCCCGGTCCCTTCTCCCCCATCCTGGGGCCACACAGGGTCCCCTCAGCTGTCACACTCCCGGGACACAAAGCTCCTCAGAACGCCTCAGCCTCTGACTCACCACGGGCATCTCAGGACCCCAGACCCTCCAACCTGCTCCCCAGTCATATTTTGAGGGTGACCCTCTGTGCTCATCCACCGCCCCACCCCACCCAGTGGTGGAAGCTCTGCTGGGAGAGAGGACCAGCTCCCATCCCTCACTCTTGGCCTTGAAAACCTGAGTGGGCTCTCAGGGATTCCGAAACGCTGACAGGACCCTCCCTTCTGTGCTTCTCCGGCTCCTCCACAGCCCCAGGGTGGGCAACTGCAGGGCGAGGTTGCAAATGACCCCAGCCAGAGGTCCTCTGCAAAAGGCAGAGGGCACCATAACTGCTGAGGCATTTAACCTTGACCCACTAGGCCAGCGTTTCCCAGAGCACCGCGTCTGGAACACCAACCAAACAACACGCTCCCCAGAAAAGGATCCAGTGGTCCCAGATGTCTGCGAAACTCCTCTTTTCCCCAAGCTTTGCAAGGTCCATCATCACACTGCCCACTCTGGGAGAGCCTTTATCATTTCACGGGGCTGCACAGAGTGTCTGCTAGATACTGTTCTAAGCCCTTTATGAATATTAACTCATTGAAGCCCCAGAACGACCTGAGGAAGTAAACCCATGCCCATTTTACATATGAGGAGACTGAGGCACAGAGAGGTCAGATGATTCGGTCAGGGCCACCCAGAGCGGGGATGCAGACCCAGGCTGCCTGGTTCCGGAGGCTGCTCTTCACACCCTCCCTCTTTCTTAAGGAAACTCCTGAGCTTGGTTCACCAGCATTTCCCAGGCTGCTTCTCGTAACTTCCATTAACACCTGACGGAACAAGCTTGGCAACATCGTTACGGGCAGCAGGGGAGCTGGCAAAGGTCAGCAGTCAGCTGGCCAGCTCTGACCTTCCCGCCCATCACTCCGGAGGCGACTGGGGGTGGGGCAGACAGAGGCCCAGAAGGTGGGAGCCCCCGCCTCTTGCCCAAGTGTTACAGAATTAACCTGCACTGGGTCCAGCTTCTTTCAAGGTGGTCTTGTCCAGGCCACCAAAGAAACATCTAGACCCTGGTTTCAGGGAGGCAGGGAAAGGAAGCCCAGGCAAGGAAGCGGGGGACCCCTGACTCTTCAGAGAGGAGAACAGCGTGCCGTGTGTCTCCTTCCATAGGATCTGCTTCAGGATTCCTGAAAATCCTCTAACAGTTAGTTATTGTTACTCTATTCCCCTGCTCCAGGCAGAGCTGGTCTGGGTCCAGCTTGCACACTCCCAAAGCGGCAGTGAAGTGTCGGACCAGTTCAAGCCAAGAGAAGCCTGCAGCCGTGTTCTTATTGCCATAGGAATTGTTTCTCTGGGAATGGATTTTAAAATAACAGAGAAGCTGAGGGGGGAGAGGACAGCCAGAGGAAGGGCGAGGAGATTCAGAAAACCCTGGGGCCTTAAGAAAAGGCCTCACCAGATATTTACATCGAGGTCATTCCATGTGATTTTCCACCCAATCCTACTTCAAAGGAAGAAGCAGGACCCCCTAAAGCGGGTGGCCTTGGTGGTTCCCCTAAATGTGGCTTCCAGAGCTGGCCTGGCGGGGGGTAGAGCACAGAGAAGGACCTCACTCCAGGACCTCTTAGAACGACAGAACTGCACGGGGGCAGAGGCCACCCCCTCGGCTTCCCAGAGGACAGAGGTCAAGGCACTTGTTCATTCACTTGCTCAAAACGCAACCACGGAACACCTGATACGCGCAAGCCTGCGCTAGATGTTAAAAATACAAGTATTTTACAAAAACACAAGGTGCGTGAACACCACGCTTTGTTGCCTTTTCAAAGCTGAGAAAACACTGGGGAGTCTTTGCAAGGTTCCAGGAAACAAAACAGCCAGCTTCTGGCATCCCACGGGCACCGGGAAAGTCCAGGAGCCCCAGGCTGCAACCTGTTCTGCCTGTCCGCGGTCCAGCAAGTGGCCGGCCGCTGCCAACTGCACAGACTCTGAGCTCTCGTCACTCGGCGGCTCCATCCCCACTGCCCCAGCCCTGTTTCAGAGTTCCTGACACTGCCTGTTAGCTGCCGCCCTCCTCCGGCCCCATCTCCTCCACACCAGTAACGCTGACACAGGACCCACTGTGACCAAGCCTCGACCCAAAGCCCAAGCTCCTTCGGGCTGGCAGAAAGGGGGCTTCACCCTCAGGCTCCGAAGGCCCCACCTGCCCCACACTCGCAGCCCTTGGTCCAGCCACTCTGAACCCAACTGCACAAACCATACATGTCAGGCACCGTCACGCCTCCCAGCCCTTACACAGCTGTCCTGTCCGCCTGAAATGCACCCCCCAGTCACTGCAGAGAACAGCCCCCCTCACCCTACAAGACCCACTTCAAACATGATTCCTCTAGAAAGGCCTTGGCATGTAGCCTTGGTCCACCAGGCCAGCGTTTCCCAAGGTATGGAGTCTGGAACGCCATCCCAACAAAAGGATTCCACAGCCTCATATGTTTGCGAAACCCCCCCTTCTTGGCAATCTTTGCAAGGTTAGCACACTATACACCACAAGCACGAACAGAATGTTTAGTACATATTTCTCGAAGCAATTTATTAATTTTAACTCATCTAAGCCTAGAATAACCTTATGAAGTAGATCATCCCCATTTTACAGAGGAGAAAACTGAGGCACAAAGACACTCCAAACTCCCACACACCTAACTCCCCTAAACAAGTACTTGTTCATACGCCCCTTGCCTACCTGGCCCACTTTGCACACATTTGTGTCACAGCAAATTCCACACTTGCTCCTGGGTCTTCCCCAACCAGCCTCTGAGCTCATCAAGGGCAGAGGCTGAGTCTGAATCAGCAATCATCTCACTACCCTCAGCACCAAGCATGCAGTAGGTGCTTGTAGTAACTTCCTGAATGTAAGGCTCCAGGGAACCTGGATCCAGTGGCAGGGTAAAGGTCCACAGGTGGAGGGGGTGGGGAGGTGGAAAGGGGATCATTCACCCCCCTGGAGTTTACAAAGAACCCCTCCCATTCAGGGCTCAGGGCAGAACACCCCTTCCCCCATGGTTCAGCCCCCAGCTTCAGCCTCCAACCGACCGACTGTGGGATCGGAAAAGGTTGGGTGGTTAAATGCCCAGCCTGGATAAGCTCCCATGTCCAAGAGGAAGGGGTGGATGGCAGGCAGCCCAGGCTCAGGGCACAGGCCCAGCTCATGCACTCATGTCCCAGGTGGGCCCGTGAGGGCCATGCTAGGGAGGAAACAGGTAGGAGAAATGATTCCATCTGCAGGGAAGGAGAGCAGGAAGTGAGTTCTCAGTACAAAAACCACAAGCAATCACAGATACAGGAGGCGCAGGGAGCCGCCCACAGAGAGGGGAGCAGAGCAGTCCAGGAAGACTTCCTGAAGGAGGGGGTGTGTGACTGCCCCCAGAAGAGGGTGGAGCCGAGGTATGGGGTGGGGAGGGCACAGGCCAAGCACCTCAGCTCAGCAGAAAGGACAAGAAAGAGGTTTCGGAGTCAGAGTCTAGAGAACCAGGCAGGGGAACTGGGGTGATGGGGCCAGAAGACCCCTGAATTCCCCCAAGGCACGGAGTCTCCCACTGCTGGTCTTAAGCCAGAGGGGCTGTGGAATCAATTTTCTGAGTCTTGGCAAGCACTTTTTTATGAACTAGATAGAGTACCATAAAAAAGAAAGTATCACATATGGTAATAGTAAGCATGATTTTGCGAAACTTATTTCAGGGGTATGTGCGTGTGCATTTGGGTGTGTGTGTGTGTATGAATTGTGCGCGCATGGACTCAGGCACCATATAAAAGGTATTTCCTACTACGGGTCATGATGAAAGAATCTCAAAAAATTCTGTTCTCCACGCAGTGCTTCCTAAACCTGGTGGCATCCAAAAAAAAAAAAACCCACTTGGGGAGGCCATTAAATACAGCTCTCCAGGACCTAGACTTCCTGAGTCATGTGTGCGTCTGGATACCCAATTCTTTAATCTCCCCAGTTCATCGTGATGAGCCAATCAGCAACCTGCTGTATCTAAGACCAGCTAAATAATCTGTGGGACTCATGGCAAACTGAAGTTAAGGGACCTCTCATTCAAAAAGCTGGGTCATTAAAGATAGTAAAATACAAAGTGTTTTCCTCTCTTCTGTGGTCTCTGTCTCTCTGTCTCTCTCGATCTGTCATTTGTTTAGTGTTTCATGTGTGCTCCCTCGTGCACAGGGATCCTTGGGGGGCAAGTGCAGACCTCTCCCTGCAGCTCCATGGTGTGTAAGTGCGCATGCCACCCTTCCCACCAGCCAGCGGGCTGAAGCACAGCGCCCCGGTCCGGAGCAGGGAAGTCAAGCCAGGCGTATCCCCTTCCCAGGGGCCCACCATCGTACGACGGATGGGCAACGCTTCAGGGTATTGCAATCTCTCCCCAGGACACACTAGGATCGGTGTGGCCAGAGGCTCTCCCCTGCTGAGTCACCCTTTGAGCACACGGTAGCACTGCCAGCCCAGGGCGGGGACTGCAGCCGCCACGTCCCACTCCAGGGTGGCACAGGGTGCGGGCACCCAATCCCAACCCTCTCTGAGCCCACACCCAGGCTCCGGCCAGAGGCAGAGGGTGGCAGCGGGCACTGGGCGTGTGGAGAGGGGGAGGCCAGGTGGACCTGGGGTGCCAGAGGGGTGGGGAGTGAGTAGCGGAGAACCCGCCCCAGGGAGGCAGTAGGAGGTGGTGAGAGGTGGGTCATGGTCAAAGCTGAGGATCAAGTTCCTGGTGCCCCATGGTCCCATCGGACTTCACTTACAAAGCACACGTTTAAGAATAAGAGTATCGGGGCTTCCCTGGTGGCGCAGTGGTTGAGAGTCTGCCTGCCAATGCAGGGGACACGGGTTCGAGCCCTGGTCTGGGAGGATCCCACATGCCGCGGAGCAGCTGGGCCCGTGAGCCACAACTACTGAGCCTGCGCGCCTGGAGCCTGTGCTCCGCAACAAGAGAGGCCACGATAGTGAGAGGCCCGCGCACCGCGATGAAGAGTGGCCCCCGCTTGCCACAACTAGAGAAAGCCCTCGCACAGAAACGAAGACCCAACACAGCCAAAAATAAATAAATAAATTAATTAAATTAAATTAAAAAAAAAAAAAAAAAGAATAAGAGTATCGAGAATTTGGAGATGGTGAGCGCAAAGCATTAAACTCCAAGCATGGACCCTGCTGAGCGTTGCGCCCTGGCCTCTGCACTGGTCAAATGGCCCTGCCTGGGAAGCCGGGGGTGGGGATGGGGAGGCTGGACCAGGAAGAACGGGGAGGAAATAGCGCGGTCCAGCACTGTCATGATAGCAGGGGTCAGACCCTTTCCAAAACTGACTCCCAGAGAATTTCTCAACGGAAAACCATAAGCAGTCGCATGTTCTGAAATCCATCCCACCATTTCTTAGAATAGTCTGAAAATGGGTAAATACCCTAACGTCAGGCCAGAATACAGCTGTGTTTCTAAAAGAACAGGAGCAAGTCCCTGGGAGCCACCCTGAAGCCTCCTTTCCCAAAGCTCCCCATCATCTCCGAAAGGGGTCTTCACATCCACGGAGAGTATGTGACCCGTGCCACTGGGGCTGCAAAGTGACCCCCCGTAGGACCCACATCCGCTCTGGATTCAGGGCTTTGGTGGGTCCTTGGTGGATGCGATCCGGTTCACTCCACACCACCGGCAGAGCCCGACTCCATTCTGGGCTGGGTCGCAAACAGGCGGGCGATGTCCCACCTGGCGCTCACTGTCTCACGGGGGACATGGCAGGGAGGACACGGGAAGGGAACATCTGGACACAGTGTAGCTCTGTCACCACGATGCAGCCTTTTTTGACCGTGGACATCTGGGGAAAGGCTGTCCAACTTTTGAGGATTCAGGGTACACGTGTCCTTGCTCCATCCCCAAGACTCACTCCACATCCCCCCAGAACTGCCTTAAACCTGGGCGAGAGGAGCCCCATCCTGGGCGCTGAGGTTTCAAGGACCCCAATCTGGCCCCTCTCCAGCCACACCCCACCGCACAGGGCGAGGAGACCATGGGGCCGAGGGGACGTGACCCTCCAGAGACCACAGCCCCCCTCATGGAGCAAAGGTGGGTACCCAGGGGCCTGGAACTCCCTCCCCAAACAGCTGGGCACACTCAAGCAGGAGGTATGGCCAAGTGGCAGTTGTCAGGGTAAGGAGAGGGGCTTCTGGGCTGGACTAGAGTGTCCACGGGGTGTGGGTGAGGCCTGACCAGGGCCGGGTATCTGGAGGGACAAGGAGGGAAGGGGAAGGTGGCTCTTCCTGCACCACCAAGTTCCCACACAAAATTCATGGAGGCAAGACTTCTAAACCTGAGCCTCGACCCCCACCCCCAGGTCATGGGGAGGGGGTGTTTGTCAAGGTCAATGACAGAATTTATTTTATTTAACAGTCCGTAAGCTTGAATTATATCTTTTAAATATTTAGACATACAATGTGTGGGCTTCCCTCTGTACCCTTGCCCCAGACCCCTCAAATGTGAGGAGTGGGTCGGGCTGGCAGG